>NC_053039.3:285185311-285816145 GCF_002575655.3 Aegilops tauschii subsp. strangulata
TTTTGTAAGTCATTGCAGTGTTTAGCTTCAAGAGTGGACTGCTGCTAGTGCGATACAAAGCAGCTACATAGATCATAGTGTAGATATAACGGGAAAACCTTAAGCATCAGAGTAAAATCAGCAAAGTGGAACTTGCTGGAATATATGTGCTAGTATTGCCGGTACGGCTAGAAAGGCTTCGGATACCAGCTCTCTTCAAGTGAAGGTGCGGTACTGTTATTATCAGTGTAACTCTCAAAGGCGACATAGCTCCCTGCATTTCCTTGCTATTCTTATAGGATTCAAGTGGGCAGGCCACTACAAATCCTATTCCTATGTTTACAAGATCCTACGAATCAAAGAGGCTCAAAGTGTCCATCACAACCGACCGTATAGACCTCTACACTGCAAATGTCCCTGCTCATCTTCGGTACAAGGAACATACTGTACTACTATCATACTCCCTCCGTTCCAAAATATAAGTCTTGGTAGAGATTTCCACTCTGGATCACATACAGATGTATCCAGATACATTTTAGAGTGTAGATTCACTCATTTTGCTCCATATGTAGTCCATGGTGGAATCTATACAAAGACTTGTATTTAGGAACGGAGAGAGTACATATTAAAGAAGAACGGAAGAGGAACATGGTAAAGAAGAGCAAGCAGATTTTGGATAATAAAATGTTGGTTGCGCAGTGCCCACACATGATGAACCAGAGTGCATTAAGAATGCAAATCCCAGCTGTCTCTCGACCATTTCAGGCGGTTCGATGAAGATCCTATGTCTCCTAACCCTTCTTCTTCCTCGTCTCTGATTCTTCCCATACAGAACACCGCACGGGCCGCCGGCCGGACCACCGGCCCCCACCGCCTGTGTTCCTCCGCCACCCCCACCCCCACCCCCGCCCCAACCCCCACCCGCGTCGAGTTTTCTTCGTTCGGCGAGGCCCCACAACCACCCGAGCCCCTTCGATCGCACCGGCGAACTCCGGCGAGCTTTGAAAAATCGACTGACCCAATTTTGAAATTTAGTCTACTGTGATTTAACTAGTGTGGAATATAAAAGGGGAAAACCATAAGCATTGGGAGTATAGTGTTGAGCGTGCCATGGCGGATCTGAAGGTGCAAACCGGACAAAGGCAACTTAGCAACCAAGACAAGAAATCAGAGTAAAGCAGTGGCGATCTATTTTCTTGCTGCGATAAATAAGTTGAGCAGATACGAAAGAGTACCGCCTCTGGTGCAGCGCCGTGTACGCATCTGCTGAGAATTTGACGGTGCTGCGGTAGCGATGGCTGTCGGCGGCGTGGAAGCAGATCTAGGAGGGTAGACGGTGGCGGCGGGGCGCGGTGGACAAGACGGACGTAGGAGCGGCGCCGGCAAGGTGGACGACGGCGGGGATGAAGCGAGAGGACGGGATGCAAGGATCCCGGTCCGAAGACGTGGATGAGAGAGGTCGATCTCTTGTAATGGACGGCGGCGTCGGGGTATCAGCTCCGGCATGGTGGAGGAGGACGGCGGTGGATGGGGTGGCGGACGGTGGCGGACGGGGGAGGGTGGTGTGGAGAGGGTGTTTTGGCGCCCATAGAGTACGAATGGGGAAAAGGGAGGTAGAGAGGAAGGGGGAACCATGTATTCAGGGCGCGCTTGTCTCAAATGCGAGGAAATTTACAAACTTAGCCCCCGTTTCAAATTTCTACTACATCACAGCAACATTAGTCGGTTGGGGATAGGACGGTAATCTCGCATACACCGAATATTTGCCGACGAGAGTTTGTTTTTGGCGCCCACCGTGTATGAATATGAATCGGGGAGGGAGTCGATTTCGGCCGAGGACACACTGTGTTTTGGCGCCCACCGTGTATGAATCCGGGTGAGAGGCGGTTACGTCATGTTTGGGTGAAATTACAAACCTACCCCTATCGAAACCTATAGAAATCCAGCAGATAGGCTTTGCGTGGCAGGGATAGGCAGTAGTGATTTCCATCTCGCGGATTTTGGTTTCGGGCGGTTAGTGCGACTTTCCCCGCTTCGTTCAAATTTTGCAGAGTGCACGTTTACCGTGCCAACTCAATTCGAATCCCATTTCTATTCTTTTTTTTTCGGGCGGGATCCATTTTCAATTGGAATTACATTCTATATACATCATTTTTTTATATATACTTTCAAAAGCACAACACCATTTATACATAAATATGGTTTACAAATGGCATGATCTCAGATTCATAAGGTTGTATCCATCAATTTGGATTTTCAAATATTTGAAACCACTTTATGTTGAAATCCAATGTATGCATTCCTCGCTAACTGTCTCCAATTAATGTGTGTTTCATGCGGGTTTTTTTTACTTCTCAAACATGTATAATGTGTTTCACACACGCAACATATAGTGTAATCCCGTTTAGACATTAATTGCATATAAACCATGCGTTTTTTGTAACTGAAGAATCTATGGATCACCAATATTGATAAACTATATAACATTACACGTGTGCCCAAATTCAAATGAATATGCATGTTTGATACACCAATTTGCGTTATGATATTATCGATGTCGTGATCTCCAGTTTAAATATTTGAATCCCCTTTAATCCAGATATTCGTCTCATATAGCTATCACTCATGCTTATATAGGACTATCTCTCTGGACCTATACGCGTTCATCGTCTCTCAGGTATCTCTCGTGCTACTTGTATGTGGACAATGATCTTTTATCTTCGTAACACACTGACGGTACTCTCTCCCTCGACCTTCATCACTCTATCTCTCTCTAAGTATATGTCGCTCCCTGCTATGTGTCTATAACTATGATTCTCCATGTGGAATCTCTTTCTCTCACACAAACACAAAACTTTGCCTCCCAGGGTCTCATTTCTCTCTACTATTCCCATGTGTGCCACTCGCACACCCCTCATACAAAGATGTCTTTCGCTCCTTAGATATGAGAACCTAGGACTCTTCCTCTTCAATATCTCTTTCTCACACACAAACACAAACTCTATCTCCCAGGGTCTCATAGTTCTCCATTGTTCTCTTGTATGTCGCTCACACACACCCTCTCTCCCTAGAGATATCTTGCGTTCCCTCGTATGTCTCTCTAGCTATCACTCTGGTTGTGAAATATCTTTCTCTCTCGCAGACACAAAACTCCGTCTCTCTGGATCTCATTTCTCTTTGATATCTGTTTGTATGTGACTCACATGCACCCTCTCTCTATCTCTCTCACACCGACACACATAACCCAGCCTTCTGATCCACTCGACTCCTATCTCTAACGCACACTAGCTAGCATCTTTATCTTTCTATTTATCTGTTTCTCCATCAACCTTCTTTCTCGCCCTCACTCTTGATTCCTATCACGCACACTACATATGTTTCTCTCTACATGCAGTCAAGTGCCCTCTCACACACATATATAACTTCACCCTTTGAACCACCCGACGGTCATCTCCAACACCCAAACTAGCGGATGTACCTCTAGCTAGCATCTCCATCTCTGTATCTATCTGTAGTTTCTCCGTCAACATTTCTTTCTCGCACGGAGTCTTGCTTCCTATCACCCAAACTATATATGTCTCTCCATACATATGCATTTATAGGTTGGTCTCTTTTGCACAATCGTTGCGCCTCACTCCCTCTGCTCGCCATAGATGCATGCTCCAGCCCACGCCACTATCTCTTAAAGACAAAAACACATGCTCAATTGTCGGGCCTTCTTCCCTGCATTCTCACATGCATGCATATTGTCATACCGATCCGTCTCTCCCATGTCGTTGATCTTATGACTTATGTCTTCTTTCTTTTATCTCGATCATGCGCGCGCGCACACACACACATTTCACGTATACATGTATACCTCTCACACATGCACGTTCAAGGTCTCTATGTCTCCATACGTTTAATTACCCTCAATCCTAACGCCACATCGAATCGTTCTCCTCTTTTGTGCACATAACTTCCGCCTGGATGGGTAAAACACACACTCACACTTAACAATCTCCTTCTAGCTACCCCCCCCCCCGCCTCTCACTCTTCCCCTATATCCCCGAAACCAATAAGACCATCCCTTTGTTTAATTCCCGCCTACATGCACCATCGATATATAGTAGTCTTCCTCGGTGTCTCTCGAACAAACACGTTCTCTCGATGTCGACTCCTCTCACGCGCACACACCTTCTCTTCCCTCTCTACGGGCATTTTCTCTCTCGCACCCCATCGTTGGTGGCCTCTGCCATACACATCACCCCTGTATGATGAAACCATGCACACTTAAATTACATCCTCCACAGAGGACCCCGCGACACACACACACGCACACACACACACACGCACGCACGCACGCACCCCCCCCCCACACACATGCACACTAAGACTCCATCTCTCTCTCACACACACACACAAACACACACACACACACGCACGCACGCACGCACGCACACCCCCCACACACCCTAAGACTCCATCTCTCTCTCTCACACACACACACAAACTAAGACTCCATTTCTCTCTCTCCTCTCTCTCTCTCTCACACACACACACACCCCACACACACACACTAAGACTCCATCTCACACACACATGCTCTAGGCGGAGCATTTGTTCCTACCACCCTTCATCCAACCTTACCCGTATGATAAACAATCACCTTTATTTACTTGCATAAGATGGACAAATTCCACTTTACTTTAGTAGTCAGCAAACTTATCATCTGTACACTTATAAAAAAATGAGTTGGTGGTGATGGTGCGTCTGCCATCTTGTAATACAGACCGTGTGATCTATATCTGAGGATAGAAAGCAAACTATGATAATTTTACAAAAGATACCCGCACCTCTCTCCACATCATTATCTCCCGCAACCTCATTGCTCAGCAATTAAGAAATGAATAAGTCTCTGGAACAATCTAGCATGCATGGTGGCCGCTGCCGCCTGCCGGCGCCGTCCATCCCCATGCCACCGCCCATTCCGACCACCAGTCACCACCACGCTCCACTCCTCCTCGCCTTATCTCTCATCTTTCATTTTTTTGATGACATTCTCGAGACACCAGTTTTCCAATAAAATTCTCGAGATATCATTTGTTTTTACACATGGGATTACTCCTGCATCGGTCAATCACAACAGCTGTTTTGTAAAAAAAAATGCATATTGATGTTCCATGCAATGCACGAGAATCTTGCTTGTAATTATATAATGCAAATCACAGCAGGAAGTGACATTTTTTTGACACAACCACGTTAACATGGGCACGTAAATCACTAGCTAAAGTAAATACCATTATACTTATATCCCGATGCAAAAGGTTGAGTACATGTCCGAAGAGTAGAGTCGCACACACACACTTTGTCTCTCAGAATCTCTCTCACACACACACCAGTTACGTGACGCCCACTTAAGCAGACACGTATGTTACAATTTGTGCACCCGCGGGTACACGTGATGCTGCGCATTTATTTAAGCCGAAAGGCGAACCCAAATAGTAGCTGCATTCATTCCCCTCCCGCCGCCTCTTCTCTGGTCGCCGTCGCCCGGTAGCCATGGGCCGGCCGAAGGTAACAACATACGCCATACTCCCGCCAGAGTGGCGCTTTAATATGGAAATTTTAGTGGTCATGCATGCATCTTTTTGTGCTAGCACTCCTATATAAGGGTTGACCGGTCGCTTCCCGTGGACGTGCGCGGGCGGTGGAAGAGGAAGGAGAAGGGAAGCGGGCTGTGGAGTAACATTTTTTGCCACAATTTCTTAGGAAACTGACTGCAATAATTGAGTAGTTTTGCAAACTACTTGTACTACACCTGAAACGGTTCAAAACCTATACTCCCTTGCCAGCGCGCGCTTCCCACGTGAAACGGTCAGATTTGCCCTGGAGCGTCAGTGCCGCATTAATGCCTGGCCAGAGCGGAGGCGACCTCTCACTGGCGCCGGCTTTGAAGTGGCGCGCCGGCCGAGAGAGCGCCGCTTGCCGGTGCACGCGACTGCTCCGCGTTGAGACTGGCCATAGGTCCTATTTGGATCCATGGGTTAGAGTTAGTTTGAGCTAGTTGGGGCTCAAATAGCCCTAAAGTATCCAAGCATGAGGGTTTAAATTGGAGCAAGTTGCACCGAACCCACCAAACAAAACTATCCCACCCAAGAGGTGCTAACTGGAGATAGTTCTCACTGGGAACACTGAAAAATCACTTTTCTCTCTCCATGAAGTGCATTTATTGTCAATCTAACCCTGTCACCCAAACACCTCTTTGGCTACAGTTAGTTCAGGGTTAGTCATGAGTTAGTCTAACCTCTAGCTAAGTTAGACTATCAAACAGGAGCAATATAGGACATGCAAGTTGCTCAAAGCATACAGGCAAATTCGTACTTGAAAGGATTTTTTTATTTTTGAAAACGGAACGTGAAAGGAATTTTTTTAGAATGCTCTTGGCATGTCGCTAACATGTGATAGTTAACTGACCTCAATAGACGGCAGAAACGCCAGCCCGCCGCACTTTGATAGAGACGAGGAGGGAGAAGCGATACAGGCTGCTGGATTACTAGAGATAGGTGTCGCACGGAAGCCAAGAAATATGGTGATAGCGAGGGTTAGCCATGTACTAGTATGATGTAACTACACTGGGCTGCCGTGTTTCGTACTCTTCCAGTCCATTGTGGAGATGATTGGTTAATTTTATATCGCTGAATAATATTAAATATTATGAGTGCAGACGCTCCACCACGAGGTTCCTTGCTCCTTCTCGGTCGTCCGGAATCTATGTTCTTCCACTCTATTTTTTTACGTGAGCTTTGTTCATCCTTTTGCCAACACGCGAGACATCTAGCATCAAGGTGCACGTGTTATGAAAGGATCGTTCCATCTATATGAAGAACACGTGGGACTGGAACTACGAGACGGACATGTACCCAGGAGTGGACGTACGAACCTGAGTAATGTAGCGCAGTAAGTGAAGTAGAAAGGCACAAATGGTATGAACATGCGTGGCATATAGGGTGTGTTTGGTTGCGTTCTCATCTCAGCATAGTTGTTCCCTCTTCATGCATGCTCAACTCAACACCCCTCTTCATGCATGCTCTCTTCATGCATGCTTCTAGTGTATTTGTGCTAAACTAGTGTGGACTCATGCACCCTCCATACACTCTACCAAACACCCAAAAGTAGGTCGAGAAGGGAACTCTTGGGTGGCACTTGTCTCTTACTACGTACTACCACTAAATGTTGTACGTGCAATGCACGGTGATGTTATGGAGTACGTGCCTAAGTACTCTACTACTACTATATTAGTTGGAGGCACATATTAACTTTTATATTTGTTTACGTGTATGCCCCGAGACCTTCCAACTAGACGTGTCTTTCTCTCCAGGTCGCACTTTGTATTGTTCATACCACTAAGTACTACTACGTGTGGTCTCCGACCCAGAAGTGGAAGAAGTGGAGACGCTCTACCACGCTGTTTTTTTACGCTGGGCTCTACCACGATGTTCATGTCACACTCCTTTCGCAGACGTGTGGGACATCCAGCATGTGCCGTGTTTGGCACCCTTCGTCGTAAGAGTTGAAACGCTAGCATTCATCAGAAATAAAAAATAATTATAAATCGGAAGTGATACTATTTTTTCGCGAACCAATCAGCAGTGATACTATACCACGCGGTTTCCTTGCTCCTCGATATCGGAAAGAATACTTCCGTCGCCAACATGTGGGACGTCAACCATCCTGGTCCACTTGCCATGCACGCAGAACTCCAAGGGAGAGTCACCCAGGTCGTCGCACCGCAGTAACAATGACTAATGAGCCATCAAATTACAGGCCCACTTCCCACTTTGAAGTTGCTCGGACGAAGGAACCATCATGACTTCGTTGAATTCCGCTTCTTGAAGAAAACTACTGTACCAGCAGTACTGCTAGCTACAGTAGTTACTCCAACAGAGGCCTCCTTTCGTTCATAGGATAGGAATATGAAAATCATAGGAAGTGAGATGACATGCATCTCAATTCCTATAGAGAAAGAGATGCCATTTGATGCTTAGGATAGGAATTTTTCCATTTAGTCTAGGCTAATGTACTGGTAATTTGCTCTAAAAACTACAATAGTAACTAGTAGTATTGGTACATGCTCGTACTCAGACACAGACACACACACTAACTACTAGTACTACTACTTCTCACATGCTGGCCAGACGCCGCCGTTCTCCTTCCCGGCTTTGTTGGCAACACCCCACCGTGCTTGGATCTCCGCCGACCTCACCGCAGCAGCGCGTGCGTCCTTTTCTTTCTTGCGGCGGCGGGCCTCTCTTTTCTTGAGTGCTTTCAGACTTTTCTGCTCCCTCTGTGCGGCTTTGGCCGCCTCTTGCTCTTCCGCCCATTCAGCCTTGGCATCTTCAAATTCCTCCCACATAGTTGTGAGGTCGCGAGCGGCGATGAACTCGGCACGGCGGGATGCCATCGCTTCCCTACCATTTTGTGTGCTGTCGTGGGCGGCGAGGAACTCGGCGCGGCGGGATGCCATCACTGCCTTACCGGTTAGTGTGCGGCGCGGTGGCATGAATGACGCTTGGTGAGAGCTCTGGGGTGGAGTGGCCGGACAACCGTATAGTGTATTGGTTTGTCAAGAGCTCAAGGACAGAAGACGAAGCAAATTTGGATTCCCCTTTAATCCTGGTCAATTATTACCGAGTAAAATGCATTGGCGGTCATCGAACTTGTCTTGATAGCTCACTTTGATCATTGTATACGAGATATGGTGATTATACGGTCACTGGCTCAGCGTATAGCTCCGTATTTGTCTGGTTGACCAGTCAAACAGTCCGCATGCGCCTCATCAGCTCGTGTTCTTTATCTATCTACGCGGGCCTACCTGTCAATGGAGAAAGAAATACTGTAAAAACCAAAATTATGTGTATGTGGGGAATCAAACCACGGACTCGTCGCTGCAACGCACCCTCGTCAGCCAAATGAAAATGAAATACTTCGCGTCAGACACTCACGCTGTCAACGCATGCTATGTAGCGACCCGACCTTAGACGGTCATGTCTCTGTGCTTAAGTGTCATCCCTGGACCGGTATGCTTACACACACAGTACTCGAAGGATTTATAACAGAGGTAAATCACATGCATAAAATAACGTAAATACCAATTACCTCAATCCAAATAGCGGAAGTAACAAGGTTGTGGATTCCCATCAGCACCAACGACAAAGTTGAGTGTAGAAATCGTAACCCTAACGTATCACTTACTCATCGTAAGAATCCTGCAACATGAGACGTTGCAGCCTGAAACAGGTCAGTACATTGAATGTACTAGCAAGATAACACAGGAGAGTAATGAACAGGATAAATGCTATAACTACATGCATATATGGCTGGTGGAAGGCTCTATGGTTACAGTTTTGCGAAAAGCCAATTTTTCCCTACTACAAAGGAATAAATTTTATTTACTATCTTGGTGGTTGTTAAACATTGAGAATGGGTGACACCACCTCAATCCCAATTAAGTTTCAACATTAATCCCAACAAAATTAATTAAAGTAACATGATGAGATTCAGAAGATAATCCAAGTACTAGATACTCAAGTTGTCCATAACCGGGGACATGGCTAACCATGATTAGTTTATACACTCTTGATAGTTCTACTCGTCACACTCCGGTCAATCTATCGTAAGCAAGCAATAGTAACCACACATAAGCAATCACTCAAAGGATCGGAAAGAACGAAGAAGACAATTCGAAAACATCAAAACCAATCGAATAACTCTTGCAACATAAAACAATTTCTAACAGTACCAAAATTATGTGAATTTTGCCTTAACAGAAATTTTAGGGCAAGAGCTTCGATTTGCAAAAAGAATCAACACAAACGGAGTTATAAAACTCAAGTTACGATCAAAAGAAGTTCAAATACAAATCTATTTGAATTCAAATTTTAAAACTTTCAAAAACATGTTTAATTTGATTATGTGGAAAGAGGGGATCGTAACGAAGAAGTGGGCGTTGGTTTCGTTGGATTTGGATGAACGACCAAAAAGATGTGATTGTTTGAAGTCCAGGGGCTAAACTGTAAAAGAAATACTACAAATAGGTCCCTGGCCAAAATTAAAAAGAAAAAGAAAAATACTAAACAACGAACGTTCGTTTCAGAACCTAATCTAATGAATATGCTCGCTGTACAGATCGAACTAGTGAATGCTCAAAAAATGTGTTGAAAAAAAAACAAAGACGCGATCTGGATCATTGGATCCAGATCCAACGGACGGGAGGCGGCGGTTACCGCGGCGATCGCCAGATTCGAGGAGGACGACGGCGGCGGCTTCGGTCTCGGCCGGGGCGGCGGCTCCGGTGGCCGGCGGCATCGGGCGGAGGCACGGGGTGAAGCGGCTCGGCGAGGCGGATCTGAGGGTGGTGGCGGCGCTCGACTTCGGCGTCGGAACGGCGCGGGAGCGGCGAGCGGATCTCGCCGGCGGCGGCGAGTTCCGGCGAGTGTGGCGGCGGCTGTGACGCGATGCACAGAGGACAGAGAGAGGGGCGGCGGCTTTATAGGGGGTCGGGGAAGGCGCGTGGCATGGATGAGGGGTCAAGGGAGGAGAAGTCCGGCAGGGAGACGGCGCCGGCGAGCCGTGGCGGCGGCGGACTCCCGCCTGGAGTCGGACGCGCGGAGGAAACTGGCGGTTGGGCCGGCTGGGCTGTCGCCTGGCTGGTTTAGCTGGGCTGGCCCGGTACGGTCGGAAGAGAATTAAAAAAACATTTTGCAGAAAGCAAATATAAATAAAAGCGAAAAAACTAAAAATAAAACATAGGCATATTATATATCAAAATTTTTAGAACAAGATTTCCTACAAGCTGAACATTATTCCAGCATCAAATAAAATCCACAAAAATTCAAATAAAGCAAAGAGTGCTACTGTTGCAATTAAAACCTCATAGAAATCATTTTAAAAATACTAAAATAAATTCAAATTTATTTCTCTCCAATTTTCTGATGTAGGGAATCATTTTACCCTAATTTCAATATATTTTATTTTTGGAGAAAAATAATTTGAATGAAACCCAAATAACTCCCAAGTGAAAAATAATTTTCAAAAGGACGTTAAATTGGATTTCTTTGAAACTCCCAACTCATATTTCGTATAATTTGTAGAAGTCATTTTATCTTCTCTCATGAAAATCATTGAGTTGCTTAAAGTTTCTGAATTTTGAAAATATTTCCAAATGGAATTCAAATCTTTTCAAAACCCTTTTCATTTTATTAAATGGAAGAAGTCATGTCATCTTCTCTCTAGGGTTTTGTATTTGAAAAGAATTTGAACTCGCGGACACCATAAATGCAAAAATGAAAGTTTGGGAAAGTCCTTTTATTCCCTCTCATTTAACTTTCAAAAGTTACGAATTCACTCACTTTCAGTCAATCAATCAATCAAAACTATCTATTTAATATAACATTCAAAAATTTAGAATTTTTGGGATGTTACGAACCTACCACCCTTAAAATGAATCTCGTCCTCGAGATTCGGAGAGGCTAGAGAGAAATAGGTTGGGTTCGGGGTCTTCTCAAAATCCATCGATCATCACAGGGGTCTGGGGTATTGCCACCCTTAGAAACATTGTTGCGGTCCCATCAATACTCATATACTCCATCCTTATTCTTGACGGGGCCGGTCTTCTCAAATTCTCGGGAAAATTCCTTCTCTGGGCTCTTCCGGTAGTGGCATAACCTTTTCCTCAATACTTCTGTCCTTTCATCTTGGTAAGGTTCCTCTGTGACTGGTTCTTCTTAGCTGACGTGTCTGGTGCCAATACTAAACAGCTATCGATATCTCATGGAGGTCAACAATTTATGGTTTCTCCTGCAGGAAATGGGTCTGGGCTTCATTCTCACCGTATATCCTACGATTGGCAGCAGCTGCCTTGTACAAGGAAAAAAAATACTTATACCATTCTAAGGTTCAAATAAGGTTTAATATCGTCATCTCTCTACTATAGGCGAGTCACTCAGATTTACCATCCCACATAGCAAGGCGAATAATAAGAGTAAGTCGGTATGGCGATCAATCCATCCCGCACCCAAATCATTACCTTGTATATGGTTTAGCGAATCTTGCATTCTAACACTCGGTCATCCTCACAAGCATTGCCGAATTTCTCTTGTCAACGAACCAAGTTCGGATAATCCGTGGATTCTGCAAGCCAACCAAACATCTATCGTTCCTTCACAACTCTCAGGTTTAGCGTAACTCCTATAAGATCGTATGTCGATAAAGTCGTAACTTCTTCCAGGATTTTTCCTTCAGCAAGAATGTGCTTGCTTCTTGGCAGGTCCTGGGGCCTGTGGGTTATGGCCCATCTCATCACTTGTAGTCCTTGAACTTATTATCGAGCAACTGATCATTATTCCAACTTCCAACTTCCTAGTATTCTTAAATCCATCCAATTGTACTGTCTTCCTTCCTTCTATTGGCACCAAACTAGGACATGATTACTCAGACTCATCATGGAATTTCCATTGATCCATATTTCCAACATCATACCCCCTTTATATCCAATAGTAATTCATCTCTTCATCCTCGTGGGATATCCCACATACCGAGATAAAAACTTATACTTATGAAGTCCATACTCCACTTCGTGGAACATCATTATCCTTTCCAGGGTCAAGCGTCCTTACATGGGAATATTGGCCATCTCTGCATGGCACTTCTTCAACTGGGAAACGTGAAACACATCATGAACTCCCGACAGTCCTTCGGGTGACTCCAACTTGTTGGCCACTTCTCCCATGCGCTCCAAAACTCGGTATGGTCCTACAAATCTCGGGGCTAAACTTTCCCCTAACTCCAAATCGTTTAACTTCTCGCAGAGGCGGCACACAAAATATGCTCTGCCTCCAATTTCTTAGATTACTACCTTGCATTTTGAGTCTGCCTAACTCTTCTGCCTGGACTGAGCTACCTTCAGTCTATCTCGAATCAACTTAACCTTCTCTTCCGACTTTTTGATCAAATCTGGTCCAAACAACTCACGGTCTCCAACTTCATACCACATTAATTGTGTTCTACACCTTTGTCCATACAGAGCTTCAAACGGTGCCATCTTCAAACTGGCCTAGTAACTGTTGTTGTATGAGAAATCCGCGTAAGGCAGATTATCATCCCCACTAGATCCATAATCTAGAGCACAAGCTCTCAACATGTCCTCCAGAATCTGACTGACTCTCTCGGTCTATCCATCTGTGTGCGGATGAAAGGTTGTACTGAACTCTAGCCTAGTACCCAAAGTCTGGTGCAGCTGATTCCAAAACTTTGAGGTAAACTGTGTTCCTCTATCTGATACGATGGTCCTCGGAACTCCATGCAGACATATGATCCTGGTCATATATATCTTGGCCAACTTCACACTTGTATAGGTGGTTTTCACTGGGATAAAGTGAGCCACTTTGGTCAAGCGAATCATCTACTACCCAGATAGAATCATATCCCGATCGGGTTCTGAGAAATCTGGTAAGGAAATCCATGCCAAGCTTATCCCACTTCCATTCGGGTATTGGCATAGGCTGTAGTAATCCGGCTGGCTTCTGATGCTCTGCCTTTACTCTCTGGCATACATCACCTACGACTACATACTCCACAATATCCTTCTTCATACCAGTCCACGAGAAACACTCCTTCAAATCCAAATACATCTTGGTGTTTCTAGGGCGAATCGAGTATGGTGAGTCATGAGCCTCCTAAAGTATTAACTTCCTGATCTTTGCATTATTGGGCACGTATACACGGTCCTTGAACCATAAGGTGTCGTGCTCATCCTTACGAAAACCTTTGGCCTTTCCTTTGCTCATCCTCTCTTTTACCTCAGCAATCTCTTTGTCATCCTTCTGAGCTTCACAAATTTTTCCCAACAATGTAGACTGAACTTCCATTGCTGCAACAAAACCTTTGGGAATAATCTCCAACCGAAGTTCCCTAAGATCCTCGGCTAACTCCTTTGGTAATCCCCCGCTTATGAGGGTATTCATCCTTGTTTTCTTTATGGTTGTGTCCTATTTCTCCACAAAACTTGTATGCACAAGGTTTCTTCATATTCTTTCCATAAGGCCTCAACTTCTGGGACACAAGACGAGATCTTTGCAGAGTCAACTTAAATTCTTCCCAAGTGGTTACTCTTTGACATCCATTGATAGTTTGGTACATCCTGCACCAAGTAGCAGCAACTCTTACAAAGCACTGAAGAGCATGCTGGGTCATATCCTTTTCGACTACAGGGTTATTCTTCATGTGATCCTCCATGTTCAGAATCCATCGGTC
This sequence comes from Aegilops tauschii subsp. strangulata, assembly GCF_002575655.3. Taxonomy (NCBI): domain Eukaryota; kingdom Viridiplantae; phylum Streptophyta; class Magnoliopsida; order Poales; family Poaceae; genus Aegilops; species Aegilops tauschii. Next base: position 285,199,583 of record NC_053039.3, read on the forward strand.
CATCTCCAATTGACTTAGCGGTCCCGGAATATAATCTCATCTCCATGTGTCCTCTATTGGGTCCATGGGTTTGGGGTGGGATAAGAGAGATAGAGAGGGATGCACACAATACAAACAAAAGTTTTGAAAAGACATATTTTATTTGTGGCTGTCGGAAAAACATCAAACAAATGACACCTCACAATCGTCGCATCTAACGTAAGTATATAACATGGGTTTGGTCTTCTAAAGGTCAATAGATCTCAAGGTCATCAAACTCTTCCAGTCTTGGTCATGTCTCCGATGGCTCCTTCCGATCGTGCTTATCCTTATCAAATTATTTTGCCAGATCATCTTTGTTGACATGGAATCTCTCATGACGTCTTTTAATATTCTAGAGTTGCGTTCTGAACTTCTGGGTTTCGACATCCTTGGCATGAACCATGTCCTACTATCCTTCAGTTCCTGACAAATCTCCGGTATCTCGAGGTTTTGCTCTTCCAGCTTGGCTACTTTCTACTTCTGAGTCCTGAGTTCTTCACGGAATGCTCCTTGTCAAATATAGCTTCCTGAAGGTCCATATAAAAAACCTTGATGTAATACTCCAGATCCTGGCGATACACCAGCTAAGGTTAAAACTACATCCTTTGCTTGGCAGATGCTCCATCAGCCTTCTACCATCCAATCCTTCCGAAGAAATGCATGCTTAACTCAGCACGGTGATAATAGCATAAGCGGGCGATAACATCATGGATATCCATGTTTCTGCCATTGTCATTACCATGAGCTATCATTCCATAGTTGATATCCCTTGCCTTAAGGTTTTCTTGACAAAATCTTTGAGTTCTAATGCTCTATGTTCCGGTCTTTCTCCGATACACCTTGATCTCGGGTATTTACGGCTGCGATAGTCTGACAAAATCCATAAGGGTAGCCTCCCTATACCAATCTGGAAATTCTTCAGAGCCTTCAAATTCTCCTAGTCTTCGGAGTCTTCAACCGTTGTAGTTCCAATTATAACAATTGCTCGGTAAAACACTCTTCATTCCGAGGTGGTCTTGGTTGTCCGATATCTTGTCCTTCTTGGAGTGGTCTGATCAGTCGAGTCTTTGTGGTCAAAAGGGGAAAGGGGTATAGTCTCACTAAAAGGGAATATTTGAATAAGCTTAGAAGAGAAGAGAGGTAAGAGATCTTTTTGAAAAGAAAGTTGTAGAGAAAAATCTTTTCCTATGGGCTTGCCAGTTTCTAGGGTCACATCCTACAGTCAACATGTGCTCTGATACCATCTTGTAGCGACCCGACCTCAGACGGTGAAGTCTCTGTGCTTAAGTGTCATCCCTGGATCGGTATGCTGACACACACAGTACTCGAAGGATTTATAACAGAGGTAAATCACATGCATAAAATAACGTAAATACCAATTACCTCAATCCAAATAGCGAAAGTAACAAGGTTGTGGATTCCCATCAACACCAACGACAAAGTTGAGTGTAGAAATCGTAACCCTAACGTATCACTTACTCGTCGTAAGAATCCTGCAACATGAGACGTTGCAGCCCGAAACGGGTCAGTACATCGAATGTACTGGCAAGATAACATAGGAGTGTAATGAACAGGATAAATGCTATCACTACATGCATATATGGCTGGTGGAAAGCTCTATGGTTACAGTTTTGCGAAAAGCCAAATTTTCTCTACTGCAAAGGAATAAATTTTATTTACTATCTTGGTGGTTGTTAAACATTGAGAATGGGTGACACCATCTCAATCCCAATTAAGTTTCAACATTAATCCCAACAAAATTAATTAAAGTAACATGATGAGATTCACATGATAATCCAAGTACTAGATACTCAAGTTGTCCATAACCGGGGACACGGCTAACCATGATTAGTTTATACACTCTGCAGAGGTTTCCGGTCAATCTATCGTAAGCAAGCAATAGTAACCACACATAAGCAATCACTCAAAGGATCGGAAAGAACGAAGAAGACAATTCGAAAACATCAACACCAATCGAATAACTCTTGCAACATAAAACAATTTCTAACAGTACCAAAATTATGTGAATTTGGCCTTATCAGAAAGTTTAGGTCAAGAGCTTCGATTTGCAAAAAGAATCAACACAAACGGAGTTATAAAACTCAAGTTACGATCAAAAGAAGTTCAAATACAAATCTGTTTGAATTCAAATTTTAAAACTTTCAAAAACATGTTTAAGTTGATTATCTGGAAAGAGGGGATCATAACGAAGAAGTGGGCATTGGTTTTGTTGGATTTGGATGAACGAACAAAAAGAAGTGATTGTTTGAAGTCCGGGGGCTAAACTGTAAAAGAAATACTACAAATAGGTCCCTGGCCGAAATTAAAAAGAAAAAGAAAAATACTAAACAACGAACGTTCGTTTCAGAACCTAATCTAATGAATATGCTCGCTGTACAGATCGAACTAGTAAACGCTCAAAAAAACGTTTTGGAAAAAAACAAAGACGCGATCTGGATCGTTGGATCCAGATCCAACGGACGGGAGGCGGCGGTTACCGCGGCGATCGCCGGAGTCGGGGAGGACGACGGCGGCGGCTTCGGTCTCGGCCGGGGCGGTGGCTCCGGTGGCCGGCGGCATCGGGCGGAGGCATGGAGTGAAGCGGCTCGGCGAGGCGGATCCGAAGGTGGTGGCGGCGCTCGACTTCGGCGTCGGAACGGCGTGGGAGCGGCGAGCGGATCTCGCCGGTGGCGGCGGGTTCCGGCGATTGCGGCAAAGGCTGCGGCGCGATGCGCGGAGGAGGAGAGAGAGGGGCGTCAGTTTTATAGGGGGTCGGGGAAGGCGCGTGGCGTGGAGGAGGGGTCAAGGGAGGAGAAGTCCGGCAGGGAGATGGCGGCGGCGAGCCGTGGCGGCGGCGGACTCCCGCCTGGAGTTGGACGCGCGGAGGAGACGGGCGGTTGGGCCGGCTGGGCTGTCGCCTGGCTGGTTTAGCGGGGCCGGCCCGGTACGGTCGGAAGAGAATAAAAAAACATTTTGCAGAAAGCAAAAATAAATAAAAGCAAAAAACTAAAAATAAAACATAGGCATATTATATGTCAAAATTTTCAGAAAAAGATTTCCTACGAGCTAAACATTATTCTAGCGTCAAATAAAATCCACAAAAATTCAAATAAAGCAAAGAGTGCTACTGTTGCAATTAAAACCTCATAAAAATCATTTTAAAATACTAAAATAAATTCAAATTTATTTCTCTCCAATTTTCTGATGTAGGGAATCATTTTACCCTAATTTCAATATATTTTATTTTTGGAGAAAAATAATTTGAATAAAACCCAAATAACTCCCAAGTGAAAAATAATTTTCAAAAGGACGTTAATTGGATTTCTTTGAAACTCCCAACTCATATTTCATATAATTTGAAGAAGTCATTTTATCTTCTCTCATGAAAATCATTGAGTTGCTTAAAGTTTCTGAATTTTGAAAATATTTCCAAATGGAATTCAAATCTTTTCAAAACCCTTTTCATTTTATTAAATGGAAGAAGTCATGTCATCTTCTCTCTAGGGTTTTGTATTTGAAAAGAGTTTTTACTCACGGAGACCATAAATGCAAAAATGAAAGTTTGGGAAAGTCCTTTTATTCCCTCTCATTTAACTTTCAAAAGTTTCGAAATCACTCACTTTCAGTCAATCAATCAAAACTATCTATTTAATATAACATTCCAAAATTTAGAATTTTTGGGATGTTACATGCTAATGCATGCACGTCGCCCTCTAAATCAAAGTCCTGCTCATGGTGCAACGCAAACGGCGAGCCCATGACCTGCGCGCCCCAGCGGTGCCTGACATTACTGTTTGGATGTTTGATGGAGGCCTACGCGAACGCCGAGCATGTATTCACCTGGCTCAACACCAACGGTCATACTCGGACCGCCTTGCTCATCTATATCGTCCATCACAACGACAATCTATAAAACAGCCTAAGCTAGAGAGGGTACTATGGTAGTATGGTACGGAGTATGTACTATCGTGAGCGACCGATCTTAGTGCCACTGCACACCGAAACCCCTTCCATCGCTAGCGCGTACTTCCTGCCTGAAATGGTCACCATCTCTCCAGAATGTCAATGCCGCATTCACCGGACTTAACTGCAGGTGCAATTGGTGTGTCACTGACATGCGGGCCAGATGCCCATTGGGCCCACATGTCAGTAACCCAAATGCATCTGCAGTTAACTCACTGAAGCAGCGTCCGCATTCACGCCCGACGAACCTACTCCGGCGCCAGTTATCCATCCGTCTGCCGCGGCTCATTGCCATTCGCCCGCTATATTAACTTGAGCCCCAGCTCCCAGCCATAGCCAAAGACCCACACTTATTCTCCGCCGGTCCCTTCCTTCTGTCGGCACCACTTCAACCATGGCCTCCTGGCGCTCCGAAGCTCTCTTGGACATACTGTCGCAGGAGCAGACGAGGGACATCGGCGGCTCCGCTCCGGGCGCGCTCCAAAGCTCTCTTCGACGTACTGTCGCAGGAGGAAACGAAGGAGATCACCGGCACCCCCCGGCCGCCCTCCGCCGGCACGACCACGAAGCCGGCGCGCGTGCGCGGGCGTAGCCGGCAGCGAGGAAGAGTAGTACACGGTAGGTCGCCGCCGCTCTGGTCCCGGGAAGGCCACCGCTACTCCACTTAGTCGACGCCAAGCTTGGTGGGGTAAACATCGGCGGCCGATTAGCCGCTTGATGGCGACGTGGAGGTGGAAATCTTCAGAACCTTGTGCTCCGGAGGAGGAGGTTATCGAGGCGGGTGAGGAGGAGGCAAAGGCAATGGCCGGCTTTCTCGGGTTCATGGCCGGACATGGTGGTCGGGCGCCGGCGATCGTTTAGATTAGGTTTACAGTAAGTTTTAGTATGGTTTGTGCGAAATATGTAATGAATTTCGTCCAGTTTGTAGGAAAAGTTTTTGAAATGTAATGAATTTCATCCGGTTAATTTGAAATTTGCTTTGTTTGCACGAATTTCGTCCTGTTAGTTCATATAGTTGTCGAAAGGTATGCGGGCAGCATCGGATGGCATCCATCAGTGTCCTCGGACAGATGCCAGTGTAAATTTGTGGGCCAGCGCTGGAGATTCCCTAACTATCATGCTATAATCGCTAACAATCCACCATTATTTGGCAGGGAATAGTTATCCCTCGATCAAAATCAGATCCGCGGTGTTTCGCACTCCTCCCGCGTAAGAGTGTAAACTCTTGCTTACATAAAAATGGAGCAAGTGGACGGCACTGTAGCACGTCATATCACTCGAACTAGCCCGCCTAACGAGCGGGAAAGCACCGCCCTCGTCATTTCGTTCTGGATTTCTATCGATCGATCGCGCGAAAATGTTACGCTTCGCAAGTTCTAAAGGAAAAGGCGGCACACTTACGACTCGTACGCGTCGCAACCCCAACAGTCCGGCTCGCACGCCGCTCACCAGAGGGGACACGCGTTGTCTTGCAATTTCACTGACATGTGGGACCGTAATTGAATAAACCTTCGATAGCCGAAATCTAATCGCTCGGCGGGCGTCGGCTGAGAAGAGAGAAACGGGGGAGGGAGAAGAGATAGTCCGCCCGCCGCGCACGGACTCCAAGAAATATATGGTGATAATTTGAGGTGGGCCATGCTGGAGTCCGGACCGCTTCCGGAGCCCACTCTCACCGCCCTGGCCCCTCAAGACGCCAGCTGCCCGCCGCATGCATGCATAGCAAGTAGTACTCCTTATGTGGAGGAGAGAGAGGCATTGACAAAGTCAAGGAGTGGGCTCTGCAAGAGCCCGTCTCTACACGTGCTCCTAGGTATAAAAACATAATTCTAAAAAAAGGCATAAAAACAATTGTGTCTTAAAAAAGAAAGGTAAAAAACATTTGAGAGGAAATAGATGGAGAGAAAGTGAGAAAAAGTTGTAACCTGGGCATTACATGAGGAAGGAGGGAGTGGTGCACATGCCAAGTTCACTGGGCTGCCGTGTTTCACACTCCTCCGTCGTAACAGTGGAGACAATAGCTTTCATCAAAAATAAACAATGAATACTCGTTGCTCGTCCTCTATATCGGAAAGAATACTTTCATTCGCTGACATGTGGGACGTCGACCATCCTGGTCCACCTGCCATGCACAAAATTATCCTGGTCTACCCCGGTCGTATCGCAGGCCCATCATGACTTCGTTGAATTCCGCTTCTTCAAGAAAACTTACTGTACTTGCAATACTGCTACCACACGCGAAGACTGGACAGCACTGTACCACGTCATATCACTGAAACCCACTAGGCCAAACTAGCCCGCCTAGGTCATCTATTTTGGAACGGAGGGAGTACGTCTCTGCACTGCTATGATTTTGTGTTGCACATTCTCTGTACTTTTGCTACGATTTTCCTACCCTATGAACCAAATGAGGCCTGAATGTATGTCGACTATTGTCTGATCGATCGCTAAGCCTACAATTTTAGGAGCTAGGGCTATTGGTCGATCGACGAGGGATAAGTATAAGCGTACCACGAGCTCATCAGCCCCAACGTTTCTCTTTCGGTGAGTGTTTTGCAAGTACTATAGCTCGCACAGTAGCTAGCCTACTAACACCAAGAATCATCAAACAAGCCCTGCTGATATGATAAACAGTTCAAACTTACATCTAAGCATGCCATATATTACATCAAAAGCTGGTGAGGATACATCTGTTTCCATAACTCGGAGAGGGTTCGCATGATTCATCGCATGATTCACTATCAAACAAAAGTAGCAAGATCCGCCCACACAAGACAGTGCACTAGCCCTAAGATGGTTTGATAACACGCATCGTTCTGGTAATTAAACACAGGGCAATGCAAACTACCCTGAAGGATTAGCGCGACCAACTATTTCTTGTCATCGATCTCTCGGGCAATGACCACAGCACGGACAGCGGCATGGGAATCGATTTCTGGGGCGATGTCCACAGGACTGACCGCGACATCGGAATCGATCTCTGGGGCGATGTCCACAGGATGGACAGCGGCATCGGAATCGATCTCCGGGGCGATGCCAACGGGGCGATCTCCGGGGAATCATCAAGGACGTCCACCGGCACCTGCACAACCCTAACATATTAGCAAGCACATTGCAAATAATCAAAAACCACAACTATGGTAATAAGCCATTATTTTTGACCTTGTGCAGCACACCGGGGGGTCTTCAAGAAAGGGAAGAAAGGGCTTGAACGAGCGTTCCAGTGAAATGATGGTTGCTTCGTCCAGTCCAATTTGGAGGCCACCTTACCACTGCTGGTAAAGGTGTGGGTTTTGTGATATGACGGGTCATGACGGCCACACCGGGGTGACAGGTGAGTATCGACTGTAGCACCTCGCTGTGATTTGGTGGATGGCATGCAGGCCCAGATGCTTTGAAATGTCACGCATGTAGATAGAGCGGCTAGTCATATAGGAGTGCTCAATATTGTGCACCGCGACCAAGGCGGAGAGGAAAACGAGAGAACTGCGTAATTAATGCATGAGTTTAATTAGGGTAGTTTTGTAAAGTACGAGATACATCCCTCCAATCACAAAATGCCTTGGTTCATGAGATTTGAGATTTGAGCCCTATAAACCGAAAGGGTGGGAGTACTGCACAGGGTGTAGTCTAGTCACTTGTTGAAATCTCTAGAAAGGCAAATACTCCTTTCCGGTTTACAAGGCTATACTACTCCCTCCGTCTAGGTGTGTAAGTCATCTTACGAAAACCAAATAGTCCCAAAACACTTAGGCGTGGTGCATTAACTTCTACCTTGTTTCTTGTTTCTTGACATATCAACCAATAAGAGATAAGAGGTGTGCATGGTTTTAATGACTTGCAATGGCTAGTTCATTGCATGCAATGCTATTAATTAGCAAATAAACATTGGTGACCCCAGGAGGAAACGGTGCTAAGCGCGTGGACCTATGCAGAATGAGTATCAACCAATTGATAATGGAGTTTAATTGTTAAACAATAGCAATTTTATCTCATGCAAGAGCCTAGCTAGTACTCCAAGGAACCGCACCACGCGAGCGTTCGCAACTGCCACGTTCGGGTTGCGCTTAGCTCTTCGCCTCTTTGAGAAGACGAACAATGATGCTACTCCTACTTCTACAGTATCGAATCCACTGCTGCATGTCCGTCCACCTCGTGTGGGAGGGATAGCGTGTAGCGAAAGCTTCTACTTACTACTCCTGCCTTTGCTTCTATGACAGGTGGGCCCAACAGGTGGTTGGCCCTCCTGTCATGCAGCCAAAGGCAGGTGCAGTTAAGACGCCGGAGCTCAGTCCGCGAGGGCGAGGGCGTTGTAGTAATCAAATTTCTCGGTCTTGTACGAGTTGACGCGACACATCAAAGCACTGCACTCGATATAAGTCTTTTTACACATTTCAAATGGGCTACTTCGTATGTAGGAGTAGACATATTCTACTTCGTATGTAGTCACTTGTTGCAATCTCTAAAAAGACTTATATTTGGAAACAGAGGGAGTACAACGCATGCATGCATGCATGCCGTGACTTTCCTTTTGATACTTGCATGTGTTGATTTGATGCACCTTGCCAAATTTTGACTACAAATTTAACTAACCAAATTTTCATGGATGTGACAAAATTACGGGGCTGTTTGGATTGTGACTATGTTTGCCTTATGTTGCCACATTATTTTTCCCACACTTGCCACACTTGTCTAACCTGAGTTGCTCAAATTGTTAGACACACTTTGGCTTGCCTAAGGGAATCTTGCCACAATTTTTGTGTCTATGACATGTGGGGTTCACTGCTAATAAAAATATTCTTGTCTTAGGTGTGGCTTATAAAAATGACTTATATTTAGGAACGGAGGGAGTAGAAAATATAAATAATAATGCATGTTGGGGCAACCCATGTTTCCGCTAATTTTAGCCGTGGGCTTGTTCACAATTTTTACGAGGGGGTGGTTGTTCATTTAATGGAGGGACTTGTAGTACCAGACTTGAACGATACAAAGTGCGACCTGGCACACCGTAACACCACTTGGAACAAGCGGGTAGCTACCTCAAAAAACAATCAACAACTAAAAAAACCGCGACCTGGCATGCAGTAGTACACAATTTTAAACGATTGTTTTGATGGAGTGAAAAAGGAAAACTACCCCACTACGTATATATAGGCCGGAGCCTCCGCACTTGCTTGCTAGGGTTGCTCTATTCACACACTCTCATCCTCTCCAGATCTAAACAAGATAGGGGTAGTAACACTGTCTTTCTCCCTTCAAAAAACACTGGCTTTCTATCCTCACCGCTGTTTACAGATCCGGACGTATCCCCCTCCGCCGGTGAAGGGGAGGAGGGGCAGCGTTTAGGTCGTCATCGACAGCGAGGGAGGAGACCCACTGCTGGCCGCACCGTTATCTCTGGCCGAGCGCCAGCGCAGGAGGTCCTCCAATCCCTTCATCGTTGCCTGTGGGCGGATCCGGCCTCCCGCCGCCCACCTATCCACATCCCGACGACCTTCAGGTATATCTTCGTTCGAAACCGCCTTAGCTCTACTTCCCCAGCTCGCTACGTCGCTGCATGTGCATCATTTTCTACCTCTCAGCCCCTCTCGATCGGATGGTCCAACATCACCTTTTTTCTTCTATTGTTAGAGGTAAAGCTACTTCATGGAGTCGAATGTTGTACTCCCTCTGTCCGAAAATACTTGTCATTGAAATGGATGTATCTAGATGTATTTTAGTTCTAGACACATCCATTTTGATGACAAGTAATTCCAGACGGAGGGAGTACTTGGTTCAAACAAGAAATAAAGTGGGGGTAGGGGAATTTAGTATGTACATCGGACTTGGTACAAACAGGAAGGAAAGGGGGTGAAAGTAGTACAGACTGGTCATCCAACTGGTCTCTTGGTCGAAAAGGGAAATATAGGGGTAACCTTGTACACAGTGGTATGACTAGGACTAGATTTGCTATCCACACATAGGAGTAGGTGGCTAGAGTGAACAAAAATGGGACCAACCCAGATGTGTTTCTTGGATGTTTGTTTCTTGGGGCAACAAACTATGAATCACCACTTTATGCCCCTGTTTACGTACATGGTGCTGGACTGCTGTTGCACCCACTGTCCCATGCCCTTACACCAAATATTTAGGCTCCGTTCGGAATAAAGGGGCAGAAAACATAGGTCTTGATGAAAATAGAGGAATAGGAAAGGAATGTAGGTATAAAACTATGGAACAGCGATCCGGAGGAAACTCTCAAGAGAATGTGTTCGGATGGACTACGAAATGTACAAATTTGTTTTTTTAGAGTAGCATGCTTGGCAGTATGAGATGCTATTTGTTTATTCAGCTGCATAGTGACTACTCTTGTCCTCACCTCACGTACCACACATAGGTTGATTTTTTTATTCCAGCAACACAACACAGCAACATGTCTAACGCATGGCAGCGAGCGCCTGCCTCGGGCTTCCGCCCAAAAAATGAGCAACGCGTGGATGTTTCTAATCCTACGTAATCAGTACTACCAGACCAGCTTTCCTATGAAACACTATTCACCTTTCCCGTGTTCCGAACGGTTGGAAGGGAAAGCATACCGTAGGAATTGTGTTCCTACGAAAATCCTGCACCAAACCTGTGAACCGAACGCAGCCTTAGCTGTTCTTAATCTAATGTCCCTGGTAAAAATGAAGCCATGCCACTGCTATAAGCCATGACAAGTTTAGCCAAATGTTTTTGCCTGTAATTGTTTGAGACTCTGACTGTTTCCTCTATGCCTTTTTGTGCAAACAGGGATATCCAATTCACCTGGTTGCTGTTGTGACCTTTTGGTGCACTGCACAAAACTCTTCTTAAAAGAAGTGACTTTTGTGCTGTTTAACTGGAATGTCTGAATGGAACAGTTGGTTCATTTTGGTGGAACTGCACAAAGGGAGATCTGTGTTCCAATCCTCATCATCCATATTGGCGCCATAACCTTCCTTTAGGTAAGAATGATATTTAATGCATGTGTTCATCTCTATTTTCTGACTGCCATGAGAAAATAATGCTGTTTTTTACTAGTACACTTGTACTCCCTCACTGACAAAACCAATTCTGAATTAGAAGGCCAATCATGTACATGGTTTCACCAACTGGTGAGGAGAAAGAGAAACAGAGCATGAAGAGGAAGAAGAAGAATAAACAGTGCCAAGGCGATTTTGCTGAAGCCAGAGGCCTCAGTCGAGGCCATTCAAGGGCTCCGGCAACGACTACCTTACATGTGAGACGATCCTCCAGGGAGCCCTTCCACTTCTGCTGTCTCACTTAATTAATTAGGAGTACTTAAGTACCACTAATTTATTACTGCCTAATTTTCCTGTTGGAGTTAAACAAATCTTTAGTAGGACCCTATGCTGAATCATGTACGTGTGTATGTTTGTCTATGGAGGTGAATCATGTGGTGGAGCAGGGAGGGAATATTATTAGTGTCATGACATAATAGTGCTATTGTTTTGCATGACAATTTATTGCCATTGGTTCAATGAGGCAATGTTTTGCGTATTGTCCATCATGAATTTGATGCTACTGTTTGAGTAATATGGTAATGTCTTCCTATCCTTTCTCACTAAGCTAATGAAGGTTTCACCTTGTTCCTACTTGTGCAAGCAGGGATCATGTTGTGCCAATCATACATTTTAGTTGAACTACGCAAGACAATACAATGAACTATATCCCAGCTATTGCTTTAACTCTCCTGAAAGTTCTTGATAATCTTTCGATATAATCTCAGCACTGGTAAACAAGAGTGATTTCAACCATACATTTGAAGTGCACAAAAATATATACTATTGTGTGATTCCAGTGAGTGCTTTATCATCTCTTATGGGACTACATGAATAAGCTTTTTTTCTCAGGTTGGTACGGGCCTAAGGCCTTCATCCATATTAGTTTGCTGTCATCTCTATTTGTATCGTGCTACTGTCATGAGAAACTCCTTTATCTTTGCACGTTAAAGTTTTGCAACCTATGATAAATGGCAATGCTTTGAGTGTTGAGTTGAGCTAATTGGCACTGATTAAATAAACTAATACCTCTCTTTAAGCAAGACTACTATGTTGCTAACTTTACCCATTAAGATAATGAGGGTGCTTCTATTTGTTAGTGTATGTTTCATCAACTAGTCCCACTATTACAGTAATCTCACTCTCTCAATATATGTGCCAACAGGGATGCTCGATTTTGGTGGAACTGCACAAAAACTTTGGGTGCTTCATTGCCTCGACAGCTTCTGTCCTTTCCTGTCAGTCGCTAATCTCCGCTTGCTTTCTTCCTTTGTTGTCAGTCGCTTGGCTTATCTCGGCTTCCAGTCAAAGGAAATAGTAATTGATATGCTACCTCACACAGGTTGGTACTGGTCTTTATCCTTATTATTGTGCATGTCATATGTATTGGTAATTTGGTATTGTGCTACTGTTTGCCGATTCCATAAAGGAGTAATTTGGAGCCTGAACTCGCAGGCAAATCATTACATCGGGTGATTTCAGTAGAACTGCACAAAATGATCAGATGGATAGGTACTTATGCTGCTGCTATGTACTCCAAAGTTCACTCAGACAAGCATCGATGTTGACAAGAAGTGCCTATATTCTTTCGAGTATCAACCGGCGTCAACCAATTGTCAAACTCCAAGTATTAGGAGAGTGAACGCCAAAAATATTGCTTGGTGCATAGCCCAGAAAAACGCAGTCCAGTCTTTGGTCCCAACTTGTGCCTTTTGGTTATCGACACATATGGTAGCGAACTATATGGCATGTAGTCTAAAGATTCCAAACAAGTTGGTTGACGCATATATTCATCTGGCACTTAATCAGTCTGCACGCCAAGGATGCTCCATTTCAGTTGAACTGGACAAAAAAATTGGGTGGTTCATTTTCTCAACCGCCTCCTTTCTCGTCTGCAATGTAGAATTTTGGCGAGATACAGGACCAAGATGAGCCAGTAAACTAGTTGGATGAAAGTAGTGGCCAAGTTGCTCAAACCTCCCTCGGCACGAGGCCACTATTTGAGGATAAACCTACAAGCAAAGTTCAGATTGTCTGTGCTGCCTCTTATGTAACCGAAAGTTTACTCGTACAAGAACTAATTTTAGCAAGAAGTACCTCCGATTGAACACCATTTACCAGTCTGTACCCTAGGTAATTAAAGTTCGTCCATGGATCATATTGGCTGTGATCTCAATCATTTGGATGCATAAACATACTGAACATGTGTATATCTGAATCTTTTTGTGAATTATGTATGAATATTGTCGTGTGATCTATCAATCATTTGGATGGATAGATATGCTGAGCTTGTGTATATATGAATCTTTTGAGTTGTTGATAGTGAATGTTGGCTATGACTATGAACGTGTCCTGTGAACCTGAGTTTGATATGAATGTTTACCTTTTTTGTTGTATTTGTGTGTGAACTTGTTAGTATGCCTACTGTGGGGTATAAAACGCAGGTCTCTTATAAAAGTAATGCTGTGTCCAATTTATGTTTTCCCTTCTAACCACATTATATATATTTATATTATTACTATTATCGTATATTTTATAGAGACTTATATATACATTATAAAAACATCCCACGTGTTATTAACTTATAAAAGTAAATGTTTAACGGAAGTTGGCAAGGAAAATCCTGGTTGTTTTTGACTCACAGGCAAGGAAAATCCTGGTGATTGCGTACAAAAGCTTGCGAAGATTTTCAGGACCAATTTAATAATAACGTGCTCATTTTTATTTTGATCAATACCTCGCTAATTTCCTAATTATATATATATATATATATATAATGTGCCTCTCCGTTTTATTCTTTGATAATAATTGCTCCTTCTAACATAACATTATATATATAACGAGCCCACCTAATACGTGTATTTCAAGGAAGTGCAAATGGGCTGGGATTTCTTAGAAAATATAAATGGGCCTCATTGACGTGAAATTATTTGTTCACCCAGCCCAGCAAATGGACTGTAAATTCTAGAAAACATGGGTTAAATATATGCCACATTTTTGCAGGCTGACATGTGGGCCAATATGTCGAAGCCTACGCAGGGCGTTGTCAACTTGGTCAACAAATGATTGTGTCATCCACAGCCATTGGATTTATATCCAACGGCCGGCATGCACCTTCAATCTCTCGTCTTCTTCCTCCAGCGTCGCCGGGACCGCCTGGTCCAGCCTCCGGCGGCTAGCGGCTCTGCTTAGCACGCATCGCTGCGAAGCGCTACCCCACCGCCGGCCAGGCTATCCCTCCACCCCTCGACACCTCCTGTTATTCTCCATAGACTACAGCCCCACGCCGCAACAGAACCAGTTATAACCCTTCTCCTCCTCTCAATCTGCGACTCCACTACCGCGTTTTCCCATCTCCGAGTCGTTCCCGTCCGGGCCTCGCCGTCGTCCACCACCTCGCTGCGTTCAGTGCGGCGTGGTCAACAAACGAGAGTCATCGGAAGAGGACTGTACATGGAGAGCCTGACGGCTGGGACCCACAAGGTCCATGGTCGCACGCAAGGAAAGTTCCTCCTTATTAAGCTGAAAAAAAAGTTTCCTCCACCTGACAGCTCGGACCCACCGGCTGTATCTTCGCATGGAAGGAAGTGCCTCATTGTTTTGCGAAAAAATTTATTCATCCCATTGACAGCTGGGACCCATCAGATTTGGTGACTGACTTGTGGGCCTACTAAGCGGACGTGTACGCACAGCTTTGTCAACTTAATCAACAAATGATTCTAGCAGCTGGACCGTTGGATGTTAATCCAACAGCCGTGCTCCTTCTTCAACCTCTGTTCTTGCTCCTGTCTCCCGTGGGCGGCACCGCGGCTATGCTGCAGCGCACCCGAACCAGTGAAGTTTCCCACTCCTCTCCATCTGCGACTCCACTGCCCCATCTTCCCCATCTCCAGGTCGTTCCAGTCTGGGTGCGCTCGGCACGGTGTGGTCAACGTGGTCAACAACCGAGAGTCATCGAAAGATGACTGTACGTGAGAGGCTGACAGTGGGGACGCACCACGCCCATGGACGCATGCATGCAACGGAACACGGCAAGGTCAACGTGGTCAAGGAACGACTTCCATCGGAAGTATACTGTACGTGGAGAGTCTCAGCTGGGTCCATGGCCGCAGCAAGTAAGTGCCTCCTTATTACGCGGAAAATAATGATTCCTCCAACTGATAGCAGGGACCCACTGGACGGGCCACCGTATTTTGTGAACAAAATGTTTGCCCCCTGACTGCTGGGACCCACGTGACGGGCCACCGTATTTCACGAAAAAAAATTCCCCCCGCTGTCAGCTCGGACCCACCGGAAGTGCCTCCTTATTACGCACAGAAAAATGAATACTCCCCCAGCTAGCTGGGACCCACCTTGGTGGGAGGCTGACTTGTGGGCCTACTAAGTTGACGGGGATGAAGGGCTTTGTCAACTTAGTCAATATGAACGATTCTAGCTCCAGTGACCGTACGATGTCCATCCAACGGCCATAGTGCTTCTTCAACCTCTTGTCTTCTTGCTCCAGCCGCCAAAAGCAGCGCCGGTCGTGCCGCATGCTCCTGCCTCCCGTGGCCGGCTGTGCTGCCGCGGAGGCCTCACCGCCCCTACTATTCCCACCGCTGGCCAGGCCCTGAGGCGACGGCAGCCTCACACAACAGCCGAACCAGTGAACCCTCGTACTCCTCTCCGCGCGGGCTCCCACTGCCGCGTCTTCCCCGGCTCCGCGTCATCCCCTTCCTAGGCCTCGCCATCGTCCACCGCCGTCGTGCTCTCCATGCGGCGTGGTCAACGTTGTCAAGGAACGACTTCCATCGGAAGAGTACTGTACGTGGAGAGGCTGACAGCTGGGTCCACGGCAACTGCCAAGTTTTTTTGTGATTTGCCAAGTAAGTCGCTTTGTCAGGCCTGTTGGGCTGCTAATCTTTCAAGACGAGGAGAGCTTTCATTCGGCTGGCCGAGAAAATGGCCCATCAGTAATGATAAATGGGCCGTACATTTTTAAAACACATCAAACCGGCAATTAGTTTCAAATATCTTTTTTTCATTTTGAGATTTTAAATTACATTAATTTTTATGCGTGGAGAATTTGTTGGATTTTATATTGATATACATTTATTTTAAAAATCAGTTTGAATGTGAGTCGAAATTTCGGGATTAAAAACAGTTCGGACCGCACCGAAATATGCAGAATTTCGTATTATTTTTTAACCGTGGCCACAATATGGGCTGTAATGCTAACAAAAATAATATGGGCTCCATAAAAACCTTAATAATTAGCAAATTGGCTGTAAATTATTAGAAATAATAGCAGATGGGCTGTATGCTGTTTTCCACAGATTTGAGGCTTTCCTAAAAAAAGGTTGACGCACAAGCAGTGACTGTTGGATAGCCATCCAACGACCGTCGTGCTTCTTCAATCTCTGCTCTTCCTGCTCCAGCCGCTCAAACAAGCGCCGGCGGGACTGCCTGCTCCCTCCTCCCCGCGGCTGGCTCTGCTGCCGTGCAGGCCTCACCACCCCACTGCACTCCCATCGCTGGCCTAGCCATCCCTCTACTCACCCACACCTGTGGTTATTCTCCAGCGACGGCACACGAACCAGTAAACCCTCGTACAGTCGTACTCCCCTCCGCGTGGGAAACAACTGCCAAGTCTTCCCTGCCTCCGTGTCGTTCCCTTCCTAGGCCTCGCCATCGTCCACCGCCCTGGTGCTCTCGGCGCGGCCTGGTCAACGTGGTCAACGACCGACATGCATCTGAAGTGGACTGTACGTGGAGAGGCCGACGGCTAGGTCCACGGCCGCACGGAAGGAAATGCCTCCTTATTACGCGCAAAATAATGATTCCTCCACCTGACATCAGGGACCCCCTGAAAGGGCCTCTGTATTTCGCAAAAAAAACGTTACCGCCGCTGACAGCTCGGACCCACCAGCTATATCTTCGCACGCATGGAAGTGCCTCCTTATTACGCACAAAAAAATGAATACTCCCCCTATTAGCTAGGACCCAGTATTGTGGCAGGCTGACTTGTGGGCCTACTAAGTTGACGGGGATGGAGGGCTTTGTCAACTTAGTCAATATGCACGATTCTAGCTCAAGTGACCGTACGATGTCCATCCAACGGCCGTAGAGCTTCTTCAACCTCTGGTCTTCTTGCTCCAGCCGCCCAAACCAGCGCCGGTCGTGCCTCGTGCTCCTGCCTCCCGTGGCCGGCTGCGATGCGGCGGAGGCCTCACCGCCCCCTACTACTCCCACCGCTGGCCAGGCCATCCCTCTACTCACCCACACCCCCTGTTATTCTGCGGTGATGGCAGCCTCACACCGCAGCGAACCAGTGAACCCTCGTACTCCTCTACGCGTGGGCATCCACTGCCGCATCTTCCCCGGATCCGCGTCGTCCCCTTCTAGGCCTCGCCGTCGTCCACCGCCCTGGTGCTCTCGGCGCGGCGTGGTCAACGTGGTCAAGGAACGGCTTCCATCGGACATGGACTATACGTGGAGAGGCTCATAGCTGGGTCCACGGCCGCAGCAAGGAACCTCCTTATTACGTGCAAAATAATTATTCCTCCATCTAACAGCGGGGACCCACCGGACAGGCCACTGTATTTCGCAAAAAAAAACGTTTGGCCCTGACTGCTGGGACCCACCAGCTACATCTTCGCACGCAAGGAAGTGCGTCCGGGCAAAAAAAATGATTCGCCCCCCTGACTGCTGGGACCCACCAGCTACATCTTCGCAGGCAAGGAAGTGCCTGACAGTCGGGACCCACCTGGTCGAAGCGTACGTAGTGTTGTCATTCTGGTCGCGAACGTGTACGTACATATATGCTGGTGGATGTAGAGGCGCGCACGTGTCGTAGTAGAGGCACGTACATGTCGTAGTAGAGGCGCGCACGTAGCATGTACACGTACGTATAGCGGCCAGGGTGCAAGAAAGAAAATACGGCCACGTATGTGTACATACGGGCAGGGTCTCGAACGCCTACTCGCGCATACGTACGGCCAGGGCTTGTGTACATGGCTGGGTCGGAACGGAGAAACAACGTCGTCGTCGTGTTCATGGGGAGGCAACGGAATGTGTCGTGTTCATGGGGAGGAAACGGAATGCGTCCTGTTCATCGGGAGGCAACAGAACGCGTGAGAGCCAACCGGCTGGGTCAGAACGGAATGTGTGGTCGTGTTCATCGGGAGGGCTTGGACGGAACACGCGATGGAAACGAGGCCCGGCGTACCGCACAACGGAGGAAACGGACCTCCTACGTTCGGAACGGGGTCCTATTGATCGGGAGGGGTCTGGCGTACCGCAAAACAGAGGAAACGGACCTCCTACGGTCGAAACGGGGGTCCTGTTGATCGGGAGGGGTGTGGCGTATCGCAAAACGGATGAAACGGACCTCCTACGGTCGAAACGGGGGTCCTGTTCATCGGGAGGGGTGTGGCGTACTGCAAAACGGACGAAACGGACCTCCTACGGTCGAAACAGGGGTCCTGTTCATCGGGAGGGGTGTGGCGTACCGCAAAACGGGACTCCACGGGATACTGTTCATCTCCACCGTCGACCTCCTCCAGCCTCCACGGGCTCCTGTTCATCCAGCCTCCACCGCGCGCTACTCCACCGGCTACTGTTCAACAACCCCTCCACGGGCACCCTCCACCGTCTACTGTTTATCCAGCCCTCCACACCACGGGGTCCTGTTCAACCACCCCTCCACGGGCACCCCTCCATCGTCTACTGTTCATCCAGCCCTCCACCACACCACGGGGTCCTGTTCATCCAGAGGCAACGCCACCGCTCACTGTTCATCCAAACCCCCCCGCAACACTCACTGTTCATCCCAGAGGCAGCATCGATCGGCTTCAGTTATCAGCAGTAGTGAAGGAATCGCTCGATCGGGTTCAGTTAACAGCCATCGATCGATCGCTTGGGTTCAGTAACGCATAGCCTGCAGTGCAATCGCTCGGGTTCAGTTAGAGCCCAACGCCTCGCTCGGGTTCAGTTAGAGCCAACGCCTCGCACACACGCACGTACGTGTACGAGAGAAACGCGCATCGCTCGGCCCCCGACCTCCCACCGTAACCGGGAACTCCTCGAAATTTTCCTCGCCCTCGCTTCTACCATGGTTTTTTCCGTCATGGACGACCCAAAGAATGTCATGCAGCTGCGTCTCCAGCCCGCCCAGGACGAAAAGCCCATTTTCTGTCATGATTTTTTGTCATAGAAGTAGGAGCCCACCACATCTATGATGATACCGGGTTTTGTCACAATTATCGTCATAGAAGTGTCATATGTATGATAGAAAAAAAATCGTTCGGCCAAAAATGTCACGGATGTGTCTTTTTTTGTAGTGATCGTGCCCACATGTCGACTTGTATCTACTCTACATCTACACTCTTATAAAATACACTCTTATAAAAAACAGAGTTGGTGATGATGGTGTGCCTGCCATCCTGCAATATAGGACGCCCGATTTATATCTGACGGATAGGAAAGAAACTATGGCAATTTTGCAAAAAGGTAACCACACACGTCTCCACATTTCCAAATAAGGCCTTCCCTCGTTCATCCTTTTCTCTCACAAGATAAACAAGTCATACAAATGCATCTTGATGTTACATGCAACGCACGGGCATCTTGCTAGTAAGAATGAAAACAAACGACAAAAAAATATTTGGACAGTGGTTTTTTTTGACTATACACAATAGGGCAAAACCCCACTGCAATTTTTATATTATAACAAAAAAGAGATGTCTAGCAGTACAAAGAGGCTTGAGGAAAGCCAAAAGAAAAAGAAGTAAAAAAACTATAAGCTACTAAATTATAGGACAAGGCTGTCAAGCCAGAGACAGAAAGCTCTAGCATAGCTCTTTTTAGTTCTAAACCTAAGCAAGTTGAGCTCCTCCAAGAAGATGGCTTTCCATCCCTGTATGCTTGGTTGAATGGTTTGAAAAATGAGATTGTTCCTAGAGATCCAGATGGCCCAGGATGCTAGGATGATGATTTCCATGAAGAAAGGCACATGAAGTTTTAGTTTTAAATCAGCAAAAGCTTCAAGCACTGAAACATTGGCCTGTCTAGCGGGACAAATCAGGTCCCAACACTGAGCAGCAAAAGGACATGTCCAAAAGAGATGGTGAAGTGTTTCCTCCTGCTGGCAATTATTTACAGCACAATTATAGTTACCCAACTGAAAAGATTTCCTTCGAAGGAGATTCCTAGTATTGAGCCTGTCATGTAATAACCTCCAGAAGAACACCTTGTGCTTAAGTTGACAAGAGCTATTCCAGATCCAGTTAAATTGATGGGGCACTATTTTTACTCCCATCATCAGTTTATATGCCTTAGCAACTGAGAATTGATCATTTCCCCAAATGTAGCTCCAGGTATCTATACATTCCAGATATTCAGAACCCCTCAAAGCTATACAAATGTCTTCCATTGCTTCAAATTCTTGGAATGCTTGCACTGTCAAAGGTAAATGAAATAGATCCTCCAGAAATTCAGTGTGAATAATGGTGTGCACAGTGGAGTTCCTATTCTACACAAAAGAGAAGAGATGGGGGAACATATCCTGCAAGCAAGCTGAGTGCCATAGGTCAGACCAGAAAAAAGCACTTTTGCCATCTCCAATGTGACATCTGGCCAGAGATTTGAAGTTGTCAATGAGCTTAAGATTTGCCTTCCACCAAAAGGATCCAATCCAACTGTTGCCAGGCAGCAAATCACCATTATAATGTGTCTCCCAGATCAAATTAACCCATGGAATGTTATGTCTGTTGTAAAACTTGTGCAGATTCTTAAGTAACAAAGCTTTGTTTTGGACAAAGATATCCATCACTCCCAAACCTCCTTGGTCTTTTGGTCTACAAACATTTCTCCAAGCCACCATGGCTGGCCTATGATCCTCCAAGTCAGAGCCACTCCAGAGGCAATGCCTCAAAAATTTAATAGCTTGAGTTTTAATAGTGACAGGCACATCAAGGCATCCCATGAGGTAAATTAGCAGAGACTTGAGCACAGATTTTACCAGCAGCAGCCTTCCAGCCATGGTCATGAAGGAAGATAGACCCATAAGCTTCTTGTGCAGCCTTGTGACCAGAGGTAGGCATTGTTCAACAGTTGGTTTATGAATACCTAAAGGTGCACCCAAATATTGAATGGGAAAAAATTCCCTTTTACATTGAAAAGTATTAGTCAAAATCTCTACTTTCTCCTCAGACACATTGAGTGGGATGAGGCTGGATTTGGAGTAATTAACTTTCAGACCAGTAGCATCTGCAAAATTGTTGAGAAGGGCTTTGAGGCAGTGGAGTTGCCTGGCATCTGCTTGAAGAAGGACCAAAGTGTCATCTGCATATTGTACTATTGGAAAATTAGGGCAGGAATTCACTTGCAAAGGTGGAGATAGTAAACCCAGCTGCATGGCCTTGTTGAGGATTGATTGAAGAAGATCTGCAGCAAGCACAAACAGAAGTGGTGACAAAGGGTCTCCCTGCCTCACTCCTCTCAGACAGTAGAACTTTTTACCAGGAACACCATTAAGCAATATGGCAGATGAGGCAGAAGTGAACAACATTTTGATCCAGTTAATCCATCTATCTCCAAAACCTTTAGCTTTTAGAATGTCCAGAATTGCCTGATGTTCAATGGTGTCAAAAGCTTTTTCAAAATCTAATTTCAGCAATAATCTCTTCCTTGGATTTATGGCATTGATGCAGATATTCATAGGCCCAACCCAAGCAATCATGGATGGATCTCTCTTTGAGGAAGCCATATTGGTTAATGTGCCCCAATTTTAAGATCACCCTCTGTAACCTGTTTGCCAACAATTTAGTGACTAGCTTGAGACAACAATTAAGGAGGGAGATTGGCCTATAATCTTTTGCTGTGAGGGGAGTACTTCCTTTAGGGATTAAAGTTATGAAAGAGGTGTTCAAACTTTCTAGAGAGATTTGTCCAGCATGAAAATCAGAAATGAATTTGAGCACATCTTCTTTAATTATGTCCCAGCAAGCTTTAAAGAATTCATTATTGAAACCATCAGGGCCACGTGATTTGTCCAGAGGTAATTCTTTTACTACAGCATTGATTTCTTCCTCAGTGAAAGGCAATTCCAAGGTATCAAACAGTGTGGGATCTTGTCTCTGGCCAAACAATGATTCCAAATCAAAATGCATGGTAGTTTTGTGAGAGAAGTCCCCATTCTTTTCTTATAAGTATCCCAGAGTATAGCACCCATCCCAGCATGATCAGATATATCAACTGGAGCCTCATTTTGCAAGACAGCTATATGATTGTGCCTGTGATTGATGGAAGCCTTGGTATGAAAGAATTTGGTGTTTTCATCCCCAAACTTTACCCCTTTAATTTTCCCCCTCCGTTTCCAATAAATCTTTTGGTTCCTCAGAAGAATTAGCAAATGTTCTTTGAGAAGAATCCTACAATTCCACTCATAAGTGTCCAACTCTCTGAACTCCTCAAAAAAATCCCAAAGGAAAATGAGCTCATTGATTTTAGCAATTTGAGTTTTGAGACAAGATAAAGATCTGGCCCACAACTTCAGAGCTCTCCTTAAGTTTTTAAACTTAGCATTCAAACTTTTGACAGAATCAAGATTCCCCACTGGAATACTCCATGCAGCATTAACCACCTGCTTGAAATCAGAGTGATGCAACCAATAGTTATCCAATCTAAAAACTTTTGCTTTGGGGATAGAAGTACCAACTTTGATGACACATGGTAAGTGATCTGATATTGGTTTTGCAAGAGGTAGAACCATAGTGTTTGGGAATGTGGTCATCCAAGAGGCAGAAGTAAAAAACCAGTCAAGCTTGACCAGCAAAGGATTTTGCTGCATGTTACTCCAACTGAATTTCCTTCCATGCAAAGGTAGCTCAAGTAAACCTTGATTACTAATTGCTTCATTGAACATAAGCATCTCATTAACATCTCCACCAGGTCTGTTTCTGTCTGATGGAGCCCTCATGAAATTGAAATCTCCCATAAGAATCTAGTCCACATCATCAGGCATGTGAATATTCAAAAACCACTCAATGAACTCAACTTGGACGGTGGTTCGAAGTCATGACCGCGGGCACAGCGGACAAGGTGGCCTTGTATTGGTATGCTGAGCCGTCTGTTTTAACACACAGGAGCTGGTATGGTGATTATACACACACGCACGCATGCACACGAACTGCATCCACGCAACACTCACACAAACACATGCACCCACGCACGCACGCAACACTCACACGTACACACGCAGCCACGCACGCACGCAACACTCACACGCACGCACACAACACTCACACGCACACACGCACGCAAGCATGCACACACCAGTACACCACACGACCAACACGCACTCTCACGCTCAAGTGCTCAACCTACACGTGCATGCGCACACATCAGGCCCTGACAGACACATACACAACCAGGTGATTCCCGCGCACGGCTTGGAGCCTTGTCGCGCCTGCGTAAATTTGTGTTTATCTGACCTTTTGCCTATGCGAACTGATAGGTGGGACCCACAAGGAACGTGGTCAATTTAACTAGTCAACATGGCGCCACGCAGACTATTTGGCCGTCAACAGAGTGCAATCCGATGCTGAACTATGAGCAAGTGACCGTATAATCACCGCAAAACGTATATAGTGACCGTAATCAGCTTATTCTGAAGTTCGGTGACCATATTACGCTTTTCTCTCTGTAGGCCCTCCAAAACTACATCTCTACACGTTCTCGCATGTTACATCTAACAACTATGCAATACAGCACTACTACTACACTCTAACACAATAAATCATATGTGTTTTTAGTTTTACTAGATATCATATTTTTACTTATGATTATTCAGTTTGCATACATTAAAATTGCCTTTGAAATGTATGGCCAGTATCATCTACCGCGCGGGAATAATCCCGCCCTTTCCTGTTTAATCGGGTTTGTATCGATGGATCGTGCGAAACAGCAAAACTATAGTACTATACAGTACTACAAGTGACAGTTCACTGGGCCGTCGTGTCGTCTACTCCTCCGTCGTAAGAGTGGAGCGCTCGCTTTCATAAATCTTCTAGTCCCTTTCGCCGACATGTGGGACATCAAGCTACCGGGTCCACGTGCCATACCGGAATACAGTGCAGAGAAGCCGGGGTGAAGCACCCCAGTCATGGCGCCGGCGCAGTAATGAGCAATGAGGCGTCAAATCACAAAGCTGCACCTTTCCTGCAGTTAAGTTGGAGGGACGAAGCAACCATCACATCATTTCACTCGTTGTTGAATCCGCTTCTCCCTCATCTTCTTCAACTTAACCACGTGTTGCTTCTGCCGTTGTTCTACCTCATGTGGGACGCGGATCAGCTTGGTAAAGCACTGACACGTGGGACCGCATGTTAGCAAACCGCCAGGACAACGTCCTCCAAAAATAAGAAGCCTAATCCTAGACTTACAAAGGGCTACGTAGCTGCTACGTATACTTTCCATCTAATCTATATATGCCCCCTGATTTTTAGGTGGGGTGGGCCTAATCCTCTCCTTTAATCCAATCAAATAGTCCCACATCACATCAGTTCATAACTTTACGTAAACCATTACGTGGATGTAGCATTGCTCAAATAAGAAACCTCCCCCGCCATCCGCGCGGCAAAATCACCTCCTTTTTACTAATCTTGATTCTATAATTTTTTAGATCAATATAATTGAGATTTGTATAGATAGCACACAGGAGCAAAATCAAGTGGTACGGTTAAGGGCATCCACAATGTGTAGCCAAATGTGAAAATAGCTTTTGGCATCGTGGGAACCATTGTGGACGGTGTTTCCAAAGCCAAAAAGATGGAACCGAAGCTCCCTGATTGATTGATTGAAGGAATAGAAAAATGCAACGTCTCTCCTCTTTCTCCCATGCTTGGACGCATGTAGTACAGTATAGAGCACAGAGTCTACTACCCTGTCCCTTCTATCACAAATCACAAAGTAGTGAGGCATCAAATCACAAAATCACGGACGAAGCAACCATCATTTCACTCTTCACTGACTCCGCTTCTCCATCGTCTTCTTCGAGAAACCATCTCACCGCACTAGTACTCCTAGTAGTACTAGTAAAGGACTTCCTGGATGCAAATAAGGCGGTTCTCTCGGCTTGCAGGCGGCACTTGCGAACGACTTACCGTGGTCTCCCTCAATGGTGTTCTCCGTCGAACGCACTTCGCCAAACCACCAAAAAAAGATATCGTCGACGTCACCGCAATGGGGAAGGAAGTCAAATATAGTTACTACCTCCATTTTTTGTACACAAGGCCAGTATATCAAATTTACAATTTGAAAAGGGCCACTAACACTAATCGAGGCAAAATTGATGGGGTTAGCAACCAAGGACATTAATATCCCCTGCATGCATGCGGAACTGAGAAGGTTGGTTTGCATGGCGCTGCATTAATCAAGGGATGAGGAGTGAGATGGTTAGCTCTTTGGTCTTTGGAGAAAAAAATACGCATTAATTGACATGTGAAACGAGGATTTGTATCGATTAAATCCCGCGAAGGAAAACCCTGCCTTTCTTTTTTAACACTAGTACTCCTAGTACGTACGTACTTATCCTGTTTGGGTCTAGGCCTTGCATTGCCAAACTTCGCCACACATTTTTGCCAAGCTTGCCTAAAGTTTTCAAAATGAGAAGGAGGTACACTTGCGCACGGCTGTCGCAGTCACACCGCACCCTCACACGGTCGCTCCTGCACGCCGCGATCGCACCGCACCCTCACACGGTCGCTCCTGCACGCCGCAAACCCAACCAAGGGAACGCACCCTCACTGACACGTGCGGTCGCATGTGAACAAACCAAACTCAGCCATCCTGTCGCTGACACATAATTTTCGTGCATAGAGTATGTTTATCCAACCGCATGTTGGGGAGTATCCGTACGGCCCGTGCGGTGGTCTGTTGGGGAAGAAGAAGAGGTGAGGAAGAAGGAAAGAAGGGTTAGGAGATGTAGGATATTCATCCAACCGCCTGAAATGGTAGACTAACCCAAGTCAGGCGACTTGCATAACAAATATATGTTTTTACACAACAAAAGATCCATAAAAACAACAACTTAAAGAAAAACTATCACTGCTCGCGGAAAGAGACGGCCTCGTCGTCTTTGGCTGCCGGCGCGAACCAGCCGTCGTTGCCGACATGTGTCTCCGCACCGTGGTTGTCCTCGGCCTCCAGCTACTCGTTCAAGCGGAGCGTGCGGGCGCTGTGCACGAAGCACAACCCGGTTCAAGTCGAGGACGTCCGGTTCTGCCTGCAGGAGGGCCTCGATGGCAGTGGCATCCGTGCGCTCTGCGTCGAGTCGAGCCTCCGCCGCTCGGTTCAAGTCCAGGACGTCCGGTTCCACCTGCAGGAGGGCGTCGATGAGAGCGGCATCCGCGCGCTCTACGTCAAGTCGAGCCTCTGCCGCCCGGTTCAAGTCCAGGACATCCGGTTCCGCCTGCAGGTGGGCCTCGATGGCAGCGGCATCCGCGCGCTCCGCCTCAAGTTGAGCCTCCGCCGCTCGATTCACATCCACGACATTCGGTTCTGCCTGCAGGAGAGCCTCGATGGCAGCGGCATGCGCACGCTCCGCGTCGAGTTGAGCCTCTGCCTCCCGGTCCTCCTTTAGTATCGCCATGTTGAACCGCTGGTCCGCCTGCACCATGGGGGACTCGGACGCCGGCACGAAGTCGACGTCCATCGTCTCATACCCATCGGGGGCCTTCTGCGCCTCGACCTCTGCCATGAACATTGGATCGGCTTCCTCCTCCTCGTAGCTTGGCACCAGAGAACTCGGGGATTGGCCCGCCGCAAAGCGAGCTTGGGAACGGAGGTCTGTGGCGCCGACCGCCGCTGCGATTTTTGCGTGGCGCTCCGGTGTCAGCATCTTGTAGTAAGTGATCTTGCGGCGCACCATGGCTTTCCGGCGAACTAGGGGACGCTTGATGCGGGCTAGGGGATCGAAAGGTGGGGGAATGGGCTGGAGATTTGGTGTGGTTTTAGGGCAGTGGCTGGCGTAGGCCGAGCAGCGAAGGTTCTGGTGTGAATAGTGGTTCCGGTGACGACCGGTCAATCGGTTTTGACCGTACATCGCTCTTGTCGCGTTCGCTTTGCAGCCCGGCACGCTGGACCCTCCACGTCGCTCACCGAATGGAATGCGCTCCGTCTTGCATTTTCACTCGCTTGTGGGACCGTAGTTGAGAGCAAACCGACGTCCCTCCCCCTCCCCCGCCCACGTCATTTATTATACCACCACTCCCTCCGTTTTATGCGGAGTAAATAAAAATAGAGGGGGTATACTACGGATGAGGATCCCCTGACGTGGCCGAACCCATTGAGTAACTGACATGCAGGGCCTAGCAAGCATGGGGTCCGCCAGTAAGTGACCGAAAGGGAGGGTAAGGCAGGGATACCTACGTCAGAGGATCCACTTCCACTATACTACTTTGACCAAATGTTAGAGTAATAATATATGACATGCAACTTACACAAATGTTAGAGTAATAATATATGACATGCAACTTACACAAAGCATATAGGGTCTAATGCATTTTTCGAGGCTAACTTTGACCAAATGTTAGAGTAATAATATATGACATGCAACTTACACAAAGCATACGGTCAAATTCGTATGTGAAAGGAGTTTCCAATGATATAATTTTCACATTATACATCTCATGTACTATTAATCTTGTCAATAGTCAAATTGGAAACCATCTCGAGTACAAATCTAGGATTACGTACGAATCTAACAATATTGATTGGGTGTTGTTGAATGTTGATACCTTTTTGATCAAAGTAGAGATACTTTGACTACACATAAAACTTATATGTAAACTAGAAAGGATAGGGGGAGTATATTGTACGTTCAAAAATGAAACGAACATTGAATACCCTTTATATATGATTTGCGGATGCTATGATCACCGGTTCAAAATTTTGAATCCGCCTTAGCTATCACGTGCCCCCACTCGTTCCCTCTCGATTTCATCTCGGGGTCCGGAGATCTATTGAAAGAGGACTAGGGTGGGTACATGCGAATGATACTCGGCGGAATGTTCAAATGAGGCATGCGGGAGGATGGACTCGACTGGAGGGCGACATGATCGATGGAGAAGAGGGTTGGAGAGGAATGAGAAATAAGAAAATGCCACATGATTATACTTGAACGGCTCAAATAAACAATAAGTTGTCTCGCTTGGCCTACATAGTGAAAGGCCTAATGCGCAACGCGGAGCACTGACGCTCGAATATGGCCGGGAAAATAGGGAAACCGACATGTGGGGCACACCCGTCGGGAAGACGTAGCGCAGACTAGTCCAATGGAGGAGCTGGCCCACGACCTCCTCGCCACCGAAAACCGTTCATGTGGGTCGTTGGGGCCAACAACGGGGCGCAGCTCCAGCACCGCCTCTAGACACGGCGACCGTGGTGAGCGACACGCTCATATCATCGCTAGACACGGTCGGTTTCAATGTGCCGAGGGTGGCGTTAGTGCTGTGGCACGACCAACGGTATGTTTGGTTTGTGCCCAAGGTTGCCCCATCAAAGCATTGGGTAGCCAAAATTTTGGTTGAGGTATTGGTTGCCCATGATTTGGCCGACATTGGCAAGAAAAATGAACTAGAGTTGGCTAGAGTTCATTGGCATGCCAAAAAATGGCAACCATCCAAACAAAGACCAGTCTTTGGGTCATGACCAAAATTTTGGTAAGGTGCACTTTGGCCACAGTCCAAACACACCCCAACACCCGGCTCGTCGAGGATGCACGGGGCGCCGCAACGCGTCCGCGGAGTGGTGTAGCGCGCCCAACTGCATCCTCTGGACCTGAGACCATGCCGGGTCGTCTTGTTTTTTCAATGACATGCGGGGATCGCATGTGAGCAAAGGGCATCTCCAACGTTGCCACGACCGCAGCTGGATACCCTGGCACACCAAAACCCTCGTCCCTCGCGCCGTCGTGCAGTGCGTTCCCAGCCGGCGCCAACTGCCCGCGTTCATGCCGTCCATTCGTATGTTGTTGTTAAGAGGCTCGGTGCCCGAGGAACCAACTCTGGCGACTTAATGACGCACCCGGACGCTTGGCCTCACCGGAATGCGCTACTTAAAGCGGCAACGCCCAGCTAACCTCCACACCATAGCGCATCGTCCTCCTACCTGGCACCACATCCGCCATGACCGCAAGTGCGAACGCTCTGCGGGAGAGCTTGTCTTCGGGGATGAAGCTCGAGGTCGCCGCCCTCGCTCAAGTCGCCTCTCGCGACGCAATAGCGGCGTAGCCGGACGCGGACGCGACCGCACAAGCGGTGGCCACGCTGGCGGCCGACGACGGGAGCATCGTCAGCCACGCGTCCTACTTGCCGCCGTCCAACGTCCGGCACCACCGAGGTTGGGGACTCCTCCGAGGATGAGTAGGGCATGGGAGGCGGCAGGCCATGGTGTGCCAACTGGCCGGTCCGTATCCCGTGTTCTACTCTTCCTCGCGGGAGACCGCACCTTCACTTCACGGGTCTTGAACCCCACCCCCGTACATAGAGATCGCAGATGGAGGATGTCTGTCGCCGCCGTAGAATAGGTTTAGGGTCAGGTTTCTTTTATTTTTCTGTCTTATAAAAGTTCGAAATGTAATGAAAATCTGCCGTGTTTGCATTAATCTCGGCCGGTGTATATGAACTTTCACAATAATATACATATTGTAGGAGTACTAGCAAGATGCCCGTGCGTTGCATGGAAGATCAAGATCTTGTGGGAGAAAAGGATGAACGAGGGAAAGCCTTATCTGCAAATGTGGAGAGGAGTGCGGGTAAATTGTCATAGTTTCCTTCCTATCTGTTAGATATAGATCGGACGACCTATATTGCAGGATGACAGGCACACCATCATCACCAACTCTGATTTTTATTGAATCGAGACAAATCTAACATGCGAAGTAAAATAAACACATAGGGTCTATACATACACAAATTATCTTACGCACTCCAATAGTACGTCCACTACACATTCACGCATTTCACATCTTTCTACATCTACGGGAACCTACGAATGGGTTAACGTAAATTGCCTCTCTCTCTCCTCCCCTGATTTTCATGGTGGTGGGCCCCTCCCTCCCCCAATCTACAATCAACAGCTCACACGTTTCACATTACGTTAATTACGTGACTAGGATTACGTAGGTGCAACATTACTCGTCCTAAAAAACCCAACTAAGCCAATCTCCCAGCATATCGCGCGGGAAAAGACGCGGCCGCGCCGTTTTAGTCGGGATTACCAAATTACTAGTAGTAGTATCGATGGATCGCGTGAAGCAACAATTTTTTTTGAGGAGGCGAAGCACCTAGTTTAAAAGGAAAAAAGGCGGTACACTCACATCACTCCTGTCGCGGTCGCATTGCACCCCACACACGTTCGGTCCTGCACACGGCTCACGCAAACGGAACGCGCTTCGGCTTGCCTCTTCACTGACACGTGGGACTGCACTTGGAGAAACCGACCATGCGCCAAACTCCCCCCGCCCACCGCGCGAAAATCCTCCCCCCCCACACCCAAAAATTCCCCCCAAATCCGATTCAACCGCCCTTCGGCCAACTAGCCAATAATATTCCCCAAACCCCCTCCCCCCTGTCCCCCTCCACTCCGTTCGCTCCGCCAAAGCCGCCATCCCCGCCGCGCCGATACGTCGGCGCCGCGGTTCGGCGATCCTCTCGCTCCCACAGTACGCTCTCGTAGACTGCCGTCCTCTAGCCGCGCCGCCACCTCTGGCTACGTTCTTGTGGAGGCACACGGCGGTCAGCGCCGCCACCATTGGCGACGTTCGTGTGGAGACGCACGGCGGTCCGCTTCTCCCATGGTACGCGCATTCTAGACTGAGGCCCCGTTCATGTCGGTGTAGCTCTGAATGTTAGCTAATAGACGCTGTTAATCTCACTGTTTGCCAAAGTAGTTTACTGTCAATATGCTCTGCTTAAGAAGCTTCCTTGCCCTGTTCTGCACTCAATCTGCTTAGCTGAGATGGCTTGCCAAGGCCGATTAGTTGCTAAAATATCCTGCCATATATTTATTGTGACGTAGATTGCCATGGTCTAGTAGCCAATCTGTTAGGTGAAATAGCTCTACACCGTTTTATACTCGATCTTTGTTGCTGCGATGGCCTTCGATAGTTCGATGGCTGTGTGCTCGGCCTCATTGACTGCTGAAACAGCGTGCCATAATTTGGCCCTCAAATCTGTTTGCTGAATTAGCTTTACATATATTTCGTTACATAGATCTGCTCGTCCAAATATCTTGCCATAGCTTTAGACATCGACCTAGGTATTTTTTTTCTGGACTTCATAAAAAAGCATATATGTTTTTCCTGTAATATCTAGTAGAAGAACTAATTTGTATGTCTAACAGATGGATAGGACTTGGACAACTTCTACTCAAAGATTCTCCGCTGCATATGTCGAGGGGGTTGAAAACTTCATGAACTTTATCAGAGCTGAGTACGGTGGTCCGAAATCAGATGTGCTCTGCCCGTGTAGCAGTTGTATGAATTCAGTTACAAGACCCCAGTCAACTGTGCAAAATCATCTACACTTGTATGGGACGTCGGTCACATATACTAGGTGGGTTCATCATGGTGAAGCTGTGAACGTCGATGTTATTGAGTACGTGGAAGCAGCAGATCACCATCTTGATCTGCCTCATGCTCAGGTGGAAGAGGAGGAGGAGGTGGTGGTGGCGGAGCCAGTGAGTTTGACCAACATTGAAACAATGCTACGAAATGCTCGTGCATTCCGTGAACTTTCACCTGCAGAAGAAAAACGGTGGGCCCGCATGTTGGAACAATGCAACATTGCTGTCACCCCAGGAAATAAGTCAGTATTCTCAGCTATGGTCACCTTTCTTCAGGTGAAGACATCTGAGCGAATGACCAACAAATCATTCGATGCGATGTTGGCTGCTTTCCGCAAATCTTTCCCAGATGCGTCTGAGCTGCCACACACCTACAGTAAAATGAAGAATTTCCTTCGTGCAGTTGGAATTGGATATGATATGATCCATGTTTGTAAGAATAATTGTGTTCTGTTCCAGAAGGATTATGCCAACTTAAGTGAATGCCCGAAATGCAAATCATCAAGATGGAAAGATGGCGATGCTGTGAAGAGGATTCCTCATAATGTTCTGAGACATTTTCCAATTACACCAAGATTGCAGAGGTTGTTTCATGATGCTGAAACAAGAGAGGATGTATTGTGGCATTCTAGGAACCAGGAGTACAGAGATCAGAATGTAATGAGCCATCCATCTCATGATAGTGAGTGGAAAAGCTTCAATGATAAACACAAATAGTTTGCTGCTGACCCGAGAAACATTAGACTTGGCTTAGCTTCAGATGGATTTAACCCATTTGGCCACCAGAGGGCCACATATAGCATGTGGCCAGTGCTTGTTATCCCTTACAACATGCCTCCAAATGTTTGCACCAAAGAATCAAACTGCATGATGGCCTTGCTCATCCCAGGTCCAAAAAGTCCTGGAAAGGATTTTGATTTGTTCATGGAACCTCTTGTGGAGGAACTTCAACAGCTATGGAAGGGTGTTCTCACTCGAGACCTATATAGCAGCCCACCAGCTGATTTCTTTCTGCATGCTGTTATAATTTGGTGCATCCATGATTATCCGGCTTTGGGCACTATGTCAGGGCGAATGACACATGGTTACAATGCATGTGTTCGCTGTGACATGAATCCACTATCATACGCAATACTTAGCAAGATCTATTACATTGGACACCGCCGTTTCCTTGCTAAGGACAAGCCGCATCCTAGAAAATACCGAAGACATGTGTTCAATGCAAAGCATGAAAACCGTGATGCGCCAAAGAGGCTCACCGCCGATGAGTTGCAAGTGGAATTAGAGAAGGTCAGGCATATTACACCAGGAAACCATCCTGGTAATGGTAGCAGGAAAAGGAAGCGTGGCAGGGTAAAAGAGAGATTATTGTTTACCCGCAGGTCCACTTTGTGGGACTTGGAGTATTGGAATGATTTGGATCTACGGCATAATCTTGATGTGATGCACATCGAGAAAAATATATGTGACAGCATTATCGGCACACTTCTTAATATTGAAGGCAAGATGAAAGATACCTTAAAATCTAGGATTGATTTGACACACCTGGGTATCAGAAAGGATTTGCAGGTGCAAGATGAAGGTAAACCACGGGATATGGCACCAGCTGTGTACGTCTTGGACAAGGTAAAAAGAAAAGAATTCTGCGAGGTCCTGTCACGTGTGAGATTCCTACATGGATTCGCTTCCAACTCTGAAAGGATAGTCAGTGCAGATGGAAACAAGGTACAAGGGTTGAAAACTCATGACTGCCACGTCCTACTTCAAAGGGTTTTACCTGTTATCCTTAGAGGATTGGGCCGCCCTGACTTATACAGAGCAGTTGCAGAGTTGGGACAATTCTTCAGGGAACTCTGCAGTAGGAATATCAGGATAGATGCTTTGGAGGGTCTTAGAGACAAGATATCAACTATCCTATGCGACCTTGAGAAGATATATCCTCCAGCCTTCTTTGATGTGATGGTGCATTTGGCTATTCATCTACCTGATGAGGCACTACTTAGAGGTCCAGTACAGTATGGCTGGATGTACCCTATTGAAAGGCGGCTAGGCACTTTCAAGGGCTATGTTAGGAACAGAGCTAGACCCGAGGGTTCCATTGCAGAGGCCTACATTGCTATAGAAGCGTTGACATTCTGCTCAAAATACATTAAAACAGCTGATCAGCTTAGCAAAGAGGCGGGTGAAGACATCCCGGGCTCAATGTTTTCGATTATTCTGTTCGAGTTACAGGGAAGAGTCGACAAGAGGACAAACCTAAAGATTTGGACAAAATGGTTTGGTATGTGTTGAATAACTGTCCTGAGATACTACCTTATATCAAGTAAGTGCAGTACTGCAGCTTATACATCGTAATCGACTAAACTTGCAGCACATTCTTATATATTTAGATGTTTGACAAGATCACTATGTTGTGCAGCATCTACAAAGAGGAGTTACTGCCGAAAAATCCAAGAAACATTGACAAACTGGTTATGGCAGGATTTGCGAAATGGTTCAAGAACCATGTAAGCTTTTGAAGTGCACTGTCTGTTTTTTTAATATATTGAGTACATAAGATGATCAGCTTGTCTATTTTCTAACCATAGGTTAAGAAGATGCGGGAGGATGGGCAGGCAGTTGATGATGCCCTTTACTCACTAGCAATGGGTCCTGATACTCGGGTAAGACATTATGAATCTTGCGTTGTTGGAGATGTGCGCTACAACACCCTTGCACGAGACGAAGGCAAGAAGACACAAAACAGTGCCATCATGAGCACGGATACGTATGACAAAGAGACAACTGAAATGTATTCTAACATAACAGACATTGTTCAGTTGCAGTATATCTCCAGTTTCGAGGATCATCGGTGTGTGGTTCTGTTGTGTTGTCGTTGGTATAACCTGTTTTCCAGGATCGCAAAACCCAGAGCTGATGATTATTTCAAATACATCAATGTCAAGGCGGCATACCAGACCAACGAGCCTTTTATTTTGGCAAATCAAGCAACACAGATATTTTTCTTGGAAGACACATTTGCACGTAGCGATGACTGGAGAGTATTGCAAAGGTTTGATAAGAGGAATTCGTTTAATGAAGTTGCACAACAAGATGATGCTTACACTGCTCCTGATGTACAAGATAACACAGATGTTCCTAATATCTTTGAGAACCATCACGTCAATGACGCCGGTGAAAAGTTTGCCTGTCGTGCTGTGGACATACAAGAGTTGATCAAGAAGAAGCCAATGTTCGAGGACGTTGAGGACGAAGAAGAAGATGACACCATGGGGAATTACGATTCAGACTGATGCACATGGCGAAGATGTTGACGCTGCTGCTGTGGATGATGATTACATTGCTTTTGTCGTATTTTCCTGTCAGAAGACGTTTTTTTATCTACTATGTGAAATTGTGTTTGCTATGACAACTGAAACCTGATGAACATGTTGTTTAGTATTTTGCTGTGAGAACATCACTTGTTATGTATGCTGATTTGTGTTTGGTGATTGTATGACAACTAAAACGTGATGACATTATTGTTTAGTTGTACTCATATTTGGCTGTGAAACTTGAATTTGGTGACATAGTTTGCTGTTGGACTGCAATTTGCTCGACGTCTTCGAATGAGAACAAAGCTGACCCGACAGGGCCTCTGCTATTTATTTATTTATATGAGCAAAAGGGGATACCCCCTGATTTCCGTTAATAGAAATCATTAGATGTTCACAACACTATGCCCAGCCTGCTACACAGGTTTCATTCATTACTAGTTTCAGCAAAGTGCTCATGTCGTAGCCACTGAATACATCACGAGTGCTACATACACTGCAAATAAAGAGACAATCATCCTACAGAGCACATCGATTTTGCCCATTATCTTCACAAGCTCTTTCATCTCCTCATTGCTGTCAAGGCCGTTCAGCAGCTATTGCTTGGCCATGATCAGAGGAACTGCATCTTTAACCTTCTGCTCTGCATCTTCCTCTTCTGCCGTTCCTTCAGTTACTTGTCCAACACCCCAACCTTCTGGTATTGGGATTCCTCGCTAACCAAATAATCGGCGTAGTTGCATTCCCCCACATCAGCAACTTCCGAGAAATACAAATCACACGAATCTTCCCCTTTCTGCAAGAATCAAATTGGAAGATCATCAACCAAACTTTTAAAAAAATCAGCAACTGAAAGCAGCAGAACAACACTTAAACATATTATTACCCCATGATTCAGGCATTTGTAGAAGACTCGGCCAGGGTTGCGGATTGTGGTTGAGACGCGACGGATGACTCTGCGTGATTTGCAGCACTGGCACCACACCAACGGCAGCGGGTTGCGATGAGCAATCGGCTGCGATGCGCATGCCGGCGGGGGTGTGATGAGACGCACAGGCGATGGTATGGGTGGCGACTTGGCGCATATCTAGTTGTTGCCTGCGGAAGAGCAGGTGGACGAGCAGCCAGCGGACATGGTTGCTGCGGCCAGAGCTTCTGATGCTAGGCAGAGTAAGTAGAGAAGAGGAGAAGAGAACGTTGGATATGTCAATTTCATTACTTGCAGAGTAGCATAGCACCATATATAGTCATAGTCTAGGTTTGGATTCGAACCAGCTACAGGAGCACGTCTTTCTTTTTTCTAAAACTCGGCAACGTCTCTTTACTGGTACACTAGTTTTTCTGTACGCCTTCCCAAGTCTTTGATTTTCTTTCCCTTTTTTGCGAGGAAGGAAGGAGGACAAAATTGAGAGTTCCTGGGACTAGAACCCAAGACCTCTCGGTTGAAAACCAAGGGTGCTAGTCACTTATGTGGCGAACGTTCCCTGTGAGGAGGACAGCAGACGAACGCATTTTCCTCGCAGTTTTCTTCCTATATATAAAAAAGTATGCTACTTGGTGTCCGCTTAGTCAACAAACGATTGTGCCAACCTTGACCGTTGGATTGACATTCAACGTCTGTCGCGTTTCTTCAGTCTCTTCTTCCTCGAGCCGCCAAAGCCAAACCAGCGCCGGCGGGACCGCCTGCTCCCGCCTCCCACGGCTGGCTGTGATCTTCCCCGGCTCCTGTTCGTTCCCGTCCGAGGCCTCACCATCGTCCTCTGCCTTGGTTCGCTCGCCGCGGCGCCGCCCTCCGGTGTTGTCAACATGGTCAACAACCGAGAGGAATAAGGAGATGACTGTACATGGTGAGGATGACAGTAGGGACCCAGCAGCGCGTGCAGTAATTTTGTTTTTTTGGGACGGAGAAGGGTATCAACTGGGTTGTGCGGGACCCGTGGCCCGTCTAGCCCAGGCTTTTATTTCATATGTTTAGCACATGACCAGCCCAGTTTGTTTTTTTCCTTTCTGAAAATTGCTAGCCAGCTATTTTGTTTTTTGCAGAATAACCAACATAGGCCTACTTGCTTTTCTAAGCCCTGCTGGGCCGGAAAGCTTTCAAGACGAGGAGGGATGCATTTTGCCCAGAAAATGGGCTATAAGTAAAGAAATGGGCTATAAGTAATAATAAATGGGCTGTAAAATGAAAAAAATACAACAAACAGGCAATTAGTTCCAAAATACTGCTTTCTTTTGGATTTTGATATTTTAAATTTCATTGTTTTTGTGCGAGTAAAATTTAATTGAATTTAAATTAAGGTATACTTAGATTTAAAATTAATTTTAATCTGGCTAGAAATTTCGGGTTGTATGCTGTTTGGGACAGATTTGGAGGCTGACTTGTGGGTCTACTAGGTTGACGTGTACTTTGGCTTTGTCAACTTAGTACACAAACGATTCTAGCAGCAGTGACCGTTGGATGTTAATCCAACGGCCGTGCTGCTTCTTCAGTATCTGATCTTCTTGCTCCAGCTGCCCAAACCAGCTCCGGTGGGACTACCTGCTCCCGCCTCCCGTGGCCGGCTGTGCTGCCGCACAGGCCGCACCGCCCCACCCTACTTCATTGCTGGCCAGTCCATTCCTCTACTCACCCACACCTCCTGTTATTTCCCGGCGACGGCAGCCGGACCAGTAAACCCTCGTACTCCCCACCGCGTGGGCAACCATTGCCGAGTCTTCCCCGGCTCCGTGTCGTTCCCTTCCTAGGCCTCGCCGTCGTCCACCTCCATGGTGCTCTCGGCGCGGCCTGGTCAACGTGGTCAACGAACGACATCCATCGGCCGTGGACTGTACGCGCAAAATAATGGTTCCTCCACCTGACAGCTGGGACCCACCGGAAGGGCCTCTGTATTTCGCGAAAAAAACGCCCCTCCCCCCCCCCCCCCCGCTGACATGTCGGACCCACCAGCTATATCTTCGCACGCAAGGAAGTGCCTCCTTATTACGCACAAAAAAATGAATACCCCCCTGCTAGTTGGGACCCACCATAGTGGGAGGATGACTTGTGGGCCAGCTAAGTTGACGGGGACGGAGGGCTTTGTCAACTTAGTCAATATGAACGATTCTAGCTCCAGTGACCGTACGATGTCCATCCAACGGCCGTAGTGCTTCTTCAACCTCTGGTCTTCTTGCTCCACTCGCCCAAAGCAGCGCCGGTCGTGCCGCATGCTCCTGCCTCCCGTGGCCGGCTGTGCTGCCGCGGAGGCCTCACCGCCCCCTACTATTCCCACCGCTGGCCAGGCCCTGCAGCGACGGCAGCCTCACACCGCAGCCGAACCAGTGAACCCTCATACTCTTGTCCGCGTGGGCTTCCACTGTCGCGTCTTCCCCGGCTCCGCGTCGTCCCCTTCCTAGGCCTCGCCGTCGTCCACCGCCATGGTGCTCTCGGCGCGGCCTGGTCAACATGGTCAAGGAACGACTTCCATCGGACGTGGACTGTACGTAGAGCGGCTGACAGCTGGGTCCACGGCCGCAGCAAGGAAGTGCCTCCTTATTACGCGGAAAATAATGATTCCTCCACCTGACAGCTGGGACCCACCGGACGGGCACCTGTATTTCATGGAAAAAACGTTTCCCCCTGACTGCTGGGACCCACCAGCTTCATCTTCGCACGCAAGGAAGTGCGTCCGGGCAAAAAAAAACGATTCGCCCCCCTGACTGCTGGGACCCACCAGCTACACCTTCGCACGCAAGGAAGTGCTTCTGGGCCAAAAAAACGATTCGCCCCCCTGACTGCTGGGACCCACCGGCTACATCTTCGCACGGAAGGAAGTGTGTCCGGGCAAAAAAAATGATTCGCCCCCTAACTGCTGGGACCCACCAGCTACATCTTCGCAGGCAAGGAAGTGCCTGAGAGTCGGGACCCACCTGGTCGAAGCGTACGTAGCGTTGTCATTCTGGTCGCGAACGTGTACGTACATACTGGTCGATGTAGAGGCGCGCACGTGTCGTAGTAGAGGCGCACACATAGCATGTACACGTATGTACAACGGCCAGGTGCAAGAAAGAAAATACGGCCACGTATGTGTACATACGGGCGGGGTCTCGAATGCCTACTCGCGCATACGTATAGCCAGGGCTCGTGTACATGGCTGGGTCGGAACGGAGAAACAACGTCGTCGTCCTGTTCATGGGGAGGCAACGAAATGCGTCGTGTTCATGGGGAGGCAACGGAATGCGTCGTGTTCATGGAGAGGCAACGGAATGCGTCGTGTTCATCGGGAGGCAACGGAACGCGTGGGAGCCAATCGGCTGGGTCGGAACGGAATGCGTGGTCGTGTTCATCGGGAGGGCTTGGACGAAACATGCGATGGAAACGAGGCCTGGCGTACCGCAAAACGGAGGAAACGGACCTCCTACGTTCGGACCTCCTACGGTCGAAACGGGGTTCCTGTTGATCGGGAGGGGAGTGGCGTACCGCAAAACGGACGAAACGGACCTCCTACGGTCGAAACGGGGGTCCTGTTGATCGGGAGGGGTGTGGCGTACCGCAAAATGGACGAAACGGACCTCCTACGGCCGAAACGGGGGTCCTGTTGATCGGGAGGGGTGTGGCGTACCACAAAACGGACGAAACGGACCTCCTACGGTCGAAACGGGGGTCCTGTTCATCGGGAGGGGTGTGGCGTACCGCAAAACGGGACTCCACAGGATATTGTTCATCTCCCCCGTCGACCTCCTCCATCCTCCACGGGCTACCGTCGACCTCCTCCAGCCTACACGGGCTCCGGTTCATCCAGCCTCCACCGCGCGCTACTCCACCGGCTACTATTCAACCACCCCTCCACGGGCACCCCTCCACCGTCTACTGTTCATCCAGCCCTCCACAACACGGGGTCCTATTCAACCACCCCTCCACGGGCACCCCTCCACCGTCTACTGTTCATCCAGCCCTCCACACCAAGGGGTCATGTTCATCCAGAGGCAACGCCACCGCTCACTGTTCATCCAACCCCCCCCCCCCCCCCCCCCGCGCGCAATGCTCACTATTCATCCAATCGATCGGCTTCAGTTAGCAGCAGTAGCGAAGGAATCACTCGATCGGGTTCACTTAACAGCCATCGATCGATCGCTCGGGTTTAGTAACGCGTAGCCTGCAGTGCAATCGCTCGGGTTCAGTTAGAGCCCAACGCCTCGCTCGGGTTCAGTTAGAGCCAACGCCTCGCACACACGCGCGTACGTGTACGAGAGAAACGCGCATCGCTCGGCCCCCGACCTCCCATCGTAACCGGGAACTCCCCGAAATTTTCCTCCCCCTCGCTTCTACCACGGTTTGACTGTGACACTTCTATGACGATAATTGTGACAAAACCCGGTATCATCATAGATGTGGTGGGCTCCTACTTCTATGACAAAAAATAATGACAGAAAATGGGCTTTTCGTCCTGCGCGGGCCGGAGACGCAGCTGCATGACATTCTTTGGGCCGTCCATGTAGAAGCGAGGGCGCAGAAAATATCAGGGAGTCCCCGGTTATGTTGGGTGGTCAGGGGCCGAGCGATGCGCGTTTCTCTCGTACGTACGCGTGTGTGTGCGAGGCGTTGGGCTCTAACTGAACCCGAGCGAGGCGTTGGGCTTTAACTGAACCCGAGCGATTGCACTGCAGGCTACGTGTTACTGAACCCGAGCGATCGATCGATGGCTATTAACTGAACCCGATCGATCGATTCCTTCGCTACTACTGCTAACTGAAGCCGATCGATGCTGCCTCTGGATGAACAGTGAGCGCTGCGGGGGGGGGGGGGGTTGGATGAACAGTTCCCGGTGGGGGTGGATGAATAGGACCCCTTGGTGTTGCCTCTGGATGAATAGTACCCCGATCATTTGAGCCGGTTGGGGCAGGATGAACAGGACTCCGTGGAGGGCAGGATGAACAGGACCACCCCGTGGAGGGCAGGATGAATAGTAGACAGTGGAGGACAGGATGAACAGTAGCCCGTGGAGGGCTGGTTGAACAGGAGCCCGTGGTGAGGGCTGGTTGAACAGTAGCCGGTGGAGTAGCACGCGGTGGAGGCTGGATGAACAGGAGCCTGTGGATGAACAGTCGCAGGTGGAGGCTGAGGGAGTCCTAGATTAGGGGGTCCTCGGACAGCCGGACTATATACTTTAGCCGGACTGTTGGACTATGAAGATACAAGATTGAAGACTTCGCCCCGTGTCCGGATGGGACTCTCCTTGGCATGGAAGGCAAGCTTGGCAATACGGATATGTAGATCTCCTCCCTTGTAACCGACTCTGTGTAACCCTAGCCCCCCTCCGGTGTCTATATAAGCCGGAGGGTTTAGTCCGTAGGACAAGAACAATCATACCATAGGCTAGCTTCTAGGGTTTAGCCTCTACGATCTCGTGGTAGATCAACCCTTGTAATACTCATATCATCAAGATCAATCAAGCAGGAAGTAGGGTATTACCTCCATCGAGAGGGCCAGAACCTGGGTAAACATCGTGTCCCCCGCCTCCTATTACCATCCGCCTTAGACGCACAGTTCGGGACCCCCTACCCGAGATCCGCCGGTTTTGACACCGACATTGGTGCTTTCGTTGACAGTTCCACTGTGTCGTCATCGTAAGGCTGGATGGCTCGTCTCGTTGTCAAGGACAACATCACCTCTGGGGAAGCCCTGGCTGTAGGCCAAAATCTCCGGCTAGGCGGTTTCGTCATGACCGCCCGTTCGGCCGCTGCGCCGACAATGACTTCTCGGGCCATCGAAAACAGCCTCCACGTCGGCTCGGAATTCTCCGAGCAGTTGGATCCAATGGAGCTCTCTTTCTTGAACGAGCTCTTGGATCGCATAACCGCCTTGGGAGTTGCTACAGACTATGCTCAGATCGGGCTTAAACCCGACCAAAGGGAGATTAACTCCCCGCCGGTCACCCATCAGATAGCGGTGGTGGAGGAGTAATGCAGCGATTCTTCCTCTATCTTGAGGACAAACTATGTCCGGATTCCCGAGCTCTCCGAGCCGGATACCCGTCTACAGGAGGACATGGCCCAAACCTTGAACCTAGAATTAGGCAGCGGGCCAGATCTGTTGAGCAACATCCAGGAGCCCGAACTACCAAGCTCGGAAACTCCTCCGCCCCTGGGTCTCAGATCGGGTCAGGGTTCGGACTTAAATCCACCGACCCACCCAG
Source organism: Aegilops tauschii subsp. strangulata (assembly GCF_002575655.3). NCBI lineage: Eukaryota > Viridiplantae > Streptophyta > Magnoliopsida > Poales > Poaceae > Aegilops > Aegilops tauschii. Next base: position 285,241,682 of record NC_053039.3, read on the forward strand.
ATATAAGCGATCTTTCCCACATTAGACAAGAGCCCCAAGAGACACTACACCACTATTGGGCCAGATTCCTCCTTGTAATGAGCAAGGTTAAGGACTGTCGCGAGGAAGACGCAATCTCATTCTTCTGCAATAATTGCACAGACAAGGGAATCCTCAACGCCATAAGTCGCCATGACATAGCACACTTCGATGACTTGGCGGCCATAGTACGGAAGTAATGTGCGATGGAAAGCGCCTGGAAAACCCAAACAAAATTTTGGGATCCTCCGGCTCTCACGAAACCCCCCGTCCGAACTAAAAGGGTGTACTCTCGTAAGTTACCCGACCCAATTACAAAGAAACAAAAGCCCACTACAGGGCGCGGAACCGTATTGGAGGGATGGCTTAACGGGCCATGCAAAATTCACAGTACAGCGGATACCATGCCAACACACAACCTTAGAGTATGTTGGGTACTCCGGCAGGTGGCCAAGAGCGGTGAGGATCTCCTCATCAGCAACACTGCAGAGCACCATCCCGCGGAAAACGATAATACAGTATTGACTGTCTTCGAGACCTTCGCCTCAAATAATAGGCGTAAGCAAGCACTCCGCAGCCTTGCCGAAGTCTGCCACATAGCAGCAATAAATCCATGAAGCGATACGGCTATCACCTTCAATGCCAGTGACGAACCTAAATTCTGAATAGCCCGAGCACCAGCCACCTTGGTCCTTAGTCCAATTGTGGACGGCTTCCGGCTTACTAAAGTGCTCATGGACGGCGGCAGCGGATTAAACCTCATCTATGAAGAGACTCTTCGAAAAATGGAAATAGACAGAAGCCGCATTGAGCAAAGCAGCACGACCTTCAGAGGAATCATCCCTAGTCGGGAGGCACGATGTGCTGGGAAGATCCCACTAGATGTGGTATTCGGCACGCCGAAAAATTATAGGTCCGAAGAAATCACATTCCAAGTGGCCCCATTCAATAGTGGATACCACGCCCTTCTAGGGCGGGAGGCATTCACGATCTTCCAAGCTATACCCCATTACGGGTACATGAAACTCAAAATGCCCGGGCCCAATGGAATCATCACTCTAGCTAGTGATCCAGACATAGCACTCCGCGCTGAAAATAAAACAGCCGCACTGGCCCTCGAGGCATTATCCGAAGCCCTCGCGGCCGAGGAATTAACTGCGCTGCGCTCCACAGTGGACAGGGACGACGTGATACTCGACAAAAGATCCAAGTCAACCTCTTTTAAACCAGCGGATGAAATAGTCAAATTCCAAGACCACCCAACGGACCCTACAAAAACAGCATCCATCGCGGCACAGTTAAACCCCACAGTAGACCCTGCGCTACGGGAGTTCTTGCGCGCAAATTGGGACATATTCGCCTGGCATCCTTCAGACATGCCAGGAATCCCACGCAGGCTGGCCGAGCATAGTCTTAACATCCTAAAGAGATTTAAGCCGGTCAAGCAAACTCTTCGGCGCTTCTCTGAGCCTAAGCGACAAGCCATGGGAGAGGAGCTAGCCAAGTTACTGGAGGCCGGATTCATTCGAGAAATAAAACACCCGAACTGGCTAGCAAACCTGGTGATGGTACCAAAGAAGGACAAATCCTGACGCCTATCCGTCGACTTCAAGGACCTTAACAAGGCTTGCCCCAAGGATCCCTTCCCCCTCCCTCGCATCGATCAAATTATCGACGCTACCGCAGGACACGACTCATTGTGTTTCCTCGACGCATACTCCGGATACCATCAAATCAAGATGGCGGAGTCCGATCAAGTCACAACAGCATTTATCACTCCATACGGCCCCTTTTGTTTCAACACGATGCCTTTCGGGCTCAAAAATGCCGGTGCAACCTATCAACGCATGATTCAGACATGCTTGGAGACACAAATCGGCAAAATAGTGGAGGCATACGTAGACGATGTGGTCATTAAAACCAGACACGTCGAATCCTTAATAGAGGACTTGAGACTCACGTTTGACAATCTTCGAACATACGACATCAAGCTCAATCCGAAAAAATGCATCTTCGGCGTGCCCGCCGGAAAGCTCTTAGGCTTCATCGTCTCTAATAGAGGAATTGAAGCAAACCCGGCTAAAATACGAGCTGTGTCACAGTTGGCTATCCCAACAGACCTCAAGCAAATCCAGAAACTAACTGGATGCGTGGCTGCCTTAAGCCGCTTTATCTCCCGATTAGGAGAAAAGGCACTACCCCTTTATCACCTTCTTCGGCGCGCCGAACACTTCGAGTGGACGGATGCAGCCACGGCCGGATTGGAAGAAATAAAAGCCATCTTGGCCACCAACCCAACCTTGGCCGCGCCAAATGTCGGCGAACCAATGCTGTTATATATAGCGGCAACTCACCAAGTTGTAAGCGCACTGCTCGTCGTCGAACGAGAGACGGACAGACATAAGTTCCCACTTCAAAAGCCGGTATACTATGTATCCACTGTCCTCACTCCATGCAAATCACGGTACCCACATTATCAAAAGATAGCATACACGGTCTTCATGGCATCCCGGAAACTACAACACTACTTTCAAGAGTGTTCAATCACGGTGGCCTCTGAAGTACCACTCAACGACATAATAAACAACCGCGATGCCACGGGTCGGATTGCTAAATGGTCTATTGAGCTCCTCCCGTTCGACATAATATATAAACCACGGCGAGCCATTAAGTCACAAGTACTGGCTGATTTTTTCGCCGAATGGACAGAAGCCGAACTCCCGAAAGAATATGGCGCGTACTCCAATTGGATCATGCACTTTGACGGCTCTAAAATGCTGGCGGGTCTGGGGGCTGGTGTTGTACTGACATCCCACACCGGAGATACATTCCAGTACGTACTCCAAATACTATACACAGACTCCAACAACGCAGCAGAATACGAGGCCCTGTTACACGGTCTCCGGATGGCAGTCTCCATGGGCATTCAACGCCTAGAGGTGCGGGGGGATTCGAACCTCGCAATATCTCAAATAAATGGAGACTTCGACGCCAAGGATCCAAAAATGGCGGCTTATCGGAACGCCGTCCTCAAAATGTCAGCTCGGTTCGAGGGGCTTGAATTCCACCATGTGGCCCGGGAAAAAAATCAGGCGGCAGATATCCTTGCCCGCATCAGTGCTAAGCGCGACCCGGTCCCACCTAATATCTTCTTGGAATGGCTGTTTAAGCCATCTGTGGTATGGGAAGGAGAGACCGGAAATAATAGTCCGGACCCGGCACAACGCCAGATCCCGAACACCCTGAAGTAATCGGAGGCTCCACCACCGAAATAACACCTTCCGCCCACGTGATTATGGCTGTCATCACCCCGTGGACAGAACCATTCCTGGCCTACCTAACTACGCAGGAACTACCCGAGGACCCAAACGAGGCGCTGCATTGTGTGGCAGTCTAAAGCCTACAAGGTCCACGAGGGAGAGCTTTATAAGAAAAGCGCTACCGGAGTCCTTCAAAGGTGCATCTCCGAAGAGGAAGGACGGAAGCTTTTGGCAGAAATTCATGCTGGACTTGGCGGCCACCACGCCGCAGCCCGGGCCCTTGTAAGCAAGGCCTTCCGTACAGGTTTCTACTTGCCGACGGCCCGAGCGGACGCACAGGACCTCGTTCAACATTGCGTCAGTTGCCAGCTTTTTGCAAACCAAAGCCATATGCCGCCTACCGCTCTCCAAACAATGCCCATCACTTGGCCCTTTGCGGTCTGGGGGCTTGATATGGTCGGACCCCTTAAAGGGGGAAGCCATAAGAAAAAATACCTATTGGTCATGGTGGATAAATTCACCAAATGGATAGAAGCCAAACCAGTTAAAACGGCTGAATCCGGACCGGTGATAGACTTCATATCTGGGGTTGTACACCGTTATGGCATCCCCCACAGCATCATCACCGATAACGGCTCGAACTTTACAGCCGACGAGGTAAAACTTTGGTGCAGCAACATGGGCATTAAGCTCGATTATGCTTCTGTCTATTAGCCGCAAACTAACAGTCAAGTCGAGCGAGCAAATGGTCTTATCATGAGCGGCATTAAACCCAGATTAGTGCGATCCTTAAAGGAATCAGATACGCACTGGGTAGAGGAGCTCGACTCCGTACTATGGGGGTTGCGGACCACACCGAACCGCACGACTGGATACACACCGTTTTTTCATGGTGTACGGCGCAGAGGCAGTACTGCCCTGCGGCATAATTCATGACTCACCTTGAGTGCACATGTACGAAGAGAAAGAAGCCGAGCTTGATCGGCAGGACAGTTTGGACGCCTTGGAGGAGGAGCGTGACGTGGCAAAAGCCCGTTCCGCATTTTATCAGCAACAGGCTCGAAGGTATCAAAGCAGAGAAGTACGGGCCAAAACTTATAACGTCGGCGAACTCGTTCTACGCCTACCAGAGAAGAAAAAGAACAAGCTCAAGCCCAAATGGGAAGGTCCCTTCGTTATTGACCAAGTTCTAACCGGTGGAGCGTATCGCCTACGGGATGCAGGGGACAATCGACTCGAGCCAAACCCATGGAACACAGCCAGACTCCAAAGGTTCTACGCCTAGTGCCGGACTCTATGTTCGTCTCCTTACCTCCGTCAATTTTTTATATATCCGGTATCTGTCTTTTATTTCTTTCTTTCTTCCCTTTTTCTTCAAGGCCTTAAAAGGCTAAAATGTGTCTTGACTACACAATCTTGAGGCGCTAGCCGCGCTCATTATACCTGGGGCTTCTTATATAGAAGCTTAATATAACTATTTTCCGGGCTCTATGCCCCACACATGTGTTATTCTTCCACATGTACCTTTTTTCGCCATTATATGCATCGATATGACTTAAGTTTTGGCCAAGCTGGGTTGCCTGGCTCTTGTGTTTATGCCTTATGTTCCCGTTAATTCGGCCAGGGCATAAGGGGAGCACCTCTGCGATTGTTACTGCCGGGTCAGCCGGATGTGTACCTCAGTCTGGGTGAAGCCGAAAGCTAGCGTTCTTAAGGGAATACTCGGTCGGTGAACAAAAGACGACCTTTATTTATTGTAATACATGCCCCTAGATGTTTATATCCTGCGTCTCTTTTCGCAGCTCGGACATGCACATTAGGGCATGTGTACCCAGGGAAAGGAACCTTTAACGGAACTATTCTCCCTGGAAGATGTTTCTTACTATCCATGTAATATAACATAGCTAGTTGGGTACTTGTCTGTTCAAGCACTTATGACCCCTAAGCCTTGTTTCCACGCGTACCCCGGTTTTTTCATAACTGAGCAGGTATTCGAATACACTCCGGACTGTCGGGTCCAGAGGTTGAAGCGAAACCGTCCGCCATGACAAATGATTTACAATCCGGCTAGGGACAATACATGTCACTAGAAGTACACAGTCACTTAGACTGACTAAATTCTTCTTCTATACCATCCAACAGGTTGTCTAGCCTACAATCCTGTTGGGAATACTTTGCGGCTAATTCTACTTGGTCATACACCAAACTGACGGGGATCTCTTTCCCATCAGGCCCCACAGGTCCGACCTCGGCCATGTGGTTCGGGTCAGCCTTGGTATATCACGTCTTCACCATGGCCCAGGCTTCCCTCGCACCTTGTCGGCAGGCTGATATCTTCCATAACCGGAAGCGCCGCCCCGCTCCCTTGAGCTTCTCTATAAGCTCCCCAAGCCTCCTGGCGGGGAGGCGGATGGCCACAAGGCTTGGGCAATGCCCTGCATCACCTGCCGAACTTGTTCGTGCAGTTGTGAGAGCTCTGGCAGAAGATCACCCACAGACCCGGGCATTTCCTCTGCGGGACGACCCGTCAGCATACCTACGGATATAACTCCGTTAGCCGGTTTCTTCGCCGAACTCAATAAAAAGTTCGTTCAAGCACTTACTAAAAATGCCGCGTCGAAGCCTCTTATTCTCCTTTACGGAGTCAGCAAGTTGGGCCCAAACATATTTCAGTTCAACACTCAGCCGGATATTGGCATCTTGGAGATCGTTTTTCTCCTGCCTAACCTGCTTAAGCACGCGCTCGCCAGCCTTTAACTGTCGTTGAGCATGTTGCTCATCCCCTTGCACTACCTCCGGATTAACCCCGGGATCATCTGCAGAATCTATTGTTAGATTTGCATGCATGCCGCATACTAACCGGTACATGTCATTCTTTTTGATAGAGACAAGTGTTACCAGAGGGGGCCTTCTCGGACTCCTTCATTGCGGCAATTGCGGCCCGTAGCTGGGCTTTGCACTCTTCCAGCTCTTGAGACAATTGGGTATTCTTCTCCGTAAGAACCTGCACAAATAATGATCCTTAAATCAGTTGTGTCAATTGTTTCAAGTCTCAGGGGCTACTAATATACATAATTATTAGATTTCCTTACCCGTATATCCTTTACATACTGGTCTGTGGCTCTGGCAAGACCATTTTGAGTAGCTCGGATGTACGCATCTCCTGAGTTGAAGGCATCAAACGCCTCTTGGGAGAAACAAGCGTCACGGAGTACGGCCCGGCGACGCCTGTGATTCATGGCGCTCTCCACTTCGGAATTTGTAGTGGATAGCCTATCCGCATCCTCTGTAGGAAGAATATCTGGTGTTCGCCTCATGTTAGCGTCCGCCTCTATGTCCGGCTCTGGAGCCCGACTGGTCGAGGTGTGACCGGCAACCTCTCCGGATATAGTCCGGCGAGCGTTTTTCCTACTAGGAAACATGGGCGTTATTATATTTTAAAAGACGACCACCACGGAGCGGGGTTCTTTTTCATACCTCTGCGACAGCGTCTCAGTCCTGACCACCTTCCTTTTAAGCCTACCCGGCTTCGGTGCCCCTTGTTGGTGAGTCACTGCGGGTTCGGCATGGCGTCCCGAGGGCCTTCCCTGTAAGGCACCATATGTGTGCGGTAGGTGAAGTGCAGAAAAGGGATCCTTCTCGGAAGTTGGGACTCCGGTTTTACTTACATGCGATGCAGGGAGTAGTCCAGGATAATTGGCTATGATGGCCACCATGGCATCATCGCAACTCAATTGATAGAACGTCCTGTCAATCAACTCCACAAATATGTCCGGATCCTCTTCGAGTCCGGGGTTGACGGCCCGGTTAGGGTCCTCTGGTTGTGGAGGCAGGCTGTGGACCTCCCTCACAGCTTTTCGCAGCTCCTGCTATGAAATAGCAAGGTAAGTATTTATGACAAAGAATGCGGGAAGGTCTGGAGTAAAAAGTAGAAGCTCACCCAGCTTGGAGGGTTGTACATGGAGAATCCCTCCTGTGGCTTGATGCAGATGAACTCCTCTTTCTCTCCTTTGTACAAATCGAACAGAATTTTTAGAGAAGCGACTGAGTCCGGTCCCTTACGACCGCATCGGGTGGCATCGTCTTCTCCGTTGAAGTGCCACATGGGTTTCCCCCGATATTGAAGTGGATGCACCCCCCGCATTATACATATTGACATAACTTCGATTACTGTCAATCCTGACTGGGCCAGCAGCTGTATCCGACCCATCAGGTAAAGGACTTCCTCGTTATCTTCCTCCTGAGGGCTCCGAGGGCGCCAGCTACGGCGTTTCTTCTGGGGAGCATTGTCGAACTCAGGAAGGCCCATCCGAATAGGGTCCGGAAGGGGGACGTCCTCCATATAAAACCACTCCGAAGGCCAGTCTTTGGATGTCTTCTTCGGAGTACCGGACAGGTATCCGGTCCCGGCGATGCGCCATATTTCGGCTCCGCCCACTTGGTATATTGACCCCTCCTGTGTACGGGGTACGAGGAAGAATAGCCTCTTCCATAGCTCGAAATGAGCTTCGCAGCCCAGAAACAGCTCGCAAAGGGCGACATAGCCAGCGATGTGTAATATGGAGGCAGGAGTAAAATTATGTAGCTGGAGGCCGTAGAACTCCAGGAGCCCGCGGAGGAACGGATGAATTGGAAATCCAAGCCCTCTTAATAAGTAAGGGGCAAGGCATACCCGCTCCCCCATGGATGGGTTGGGAAAGCTCTCCGCTTGCTCCCCGCCGTTGTAGTTGGCGAGCCCGGCTCAAACGGGTACCATATACGCTGGAGGGAGAAATCCCTGGGTCTGTAACTCTACTAATTGGCTATGAGGGACGGAACACCTCTTCCAATTGCCGGGATTAGGGCTACGGGAGCGAGACGAGGAGCGGCGATGGCCGGCCATGTTGGAATGGATTTTTCCAGGCGCGCTCCGATGGATACTCGCTGCGGGAGGATGGTGTGATCTGGATCTGAGAATCCCCGTCTCTTTAATGGACGATTTACTCACATGGCTAGGGTGGCAAATGTAAAAATGCCCTGGCTTCTCGCATTCGCTCGACACGTGGAAGATAGCCATTATTAGGCGCAGAAGCCAAGGAGTGCAACATTTATGGGAAGCTGGACACTACTCAACAGCTACTCAGAATTTGGAGAAGAACCCGCCTTGCAATGCCGAAGACAATCTGCGCGCCGGACTCATCGTCATTGAAGCCTGGTTTGGGGGCTACTGAGGGAGTCCTATATTAGGGGGTCCTCGGACAGCCGGACTATATACTTTAGCCAGACTGTTGGACTATGAAGATACAAAATTGAAGACTTCGTCCCGTGTCCGGATGGGACTCTCCTTGGCGTGGAAGGCAAGCTTGGCAATACGGATATGTAGATCTCCTCCCTTGTAACTGACTCTGTGTAACCCTAGCCCCCCTCCGGTGTCTATATAAGCCGGAGGGTTTAGTTCGTAGGACAAGAACAATCATACCATAGGCTAGCTTCTAGGGTTTAGCTATTACGATCTCGTGGTAGATCAACTCTTGTAATACTCATATCATCAAGATCAATCAAGCAGGAAGTAGGGTATTACCTCCGTCGAGAGGGCCCGAACCTGGGTAAACATCGTGTCCCCCGCCTCCTGTTACCATCTGCCTTAGACACACAGTTCGGGACCCCCTACCCGAGATCCGCCGGTTTGACACCGACAGAGGCTGGAGGAGGTCGACGGTGGATGAACAGTAGCCCGTGGAGGCTGGAGGGGGTCGACGGTGGAGATGAATTGTATCCCGTGGAGTCCCGTTTTGCAGTACGCCACACCCCTCCCGATGAACAAGACCCCCGTTTAGACCGTAGCGCTCCAACACAAGTCCGTTTCCTCCGTTTTGCGGTACGCCACACCCCTCCCGATCAACAGGACCCCCGTTTCGACCGTAGGAGGTCCGTTTCCTCCATTTTGCGGTACGCCAGACACCTCCCAATGAACATGATCCCGTTTCGAACATGGCCGGTCGAACACAAGCCCGTTTCCTCCGTTCTGTGGTACGCCAGGCCTCGTTTCCATCGGCTGTTCCGTCCAAGCCCTCCCGATGAACACGACGACGCATTCCATTCTGACCCAGCCGGTTGGCTCCCCATGAACACGATGACGACGCTGTTTCTCCGTTCCGACCCAACCATGTACACGAGCCCTGGCCGTACGTATGCGCGAGTAGGCGTTTGAGACCCTGTCCGTATGTACATACGTGGCCGTATTTTCTTTCTTGCACACTGGCCGCTGTACGTACATGTACATGCTATGTGCGCGCCTCTACTACAACACGTGCGCGCCTCTACATCGACCAGTATGTACGTACACGTTCGCGACCAGAATGACAACGCTACGTACGCTTAGACCAGGTGGGTCCCGACTTTTAGGCACTTCCTTGCCTGCGAAGATGTAGCTGGTGGGTCCCAGCAGTCAGGGGTGAATCATTTTTTTGCCCGAACGCACTTCCTTGTGTGCGAAGATGTAGCTGGTGGGTCCCCGCAGTCAGGGGGAAACTTTTTTTTCGTGAAATACGGTGGCCTGTCCGGTGGGTCCCCGCTGTCAGGTGGAGGAATAATTATTTTGCGCGTAATAAGGAGGCACTTCCATGCTGCGGCCGTGGACCCCGCTGTCAGCCTCTCCACGTACAGTCCACATCCGATGGAAGCTGTTCCTTGACCACGTTGACCACGCCGCGCCGAGAGCACCAGGGCGGTGGACGACGGCGAGGCCTAGGAAGGGGACGACGCGGAGCTGAGGAAGACGCGGCAGTGGAAGCCCGCGCGGAGAGGAGTACGAGGGTTCACTGGTTCGGCTGCGGTGTGAGGCTGCCGTCGCCGCAGGGCCTGGCCAGCGGTGGGAATAGTAGGGGGCGGTGAGGCCTCCACGGCAGCACAACCAGCCACGGGAGGTAGGAGCATGCGGCATGACCGGCGCTGCTTTGGGCGGCTGGAGCAACAAGACCAGAGGTTGAAGAAGCACTACGGCCGTTGGATGGACATCGTACGGTCACTAGAGCTAGAATCGTTCATATTGACTAAGTTGACAAAGCACTCCGTCCCCGTCAACTTACTAGGCCCACAAGTTAGTTTCCCACCAAGGTGGGTCCCAACCAGCAGGGGGATTATTCATTTTTTTGTGCGTAATAAGGAGGCACTTCCGGTGGGTCCGAGCTGACAGCGGGGGGAACGTTTTTCACGCCATACGGTGGCCTGCCCAGTGGGTCCCAGCAGTCAGGGGGGAAATGTTTTTTTTCATGAAATACGGTGGCCCGTCCGGTGGGTCCCTGCTGTGAGGTGGAGGAATCATTATTTTCCGCATAATAAGGAGGCACTTCCTTGCTGCCGTCGTGGACCCAGCTGTCAGCCTCTCCACGTACAGTCCATGTCCGATGGAAGCCGTTCCTTGACCACGTTGACCACGCCGCGCCGAGAGCACCAGGGCGGTGGACGACGGCGAGGCCTAGGAAGGGGATGACGCGGAGCCGGGGAAGACGCGGCAGTGGAAGCCCGCGTGGAGAGGAGTACGAGGGTTCACTGGTTCGGCTACTGTGTGAGGCTGCCGTCGCCGCCGGGCCTGGCCAGCGGTGGGAATAGTAGGGGGCGGTTGAGGGAGTCCTGGATTAGGGGGTCCTCGGACAGCCGGACTGTTGGACTATGAAGATACAAGATTGAAGACTTCGTCTCGTGTCCGGATGGGACTCTCCTTGGCGTGGAAGGCAAGCTTGGCAATACGGATATGTAGATCTCCTCCCTTGTAACCGACTCTGTGTAACCCTTGCCCCCTCCGGTGTCTATATAAACCGGAGGGTTTAGTCCGTAGGACAAGAACAATCATACCATAGGCTAGCTTCTAGGATTTAGCCTCTACGATCTCGTGGTAGATCAACTATTGTAATACTCATATCATCAAGATCAATCAAGCAGAAAGTAGGGTATTACTTCCATCGAGAGGGCCCGAACCTGGGTAAACATCGTGTCCCCCGCCTCCTGTTACCATCCGCCTTAGACACACAGTTCGGGACCCCCTACCCGAGATCCACCGGTTTTGACACCGACATTGGTGCTTTCATTGAGAGTTCCACTGTGCCGTCACCGTTAGGCTAGATGGCTCCTTCGATCATCGGCAACGATGCGATCCAGGGTGAGGTTTTCCTCCCCGGACAGATCTTCGTATTCGGCGGCTTCGTACTGCGGGCCAACTCGCTTGGCCATCTGGAGCAGATCGAGAGCTACGCCCTGGCCGGTAGGTCAGGTTTGGAAACTTGAACTATACTGCCGACATCCGCGGAGACTTGATCTTCGACGGATTCGAGCCCATGTCAGGTGCGCCGCACAATCACGATGAGCATGACTTAGCTCTGCCGCCGGACAGTGTTCGGGAGATCACGCCTGCAACTACTCCGGCCCTCAATCCGGAACAAATTGTGCCATTCGAGGACGGGTGGATGGACCCCGCCACGGAGGCCGCACAATTAGTGGCGATAGTGCCGAATACTGACTTCACCTCCTACGAGACCCGTGTTGCCGAACCGTCGGATTCGTCCCCGACCATGGGCTCTGAGCCGCCTGCATCCGTGCCTATCAAATCCGATTGGGCACCGATCATGGAGTTTACCTCCACGGATATCTTCCAGCACTCGCCCTTCGGCGACGTGCTAAACTCGTTGAGGTCTCTCTCCCTGTCAGGAGACCCTTGGCCGAACTATGTCCTCCTAGAATGGGATGCGGACGACGAAGAAATTCGCTCCCCACCCACCACCCACTTAGTAGCCACTGTTGACGATTTAACCGACATGCTCGACTTCGGCTCCGAAGACATCGACAGTATGGACGACGATGCAGGAGACGAACAAGAACCACCGCCCACAGGGCGCTGGACGGCCACCTCATCATACGACATATACATGGTGGACACCCCCAAAGAAGGCGATGGCGATAAGACAGCGGAGGATAATCCCTCCAAGGAGCAATCCAAGCACCGATGTCAGCGGTGCCGCTCTAAGTCCCGCCATAGCAAAAGTAGCGATAGCGGCACAAGAGACAATAACGCTCCAGATAGAGCCGAAGACAACGACAATCCCCTCCAGTCAGACCTCGAGCGGGAGGATGAACAAGCTAGCCCTCCAAAACAGGCACCAGACGGAGAATCAGAGGATGACAATTACATGCCTCTCTCCGAAGACGAAGTGAGCCTCGGCGACGAAGAATTTATCGTGCCTGAGGATCCCATCGAGCAGGAGCGCTGCAAGCGCCGGCTTATAGCCACAGCAAACAGCCTGAAGAAAAGGCAACAATAGCTTCGAGCTGATCAAGATCTGCTAGCGGATAGATGTACTGAAGTCCTGGCGGCCAAGAACTACGAACTCGAGCGCCCAACCAAGGGTTACCCGAAGCGCAGGTTGCTACCCCAACTCGAGGAGGAAGCATTGAAACCTACATCACCAGCGTATGATGCGGCTAATCGGCCACCTCGTGGACAGAGGGGCATACAAGCCTGAAGTCCAGCCCGCACGCCGCCGCCATTCAAAAAAATACCAAGGCCCGGGGCGATACGCGGGACCTGCGAGTCATACTGGAAAACAAAGCAGGACATACAAGATCGATCTACGGATCACGGGGTCGCGCCCCAACGCATGACGGTGATTGTCATGCCGGATACACTAAAAAAAGTCCGGTCGGGCCGAATACAACAGACAAGACTCGTATGAACTGCGTAGTGACATAGCCCGGCACAGAGGCGCCGCACACCCCCTATGCTTCACCGATGAAGTAATGGATCATGAATTCCCAGAAGGGTTTAAACCCGTGAACATGGAATCATATGATGGTACCACAGACCCCACGGTATGGATAGAAGGTTTCTTCCTCCACATTCACATGGCCCGCGGGGACGATATGCACGCCATCAAGTACCTCCCGCTAAAACTCAAAGGGCCGGCTCGGAATTGGCTGAATAGCTTGCCGGCAAACTCCATCCGAACTTGGGGGAGCCTGGCAGACACATTCCTAGACAATTTCCAGGGCACTTATGTGCGACCGCCGGATGCTGACGATTTAAGTCATATAACTCAGTAGCCAGGGGAATCGGCCAGGAAATTCTGGACCCGGTTCCTAACTAAGAAGAATTAAATTGTTGACTATCCGGATGCAGAAGCCTTAGTGGCATTTAAGCATAACATCCGTGACGAGTGGCTCGCCCAACACCTCGGTCAAGAGAAGCCAAAATCCATGACAGCCCTCACAACACTTATGACCCGCTTTTGTGGGGGCGAAGATAGCTGGTTGGCTCGTAGCAACAACACAGCAAGCAAACCTGGCTCATCAGAGGCCAGGGATAGCAACGGCAAACCACGACGCAATAAACACAAGCGCCACAAATATGGTGAAAACGCCGAGGATACAGCAGTTAATGCCGGGTTTAGTGGCTCAAAGTCCGGTCAGCAGAAAGGGCCCCTCAAAAATAACAATTCGGGTCCGTCCAGTCTGGACCGCATACTCGATCATCAACGCCAAATTCATGGCACCCCAGGGACGGCAGCCACCCATACCAACAGAGAATTCTGGGTCTTCAAACAAGCCGGCAGGGCAGGCGCCAAAAGCAATAAAGGGGAGTCTCAAAGCGATGATGGCGACGAAGAGCCCAGATCACCGAACACATGAGGGCAAAATAAATTCCCCCCGCAAATCCAAATGGTGAACGTGATAAACACCACCCAAATTCCCAAACCGGACCCGATACGCACCCCTAGGGATGCCGACCTAATGGAACCAGCCGTCCCACAATATAAACTAGGGCCGGTCAACTTCAACCACACAGATCGTCCGGTCAACGCCAATCAGGGCAATCCAGCTGCACTAGTCCTTGACCCAATAGTTAATGGGTTCCACCTCACACGAGTCCTTATGGACGGAGGCGGCAGTCTAAACCTGCTTTATCAGGACACAATGCGCAAGATGGGCATCGATCATTCGATGATCAAACCCACTATAGCCACTTTCAAAGGCATTATACCAGGTGTGGAGGCCAGTTGTACAGGCTCCATTACCCTCGAGGTAGTCTTCGGATCACCAGACAATTACCGTAATGAAGAGTTAACCTTCGAAATCAACCCTTTCCGCAGTGATTATTAGGCACCACCGCCTTTCCTTTGGCAGCAACAAGTACACCACCGCCTTAACAGCAGAAGCAATGAGCAGCACCTTGCGGCCGAACCTCAAGTCGACGGCCAGGCTCCCGGATACCACCAAAGGACTTCGAACTACTTTGCGGCAGCATAGCCCGGCTCGTCCAGAGCTCAATTGAACACTCTGGCAAAGGCCAAGATAGGCCGCATACAGCGGCTCAACCGCTCTCCGGCACACAAACATTTCTTACATTTCATTTGCAGGCTCATCTTTGCGTCGACCAGGACGGGCAATATGGAGGCAGCCCGAACGCGCAAGGGAATCCTTAGATGTTCCCCGCGATGACCATCCGACTATACTCTGGATCCGCACGCAGCTTCTTCCTCCCTGGTCTCAGCAGGTGCCATAGTCATATTTCTTTTCCATTATTACCTGTCTTATACGCATCGACGTACTATTCAAATAAAATATGTGGATTTGTATGACGCTTTTCTGCAGTCATTTCTTATTAAAACTCTTTTGTCGAGTGGCATCCGTACACCACGATATGCCTTTAAACGTGCCAGGGGCTTCGTTTTACCCACAGTACGGCAATAAAGCCCGAACACCTTCGTGGAAGTTTGGCACCCCGAACTTATAGCATTATATGCATCAGCTCCGAATCATGTCTTGGGTCAATAGTTGGGTTTGCCCGGCTCCCATGTTTTGGTACCTTCCGTTCCGCTATATCGGCTAAGGTAGCACTGGGAGAACTACTGCGATTGTGTCCCGGTTCTTCCGGACGAGCACCTCAGTAGAGAATGCCGAAAACTGACTGTCATGATACAGCGAGAGCTGGTCAGCTGTTCGAGAGGTCGTAATATCTTTAAGGATTTCTCCCACATAATGCCATAACCAATGCAGCATGCGATGGATCGGTTTTTCCTCCGATCAGGTGCTTATAGAGCCCCTAGTACGGTCTTCCGAACACCAGGGGCTGCACCTACCTTACTAAAGCTCCTATGCTAAGCGAGAGTGATAAAGCCCTATAGTCCGATTGCCTGGTTCGCTGTGCTGAGCACCTCCTTCGAAGGACCCAAAACTGGGATAAAGAGTGATCAGGTTTATCCCGAACACCCCCGTACTTCTTACGTGGGGGCAGAAGCCGACGACTGGCCAACTCTCAGGTTTAACATATAAACGGTCACACAGGAGGGTAAACTTTTATATAACAGGCAATAAATAAATGACCTTGTTCAAACATTACAAAGGACAACATGATTGGCATTCATGGAAATATAATGTCCTTGGTGCATAGCTCCGCTGCAAGGTAGGATCCTTTAAGGACACTTTCATAATATAATTCGGGCTTGCGGTGCTCCTTCCCCTCTGGCGGCCCTTCGGTCATTAGCTTCTCAGCATCCATCTTCCCCCAGTGCACCTTTGCGCGGGCGAAGGCCATTCGCGCGCCCTCTATGCAGACCGACCGCTTGATGACGTCAAGTCGAGGGCAAGCGCTTACAAGCCGCTTCACGAGCCCGAAGTAGCTGCTTGGAATCGGCTCGGCGGGCCATAGCCGGATAATCAAATCCTTCATGGCTAGTTCCGCCGCCTTATGCAGTTCGATCAGCTGTTTCAGTTGATTGGCAAAAGGCACCGGATAATTCGGCGCCAAATACTGCGACCAGAAAAGCTTATCCGCAGTGTTCCTTTGTTCCACCCGGTAGAATTGCGTAGCATCCGATATACTGCGGGGCAGCTCCGCAAACACCCCTGGAGAAATCCGAATTCAAAATTAAAACATAATTTTCTCCTCAAAACTTGCTTTACAAGGAAAAAGCCTTACCCGCCGCGATCTTCCTCGCCTCTTGGCTCCCCTGCAGGGTGCTTTGGGTTCCCCCCCGGGCATCACTCGTGGCCTGATGCGCCTTGGTGAGTTCGGATTCTTTCTCCGTTCAACTGTGCTCCAAGATCTCGCATTTCTTCATGGCCTCTTGCAGCTCCTGCTCAGCTTTAATAACCTTGGCCTCGTGCTTCTCACAAAGAGCCTGCTCTGTGGCTGCCTTTTTCCCGGCCTCGGCCACAGCCTTCTTAAGAGCCTCGACTTCGGTCACCATCCCTAGCGCAAATCATGCAGCTTATTTCATCATACTAAAAGTTCATTCGCAATAAACGCGAACAAGACTTATGCATACCTTGTTTATCCCCCAACTGCATTTTCAACTGGCCAAGTTCTTCTTTGGCCCGCTCCAGATTTTGATTCAGTCTGGAGATCTCCGCAGTATGAGCGGCAATAGCCGCTATAGACGCCTGCTTATACAGAAGAGAAATAGATGTCATTCCATGAGTCTTCCTGCGAACATAAATTTGATCCTCTGTCCGGTTCTTTCCTTTCATCGAATAGTGTATCAGCGGCTACTATCCATACCATGACACTCTTCGAAAAACATACCTCAAAACCTTTTATAAGGCTGATACAGGTTCCATTCAGTCCACTCTCAGTAGACTGAATCTTCTCAATCACTTTACACATAAGGGCACGGTGTTCATCGACGATGGAGGCGCTCTTCAGCGCCACCAACAAAGCATCCGACACCTCTGGTTGGGCAGAGGTTGCCGGTATGCCCCCTCCAGCTGGGAGAGGCTGCCTGCCGGATTCTGGAGCCGTATTGGTCTCCAAAACTGCACCCTGCTGGGAGCCAAATTCTAGATGGCCCCCGCCGTCAGCTCCCATGAGAATTTTCTCCCCCATGTGTTCGGCCCCTGAAGTTTGACTTCCAGGCGCCGCCTTCACGGTCCTTTCCTCTCCTCCTTGGCCAGGGTCCTTCTGGGACGAAGCCTCGGTGTTATGCACCTGTTTGGAGGAAGGGGCCTTTTGGGGCGTCCCGCTCTCCATAGCATCCGAGCTCAACGAATCCTCTGATGAGGATTGTTTGGTACGGGACCTCGCCGGACTACAAAAAATATGGCTTAGGTTAAAATACTATACCATGATGAGTCTGGACGCATAAACGTACTCAGATTTTATATACTCACGAGTTCACCAGGGGCTGGGCCCTGGGATCCCACGCCGGGCCGCTGTCGGCGGCGGCAGTGGGGTCCTCCGAAAGAGGAGCCTTTCCCCTTTTGGGCGGCTCGGCCTCCAAGTGTATGGAGGCCGTCCTCTTCTTTCTTCCCCCCGCAGGGGATTCATCTTCCTCCTCCTCGTCGTCCTCTTCGGAGGCGGAATGGGCATCAGAGCCTTCGGATATTGTATCCAAAGCGCCTCGGTGACGAAGACCGACCCGGGTCTTCTTGGCCCCCTTCTCGGCCATCTTCTTCGGCACCTTGTAAGGCGCCGGGACCAGCATCTTCGTCAGAAGTGGGACGGCTGGTTCTTCGGGCAGCGGGGCCGGACAATGGATCCGCTCCGCCTTCTTCGTCTAGCCCTAGGAGAGTTGTAGAAAACACATTAAGCGCTTCCCTTGGGTTATGCGGATAAAAAGTACGATAACTTACCGAGCTTGCAGGGCGGGACAGTTGGTACCCGCGGTCTTCGGTGGAGTCCGGCCATGATTTGCTGGATTTGAAAAGCACCTTCCTGATGTCCTTGTGCGAGGAGCCGAAAAGCTCTCGCAAGGTTTGGTGCTTGGCCGGATCGAATTCCCATAGATTGCAAGTCCGGTGTTGGCAAGGCAGGATCCGGCGAACTAACATCACCTGGACCACATTGACAAGTTCAATATTCTTGCCTCCCATATCTTTAACGCACGTCTGGAGCACTGACAATTCGTCGGACGAGGACCAGCTCAGGCCCTTCTTGACCCAGGATGTAAGACGCAGGGGGCACCGGATCGAAACTCGGGGGTCGCGGCCTATTCCGTGCCGCGCGGCTCAGTGATATAAAACCACTGCTGTTGCCACTCCTTGACAGAATCATTAAAGGTTCCTGTTGGCCATATGACATTGGGCATCTTCCTCACCATAGCGCCCCCTCACTCGGCGTGCTCGCCGCCCACCACCTTGGGCTTCACATTAAAAATCTTCAGCCATAAGCCGAAGTGTGGCGAGATGCGGAGAAAAGCCTCGCACACGACAATGAATGTCGAGATGTTGAGGAAGGAATTAGGGGACAGATCATGAAGATCGATTCCATAGTAGTACATGATGCCGCGAACGAACGGGTGGAGGGGAAACCCTAGCCCGCGGACAAAGTGAGGGAGGAATACAACCCTCTCATGGGGTTCCGGAGTAGGGATGGTCTGTGCCGCCGTCGGGAGACAGTGGCTGATTTTCTTGGCCAGGTACCCGGCCTCCCAAAGCTTTTTGATATCCTTCTCTCGGACGGTAGAGGCCATCCATTTGCCTCCTGCTCCGGATCCGGACATCTTCGGAAGGCCTTTTGTGGGCAGAGAAGATGAACGCTTGGGCCCTGGAGCTTGGGCGGATGGGAATGAATCGGGAAGTAGAAAGCGTGGGTGCGAAAGGGAGTCCTTATCCCCTTATAAAGGCAGCAGGGATTCTGCGCCTCCCCACTTGCCTGGTAAAACCGCTTATTCCCCAAGCGCCATAATTGATGGCGCGGTTGGGTTACCCGCACCCGTATTGATGAGAATCCCGTGATAAGGGGACACGATCTCTGCTTCGACAAGACGTGCCAAGAAAACCACCTCGCAACATGAGCAGTAGCAGCCACGGGAAAAATGGTTTGTCATGACCAGACCATGGCAATACGTCACGTTATGAAAAGCGGTCAGCAGATTAGATTTGTGGAAATATTATTCTCTATACAGTGGTATGTGTAATTTGTTTTGCAGAGCCGGACACTATCCTTGCGTTCAAAATCTTCTATGGAATATTCGGAGGAGGAACCCTCCTTGCAATGCCGAAGACAATCTGCGTGCCGGACTCGTCGTCATTGAAGCCTGGTTCAGGGGCTACTGAGGGAGTCCTATATTAGGGGGTCCTTGGACAGCCGGACTGTTGGACTATGAAGATACAAGATTGAAGACTTCGTCCCGTGTCCGGATGGGACTCTCCTTGGCGTGGAAGGCAAGCTTGACAATATGGATATGTAGATCTCCTCCCTTGTAACCAACTCTATGTAACCCTAGCCCCCTCTGGTGTCTATATAAACCGGAGGGTTTAGTCCGTAGGACAAGAACAATCATACCATAGACTAGCTTCTAGGGTTTAGCCTCTACGATCTCGTGGTAGATCAACTCTTGTAATACTCATATCATCAATATCAATCAAGCAGGAAGTAGGGTATTACCTCCATCGAGAGGGCCCGAACCTGGGTAAACATCGTGTCCCCCGCCTCCTGTTACCATCCGCCTTAGACGCACAGTTCGGGACCCCCTACCCGAGATCCGCCGGTTTTGACACCGACAGCAGTGAGGCCTCCACGGTAGCACAGCCGACCACGGGAGGCAGGAGCATGCGGCACGACCGGCGCTGCTTTGGGCGGCTAGAGCAACAAGACCAGAGGTTGAAGAAGCACTACGGCCATTGGATGGACATTGTACGGTCACTGGAGCTAGAATCATTCATATTGACTAAGTTGGCAAAGCACTCCGTCCCCGTCAACTTAGTAGGCCCACAAGTCAGCCACCCACCAAGGTGGGTCCCAACTAGCAGGAGGGTATTCATTTTTTTGGGAATAAGGAGGCACATCCGGTGGGTCCGAGCTGACAGCGTGGGGAACGGTTTTTTCACGAAATATGGTGACCCATCCGGTGTGTCCCAGCAGTCAGGGGGAAACTTTTTTTTGCAAAATACGGTGGCCCGTTCGGTGGGTCCCTGCTGTTAGGTGGAGGAATCAATATTTTCCGCGTAATAAGGAGGCACTTCTTTGCTGCAGCTGTGGACCCAGCTACCAGCCTCTCCACGTACAATACACTTATGATGGAAGTCGTTCCTTGACCACGTTGACCACGCCGCGTTCCGTTGCATGCATGCGTCCATGGGCGTGGTGCGTCCCCACTGTCAGCCTCTCACGTACAGTCATGTTCTGATGACTCTCGGTTGTTGACCACGTTGACCATACCGTGTCGAGCGCACCAAAGGCCGGTGGACGATGGGAGGCCCCAGACTGGAATGACCCGGAGATCGGGAAGATGGGGTAGTGGAGTCACAGATGGAGAGGAGTGGGAAACTTGACTGGTTCGGGTGCGCGGCAGCACAGCCGCGGTGCCGCCCATGGGAGACAGGAGCAAGAACAGAGGTTGAAGAAGGAGCATGGCTGTTGGATTAACATCCAACGGTCCAGCTACTAGAATCATTTGTTGATTAAGTTGCCAAAGCCCTGCGTACACGTCCGCTTAGTAGGCCCACAAGTCAGCCACCAAATCTGACGGGTCCTAGCTGTCAATGGGAGGAATAATTTTTTTCGCATAACAAGGAGGCACTTCCTTC
This sequence comes from Aegilops tauschii subsp. strangulata, assembly GCF_002575655.3. Classification (NCBI taxonomy): domain Eukaryota; kingdom Viridiplantae; phylum Streptophyta; class Magnoliopsida; order Poales; family Poaceae; genus Aegilops; species Aegilops tauschii. Next base: position 285,262,456 of record NC_053039.3, read on the forward strand.
CGTGCGAAGATACAGCCGGTGGGTCCCAGCTGTCAGGTGGAGGAAACATTTTTTCAGCTTAATAAGGAGGAACTTTCCTTGCGTGCGACCATGGACCTCATGGGTCCCAGCCATCAGGCTCTCCACGTACAGTCCTCTTCCGATGACTCTCGTTTGTTGACCACGCCGCACCGAGCGCAGCGAGGCGGTGGACGATGGCGAGGCCCCGGACAGGAACGACTCGGAGATGGGAAGACGCGACAATGGAGTCGCAGATTGAGTGGAGGAGAAGGGTTATAACTGGTTCTGGTGCGGCGTGGGGCTGTAGTCGGTGGAGAATAACAGGAGGTGTGGAGGGGTGGAGGGATAGCCTGGCCGGCGGTGGGGTAGCGCTTCGCAGCGATGCGTGCTAGGCAGAGCCGCTAGCCGCCGGAGGCCGGACCAGGCAGTCCCAGCAATGCTGGAGGAAGAAGACGAGAGATTGAAGGTGCATGCCGACCAAGTTGACAACGCCCTGCGTAGGATTCGACCTATTGGCCCACATGTCAGCCTGCAAAAATGTGGCATATATTTAACCCATGTTTTCTAGAATGTACAGTCCATTTGCTGGGCTGGGTGAACAAATAAACTCGCGTCAATGCGGCCCATTTATATTATCTAAGAAATCCCAGCCCATTTGCACTTCCTTCAAATACACGAATTAGCTGGGCTCGTTATATATATAATGTTATGTTAGAAGGAGCAATTAATATCAAAAATAAACCGGAGAGGCACATTTTTTATATACATAATTAACAAATTAGCGAGTTATTACTCAAAATAAAAATGAGCGCGTTATTATTACATTGGTCCTTAAAATCTTCGCAAGCTTTTGTACGCAATCACAAGGATTTTCCTTGCTTGTGAGTCAAAAACAACCAGGATTTTCCTTGCCAACTTCTGTTAAACATTTACTTTTATAAGTTAATAACATGTGGGATGTTTTCATAATGTATATATAAGTCTCTATAAAATATACAATAAAAGTAATAATATAAATATATATAATGTGGTTAAAAAAATACATTGAGCTGCCGATCTTTAAGAAAAAGCCCATAGGCCGGTATGGACCTCAAAAAATAAGTTGAAACCAGTGTCACCCGTATGTCGTGGGCTACGCATGTTAAAATACAAAATCTATGCCTAGATGATACTTGTTCACCCTCTGGAAAAAAATGATACCAAAATCCCCGAGCGAACTGGATTATAGAGGGGGCCGGTGGCATGACTGAAGTAGCACATCAGGAGAGATTTTTTTCTTCAGTGGATGGCTCTCGATGGCGTTTTTTAACTTGCCTCTGCACCATACAACTTGTATTTTTAGCCTCCCAGACCGTGGTGGACCAGCAGCTCATTTGCTAGGTGGGCCAACCTACAGAAACCAGCACTTGATTTTTCATCAAGCCCCAAAAACAACGCAGTACTATGTTTGTTTTGAGGCGGAAAACATTACGGCAGGGGTTGAGTGGGGGAGGGGGCAAGACAGAACAAAAAGATTAAAAAGAGCTGATGCGTCGTTGCTACCATAACAAAGCAGGTGCAATTCTTCTCGGGAAGAAGGTGTGCCGTTGACACCCATACGTCACATACTCCACAGTAGGCATACTAACAAGTTCACACACAAGCACAACAGAAAAGGTAAACATTCGTATCAAACTCAGGTTCACAGGACACGTTCACATTCATAGCCAACATTCACTATCAACAACTCAAAAGATTCATATATACACAAGTTCAGCATGTCTATGGATCCAAATGATTGATAGATCACACAACAATACTCATAGATAATTCACAAAAAGATTCAGATATACACATGTTCAGTATGTTTATGCATCCAAATGATTGAGATCACAGCCAATATGATCCATGGATGAACTTTAATTACATAGGGTACAGACTGGTAAATGGTGTTCAGTCAGAGGTACTTCTTGCTAAAATTAATGCTTGTACGAGTAAACTTTCGAATACATAAAAGGCAGCACAGACAATCTGAACTTTGCTTGTAGGTTTATCCTCAAATAGTGGCCTCGTGCCGAGGGAGGTTTGAGCAACTTGGCCACTACTTTCATCCAACTAGTTTACTGGCTCATCTTGGTCCTGTAGCTCGCCAAAATTCTACATTGCAGACTGGTAAATGGTGTTGAGTCGGAGGTACTTCCTGCTAAAATTAATGCTTCTACGAGTAAACTTTCGAGTACATAAGAGGCAGCACAGACAATCTGAAATTTGTTGTAGGTTTATCCTCAAATAGTGGCCTCGTGCCGAGGGAGGTTTGAGCAACTTGACCACTACTTTCATCCAACTAGTTTACTGGCTCATCTTGGTCTTGTATCTCGCCAAAATTCTACATTACAGACGAGAAAGGAGGCGGTTGAGAAAATGAACCACCCAAATTTTTTGTGCAGTTCAACTGAAATGGAGCATCCCTGGCGTGCAGACTGATTAAGTGCCAGATGAATATACGCATCAACCAACTTGTCTGGAATCTTTAGACTCCATGCCATACAGTTCGCTACCATATGTGCAGATAACCAAAAGGCACAAGTTGGGACCAAAGACTGGACTGCGTTTTTCTGGGCTATGCGGCAAGCAATATTTTTGGCGTTCACTCTCCTAATACTTGGAGTTTGACAATTGGTTGATGCCGGTTGATACTCGAATGAATATCGGCACTTCTTCTTGTCAACATCGATGCTTGTCTGAGTGAACTTTGGAGTACATAGCAGCAGCATAAGTACCTGTCCATCTGATCTTTTTGTGCAGTTCTACTGAAATCACCCGATGTAATGATTTGCCTGCGAGTTCAGGCTCCAAGTTACTCCTTTATGAAATCGGCAAACAGTAGCACAATACCAAATTACCAATACAAATGACAAGCACAATAATATGGATAAAGACCAGTACCAACCTGTGTGAGGTAGCATATCAATTACTATTTCCTTTGACTGGAAGCCGAGATAAGCCAAGCGACTGAAAGCAAAGGAAGAATGCAAGCCGAGATTAGCGACTAACAGAAAAGGAAGGAAGCTGTCGAGGCAATGAAGCACCCAAAGTTTTTGTGCAGTTCCACCAAAATCGAGCATCCCTGTTGGCACATATATTGAGAGAGTGAGATTACTATAATAGTGGGACTAGTTGATGAAACATACACTAACAAATAGAAGCACCCTCATTATCTTAATGGGTAAAGTTAGCATTCCCTCCCTGCTGCACCACATGATTCACCTCATAGACAAACATACACACGTACATGATTCAGCATAGGGTGCTACTAAAGATTTGTTTAACTCCGACAGGAAAATTAGGCAGCAATAAATTAGTGGTACTTAAGTACTCCTAATTAATTAAGTGAGACAGCAGAAGTGGAAGGGCTCCCTGGAGGATCGTCTCACATGTAAGGTAGTCATTGCCGGAGCCCTTGAATGGCCTTGACTGAGGCCTCTGGCTTCAGCAAGATCGCCTTGGCACTGTTTACTCTTCTTCTTCTTCCTCTTCATGCTCTGTTTCTCAGTGTCCTCACCAGTTGGTGAAACCAAGTACATGATTGGCCTTCTATTTCAGAATTGGTTTTGTCAGTGAGGGAGTACAAGTGTACTAGTAACAAATAGCATTATTTTCTCATGGCAGTCGCAAAATAGAGATGAAGACATGCATTAAATATCATTCTTACAATGATGAGGATTGGAACACAGATCTCCCTTTGTGCAGTTCCACCGAAATGAACCAACTGTTCCATTCTGACATTCCAGTTAAACAGCACAAAGTCACTTCTTTTAAGAAGAGTTTTGTGCAGTGCACAAAAAGGTCACAATAGCAACCAGGTGAAATGGATATCCCTGTTTGCACAAAAAGCTACAGAGGAAACAGTCAGAGTCTGAAACAATTACAGGCAAAACATTTGGCTAAACTTGTCATGGCTTATAACAGTGGCATGGCTTCATTTTTACCAGGGGAATTAGATTAAGAACAGCTAAATATTTGTTATAAGGGCATGGGACAGTGGGTGTACCAGCAGTCCAGCACCATGTACCTAAACAGGGGCATAAAGTGGTGATTCATAGTTTGTTGCCCCGAGAAACAAACATCCAAGAAACATATCTGGGTTGGTCCCATTTTTGTTCACTCTAGCCACCTACTCCTATGTGTGGATAGCAAATCTAGTCCTGGTCATACCACTGTGTACAGCGTTACCCATATATTTCCCTTTTCAACCAAGAGACCGGTTGGATGACCAGTCTGTACTACTTTCACCCCCTTTCCTTCCTGTTTGTACCAAGTCCGATGTACTACATACTAAATTCCCCCACCCCCACTTTATTTCTTGTTTGAACCAAGTGCAAGATTTGACTCCATGAAGTAGCTTTACCTCTAACAACAGAAGAAAAAAATTAGGTGACGTTGGACCATCCGATCGAGAGGGGCTGAGAGGTAGAAAATGATGCACATGCAACAACATAGCGAGCTGTGGAAGTAGAGCTAAGGCGGTTTCGAAGGAAGATATACCTGAAGGTCGTCGGGATGTGGATAGGTGGGCGGCGGGAGGCCGGATCCGCCCACACTAGGGCAACGACAAAGGGATCAGAGGACCCCTTGCGCGGCGCTCGGCCAGAGATAACGGTGCAGTCGGCAGTGGGTCTCCTCCCTCGCTGTCGACGATGGCCTAAACGCTGCCCCTCCTCCCCTTCACCGGCGGAGGGGATACGTCTGGATCTATAACCAGCGGTGAGGATAGAAAGACAGTGTTTTTTGAAGGGAGAAAGATAGTGTTACCACCCCTATCTTGTTTAGATCTGGAGAGGATGAGAGTGTGTGAATAGAGCAACCCTAGCAAGCAAGCGCGGAGGCTCTGGCCTATATATAAGTAGTGGGGTAGTTTTCCTTTTTCACTCCATCAAAACAATCGTTTAAAATTATGTACTACATGCCAGGTCGCCGTTTTTTAGTTGTTGATTGTTTTTTGAGATAGCTACCCGCTTGTTCAAAGTGGTGTTATGGTGTGCCAGGTCGCACTTTATTTTTTGAGTGTGCCAGGTTGCACTTTGTATCGTTCAAGTCTGGTACAAGTCCCTCCATTAAATGAACAACCACCCCCTCGTAAAAATTGTGAACAAGCCCACGGCTAAAATTATCGGAAACGTGGGTTGCCCCAACATGCATTATTATTTATATTTTCTACTCCCTCCGTTCCTAAATATAAGTCTTTTTTATTAGCCACAACTAAGACAAGATTTTTTTATTAGCAGTGAACCCCACATGTCATAGACACAAAAATTGTGGCAAGATTCCCTTAGGCAAGCCAAAGTGTGTCTAACAATTTGAGCAACTCAAGTTAGGCAAGTTTGGCAAGTGTGGGAAAAATATTGTGGCAACATAAGACAAACATAGTCACAATCCAAACAGCCCCATAATTTTTTGTGACATGCATGAAAATTTGGTTAGTTAAATTTATAGTCAAAATTTGGCAAGGTGCATCAAATCAACACATGCAAGAATCAAAAGGGATGTCACAGCATGCATGCATGCGTTGTACTCCCCCGTTTCCAAATATAAGTCTTTTTAGAGATTGCAACAAGTGACTACATACGAAGCAAAATATGTCTACATACATCCGTATGTAGTAGTCCATTTGAAATGTGCAAAAAGACTTATATAGAGTGCAGTGCTTTGATGTGTCGCGTCAACTCGTACAAGACCGAGAAGTTTGATTACTACAACGCCCCTCCCTCGCGCATGAGCGTGGTGGCTGGCAGGACTAGTAGGAGCTTTCGCTACACGCTTCTTAATGGCCGCGAACTAGCGGATGGAGTTGACCATCATGTCGTCCATGCGAGAGGCGAAGCCGGCGTCGGTGAGGGCTACGACGCCGGCGGTCGCCAGCACCGTCTGGAAACGCTGCGCGGTTCGGGGCCGCAGGCCGGCACCTTGGATGATTTGGCACAGCCGACTGCCGCTCGCGACCATCGCTTCCATAGGTGCTTCTGGCTTCTGGTCACTTGGTCTTGGCGGGGTGGGGATTTGCCGATGGTCGGTTTGCTCAACTGCGGCCCCACCTCACAGTGAAAACGTTACTACTGGAATAAAAATGCCATATACTCCTATACTAATAAAACATTAAGGCCACGAGGCGATGCAGTGCTGGTTACAGGAGGCAAGAAGAAGAGATGCATCCATCCACGAAGTCCACCTCCTCGACTCAGGGCGCCGGCCCACCGAATGGCGGCTAAGTAGTAGCGGCTTTCGTGGCCAGGTCGACGTGCTTCTTAACAATGGCATCCAAAGATTCCAGCCGCTGGAAGAAGGCCAATGTCTTTCTATCCTCGCTGGCCTTGTAGTGGCCTATGTAGACGATTTCCTCGTAGACGTGGATGTGCAGGTCGACGGTTTCTTGCATGGCGAGGCGCTGCGCGACGAGCGCGGCCTCGAGGTGCACATTCTTCATCGCAGCCTCCGGCAACTACAGGGCCACCAGGGCTTGAAAGAGTTTGTCACCATGGAGGCCGATGAGGGTGGCAGGCAATGAGGAGCCTGGGCGCACGGGCTGGAGTAGTACAGCAAGGTCGTTCGCACGCTTCTTGATGGCGGCGAACTTGCGGATGGAGTTGACCATCATGTCGTCCATGCGAGAGGCGAAGCCGGCATCGGCGAGGGCTACGACTCCGGCGGTCGCCAGCAGCATCTGGAAACGCTACGCGGTGCGGGGCCGCAGGCCGGCGCCTTGGATGATTTGGCACAGCCGACTACCGCTCACGTCCATCGCCTCCATAGGTGCTTCGGGCTTCTAGTCACTTGGTCTTGGATTGGAGTGAGCAGTGTTGCGCAGAGACTAAGGAGCAGATGGGTTGGAGTGGTGGGGCGCCTTTATATGAGAATCCAAACTCTGTTGCATTCACATCGTGCTGGCTCTATTCTGCTTCTCCAATTAATTCCCTCTGCTCCTTCAAAAAAAATTAATTCCCTCTGCATGTAGAGTAATTTGAGGATGCATCATTAACCATTCAACGTCTCGGGAACCGCTACCCTCTCCCTCCTTGGCATTCAAGCACCTATGGAGGCGACTGCCGCTCGCGTCTATCGCGTGTCAGGAGACGTTCCCGTCAACGACGAGGTGCCTCTGGTGACTTCGTAAATTTCAAGATGATAGTACTAGTATACTCAATATTGTGCACCGTGACCAAGGCCGAGAGGAAAACGAGAGAACTACGTGTTTATTTATGATGTAGATTCACTCATTTTGCTCCATATGTACTCCGTCTCAGTGTAGTCTAGTCACTTGTTGAAATCTCAAGAAAGGCAAATACTCCTTTCTGGTTTACAGGGCTATACTAGCAAGTACTTACTACAATAGTGGGCTCACATAGCAATTTTGTCTCATGCAAGAGCCTGGCTATATGCGTGCTCCAAGGTTCGCAACTACCACGTTCGGGTTGCACTTGGCTCTTCGCCTCTTCGAGAAGACGAACAATGATGTTACTACTACTGCTTCTATAGTATCAAATCCACTGCTGCATATCCGTCCACCGCGAGCGGGACGGATAGCTTGTTGTAGTACTATATAAGCAAAAGCCTGTCCTCATCTACGAGCCACCGCGCGCATGGGCGAGGGAGAAGGCGTGTAGTAGTAAAATCAAGCTTCTCCTCGTTGTACGAGTTGACGCGACACATCATACCACTGGCCCCACATGGTTGCCTCTAAACTTGGCTGAAAGACCCGCAGACTACAATACTCCATTTGCTACAACCTCTAACATTTACCCCACCACAAATTAAAATATATATTCCTGTCTTGACCAGATGAGCGTGCAAACTAGAATCACCAGGATGACAGGTAGGGCCATAAGATAATTTTAATCAAAATCAAATATAGCATGGAGCCGACCCCAACGATTTTAATCTTACATGCACGGTACACGCTATCCTAGACTACTCTACACATGAAACTGCCACACGAGCGTCCGGGCTGCGCTTGGCTCTTCGCCTCTTCGGGAAGTCGAACAAAATGATGGAGTACTACTGTAGTGGAGGAGTACTACAGTATGCTTCTGGCCATCTGACACCGATTGAACTGCTACATGTCCACCGCGTACGGGAGGCAGAGCGTGTAGTGAACGAAAGCTTCTCCTAGTCCTGGCAGCCACCACGCTCATGGGCAAGGGAGGGACGCAACTTCATTGACTTATTGCTCCTGCCTTTGTGTCCATGATAGGTGGGCCCAGGAGGACGGTGGCCCACCTGTCATGCAGCCAAAGGCAGGTGTGGTTAAGGCGAGAGGGCGTTGTAGTAATCAAACTTCTCGGTCTTGTACGAGTTGACGCGACACATCAAAGCATTGCACTCGATATATTTCAATAATTTGCGTTTACCGATGCATTAATTACAACGCATGCATGCATGCCGTGACTCTCCTTTTGATACTTGCATGTGTTGATTTAATGCACCTTGAAGTAGTATGTATATGTGACGGTAAAGCTTTGTAATGCCCCGGCCCTAACAAAGCGAGAGATGGTTGTGCACGAGGAGGGCGAGATCATGCAGACGGAACAGGACCCGACGATGGAGCTCTCTATGGTCTCGATGGACCTCACCTTGCTCCACTGCCCCTTGTGCCTCCGCCCCTTGAATCCTCCAGTGTCTGAGGTCCGAATACACCTTGTTCGTTCGGCTGATCGAGCAAGGTGCAGGTTTCTTGATTGATGTGTTGTTCAATTGATTTGTGCAGTGCGAGGGAGGGCGCCTGGCTTGCGCGGACTGCCGCGTCGAGCGCCCCGGGAACCAGCGGCAGTGCCAGAAGTGCGAGCGCGGTGATGGCTTCGACGTGCGGAACACGGCGGTGGACGCCGTCCTCTCCTCGGTGAGGGTGGAGTGCCCGCATGAAGGCTGTGGGCTCTACTTCACTTACCACAAGCTCGCCGATCACCAGCGCGTGTGTCCGCTCGCGCCCTGCAAATGCCCCATGCCCGTCTGCGGCTACGAAGGCCCGCCGCCGTGGCTCTCCCACCACATCAGCACCGTGCATCCCATGCCCGTGCATAGGATCCAGTACGGCAAGGCGCTCCAACTGCAAGTGCCACTGTCGGAGCCACGGCTCTTGCTATTCGCGGAGGAAGACGGCCGCGCGTTTTTCTTGGTCGGCGGCGTGCTCGACATCGGCGCGCCTATCGCCGTGTCGGTCGTCTGCATCAGAGCGGGGGCGTCCCCACTACCGCACTACGTGGCCAAGCTGTGGGCAAACGGCCCGCCGGGGGAGCCCAAAGGCAGGACCGGCGCCGTCAAGGTGGAAATGGAGGTGACAAGCAGCAGGGATCCCGGCGACGTCGCCGTGCAGGAGCTTACCTTCTTCACAGTTCCGCCCAAGCTGCTGGCCGGGGCTAAGCTGGTGTCCCTCCACATTCAGATTGACAAGCTCACGTCCTAAATGATTCTACAGTGCCTTCTGTTTATCTTAGTAATATGCTAATATAGGGGTTAGCTCGGTCTACTTTAGCTTAAGAGATGGTGGGTTTTGGTGGCGATGCAGCAATTACCTCGACATCAGATCAGCAGTGAAAGTAATTTCAAACAGTCGAATGGATATTTTGAGTCTGTTGGATATAAAGATCCTTTGGGTAAGAAGTAACAGCTTATATGCTTTTTTCAAAATGGAACAGCGATACTAGTATAATTTTTGTTGACATGCACTAATATTTTCGAAACAGACGTCGGGCTATAGCTAGAAGGGCGGTTGGGACGCGGCATCGGCCCATACCGCGGTGACCCCCGATTGGGACGCACCGACTGTGGATTTTCTCCCTCGCTGATGTCGACCGTGTCTACGCAGAACATTGTTCCCTTCCCCCGACTGTGGGATCAGGCCGGATATGTGACTAGCGGTGTGGCCACCGTCGTTCGATGCTTGTGAAGAGAGCAACCCGAGCAAGCAGGCATGTAGCTTAGGCTCCTGCTAGTGTATATATAGTGGTTTTCTTTTTCTCTCCATATCAACCATTTTATATTGCATACGTGTCATTGAAGAATGAAATGATGGTTGCTTCTTCCGACTAACTTACTGTGTGATTTGACTGCTCCTTTAGTGGCCCCTACACGTACTCCCCCTACGTGTATGCAACAGTCACACGTACCCATGGACGCAAAAACGCGCGCGACACCCTAATGCATGCATGTCCGAGCACACGATGGAACACACACGGTCACGCGCAAGTGCTCAACCTACACGTGCAGGCACACACATACTCAACCAGGGTGAGCTAGTGACCTTATAAACACCGGAAAATGTATATATTGAGCGCAATGAGCGTATTATGAAGTCAACTGACCGTATTTTTACAAATATACAGTGACAGACAGTGTATTTATCTCATTTGAAATTAAGCCATATTAACCGGAGAGGAGGCAGTATGGACTAGCATTACTTCGTTGTGTCCCGTCAACTTGCCGAACAAGGAGAAGCTTGCAGGACGGGAGAAGCTTGCACGCTGTGGCTCGCAGGACAAGGAGAAACTTTTGACTAATGCAATTTGTCCTTCGCTTAGGCGGTGGATGTGCAACAGTTAATTCGGTGTCAGATTGCCAGAAGCATATACTATACTAGTACTATTATTGTTGCACTTCCCGAAGAGGCGAACAGCCAAGCGCAAAGTTTACTAGTACTAGGAACCGGACGGAGGAGCGTCTGCACTCTTATTATATTTTTAAAATGTGATAAAGCAATCTTCAACACATTTGGTTCTCTTCGAGGGTTCTCGCATGTGATAATGGAAGTTGATTGCATGGAACCCTCGCCACAATTCTCGCTTAATTCTGGCTCATATCCTGTTACAAATAGGAGCGCTCGGTAATATTTCCTCTCTTTTTTGTTATTCAGCATGTAAACAGGTCAGCAAACCTTGCGGCGCATCTTTGTTGGAACCATGCTTGCTGCACTTTGAATGTGGCCGAGAGCTGGCTTGATGAAACACCTCACTTCCTACTTCTTATTTTGCGGGGTACCTCGCTTCCTAGTGACCAGTGTCTTGGCTTATCGTCCTAAGAATGCTTATATATGAATAAAGCTCTCTCATTTACCCGCAAAAAAGATTAAGCCATATTAACCGGAAAGGAGGGAGTATGGACTAGCACTACTTGTTGGTGTGTCCCGTCAACTCGCGGAACGAGGAGAAGCTTGCAGGACAAGGTGAAGCTCGCTTACGCCTTTTGACTAATGCAACGTACCTCGCCCAGGCGGTGGACATGCATCAGTTCATTCGGTGTTAGATTGCCAGAGGCATACACTGTAGTACCGAACATGCAGAGTACCATCATTGTTCGGCTTCACGAAGAGGCGAAGAGCCAAGCGCAAGGTTCAGTAGTACGAGTAGTACTACTACTAGAATCGCATGGTGGAGCCTCCGTACTCTTATTTTTCTTAATCTTTGATAAAGTACACATTTATTCCGGAGAAGGGCGGAAAACGGCAGCCCAACATGTAATGATGATATCGATCAACCATGCTCGAATATATCTTGGCCTCCGTGCGAGCCCGTCTGTGTGTTGTCGATCCTCGTCTCTCTCAAGGAACGGCGGGTTGGCCATTTTGCCGTTAATCGAGATTGGGTTGCTCACACTCTGGTCCAACATGTCAGTGATATGCCAAGACGAGGTGCGTTGACTGACTGGCCATACGCGTACTTGGTTTTGCACCTTCATACTACTCCTCCCTCCGTCATAGTTTACAGGGCGCGCTTCATTATGATGCATTTCTCTCAATGCATTTCCACCACCAGAGAGACTTTAGACGTGTTTGGTTTAATGCTCAATTAATAAGGGCGTGGTAACCGCAATTTTCTCTCGATGTAGTACTACAGAGTGGAGTACGTGCATGCATGTGTCTACCCGGGGTGGAAGCACTGCATGCATGTGTGTACGCATTATTTCCTCTAGTAATAGACGCCGTGCTATAACTACCAATGCTATTTTTCAGGCCGACCACTAGTCGCCTTGGTCCCAGAGATTTTCTCTTTTTCTGAAGCGCGCTCTATAAACAGTGAGGGATGGAGTAGTATGAGCGGATTCAAAGAAGAGATTATTGATGGTTGCTTCTTCCGAGCAACTTATAGTGGGAAAGGTGGGGCTTATGATTTGACTGCTCATTACTCACTATTAATGCGGCGCAACGACCGGTCTGAGTCTCCCATGCGGCTGTGCACTACCCCCTCGGTTCTTAAATATACTCCGGAGTATTTGTCTTTCTAGAGATTTCAACGAGTGACTACTCAAATATTTGTCTTTTTAGAGATTCAAATGGACTACTACATACGGATGTATATAGACATATTTTAGAGTGTAGATTCACTCATTTTGCTCCGTATGTAGTCACTTGTGGAAATCTCTAGAAAGACAAATATTTAGGAACGGAGGGAGTACACATACGAAGCAAAATGAGTGAATCTACACTCTAAAATATGCCCATTTGAAATTTGTAAAACGACAAATATTGTTGATGACAGTTGCAATGACAAAAAAGAAGCATATTCCTTGTCCTAAGGGAAGATAACAACACAGTTGTGTTTGTCTAAAACGGTGTGAGGACGATATTGCAATATGGAAAGTACACCGTACGAGCTACGTTTTATGCAAAGAACTATGGAAGATCCACTTGCAGCAACGTGGGAAGACGGGCAGTGGAGCAAGGCCGGAGGGGATACCTGGAGGTCGTCGGGATGTAACTAGGTGAGCGGCGGCGGGCGGAATCTGCCCATACTGCGGCAGCGAGCAGGTGGCGTAGGCCCTACCGCACCGGAGCTTGGTCAGAGAGAACGGCGTGTACCGCATATCGGGACGTGCTGCCTCGGCGCCGTCGAACGGAGAAACGATGCACGTCCTCCCTTTCTGCCGGCGGACGGGATGCGGCCGGATCAGTGACCAACGGTGAGAGAGAGTGAGAGGCCACCGCAGCCTTGTGTGAGATACTCTGAAGAGAGACAAACCAGGCAGGCATGCTCCATTGTATATAGTGGAGCGGACTACCTTTTTCTCCATAAAAATCAGTTTATATTTTGTGTACGTGCCATTGAGCTATATAACTTTATTTAAAAATAATGCGACAACGCATCAAGTCGAACTTTGTTTCGTCCACGCGTGGTACACGACCTCCGTAGGTAAACAACCGCTACATACATTCAAATTAGCACGTGGTCTGCCATTTCGTACAGAAATGAGCTCCATCGTGTACCCGTGCGGGTGTGGCTGGGCACGAAGTGTGAGTACGTGCACGGTGCACCTATTCTCTTCTTGTATATGTGCACCACCTACGTGGGGTTGTGTGAGAGAGATACAAACGTAGAGAGATATAGTGTGTGGGTTCGTGAGAGTTTTTTTAGGGGGGGTCAATCAAAAAATGTAACATATGCAATGTGTGTGAAATAGAGTCCTGGATATATCATATATATGGAGGGGCGATCCACGAGAACAGAGTGGAGGTATCATCGACTTGAGGTGTCCATAGAATCGAAGAGAGGGATGATGTGTGTGTCTGTGCGCGCGCGGTCGATAAAGAGTGCCATCGAATTTGTGTGTGCCCACGTCAAAGATATAGAGTGGCTGGCCTACTAGAACGAGAGAGGGGGCAGGTGCGGTTTGTCTCTGTGGCATGGATACCTACCTACAGCGCTCGACTATCGGTGTGTGGTGGGGGGGAGGGAGGTCTAATTAACTATAGAGGTACAATGGCTGGTATATGTGTGGAGGAGGAGAGAGGCCTACCTCATGTATGAAGGGATATTGATCTACCTCATGTATTAAGGGAGATCGATCGGCATCCATGCATATGTGCAGGAGAGGAATAAGGTTGGGAGAGAGAGAGAGCTAGAGTGTTGGAGGGGGTGGTAGTGGAGTTGCTTCTAACAAATGGTGGGATAGGATTGCTAGACAACCGGAGGGCACGCCTGCAATATCAATAAGAGAGGGGATGGCTGCCTGTCTGTGCACGTGCATGTGAGAGACGGGTCAGGAGGCATGCACGAATGATGGGGGGCGATATGGATGTGGTAAGTAGACATAACTACATAGGACGATCAATCGTCCTTTGTCAGAGAAAGGAGAGACATAACTTGTGAGGTACGTCGATCGATGGGGGGGAATACTTAAAGTCGACCTAGGTATATGTTGGGAGATCGATTGGTATACATGCATGTGTGTGTTAGAAGCAAATGAGGCACGGGGAGATGGATAGAGAGAGAGGGATGCATCTAGGAGGTGGTGTGAGAGTCATACTATATCGAGGGGGGAGAAGTGTGTGAGTATGAGATCGATGAAAAGAGTGGTGGGAGTGAGGCATGGACGGTGATAAGAGAAGAGGGGAAGCTTGTGTTTTGTGCTAGGCACACCTGGCTAGAGAGGCATATCGATCGATGTTTGCCGTAAAGAAGGAGCTTCGGGGCCTACACACACCGTGGGTGAACGACCTAAAGTAAAAAGACGAATTTGCGTGATGGAGCTAGAGAATGCTGAGGGAGGGTTAGAGGGATGCGGGCGTCTGCATGCACGAGAGAAAGCTAGCGCTAGCTAGCTACAAAGATAAGAGGATTGTGTGCGTGTAAAAGACGAATAGAGATCATACTTCATTATAAAAAGCGAATTCGGATATTTGAAGAATTTATCATAGTGTTTTAACCGACGCATGTGTGAATGTATATAACGGTGATACACATGGTGTGGTTATGAACATGTTATACTACATATAATATATTTTATCTCTACTCTTATAAAAAAACGGAGTTGTTGATGATGGTGCCATCCTGCAATATAGGCCGTCCGATTTATATTTGACAGATAGGAAGGAAACTATGGCAATTTTGAAAAAAGATACCCACACCCCTCTCCATATTTGCAAATTAGGCCACCCCTTGATCATGTTGATGTTCTGTGGAACGCATGGGCATCTTGCTAGTACTACGTATAACACGTAGAACATTGATCATAATTTGGGCTAATGTGTGGCTTTTGCAGCTCATGTCTAAATACTTGTCATAATGTAGGGGGCGGGGCACTATACTATGTGTGATAAACACGGTGTACACGTATGGAACATGGTTTAGATTATGAATATATAGTTAGTAAATCAAATGTACTATTATTTGGAATCAACATCAAGTGTATTCAAAAAATAGAATTCGAGTTCATGTAGTACACATAGTTCATATCTATCTCTATAGTAATCATGTGGTGTGTTATTAAGTTAATACACGAATTATGGTTGAAGTTGGCAACAATCATGGTTGTAGATTTGTTATTGAAATAGAGAAATGAATTCAAATTCAGTTCGAATTGCAGCGGTAGTATAGACATTTGGAATGCACTAAAATGTTGGTATGAGTAGGTTACATGCATTATACAGCAAGCGAAAAAATTTAATTGGACATAACATGGATTCATACTACCGAATAGAATTTAATTGCACTAAATTGTTGGTATGAGTAGCTTTAAATAGCATTTTTATAGTAAAACGGGGCAAGACTCTCTCTTTGTGTGGTGTGAATAGTTTTATTTTTTTCGTTTTCTTTTTGGTTGAGGGACGTGCGAATTGATTTGGTACGTACAAGTACAATATTACACGTTAGGCTTGTCCCTAAAATTCAACCCGCGCCTTGTTATATCTCGAAAATTCAGATATCGTGCTCCCAAAACTGGCGCCTTCACAACCCGCGCCCTGTTATATCCCGAAAATTCAGATATCGTGCTCCCAAAACTGGCGCCTTCACAACCCGCGCCTTGCTATCCTGAAATTACAACGGGCGCGAAAACTCCCTCCAGTTGCCAAATCCCGACACGCGAAATTCCCCCTCTAACCCTGAGCCGAAAGGGCCGCTAGTTCCAATCAGTGCGGGGTACTTTTGTAACACACCCTACATTTTGGACAAGCGCGTCCCTAAGTCATGGTTCACCCCCTCCCATCGCCTCCTTTTTGCCATTCGAAATCCTAGGCCGCCATAACCTTTCCGCTCCAGCCGCGAAACCCCACCCTCCTCTGTCCGCCACCTCACCGCTGCCCAGCCGGAGCCTCTTCCCTGATGACGTCGTCCACCGCAACAGCTCGACGTCCCTCGTCCACCTCCCCGGATGAGGATCCGTCGTCCATCTCGTCGTCCCGCCGGTTCAGCCGCCCCATCCTCCACCTCCAAGGAGCTGCTCTAACGATCGCCTCGTCTATCACGGCTGCTCCATCCCCACAGCGCCACCTTAACCTGCTCCACCGGAACTGCAACATCCTCACCGACTCCTCGAACGAAGCCGAGGCCTACTCGGCGCCACCAAAGAGGTTGTACACTCATCGCATCACACCTTCTCCTTAGCTCGACCTTCCGGCGCCGACGGTGCTCCATTCCGCATCCCCATGGAGCGGCTACCTTGAAGCCGCCGCCGCGAGCGACATCTCCACGGCGGCTCTCCCCCAGTGCGAGGCCCCTTCGGCGGCGGCGTCCATACCAGCCGGACCTGCTGCTGCTACTCCAGCTTTCGCTCGATCGCTCGCTTGCCCAGCTGCTGCTGCTCCGGCTATCGCCCGCTCGCTCGCGCCGCTGCTACTCCGGCTCTCGCTCGATCGCTCGCTGGCCCAGCTGCTGCTGCTCCGGCACTCGCTCGCTCGCGCTGCTGCTGCTGCTCTCCCCCTCGCCCGTGCTGCTGCTCTGCTCCGATTTAGCTACACTTTAGTCGACTGAATCGACTTTTGGGTCAGTCGATTTTCAGGGGGTGGGGGGGGGGGGGGCTCGCCGGAGTTAAGGAAGAACCACCCGCAGCGGGACGGGGGCTCACCGGAGAGGTACCCCACTATCTATCTTAGGGTTCAGGGTGGGGGCGGCGGGCCTATAGGGCTGGCCGGGGCGGCGGCGGACCGGCGGTGGGGAGTTGTTTCGGGGTGGCGAGACGGCGGTGGGGCCGGCGGTTCGGCCAGTGGTGGCTGGTGGCTCACGGGGGTGCAGGTTGAAGATGAACTGCAGGCCCTCCCTAAACTACATGTCAAGTGCCTCTCCGCTACCATTGCGTTCAGTTTCGACAGTAACATTCAGATTCCAAATTAATGTTCAAACTTGAGTTCTAAATTAGTTATGGGGCACATATCGAGGAAGCAATGAATAGTATCTCTGTCTAATATCTGGTTCACCTAGGGTATGCCTATGTTGTTCATCTTGGGTGGGAAACAAATAGTAAAGCAATCATCATCTGTCTTTTTATTAAATTAAAGCAATCATCAGCCTGCTATCATTATTATTGGATCCATCCACTGGTTGTTACCATCACTCTAAATTTCTGCATGCTCTCCTTACATAATCTCACCATATTTTTTTCGTATGCATGTCAGATATTGTACACAGTCATGCTGAACATGTAGAGAAAAAGAGAAGAGTTTTGCACGGCAATACAATGTCATGCAGACATCGCTCCATGGTGGGTACAATGGCAAACCCTCCCCACCCCTCTCCAGATTGTAATCCAGAGGAAGCTATCTGTTCTGAGGCGGATTCAGATGCCGCTGACCACTCCTATTTACCCCCCAAGGTGTTTGCTCTACCTTGGCATGATGATGTTAGTCATATCATGCATATGTTGCCTTGTAGTGCCTACTTTTGAAATCATATATGTCATCTGCTTAGTTTAGACATGTTCTGTAATGCCACATGTTTAGTTTCTATATCATATATGGGAATTGTGCAGTCTCATGTCTTTTAGCCAGGCATAATATACGTGAAATGTGCAATGCCATCCTGTTTAACCAGGCATCATATATTTGAATGATATCTTGCCCATCCTTTTCTTCATTACATTTCCATTTGTCGACAATGTTTGTACATTAAACTACACTTCCTGTGAATCAGCCATTTGGGTGGGAGATTGAAAAATATGGAGTGAAAACAAGGCCTTCTGAGCAGACAATGCTACCTGTCGAAGCAGATCTCTTGTTGGGTCCCGATAGCTCCTTAGAGATGGATTCAGAGACAGATGACCAGTCCTATTCCCCCACCGAGGTGTATGCTCTAACTTGGCACGGTTATACTGCTCATATCATGCATATGGTGTCTTGCATTGCATAGATTAGACATCATATACACAATATTCAACACCATGTTCTTAGTTCAGACATCATATCTAATGCCCTCTGTTTAGCATATAAATCACATATGTGAATTCAATGATGCGATCCTGATTACTTAGATAACATGTAGGTGAATTAGGTCATGCGATCCTATTTAGTTATTCATCATATCTTAGAATTATGTTATGCTATGCTATCCAGTTTAGATAGACATCATATATGTGAAATTATGTCATGCTAACCGTTTTACTTAAACAATATACATGTCAACTATTTCATGCCCTCTTTTTTCCACACTATCTATTGCATCTGTCTCTCATACAATTTCTGTACATTCAACTATGTTTCCTGTTTATCATCCATTTGAATTGGAGCAGGTGATGCCAACATCTAGCAGACTAAAAACACGGTCTTCAAATAAAACAGTGCTACCTCTTGGTGGAGATAGCACCCCGGTTGTACATACACGAGAACCAGCCCTACCACACATAACCCAAACTCTCGCAGATTTTACCCCTACTGCGATGGACAAAGAACCAGCTTCACCCAATCTAACCCCAACCCCAGCAGATAGTAACCCAGTTCCTGTTGACATAGCACCATCTCCACCATAGAGCTCCCAAACAAGAGCAGTTAGTAAGGCAGCTCCATTGCCCAAAGGGCCAGTACTACCACGGCGAACCCCAACTCCACCAGTTAGTATGCCTATTCCTGTGGAGAAAGCTGAGGGAGTCCTGGATTAGGGGGTCCTCAGACAGCCGGACTGTTGGACTATGAAGATACAAGATTGAAGACCTCGTCCCGTGTCCGGATGGGACTCTCCTTGGCGTGGAAGTCAAGCTTGGCAATACGGATATGTAGATCTCCTCCCTTGTAACCGACTCTGTGTAACCCTAGCCCCCTCCGGTGTCTATATAAACCGGAGGGTTTAGTCCGTAGGACAAGAACAATCAGACCATAGGCTAGCTTCTAGGGTTTAGCCTCTACGATCTCATGGTAGATCAACTCTTTTAATACTCATATGATCAAGATCAATCAAGCAGGAAGTAGGGTATTACCTCCATCGAGAGGGCCCGAACCTAGGTAAACATCGTGTCCCCTGCCTCCTGTTACCATCTGCCTTAGACGCACAGTTCGGGACCCCCTACCCGAGATCCGCCGGTTTTGACACCGACATTGGTGCTTTCATTGAGAGTTCCACTGTGCCCTCACCGTAAGGCTAGATGGCTCCTTCGATCATCGGCAACGATGCGATCCAGGGTGAGGTTTTCCTCCCCGGACAGATCTTCGTATTCGGCGTCTTCGTACTGCGGGCCAACTCGCTTGGCCATCTGGAGCAAATCGAGAGCTACGCCCCTGGCCATCAGGTCAGGTTTGGAAACTTGAACTATACTGCCGACATCCGCGGAGACTTGATCTTCGACGGATTCGAGCCCATGTGAGGTGCGCCACACAATCACGACGAGCATGACTTAGCTCTGCCGTCGGACAGTGTTCGGGAGATCACACCTGCAACTACTGCGGCCCTCAATCTGGAACAAATTGCGCCATCTGAGGACGGGTGGATGGACCCCGCCACGGAGGCCGCACAATCAATGGCGATAGAGCTGAATACTGACTTCACCTCGTACGAGACCCGTGTTGCTGAACCGTTGGGTTCGTCCCCGGCCATGGGCTCCGAGCCGCCTGCATCCGTGCCTATCGAACCCGATTGGGAACCGATCATGGAGTTTACCTCCTCGGATATCTTTCAGCACTCGCCCTTTGGCGACATGCTAAACTCGTTAAGGTCTCTCTCCCTATCAGGAGACCCTTGGCCGAACTATGTCCGGCTGGAATGGGATGCGGACGACGAAGAAATTCGCTCCCCACCCACCACCCACTTAGTAGCCACTGTCGACGATTTAACCGACATGCTCGACTTCGGCTCCGAAGACATCGACAGTACCGACGACAATGCAGGAGATGAACAAGAACCACCGCCCACTGGGCGCTGGACTGCCACCTCATCGTATGACATATACATGGTGGACACCCCCAAAGAGGGGGATGGCGATAAGACAACGGAGGATAATCCTTCCAAGAAGCAATCCAAGCACCGACGTCAGCGGTGCCGCTCTAAGTCCCGCCATAGCAAAAGCAGCGATACCGGCAGAAGAGACAATAACGCTTCGGATAGTGCCGAAGACGAAGATAATCCCCTCCAGCCAGACCTAGAGTGGGAGGATGGACAAGCTAGCCCTCCGGAGCAGGCAGCAGATAGAGAATCGGAGGATGACAATTACATGCCTCTCTCCGAAGACGAGGTGAGCCTCGGCGACGAAGAATTTATCGTGCCTGAGGATCCCGTCGAACAGGAGCGCTTCAAGCGCCGGCTTATAGCAACAGCAAACAGCCTGAAGATAAAGCAACAATAGCTTCGAGCTGATCAAGATCTGCTAGCGGATAGATGGACTGAAGTCCTGACGGCCGAGGAATACGAACTCGAGCGCCCAACCAAGAGTTACCCAAAGCGTAGGTTGCTACCCCAACTCGAGGAGGAAGCATTGAAACCTACATCTCTAGTGTATGATGCGGCTGATCGGCCACGTCGTGGCCAAGACAGAGAGGCATATCAGCCCGAAGTCCAGCCTGCACCCCGCCGCCACTCAAACAAAAATACCAAGGCCCGGGGCAACACGCGGGACCTGCGAGACGTATTGGAAAACAAAGCAAAACATGCAAGATCGATCTACAGATCACGGGGCCGTGCCCCAACCCGGGACGATGACCGTCACGCCGGATATACTAAAAGCAAATCCGGCCGGGCCGAATACAGCAGACAAGACTCGTATGAACTGCGTCGTGATATAGCCCGGCACAGAGGCGCCGCACACCCCCTATGCTTCACTGATGAAGTAATGGATCACGAATTCCCAGAGGGTTTAAACAAGTAAACATTGAATCATATGACAGTACAACAGATCCTGCGGTATGGATCGAGGATTTCCTCCTCCACATCCACATGGCTCGCGGTGATGATCTACATGCCATCAAGTACCTCCCACTAAAACTCAAAGGACCAGCTCGGCATTGGCTGAATAGCTTGCCGGCAGACTCCATTGGCAGTTGGGAGGATTTGGAAGATGCATTCCTTGACAACTTCCAGGACACTTATGTGTGACCACCAGATGCTAATGATTTGAGCCATATAACTCAGCAGCCAGGGGAATCGGCCAGGAAATTTTGGACCCGGTTCCTAACTAAGAAAAACCAAATTGTCGACTGTCCGGATGCAGAGGCCTTAGCGACATTTAAGCATAACATCCGTGATGAGTGGCTCGCCTGGCACCTCGGCCAGGAGAAGCCGAAGTCTATGGCAGCCCTCACGACACTCATGACCCGCTTTTGCGCGGGCGAGGACAGCTGGCTGGCTCGCAGCAACAACACGTCAAGAAGTCATGGCAATTCAGATGCCAAAGATAGTAACGGCAGATCACGTCGCAACAGACACAAGCGCCGCAACAACGGCGACAACGCCGAAGACACGGCAGTCAATGCCGGATTCAGTGGCTCTAAATCCGGTCAGCGGAAGAAGCCGTTCAAAAGAACCAACACGGGCCCGTCCAGTTTGGACCGAATACTCGATCGCTCATGTCAAATTCACGGCACCCCCGATAAGCCAGCCAATCACACCAACAGAGAATGCTGGGTGTTTAAGCAGGCCGGCAAGTTGAACACCGAAAACAAGGAAAAGGGGTTGCATAGCGACGATGAAGATGAGTCCCGGCCGCCGAACACAGGAGGACAGAAGAAATTCCTCCCCAAGTGAAAACGGTGAACATGATATACGCAACCCATATTCCCAAGAAGGAACGGAAGCGTGCACTAAGGGACGTCTATGCGATGGAGCCAGTCGCCCCAAAGTTCAACCCATGGTCTTCTTGTCTGATCACTTTCGATCGTAGGGACCACCCCACTAGTATCCGTCATGGCGGTCCTACCGCATTGGTCCTTGACCCCATCATTGACGGATTTCACCTCACCCGAGTCCTTATGGATGGCGGCAGCAGCCTGAACCTGCTTTATCAGGATACAGTGCGCAAAATGGGCATAGACCCCTCGAGGATCAAACCCACTAGAACCACCTTTAAAGGTGTCATCCCAGGTGTAGAATCCCGTTGCACGGGCTCAATCACACTGGAAGTGGTCTTCGGATCTCCGGACAACTTCCGAAGAGAGGAGTTAATCTTCGATATCGTCCCGTTCCGCAGCGGCTATCACGCACTGCTCGGACGAACCGCATTTGCCAGATTCAATGCGGTGCCGCATTATGCATACCTCAAGCTCAAAATGCCAGGACCTTGTGGGGTTATAATAGTCAACGGAAACACAGAACGCTCGCTCCCCACGGAGGAGCACACTGCGAACCTCGCAGCAGAAGCACAAAGCAGCCATTTAAGGCAAACCGCCAATTCGGCGATAAAACCCCCGGACACCTTCAAGCGAGTCCGGAGTAATCTGCAACAGGATCGCCTAGCACGCTCAGAGCTCGCCTAGCAATTCGGCCTCCGCCCTAGTCCTAGTCAAGCGACGAAATCAGTGCCACGCGTACATAATTACGCACTAAAAATACCATGGGCATAGTCGAGGGCACGGCCAGGACACGTCCCACAATGCGGCTCAACCGCCCTAGGGGCTATATACCTTCATCATTTTCTCTCTTTCAGGACCTTATTATCTGGAAGCCCTTTCCGGCAGTCTGATTGCTGGACGCATTACAGGAAGGAAATACCAAGGAGGCAAGAAGCTAAGACGTACAAGGGAATCCCTAGGTGGTCTCTGATAACAATCGAAATACCTGTTTTAAATACCCATACGCAGCTTGCCCTTGGATAGGACATGTCAAATAGTCCTATTTTTTGCTTATTGCACTACTTGTATCCGTACGCTTCGACGTATTATTTAATAACAATGCATAGCATTAGTCTATTATTGCATTACCGTTTCTTTTTTTCTCTTGTCTGTTTATTTACGACAAATTGCACCCGTACATTCTGGTATGACCAGTACGCCAGGGGCTTCAGTATACCCCATAAATACGGTGTGAGAAGTCCGAACACTTTCGACAGTGCGGCACCCCGAACTTATAGCATTATATGCATCAGCTCCGAATCATGTCTTGTGTAAATAGTTGGGTGTCGGGACCCCGATTCCAAGTCACACCGATCTAGCCTATAACACCTCATATCACTTTGCGGCCTCACGCACGGTACCCCCACGGGTGTCGCCTTACCATGGACCAGGACTGTTTGCGCCTTTTGGCTCACGTATATGACAATGTCGCTAGCATCCATATGACAGAGAACCCGGGCCGACATGACTAGTCGTGAACCCAAAGTGGCACTAACTTACGGGGACAGGCATACATGAATCAACATCGAGCATGTCGGTCAGCAGCGTGCGAATCCGGGCTGTAGCACTGGGCTAACAGGACTCCGGGAACCCGGGCTGTAGCAGGCTAGGCAGGACTCCAGATGTCACCGCGCGACATTTCCCCGAAGGGACAGACACAGGAACGATATGAAACACATGCCGGCCAGTCAAGTGTCCAGAGCAGTAGTGCTGGGCTAGCAGGACTCCGGTGAACCGGGCTGTAGCGGACTACTATGGCTCAAGGAGGCACTAGACTACATTTCCCCATAAGAGAGGCTGCTAAGGATAGACAACTAGATTGTCGGATCCCATACATACCAAGCATTTCAATCATACACACAATATGCTCGATATGTGCAGATACAACATGGCATCACAACAAGACTCTACGACTCAGAGTATTTATTCATTAGGCCCCGAAGAGCCAGATATTACAAACATGGGTCTCATGACCCAACATTCAGAGCATACAAGTCAAAGCACATGCGGAAGCTTAACATGTCTGAGTACAGACATCTATAAATGAAAAAGGCTGAGAAGCCTGACTATCTACCAGATCCTGCCGAGGGCACAAGATCGTAGCTGAGGTATCAAGCTAAACGTCGAAGTCCACACGGAACTACTAGCGAGACTGACGTCTCTCTGCAAAACATAAAATGAGCAAACGTGAGTACAAATGTACCCAGCAAGACTTACATCAGAACTATCTACATATGCATCGGTATCAACAAAAGGGGTGGTGGAGCTTAACTGCAGCAAGCCAGCTTTGACTCAGTGGCTAACCTGAACTACGACTGCAAGCAACTCTTTTGAGGTGGCGCACACGAGTCCACATATTCACCATATCAATACTCCACTATGGACCCGCTCCCGTCTCCCTACGAGAACGCCATCCATAGCACTCACACTTATCTTGCGCATTTTAGAGTATCCACTTTCACTTGTCTATGAACTGTTATAGGCAACCCAGAAGTCCATTTCCGCGGACACGGCTATTCGAATAGATCATATTAACCTTGCAGGGGTGTACTTCGTCACACACGCTCTCGCCACTTACCACCATGTACACGTCGTGTACCTCGGCAACCTTCAAGCGGAAGACTGGCGAGGGAGTCGGCCACAGCCTACCTAAACACTCAAGTCTCTAGTCCAGGTTTATCTCCTATTCAGGTTCCATCCGCAGGGAGTCCGGCCGAGGTTTCCACATACGGCCCCGAACGATGTGTGCAGGGTTCCCGAGACACCAAACGGGGGCCCGTACACCGTGCCACGTGCCTACTGCATCACAGCCCACCCCTCCGGCCAGCGCTGTCCACGGCCTCCAGCATACTACAAACACCAGAAACTACTTGCAACTCCTGGACAGAGGACAAGGGTGATTAAGAAGCCGAGAGGGTCCATTGGTTTCGGGCCCAATGCGTGGTAGTAACTGTATCATGGATCACAAACACAGAACTCAGTTCCTGAGGACGGCTTCAATGAGACAACCCACCATGTACTCCTACATGGCCTCTCACCGCTACCTTTACCAAATCATGTTCACACACTTAGCTCACACACAGTAGGACATGTTCATCACCATTCCAATTCATCCCCGACGAATCAGACCCGACTCAACTCTAAGCAGTAGCAGGCATGACAAACAGACATGAATGAGTAGGCACATCAGGGGTCAAACAACTCCTACTCATGCTAGTGGGTTTCATCTATTTACTGTGGCAATGACAGGTCATGCAGAGGATAAGGGGTTCAACTACCGCAGCATGTACAGTTGAATCGTTGTTGTCCTAATGCAGTAAAGAGAGCAGGAGCGAGAGAGTGGGATTGTATCGGAATGAACAAGGGGTTATGCTTGCCTGACACTTCCGGAGATAGTATAGCTCTTCATCGGTGTCATCGATCTCATCGTCGGAATCACGGCTATCGAGAGGGGACAATCACCGGCAAACAAGGAAGAACACAATCAATGCAATGCACAATATGATGCATGATCATGACATGGCAATATGACGTGATTTGGCCTAATGCAACTAGCAACAGAAAGGTTTGGGTTGATTTGAACTCAAGGTTCAAATTCAAATTCAAACTATGAATTCAAATAGTGCATTATCATGTTTTCACCTATACAGCAGGTATAACTTAGTTTGACATGCATGAAAATGATACAGATGGATAGATTGCATTTTTCTTATAATTTTTCATATATAAATTATTTCATTCTGAGCTACGGTTGATTTTATATGATTTTTAGAAGTTTATACTATTTTCTGGAATTTCCTGATTAAAAATAAATCCAGAAAATGTAATACTGCGTCAGCCTGACGTCATCACTGCGTCAGCGAGTCAACGGCTGGTCCAGGTCAAACCTGACCAGTGGAGCCCACTGGTCAGTGACTCAGCTAACTAACCAAATTAGTTAGTGCTAATCTAAGTTAATTAGGGCCTGGGCCCACATGGCAGTGGCTCTAGGGGTGGTTTAGCTGGGTCATTAGTGGCTAATGACGAGCCACGTCATCAGTCGCCGGAGTTTCGCCGGCGACGACCATTTCGCGCGACGGAGATCGTCGGGATCTCGCTATAGCCCACGGTTTGAGGCGGGGTTTGCTCCTACGGATTGCTGGCGCTCCCGCGCATCTAGTGGTGGTAGCAGCAGCAGCTGGGATGGCCGGAGGTGACGGCGGCGAGCGCTTCCGCGGCGGCCGGAGTACGGGCACGCTCGGACACAGCGTTTTGGTGCACGGGAGGACGAGCTGCGGGTTGCTACGGAGCCCTGCGGACTCGCTGAGCACGGGGGTGGGCTCGAATGCGTCGTGGATGCGCTCTAGCTACGACGGTGCCATGGCCGGCGGCGGTGAGCTCTCGGGCTCGGTCGGAAGACGGGGCTAGGGGACGAGAACAGAGGGGGAGAGCGAGGGGGAAGCAACAGGAGCTCACAGTGAACTCTAAGGCGTCGTCGGAGAGGTCGGGGAAGCCCGGACGGTGACGAATCGAACGGGGCGGCGCTCGGAGCAGAGGAAGAAGCCAACAGCGCTAGCGGCGCTGCGGGGCACTCCGGCGTCACGTGCGTCGGCGTAGAGCTTCATGGATCCGAGGCGGAGCTTGTAGGCTAGTTGGATGGCCGCGGGGATGCTAGTGGCTGCGGTGGTTCACGGCGGCGTGCTCAGGCACGTGAGGGGAAGAGCGATGGAGAGAGACAGAGGAGAGGGAGAAGGTCGGGAGAGAGTGAGAGAGTCCCAGGGGGTGCGTGGCGACGCGGGAGAGATCCAGGGTGACAGGGACGCAGGCAGGCAGGGTGGAGGTGGCCGGGGCGCGTGCCGGCGCGCTGCGTCCACGCGCTCTGCCTACTGGCCTGGGGAGGAAGACGACAGGAAGGAGGAGGTGGGCTGGGCCGAATCTGCTAGGCCACCAGGTAAGTGGGCCTCAGGTAAGTCTCTGCTTCCTTTTTTTTATTTCTTTCTGTTTTCTATTTTCTGTAATTGGTTCGATTTAGCAAAAATGCCAAACCACTTTGTAAAATGCTTAAAATATTTGTGGCACTTGGGAAATTATTTCCCACGACCCTCAAATGCTTTCAAGATTATTTGGACATTTAAGAGTATTTATAGAATTTAATTGTCCAAATTCAAATACTTATGAATTAACTCCAAAATCCATAAATGTCCTAGAAATGTGTGCATCATTTTTGGGAGAAGTTTTCACCCATTCCAAAATTGATGAACTTTTCTGAAGGCCATTTTGGGTAGATCGAAAAGATTTAATTTGACCCTAATTGTATTTCATTTAGTGCTAGGGTTTTAACATCCCCATTTCAAGATTAATTGAAATCGAAAATGATGCATGGATGCAATGCCACTAATTACAAGAAGATTTCTAGGGCTGTGACAACTCACCCCCACTAAACAAGAATCTCGTCCCGAGATTCAAGAAGTGAAGTAAGAAGACAGAGGGGTCACAAAACTATCACAGTCTTCTCGGTCCAACTGCCCTTCACGAAGATGTTGATCCGTTGCTTCAATTAACGTTGACGTCTTTGCTTTCGAGGTCTTCATCCGACACGATGACGATAAGGGAAACTCTATAGAAATTGATCTCCTTAAAGATCGAGCAACTCACGATCAACTCACGGAATACGACGTTGAGTATCTCTTGAGCTGAGACTCAACACATACATCGAGAGAGGGATGAAGTGAAACAGAGAACGAAGATTCAAGTTGATAAACACAATTCCACGCTGAATAAGACGGTGCATGGTTCCAAAGTAGCGAGGAGATAATTCCCACGATTCCATAACGGGGCACCTTGGGGAAGGTGACTCGTAGAACTATTCCTTAAGTGGCAAAAAGAATTACTTTTGATCCTAAGATCATTGAAACTCTTTATACTAGCCTAAGGCAATCACAAACGACCGTTCGAGGGAGTTCGGGAGAACGACACACTCGGGCTAGGATGGACGATGTGGACTACCTTGTTGAATGACAACACAAGGGGTGATTTTCTTATCACTGGAAATGGTCGGAACCCCTGGTGGGACCACTTTTGAAGATGGTCCTTATCAGTAATTACTGGGAAGGGTAATCCAAGGTAGGATGGCACAATGACGATGCAAGCTGGGAACAAAAATGCAAATGCTAGGAATGATTCTAGTAACTGGGGAGAAACTCGACAGTAGAGAGTGAATCTACTGTTTGAAAGGTTTAGCATAACCGAAGGAAACTGGGGGCAATTCCAGTTAGTGCCGATGATAACACCTAGTGCTTGTGCGTGCTCTCAAGAACTTGAGCATTTCCGTATTCATCAAGGTTGTACCAATATCCGTGTCAAGGATCCTGGCAACACAACATACCACCATGATGAATAGTGATGGACGATGCAGATGCAAAGGAAGATAACACCTTCTCAGATTTCACCTTAGCGAGGCCAAGGAAGCAAAATCTGGATGATCGACCGAGAGACATTTAGCACTCCGCTTCTAATGTTCTCCTTGATGTTCTAGCGTAACCCATTAGATGTGGTTTGGTATCTTGAACATCAAGTAGTAGGTCGGACTTCGGGTGCGCAGAAATCCATAGGGAATAACTAGCGGAATAAATCCTAAGAAATCCTTATGGGGAGGTGGCCAACTTCCTCAATCAAGATACTACACTAATAGGCCTTCCGGCTGGATGTGTTGGCCACGACATCCACTTTACCGGTTATCGAGAGACCAATATTATAATTCTTGGAAAATGTTCCAACCATCATATCTGCCTGAGATTCAGATCTAGTTGGTTTCAGTCTAGAAACCAGGTCTAGTTGGTTTCATCAAGTCTAGAAAGAAAATTAAGGTTTGCAACACAAATCGACGAGAAGACGTTGCAAGATTCTCAGGGGATGAACTACGATAGCAAGCTCCAAAACATGAGCTGGTTCTGCTACATACATGTGAGCACGTTGTCCCAGACAAGCATGATCACATGGTAGTCTTATAATAAAACACTACCGAGTTCTGGTTGGGAACCATCAACGAGGATATCGAAGTCCTTTGATAAGTCCGGATTAGCTCTTATGAAGGAACTCCTTCTCCTTGAACAAATCAATCAGTGGCTTGGTGTGCTAGGGATACATATAGAATGAAGGTTGCAAGTCTCCAAACCGCGGTATACTTCGCACATATGCATGACTGACTTGGGATGATTCCAGAGGAGGCAAAACAAACTTTCTCGAATTCACGGCGGCAACTTGCATCTAATGCACATGAATTAGAGTAAGTCACTTCTTTCATCCAACATATGCTTCATGAACGGATCACGAAGATAATGCTTATAAAGTTTCCAATACTAGCTGGATGTTCAACACGAGTCATGGAGAAGGTAGCAGTGTTGCTGATGGGCTCAACAACATTTCATCCAGGTTTCCATGGAGATGGAATTCCATAATTATATGAACAAGTGATAGCATTGACCAGACCCAAAAGATATAATGGTGTATGCTCGAGGGATCAACCACGAGTAAGACAATGTTATGAACATCGTTGGTTCTGATTTGACTTGATGATAGCCCATACTCAAATCAAAGTCTTAATATGAGAATAGGTCCAACAACTGATCACAGGGACCAATCGATGAAGATATCATCTATCTTCAACACACACAAAAAGATATCCCTTAGTGATAAACTAAGTCAGATAAGCTTTTATCTTCCAACTCTCCAAGTTGTTGTTTTGCTTAACCAACTAGCTCAGGGTATCCAGCACGGATTCTTGGAGAAGGGGTGGTTTACAAGAGACCCACTTGATCACGAACTCAACATGTTGGTCAGGTGGCAACCTGGTGACACTTCCGAGAAGATATTCGGAACATCACGAACCACCGATATGTTACTAAGCTCGAGAACGATCTTGCCTTTCAGAGCAAGACGATATGAACGAATAAGCAAGGACTGACACTATCCTAACTCATTGATCGCAAAGTGCACCGGGAATAAGGACTGGATAACACGATCAACCTTAGGATGTGATTCAGTAACCAACACGCTAAGGATGAAATTATTGTCCTTTAACTACCAAGCAACGGAGTTGCTAGGAGTATAGATTTCACACATCATCGTTCACCTGTCGGCATTCCGGTCGTGACGACACGGAACTGAGGAATGAGCAATGATGGCGAGAAGTATCACTGCGTTAAGAATTCGTGAGAGATGGTGCAATTCCTACAATATTCTCGACATAAAGGGGGTAATACTCGAAGGTAGAACAGAACAAAAGCTGGTTAGGCATTTGATCTGCGGAATACAACTACTTTGACCCAATCCCAGAGATGGACGAGGTACTGGAGTTTGTTTCTCCTAGTCATTCTGGATTAGAATGGCTTGACAGACCACAGGAATAATAGGCATCGATAACACAAATGCACAATTACTCCTGACTATCAATTGATAGACGAGGGCCAGAAAATAACTAAAGAGGGACAACCCAAAGGAACATATGTTTTTTTTTCTGAGTTGTGGATGCATGGATTAGTATGTCGAACAAATTCAACATATTTCTTCCGGATAACCCATGCAGAGAAGGAAGGACTGGCAGAGTCACAATATGAATGGAGTACTCCTCAAGAGCGCCCTGGTTGTGATCTTTTGGTTCAAACGAACTCCTGCCAAGAATGGTTCATGGTATTTGGAAGAACGATATACCACGGACCTCGAAGACTATCACAAAGGTTACTAATAACCTAAAGGAACGAGCAAACACTATCAACAGGAGGTAAGTGGAGTGAATCTTGGGCTCAAGAACCCAGAAGTAGAATGCCTACTAACTAGATGGCATCACGGGATGCTTTCGAGAATAATGGCCAGAATCTGCACACTGGGAATACAAGCATAGCTAGCTTACTAGGTAATCTTCTAAGACACCTAGGGTCGTAATAATAACTCCAACATATATGTCAAGGCAACAGAGTACCTCAACTCAACGATTAGTGTGGTTAATCTGGCCCAAAGGAACATCGAGAACGGAAAGAAGGGATTGCAAATGCATCGGACTATTTAGAAACCTGGGATGACTTGGACAGCATAACGGCTGTAAATGCTCAAAGGATTTGAGACATCCTGCAAAAATGGTGGCATAACCACTTAGAAGCACAATATCAAGGTTCCGAGACCAACTATGAACACACGGAAGTAGTAGAAACTGAACTGGGGCTTAAATCCATCAATCCTAAGATTCTACGGATTAGTAACACGTGAACCTGATAGAGAGAAGAGAAGCCTAGTTCTTAATCCCCGTAGAAGAGAAGAGGGTGACTCAGATCAGAAGGGCATAAGGTAAAGGAGTAAAAAGAGCCTTACGTTCCCTTCCACAATCAATTCCCTTATATAACTAAAGCATTTCTAGACTCAACTTCGACCAGTTTGGCTTCGTAAACCTACAGGCAGTCAGGCTCTGATACCAACGCTGTCGGGACCCCGATTCCAAGTCACACCGATCTAGCCTGTAACACCTCATATCACTTTGCGGCCTCACGCACGGTACCCCCACGGGTGTCGCCTTACCATGGCCCGGGACCGTTTGCGCCTTTTGGCTCACGTATATGACAATGTCGCTAGCATCCATATGACAGAGAACCCGGGCCGACATGACTAGTCGTGAACCCAAAGTGGCACTAACTTACGGGGACAGGCATACATGAATCAACATCGAGCATGTCGGTCAGCAGCGTGCGAATCCGGGCTGTAGCACTGGGCTAACAGGACTCCGGGAACCCGGGCTGTAGCAGGCTAGGCAGGACTCCAGATGTCACCACGCGACATTTCCCCGAAGGGACAGACACAGGAACGATATGAAACACATGCCGGCCAGTCAAGTGTCCAAAGCAGTAGTGCTGGGCTAGCAGGACTCCGGTGAACCGGGCTGTAGCGGACTACTATGGCTCAAGGAGGCACTAGACTACATTTCCCCATAAGAGGGGCTGCTAAGGATAGACAACTAGATTGTCGGATCCCATACATACCAAGCATTTCAATCATACACACAATATGCTCGATATGTGCAGATACAACATGGCATCACAACAAGACTCTATGACTCAGAGTATTTATTCATTAGGCCCCGAAGAGCCAGATATTACAAACATGGGTCTCATGACCTAACATTCAGAGCATACAAGTCAAAGCACATGCGGAAGCTTAACATGTCTGAGTACAGACATCTATAAATGAAAAAGGCTGAGAAGCCTGACTATCTACCAGATCCTGCCGAGGGCACAAGATCGTAGCTGAGGTATCAAGCTAAACGTCGAAGTCCACACGGAACTACTAGCGAGACTGACGTCTCTCTGCAAAACATAAAATAAGCAAACGTGAGTACAAATGTACCCAGCAAGACTTACATCAGAACTATCGACATATGCATCGGTATCAACAAAAGGGGTGGTGGAGCTTAACTGCAGCAAGCCAGCTTTGACTCAGTGGCTAACCTGAACTACGACTGCAAGCAACTCTTTTGAGGTGGCGCACACGAGTCCACATATTCACCATATCAATACTCCACTATGGACCCGCTCCCGTCTCCCTACGAGAACGCCATCCATAGCACTCACACTTATCTTGCGCATTTTAGAGTATCCACTTTCACTTGTCTATGAACTGTTATAGGCAACCCAGAAGTCCATTTCCGCGGACACGGCTATTCGAATAGATCATATTAACCCTGCAGGGGTGTACTTCGTCACACACGCTCTCGCCACTTACCACCATGTACACGTCGTGTACCTCGGCAACCTTCAAGCGGAAGCCTGGCGAGGGAGTCGGCCACAGCCTACCTAAACACTCAAGTCTCTAGTCCAGGTTTATCGCCTATTCAGGTTCCATCCGCAGGGAGTCCGGCCGAGGTTTCCACATACGGCCCCGAACGATGTGTGCAGGGTTCCCGAGATACCAAACGGGCGCCCGGTACACCGTGCCACGTGCCTACCGCATCACAGCCCACCCCTCCGGTCAGCGCTGTCCATGGCCTCCAGCATACTACAAACACCAGAAACTACTTGCAACTCCTGGACAGAGGACAAGGGTGATTAAGAAGACGAGAGGGTCCATTGGTTTCGGGCCCAATGCGTGGTAGTAACTGTATCATGGATCACAAACACAGAACTCGGTTCCTGAGGACGGCTTCAATGAGACAACCCACCATGTACTCCTACATGGCCTCTCACCGCTACCTTTACCAAATCGTGTTCACACACTTAGCTCACACACAGTAGGACATGTTCATCACCATTCCAATTCATCCCCGACGAATCAGACCCGACTCAACTCTAAGCAGTAGCAGGCATGACAAACAGACATGAATGAGTAGGCACATCAGGGGTCAAACAACTCCTACTCATGCTAGTGGGTTTCATCTATTTACTGTGGCAATGACAGGTCATGCAGAGGATAAGGGGTTCAACTACCGCAGCATGTACAGTTGAATCGTTGTTGTCCTAATGCAGTAAAGAGAGCAGGAGCGAGAGAGTGGGATTGTATCGGAATGAACAAGGGGTTATGCTTGCCTGACACTTCCGAAGATAGTATAGCTCTTCATCGGTGTCATCGATCTCATCGTCGGAATCACGGCTATCGAGAGGGGACAATCACCGGCAAACAAGGAAGAACACAATCAATGCAATGCACAATATGATGCATGATCATGACATGGCAATATGACGTGATTTGGCCTAATGCAACTAGCAACAGAAAGGTTTGGGTTGATTTGAACTCAAGGTTCAAATTCAAATTCAAACTATGAATTCAAATAGTGCATTATCATGTTTTCACCTATACAGCAGGTATAACTTAGTTTGACATGCATGAAAATGATACAGATGGATAGATTGCATTTTTCTGATAATTTTTCATATATAAATTATTTCATTCTGAGCTACGGTTGATTTTATATGATTTTTAGAAGTTTATACTATTTTCTGGAATTTCCTGATTAAAAATAAATCCAGAAAATGTAATACTGCGTCAGCCTGACGTCATCACTGCGTCAGCGAGTCAACGGCTGGTCCAGGTCAAACCTGACCAGTGGAGCCCACTGGTCAGTGACTCAGCTAACTAACCAAATTAGTTAGTGCTAATCTAAGTTAATTAGGGCCTGGGCCCACATGGCAGTGGCTCTAGGGGTGGTTTAGCTGGGTCATTAGTGGCTAATGACGAGCCACGTCATCAGTCGCCGGAGTTTCGCCGGCGACGACCATTTCGCGCGACGGAGATCGTCGGGATCTCGCTATAGCCCACGGTTTGAGGCGGGGTTTGCTCCTACGGATTGCTGGCGCTCCCGCGCATCTAGTGGTGGTAGCAGCAGCAGCTGGGATGGCCGGAGGTGACGGCGGCGAGCGCTTCCGCGGCGGCCGGAGTACGAGCACGCTCGGACACAGCGTTTTGGTGCACGGGAGGACGAGCTGCGGGTTGCTACGGAGCCCTGCGGACTCGCTGAGCATGGGGGTGGGCTCGAATGCGTCGTGGATGCGCTCTAGCTACGACGGTGCCATGGCCGGCGGCGGTGAGCTCTCGGGCTTGGTCGGAAGACGGGGCTAGGGGACGAGAACAGAGGGGGAGAGCGAGGGGGAAGCAA
Organism: Aegilops tauschii subsp. strangulata; assembly: GCF_002575655.3. NCBI lineage: Eukaryota > Viridiplantae > Streptophyta > Magnoliopsida > Poales > Poaceae > Aegilops > Aegilops tauschii. Next base: position 285,297,042 of record NC_053039.3, read on the forward strand.
CAGGAGCTCACATTGAACTCTAAGGCGTCGTCGGAGAGGTCGGGGAAGCCCGGACGGTGACGAATCGAACGGGGCGGCGCTCGGAGCAGAGGAAGAAGACAACAGCGATAGCGGCGCTGCGGGGCGCTCCGGCGTCACGTGCGTTGGCGTAGAGCTTCATGGATCCGAGGCGGAGCTTGTAGGCTAGTTGGATGGCCGCGGGGATGCTAGTGGCTGCGGTGGTTCACGGCGGCGTGCTCAGGCACGTGAGGGGAAGAGCGATGGAGAGAGACAGAGGAGAGGGAGAAGGTCGGGAGAGAGTGAGAGAGTCCCAGGGGGTGCGTGGCGACGCGGGAGAGATCCAGGGTGACGGGGACACAGGCACGCAGGGTGGAGGTGGCCGGGGCGCGTGCCGGCGCGCTGCGTCCACGCGCTCTGCCTACTGGCCTGGGGAGGAAGACGACAGGAAGGAGGAGGTGGGCTGGGCCGAATCTGCTAGGCCACCAGGTAAGTGGGCCTCAGGTAAGTCTCTGCTTCCTTTTTTTATTTCTTTCTGTTTTCTATTTTCTGTAATTGGTTCGATTTAGCAAAAATGCCAAACCACTTTGTAAAATGCTCAAAATATTTGTGGCACTTGGGAAATTATTTCCCACGACCCTCAAATGCTTTCAAGATTATTTGGACATTTAAGAGTATTTATAGAATTTAATTGTCCAAATTCAAATACTTATGAATTAACTCCAAAATCCATAAATGTCATAGAAATGTGTGCATCATTTTTGGGAGAAGTTTTCACCCATTCCAAAATTGATGAACTTTTCTGAAGGCCATTTTGGGTAGATCGAAAAGATTTAATTTGACCCTAATTGTATTTCATTTAGTGCTAGGGTTTTAACATCCCCATTTCAAGATTAATTGAAATCGAAAATGATGCATGGATGCAATGCCACTAATTACAAGAAGATTTCTAGGGCTGTGACATTGGGTTTGCCCGGCTCCCATGTTTTGGTACCTTACGTTCCGCAACATCGGCTAAGGTAGCACTGGGAGAACTACTGCGATTGTGTCCCGGTTCTTCCGGACGAGCACCTCAGTAGAGAGAGCCAAAAACTGACTGTCATGATAAGGCAAGAGCTGGTCGCTGTTCGAGAGGTCTCAAGTCCTTAAAGACTTTTTCCGCTTCGGGCGAGAAGTCGGCCTTGCCCTACTTAGGCATATATAGCGCCCCAACTTCGGCCTTCCAAATACTAGGGGCTTCGCCAAAATTTAAAATTGTAGACTTCAATGGCTAAGTGAGAGTGATAAAGCCTTATAGTCCGATTGCCTGGTTCGTTGCGCTGAACACCTCCCTCGAAGGACCCAAAATTGGGATAAAGAGTGCTCAGATTTATCCCGAACACCTCAGTACTAGTTACATGGGGGCAGAAGCCGACGACTGGCCAACTATCAGATTTTATAAACGGCCGCACAGAAAGTAATATTTTAAATTCACAAGCGTAGCATAGCCTAAATGAACTTGTTTCATATTACAGGATCGCATGAGTACATAAATATTACATCCTTAGCACATTCCTCCGCCACAAGGCGAGCACCCTTCAGGACACTGTCATAATACTTTTCGGGGTGGCGATGCTCCTTGCCTTCCGGCGGCCCCTCCTTCACCAGCTTTTCGGCGTCCAGCTTCGCCCAGTGCACCTTCGCCCGGGCAAAAGCCCTGCGCGCACCCTCGATATAGACGGACCGCTTTATGACTTCAATTCGTGGGTAGGCATTCACAAGCCGCCTCACCCGACCGAAGTAGCTACCAGGCAGGGGCTCGCCAGGCCACATCCGGACTATAAGACCCCTCATGGCCTGCTCGGCCGCATTGTCAAGCTCGACCAGTTGCTTCAACTGGTCGCTCAAGGGCATTGGGTGTTCGGTCCCAGTATACTGAGACCAGAACAACTTCTCCGTCGAGCTCCCCTCCTCGGCCCGATAGAACTCCGCGGCATCTGTAACACTGCGGGGTAGATCTACGAATGCTCCTGGAGAGCTCCGAACTCGGGTAAGTAAAAAGAAAGTTTCCTTCACATGCTTGCTTTGCATAATGAATGCCTTACCTGCCGCTATCTTCTTAACCGCCTCAATTTCCTGGAGGGCCTTTTGGGCTTTGGCCTTGGCATGTTGTGCGCTTTCGAGGGCCTTCGCAGGCTCGGACCTCTGCGTCTTAGAGTCAAGCTCCAAGGACTCGTGCTTCTTGACGAGTGCCTGGAGCTCTTGCTGCACCTCGCCTACTCGGGCCTCTTGTTTTTCTCGCTCGATGCGCTAGTTGGCCGCTTTGTCTTCGGCCTCGGATAGCGCTTTCTGCAGGGCCGCCACTTCGGTCGTGGTCCCTAGCAAAATTCATGACGATCCTATTATTCTAGAACCAAATTTTTTTATAATATATAGACGGGGTATCACATACCTTTGTTCTCTTCGAGTTGCCTCTTGGTAAGGTCGAGCTCTTCCTTGGACCGCTCAAGGTCCCGCTTCAGTGCGGCGACCTCCGCAGTACGTGCGGCGGCGACCAGCAGTGAAGCCTGCATATGCACATAGACATATTCTGATTAGGCTCCTGCGATTATTATTTGATCCTCTATTCGGCCTTCCTTCGCGAACGCCAAACAGAGCATCAGGGGCTACTGTCTATGCCGGAATATTTTCTTATAATTTGATTACTTACCTCAAAGCCTGTTAGGAGGCTGGCACAGGCTTCAGTCAATCCGCTTTTGGCAGACTGAACCTTCTTGACCACCACACACATGATAGTGCGGTGCTCTTCATCAATGGAAGCACTGCGAAGCGCTTCCAGCAAGTTGTCCGATGCCTCTGGATGGACAGAGACCATCGGCACGGACGGCTCGCCCCCCTTAGTGAGGGGTCGCCTCACAGAGTTCGGAACCACTGGAGGGTCCGGCGCCGTATTCGGTTGGGGGCTAAGCTTGCCGCCCCCGTCATGTAGGCCCATGGGAGTCTTGCTCCCCACGCGCCCAGTGTCCGGAATGTTGCCTTGGGGCGCTTCCGGGACTATCTCCCCTTGGTTCGGTGCCCTTTGAGACAACACCTCGACGTTGTCCGTAGGGTGGGGGGAGGAGGCAGTCGGGAGCGAATCGACGTTCATCTCCGACTCGCCCAAAGACTCCTCCGAAGAGGATACGCCGATATGAGCTTTGGAAGGGCTGTATGATAATGTTCGGCATGATAAGAAGCAACAAAACGAAACATACCAGAATTACTATGGTATCCAGATACTTACGACTTCGCCAGGGGCTTATCCCTAGGCAGCCACTCGTCGTCGCGGTAGGCGGCGGTTGTGGGGTTGTCCAGAAGGAGGGTCCTTCCCTTCTTGGACCCTTCGGCCGCCCCAGCCGGGGCGGCCTTCCTTTTCTTGTCTCCCCCGGCTGGGGGGGAGAACTTTCCTCTTCTTCCTCCTTGTTTTCGTGGGAGGAGTGCGCGTCGGTGTTTTCGGACGATGCGTCCGATATAACCTTGCGCCGGAGACCCTTCCTGGTCCCCGTGGCCTTCTTCTCCGGCACCTCATAAGGCGCCGGAACCAGCATCTCCATTAGGAGAGCATCTGCTGGATCTTCGGGCAGGGGAGCCGGACAATCGATTTGCTCCGCTGTCGCCACCCAGTCCTGTTAAATGGCGTGGAGGCTTAGATCCCGCGCGTGGTTATACTGGGGAAAAGATTATCTTATGAAATGTAAAAGACTTACCGGATTGGCAGGGCGCTTTGCGCTGAGTCTGCGGTCCTCGGTGAGGGGAGGAGGTACCTCGGCGCCCTTGAATAGCACCTTCCAGACATCCTTGTGCGTCGTGTCGAAGAGCTCTCGCAGCGTTTGGTGCTCGGCCGGGTCGAACTCCCACAAATTGAATGCCCGTGTTTGACACGGGAGGATCCGGCGGAAGAGCATGACTTGGACCACGTTGACGAGCTTGATTTTCTTGCTCATCATGTTTTTGATGCATGTCTGGAGTCCGGCCAGCTCTACCGAGGAACCCCAGGACAGGCCCTTCTCTTTCCAGGAGGTGAGCCGCATGGGGATTCCGGATCGAAATTTGGGGGCTGCCACCCAGTTGGTGTCGCGCGGCTCGGTGATGTAGAACCACCCCGATTGCCACCCCTTTATGGTCTCCACATAGGAGCCTTCGAGCCAGGTGACGTTGGGCATTTTGCCCACCATGGTGCCTCCGCACTCTGCTTGCTGGCCGACCACCACCTTCGGCTTAACATTGAAGGTCTTCAGCCACAGGCCGAAGTGGGGATTGATGCGGAGGAAGGCCTCGCACACGACGATAAACGCCGAGATGTTGAGGATGAAATTGGGGGCCAGATCATGAAAATCCAGCCCGTAGTAGAACATGAGTCCGCGGACAAACAGGTGGAGGGGAAATCCCAGTCCGCGGACGAAGTAGGTAAGAAAAACCACCCTCTCATGGGGTTCTGGAGTAGGGATGATCTGTCCCGCATCTGGCAGCCGGTGTGCGATATCCGCGGCCAGATATCCGGCTCCCCGTAGCTTTGTGATGTTCTCCTCCGTGACGGAGGAGACCATCCACTTGCCTCCTGCCTTGGACATGCTTGGAGTGGTTTGAGGAGGAAATGCGAACTTGGGCGCTGGAGCTCGAGTGCGCAAGAATGGATGAACAAGGAGGAAGAGGGCGTGGGTAAAAAGAGGAATCCTTGTCCCTTTATAAGGGCGGAAGAAACTATACGCCTCCCCACCTACCTGCTAAACTCGCTTATTCCCCAAGCGACGTAATTGATGGTGCGGTTGGGTTACCCACACCCGTATTGATGAGAATCCCGTGATAAGGGGACACGATCTCTGCTTCGACAAGACGTGCCAAGAAAACCGCCTCGCGATATGTGCAGTAGCTGGTTCAGAAAAACGGTTCGAATAATGACCGGGCTGTGGTGTGATGTCATGCTGCCGAATGTGTCAGCAGATTAGATTTGTGGAAATATTATTCTCTCTACGGTGGTATGTGGAATTTGTTTTCTAGAGCCGGACACTATCCTTGCGTTCAAAATCTTCTATGGAATATTCGGAGGAGGAACCCGCCTTGCAATGTCGAAGAAAATCTGCGCGCCGGACTCGTCGTCATTGAAGCCTGGTTCAGGGGCTACTGAGGGAGTCCTGGATTAGGGTGTCCTCAGACAACCAGACTATATCCTTTAGCCGGACTGTTGGACTATGAAGATACAAGATTGAAGACTTCGTCCCGTGTCCGGATGGGACTCGCCTTGGCGTGGAAGGCAAGCTTGGCAATACGGATATGTAGATCTCCTCCCTTGTAACCGACTCTGTGTAACCCTAGCCCCCTCCAGTGTCTATATAAACCAGAGGGTTTAGTCCGTAGGACAAGAACAATCAGACCATAGGCTAGCTTCTAGGGTTTAGCCTCTACGATCTCGTGGTAGATCAACTCTTGTAATACTCATATCATCAAGATCAATCAAGCAGGAAGTAGGGTATTACCTCCATCGAGAGGACCCGAACCTGGGTAAACATCGTGTCCCCTGCCTCCTGTTACCATCCGCCTTAGACGCACAGTTCGGGACCCCCTACCCGAGATCCGCCGGTTTTGACACCGACAGAAGCACAACCAGCTAGTCATAGTTTAGCATCTATCGCATTTGATGTTGTTAAATCGTATGTCCGTATCTTCCCATCTTGGAAATATTATACTGAAGATGAAGGAAAATGCCAGTTGCAGGTGTTTGTCCAGGAGTTATGTGTAAGTAATGTTATTCATGGCAATTACTTTGCTTTGTCCCATACATCCTACCTCCATGATGGTTATAATACAGCAAATTTTCCCATTTTTCTCTATAGAGAAGGACCGATTTGGAAACTCAGGATGAGGTCACTTGTGCTAATACCTCTGTTATCTTCAAGAATGCTTGGTGGTAGTATCGGAATTACCTGAAGAAAACGTACTTCACCGGCAAAGAAACTCATCAAATTCCCTTACGTTCTCCTCAGACACATCTACTGGACGATGACTGGGAACGCCTTGTTCTGTACTGGTCCCGAACCAAGAATGTGGTAAGGTCTATGAGCTCATTTTCTATTTTAAGTACTATATTCTTGCGTCTTACTGTACTCTGTTCATGTAGAACAAGTGCCTAAACCTGAAGGACAACTATTCTAATTTAAGATTCCATTGCTATCATAGTTCAAAAAACGCTAGGCGTTAATTGTGCGTTTTGCCACCGCCTTGCGCTTTACTGACCAAAGCGCATGCTTATGCGCAGCTATGCACAGATTAAGCATAGTTATGCGCAATGCGTTTCGCCAATGCCTAGAGCCTAGGCGCGCTTACACGCTTGCTTAGGCGCGCCTTTTTTAACTATGATTGCTATTGTGCATACTGCTTTGCTCTTGTATCACTGTATTTACTCATACAAACTTATTTTTAAATTGAAGGATCCAATCGAAACTGCAATGGCACAGCAGGTATGTTCACGCATGTTTCTTTAACAGGCTTGCTCTTATCAATAGCTCTGCTGATTTCAATTTCAATTGTGTATACAGTTGACTTCTCATATCATGCACATTACTAGCATCACAACAGAGCCAATAGTGTTGTTGTACATGTAGACCCGTGGTACCCATCTGAAATCTTGTCGTGCCGTGTAGTTTCCCACGCTTTGTATTCTTTCACTGCTGCTTTGTCTTGAACTGATATGATTTGAACCGTGTCTCTATTTTGATTTGGCAAGACAATGCAGTGACCAGAGGACATAGATATATGTCTGTTTGATGCTTTTATTATGTACTAGTACTTGGCAATAGAAGACTTCGTAGTTTAATCCTGTCCACCTTACTAATGAACTGGTTCACCGAAATGAGTTTCATATACTAGTACATGCTAAATTGTTATGTGTCTGCTTGTTTCTTCTTTTAGAATGCTGACAGAATATTGGGGAAGAGTGCCTTATTAAGCAATGGTAAAGGAAGTAATGCAGATAAGGTTCAGGATAGTGACACATCCTTGTTGGTCTCCAACAAAGCTGACAAAACAGCTAACGAACACTATCTCGATGACAATTAGACAACCCCAAAGTCATGTCTTGGTTTAGTGTTGGAGTTATTGGCCACTACTGCTTGCACAAGCTATTCAAACTCACTGTCTGAATCAGTTCGGTTTCTTGAGTCTCAACTACAAGCTGAAAGACATCGATCAGCTGTGCTGCGACAAGAAGCGGAAGGACTGCGGAAGTCCCTGGAGCATTCAGATGCATACTTTCTGGTGCAACAGCAAGCGTTGGAGCATTTTAGCGCCAAACAGGACAAAGCTAATAAGCTTGCTAAGCTTATTGCCAGCATGGTGGATACCACATTTCTTGAGCTCTTATGAAGTTGTTTCAGTTATGCTCTTGTTTTGCTGCCACGTTTATTTGCACTCGTGGCCAATTTTGACGGCCAGTGTATGTAATATGTTGCTTTGTTCCCTATATTTGCACTGGTGGCGAACTTTGATGCCCAGTGGATGTAATATGTGTAATAGCGGTAATACGCTCGCGTTAATTGCTTGCTTATTTATTTCCTTATTGTCTTGTTTAGTTGTTTGCTTGTAGTCACTGCAGTTCTTTTTATGTGTTTTTCTAATAATCATGGCAACACACGGACTGTTGTAACCATGGGCCTCCTGCGGGCTGTTTGATCCATGGGCCTTCTACGGGCCATAGGATCCATTGGCCTTCTATACGGACCGTAGGATCCATGGGCCTTCTACGGGCCGTACGATCCATGGGCCTTTTACGGGCCGTAGGATCCATGGGCCTTCTACGGGGCGTATCATCATTTCGCCAATCATGGGCCGTACTATAGTGGACAATAACGGGCCGTTTATTGGCCGTATTTGATAACTCTATGAAAATAGCCCAACGGGTTTTTTCCACATGAAAACGGCCCAACGTATTAACGGGCCGCAAATGGGCCGACTATAACCACGGACTGAATTTGGCCCACAAGCAGAAAATGACAGTAACGGGCCGTAAGTAACCGAATGCTGGAAATGAGCCCAAGATTAAATGGGCCCTGAGAAGGCTGAAAGATATCATGGGCTGGAAATGGCCCAACGGAATAATGGGCCGTTAATGGGTATAAAGTGACACACTGTTCATTACGGGCCAGTTTTACCATGGGCCGTTAAGGGGCCGAGGGTTACTAAGGGCATCATATGGGCCGAAAGACGTCATGGGCCATACATGGGCCGGCAGTTAAAACGGGCTGAAATTATATTGGACGGCCCATATGATGCTACTAGGCCTAATTCGGATAGGCCGTAAATGGGCCCTGGGATAGCGGACTGTAAATGGGCTATATGCGAACAGGCCGTTAATAGGCTTGCCGTGGGCCGGCCCACCACCTTTTGACCAAGTCAAACGGGCCGACCTTTTCACACAAATGGGCCTCTGTTGGGCCGTGCCACGTGTCGACGTATCATAGGCGCTTTGTGTCCAATGAGTGGATGACATCTATCCCAACGGTGAGCCGACACGTGTTTCCTCCAGCCAATGATGATTTTACACGTGGAAAATCCCCATTGGTCGGGACTGTTAACGGGTTATCGGATCCAAAACCAGACCCGATAGCTTAACGGTATTCCGTTACGGTGGATGCCACGTGTCGGTCACCCTTGACGAAAGTACTTCTGTGACGCGCGATTTATCGTCATGGAAGTGGACACTTCCGTGATGATAATTTTGGTAATGTCATGGAACACTTCTATGACAGCACACGTATGACTATCTTGATTCTGTCATAAACTTGTCATGGATGTACATGCATGACAAAAAACGCGACCTACTGTGACAAACACGTATCATCACGGAAGTTTATTTTTTTGTAGTGTTATCCCCTCGCCGGCGACCACTCGCGCGGGTCGGTCGAATAGGAGAAAGGGGAAGACGATATGGGAGGGGGAGTGGGCCAGCTAGGGTGGGCCGACGGCCAGCTAGGCCATTTGGCCCTCCCCTCTGCTTTTCCTTTTCTTTTTCCTTTTTTTTCCAGCAGCTTTTGCTTTTTCTTTTAGCCACAAAGGACTTTGCAAAAATATGCAACTGGCCAAAACAATTTCAAAGAATTATTGTGCAATGTCACAAAAAGATTGTGAGGCTTTTGAAACAGTTTGCCATTTTTATAAATTAAAAAGGCATTTAATTTATCGCTTAGGTCACTGTTTTAAGTAGTTTAGGCAACTTAAACATTTTGCAAAAATGTTGCTTCACGACCAGTATTACTTATAGATTATTTGGCACATGACGAACATTTTAGTTTTCATGTCTGGCAAATATGAATTTTTTACTTTAGATTGGATTTGAATTTGAATTGTGATTTGGATCAAGTGAAGATTAGCAACAGTAATGTGATGACATGGCACCATTAACATGGGATTAATGTAGCATGACAATGGGGGTGTTACACCGCCGGAGGGGGAATCGATCACGAAGGGCTTCTACATCAACACCATAGCCTCTCCGATGATGTGTGAGTATTTTACCAGAGACCTTTGGGTCCATAGTTATTAGCTAGATGGCTTCTTCTCTCTCTTTGGATCTTGTGACACCCAAGTTTTATTTGGATTTTCAAAAGATTTTATTTGACTTGAGGGAGGTGAATTAAAAATTATTTTCTTCAAGGGACCCTCCCTTTCAAATATTTTTTTTCTCATAACAAGAGTTTTATTTGGATTCACCCAAGACTTGCTTTTGGTCTTGGAGGTCCTTGCCTTTTTATTTGAACTCAAGACAAAATACTTTTTACTTGAGAAAAATACCTTTTGAAAATCTCTTTGAAAATGCACTATGGCTTTTGGAATAATCCTTTACCACTTTCAACTTTTCTCTCTTGCCATGGCCTTAGTGCAAATCCACTCTCCTAAACCTTCCCTCACCTTTGGATCATGATTTGCATCAAATCCAGCAAGTTGAACCTCCCCATATGATTATTTTTCCATTCATATCATATTCAAACAAATTTCTGTCTTCTATTCTAGCCATTGGTGATTTACAAAGGAACTCCACTTTCTGTTTGGATTTTTGCCCCCAAACCTTTTTCCCTTCCTAGTCCTTTGAACCCTCAACCAAGATCCATGAAGATCCACTGGTCTTCAGTTCAAATTTTTCAAACTACACTTGCTGCAAGTTTGGACCAGATTTGTCAAATTTGGTGAAATTCATTCAAATCCTTTTTCAAAAATTCAAAGAAAAATCAGGCAGCCTCTGGGTGCATTGAGTGGTCACCTCACCAAGTACCAGCTCCAGAAAAAAAATTCTCATTGCCAAATCTTTCTGTCGAACACCTGCAGTGGATTGTCAAATTCAGGTTCAGTAAAGTTCAGAGAACATTTCAGTGCACTGTCGTTTTCTTCATAACCCGACATCGATCTCGCCAGTGCCGCTGTGTCGCCGTGTTCCCTGTCCCCTCCCCCTTGTCCTCTGCACCGCACGAACGTCTGGCACCTTGCGGACGTCGGCGACGAGCAGCAGAAGGTGCGCCGCCCCGTGACCGACGCCTGCGGCGGCTTTGCGGCCGCCAGAGAGAGGCGCGGCGCTGACGGCGCCACCCAGCGCCGCCCAAGCCACCGGAGCTCGCCGCGTGGCCTTCCACTCCCCAGAACACGCTGCCACTCTCGTCGTGAACCGCAGGGCGCGGAGCGCGCTCTCTGCCGCCGACGTGCCCGTGCGACCACCCCACCGTGGACCGGCGCCGTTATGCCAAGACCAGCCGAGATTAGCGGGGGAACGACACCAGTAACTTCCACTGATGCTGCCTGGCCACTCAAACCTCCTGCCAATCCACTGCATCGCCGTAATAGCTCGCCGGAGATTCTCCGTTCACGGCCACCCCATCGATCCGCCTATAAATAGAGGCCCCGAGCTTCAACTCGAACCCACACCATCCCTGCACTCCACCTAGAGCACGCCTAGCCACTTGAAGAACCCCGAGGAGGTCTCCTTCCTCGACTCCGGCCGCCGCGGCCCGCCACGGGATCCAGCTCGATTCGCTCCCGTGCGTGCGCCTCTGCCTCCCATCTCTTGCCAGTAGCTTCACTATGCATCCCTCCTTCTGACCCGCGCTTCAATTCGAAGTTTGCAGCCCTCCATCGGAGTCCTCCACCACCACCCGAGCCGCCGTCCGCCGGAGAAAGTGTCGCCGTCGACGTGGTGCTCTCCGACGGTCGAGTCCACCACCCACAGACGCGGAAGAACACGCTGAAGCTCTTGGTACCCTCCGATCTTCCTGACTCGCCGTGGTTCGACGCCGGCGTCTACCGCAGTCTTCGGGCGCCGGCGAGCTTTTTTAACCTGACATGTGGGACCCCCCTGTCAGCCTCTCTTCTGTTTCCCCACGCGAAACGTTTTCTGTTGGCGCCTTCAGGCAAATACGCTTTCCCTCTTGAGCTTGCGCATTTCCAATCGAACCGTTTTCTGGTTTCTCAGTTTAAACCCTGGAACTTTTCTGTTTCATTACAGATGGGTCCTTGGACAGAAACCTTTATAACTTCTTAATAAAAAGGAATTTTTGAGTGATTCTTTTTCTGACAGTCTTCAAATTTTGTCTAGTTTTTTATGGGATTTATTTGGAAATTTTTTGGAGAAGTTTCTGTGCACGCGTTGATTTTTACGTTAGTGCCCGTTTCCGTTATTGCCGTAGGTTCCGGAAGAGGTGACGGAGCCGCGAACTTCGCCGAGCTAGACTCCGACTTCTCCGAACCAGGCAAGCATGTTTGAACATTTGATATGATAGGTGTTTTGCATGTTTGCGTGAAAGTTTGTGCGTGGCATATGAGTATCGGTGAATACCTCGTTGCTTGTAAGGCAACTACCCGCATGTTCCAAAGTTGCGATGATCTCTGATGAGAGATGGCCTAATCATGTGGTGACATGAAGGGCAGCAAGGTGGTACTGTTGTAGCATACCAGCCTTGCGTCATCCGACTATTTCCGACGTTAACGTGGACAGAGTCACGTTATCGTTATTTTCCCCTCCGTGCTGCCACATGTTTCATTTGCCAGGATGCGGTTTAGTAAGTTGGTAACCTCTTTCCGTGTGCACACCAAACAGAGAGGCCGGGATTATGGTACCTTGGCCCAGGATTAAAGCCAGTCATCCGGTCAGGGGGCATGGGTGTTTCCGGTTGGGACCGAGAGGGGGGGCACCCCCTTAGAGCGCGCGTATAGAAATTTGATCCCATGCTACGCGAGGTTGTAGCCTCCCCGTCTCAAGGTTTTTCTTGAACATTGCCGAGGGTGATCCCTGGCTTCGGAATGTTGAATGGGTGTGTACTGGTTAGACGTGTTTCTTCCAAAACACCGTAAACGGAACTAGTCCCCGTGACTACTGAAATCCATTGGCTGTGGTTAAGTACAAACTCTGCAGAGTCAAATTCTTCCAAGTCATCGTATCCATGATCAAGTAGTGAAATCAGTATATCCATATCTATCTACGTGGAAAACTTGTCCCCGGTGAACAAACTCAAGTGGTAAACCCAGTTTAATTATTATTTCTGTGGATGGACTAACCTTATATTTGTCTCGTACTTGTGATAATTTATACTCTCGAGCTAATGAATTTTTGAGCTACAATATAAGCCCTTTATGTGATGTCGCTCAGACGTCCGACTGTGGCATGTTCGTCTTTTATTTTCTGTTATAAGCCCTTTATGTGATGTCGCTCAGACGTCCGACTGTGGCATTATTATTATTCTTGCAGTTTCCTCTCGAGGAGTCATTCAGACACTCGTTTGGCACCAGTATTATTATTCTTGCAGTTTCCTCTCGAGGAGTCATTCAGACACTCGTTTGGCACCAATATTATTATTCTGCAGTTTCCTCTCGAGGAGTCATTCAGACACTCGTTTGGCACCAGTATTATTATTCTGCAGTTTCCTCTCGAGGAGTCATTCAGACACTCGTTTGGCACCAGTATTACTATTCTTGCAGTTTCCTCTCGAGGAGTCTTTCAGACCCTCGTTTGGCACCCCGTATTTATTATCTCTATGTCTGAACGCATTGGTTAACTTGTTTATATGCTTCATGTTTACATTTGTTATATCTTATGTCCGAACTGTCTTGCGAGTACTTTCATAGTACTCACCTGGCTTGTTGTTTTGGCCAGATGTTGACGAAGGCGATCTTTTGGATGAAGAGTTTGATAGCGCGTCCGACGCCTAGAGGAGTCCTAGTCAGTCCTGCGATCCCGGATATTGGTCACTTGTATTATATACGCTTCCGCCACCCGCAATAAGTCTCCTCGAGCCTCGCTTCGACGCTTGAAGAGCTGTAGTCTTCAGGAGTCATATCACTCGCTTCGCGGTGATATTTCCACCACCGTTATTATCGTGAGTTAGTAGTTATGCCACCCTATCCACCATCTTATTTTATTGGCGTGCATGTAATAAATTGTTGGGGAGTCTCCGCTCAACCTTGTATTATATTCAGTACTCCTGGTATTTTTCTTCTATGACCAAGATATTGTCTACCAGTGGGAAGGGATTCTTCCTTACTGGTCCGTAAAAGGGATTGGTCTCTCAATAATTATTTTATTGAAAAACCGGTCGTGACAAGCTTGGTATCAGAGCCAGGCTGACTGTAGGAAGCCACTAGGTGCGATCGCTAATCGGTTATTAGCGTCTTTTGTGCTTTTTCAGCATTTTGCAATTGTAGCTATTTTCTGTTGGTCATCATAAATTTATGACATGACTACTCAGAATTTTTGCCTACTTTTGTAGATGGCTGGCAGCAACTGTGAGAATCGAGTGTTCACGAATGTGCCCGAGGGGTTTGTCAAGCTCCTCGTCTCCATCACCAAGCTCGCGATCGGGCCAGCAGCTCGCCCGGAGTTCACGCTCTATCAGCACAAGCTCAGCGACGACGTGTCTATGCACCAAGCTGTGGTGCAATTCAAGGGAGGACGTTCTGCAGCTCGCCACTTCCGTTTTGTGGGAAGGGCCATGCCTATGGAGAGGCATGCCATGCAGATGGCTGCCCGTGAGGCGATAGCTCATCTTCGGGACATCCTTCCTACGATGAAGACTCGTCGCTACCGCTACCTCCCATGCCATGTGCCTTACACCAGTCACTATGCATTCGCCTGCCATCGGGGAGAGCGAGATGAAGCCATCGAGATGGTTGTGGAGTATCTCAAGGCTCTGGAGGAGTCCTTCGACAACCTCGTAGACGATCTCGTGGCTGCCTGCATGGACTTAGTCCGGGGCGGTCCTGCCAGCAGGAAGGAGCTTCTCCACACGGCACCGCCTCTGACTTTCGTCTCGTCTTCAGCCTCTTATGCACCTGCCGTTTTGGCCACCGCTCGCCGTCTGCCTACCCCTGAGGAGTTCGACCGATTCATCGCCCCTACTCCAGTCAGAGTTGCACCGCCTGCCGCACCCGCTCTACCACCTATCGTTCCCGCACCATCACCGCAGCGCAGCGTTATGCGCCAGGAGCCAGCTAGAGAGGAGGTGGAGGTTGATTCTCCTGGACCGCTGAGTCTTGCCATCGGCAAAGGGAAGGAAATCTTCACCATCTCCGACTGAGAGCGCCGAGTAGCCGCGCGTTATGTCTGCTTGTATGGTGTGTTTCCTCTGTACGCTAGTTTGTATTGGTGTGTTTGCCGCTTTCCGGAGGAGTACGCTAGTCTAAATAACATGTCAGGAATGTGTACGCGCATCCTGAGTGCTGTATCATGTGTTTGTAATTCGCGTGTAAGATTTGTGTTAAGCAGTCTTTTCTACATGCAAAACCACTTATGTTTTCCTTGAAAACCTTGAGGTCTTTTAAGTTGTTGCCTTGCAAGTTTTTCCTGGTACTACACTGTTTTTCTCATGGGTTTTGCAAAATAATACCCCAGACTGGAAAAATGTCTCGTCCGTGGACTCGCTCCATGCCCAATCAACCAGAAGAGGTTTATGGGACACAGACTAGCAACAATTTCACTCAGGGTCAGTCCAGTCAACAAGACAGCGAAGCAGCCCTGTCTCAAGTATGCCGTCTCTTCGAGCAAAGCTAGCAACAGCACCAAGAGATGATGAATCATGTCATCAATATGGGAAACCACCGCGAACCCTATCAACCGCATTCCAAGTTATCTGAGTTACAGAAGACTCGCCCTTCAACTTTTGCTCACACTGATAGGCCGCTGGAAGCCGATGATTGGCTTTGTGACATTGAAAGGAAACTAATTATTGCTCAGTGTTCAGATCACGAGAAGGTACTTTATGCACCACACTACCTCACTGGAGCAGCTGCAGCATAGTGGGAAAACTTCCTACACATGCACCCCAGTGAACACAACATCACCTGGGAAGAGTTCAAGGAAGGCTTCCGTGGGGCACACATCCCCAGGAGCATCATAAAAATCAAGAAGAGAGAGTTTGATGACCTGAAGTAGAGAGGCATGTCAGTGACAGAATACAATGGTCAGTTTACTCAGCTATCTCGTTATGCCTACGACGAGCACATGACAGAAAACAAGAAGATGGAAAAAATCCTGGACGGCCTGGCACCAGCACTAAGATGCCAACTGATTGTACACACCTTTCCGGACTTTAAGACTCTGGTGGACAAGGCCATTACCTTGGAGAATGAGCACTGTAGTCTGGAAGATATCCGTAAGCGAAAGAGGGACAAGACGACTCTTGCTCGCAACAACCGAAGCAAGACTGAGGTTCCAAGGACAGCAGCAAGGAAATCCACGACTACCGATCCAAGGCCCGTCGGACAGTTTCATGCCAAGGATAGAGAGTTCACGTACCGTCCAGGGGTCACATGCTATGCTTGTGGGCAAGAAGGGCACTATGCTAAACAATGCCCGAAGCCGAGGAACGCGGCCCCCAAACCAAACAATGGTGGAAACAATCCAGCCCCCTAGCGCAACAATTTCAATCCCAACAACAACCACAAGAAGGGTCACCTGAACCATGTGACCAGGGAAGAGGCGCAGAATGCCCCAGACATCGTGCTCGGTACGTTCCCTGTCAACACAGTACCTGCCACAGTTTTGTTTGATTCTGGAGCTTCCCATTCATTCGTTTCGAAGAGTTTTGTTTTACAACATGGTTTTTTGATACTTCCCTAGGAAAAATCTATGATCATCAAGTCCCCCGAAAATAAGCAAATCGCTCAGGTTACTGCCAAGGAGTGGTCATTGAGTTCGAAGGACTACAATTCCAAGCAAATCTCTTCGTGTTGGAGAGTAAAGGACTAGATGTCATTTTAGGAATGGACTGGTTGACCACCAACAAAGGATTCATTGACTGTTTCAATCGGACCGTGATTCTCACCCACCATCATGGCAAGACCATTAAGGTCACAGCTCAAGAAAGGCCACGAACACAACAACCAAAACTGAACAAAGTGGGCATTTCTGAACTGAGAAAAGTTCCAGTGGTATGCGAGTTTCCTGATGTGTTCCCTGAAGAACTGCCAGGCATGCCACCAGACCGAGAGATAGAGTTCAGCATCGAACTAGCACCTGGCACCACTCCCATCTATAAGAAGCCTTATAGAATGGCACCCTCAGAATTAGTGGAGTTAAAGAAGCAGATAAAGGAATTGTTGGACAAAGGATTTATTCGAGCCAGCTCCTCACCTTGGGGTTCGCCAGTGTTGTTCGCCAAGAAAAAAGATGGGACACTGAGACTGTGTATAGACTATCGAGCCCTCAATATGGTCACTATCAAAAACAAATATCCGATGCCACGGATAAATGATTTGTTTGACCAGCTCGCACAAGCCAAGGTGTTCTCAAAGATTGATTTGAGATCGGGATATCACCAATTGAAAGTACGGACAAGAGATATCCCCAAGACAGCATTCACTTCCAGATATGGATTATATGAGTTCACAGTGATGCCTTTTGGTCTAACAAACGCCCCCGCATATTTCGTCCACCTCATGAACAAAGTGTTTATGAAATTCATGGACAAATTTGTCGTGGTATTCATTAACGCTATTCTGGTTTACTCAAGGACACCCGAAGAGCATGCTGAGCACCTCAAAATTGTTTTGGGAGAATTGAGGAAACATCAGTTGTACGCCAAATTTAGCAAGTGCGAATTTTGGCTAAGACAAGTTGGTTTCTTAGGCCATATATTGAACCAAGAAGGCGTGGCCGTAGACCCAGAAAAAGTCAAAGCCATACTTGACTGGAAGCCGCCCGCCAACGTTACAGATGTGCGGAGTTTCCTAGGAATGGCCGGATATTACAGAAGATTTATTGAAGGATTCTCCACTGTGGCAAAACCAATAACACAGTTGCTCAAGAAGGACTAGAAATTTGTATGGACGGAAGCATGCGAGAAAAGCTTCCAAGAACTCAAGAAGAAGCTAACAACCGCACCGGTCTTAACTGTGCCAGACATACACAAGAGTTTTGAAGTATATTGTGACGCGTCCCGAAAGGGTCTCGGGTGTGTGCTGATGCAGGATGGCAAAGTTGTCGCATATGCCTCCAGGCAGCTGCGAAAACATGAGGAAAATTACCCAACACATGACCTGGAGCTAGCAGCAGTCATTCATGCACTCAAGGAGTGGAGGCACTTTCTGTTGGGAAATCGCTGTGAAATATATACAGACCATAAGAGCCTCAAATATATTTTCACACAGCCAGAGCTAAATTTACGCCAACGACGCTGGTTGGAATTGGTCAAGGACTATGATGTCGGCATTCACTACCACCCAGGGAAAGCAAACGTAGTGGCCGATGCCCTTAGTCGAAACCCCAGCCCGGACAATGACGGTCCACAAAACTTGAGGCCTGAGTTTCAGCAAGAGTTCGCTAGGCTCAACATGATGTTAGTCTCTGAGGGCACCGTATCAAATCTGGAGATACAACCCACCCTGGTGGAACAAATTAAGAAGGCTCAACAGGGACATCCCAGCATCGAAGGCATAAAGAAGAAAATGGACCTTGGTAAGGCTTCAGAGTTCATCACAGACAGTGAAGGAACATTATGGTATGGAGACAGACTTTGCGTACCTAACATTGAGGAACTCAAGCAACAGATCTTAACCGAAAGCCACACCGCTCCATACTCGATCCATCCTGGAGGAACCAAAATGTACAAGGACATTCAGGAAAGATTTTGGTGGCACGGTATGAAAAGAGATATAGCCACATTTATTGCTTGTTGCGATTCTTGTCAGCGCATCAAGGCCGAGCATCAAAAGCCAGCAGGGCTACTCCAGCCAAACAGGATACCGGAGTGGAAATGGGATGAAATAGGAATGGACTTCATTGTCGGATTACCCCGATCACAACGCGGAAATGACGCCATATGGGTCATCACAGACCGACTAACCAAGGTTGCTCATTTCATTCCCGTGAAGACTAGCTACTCCACGCAAAGACTGGCCAAACTTTATCTCTCCCGTATAGTTTGCTTGCATGGAGTCCCAAAGACCATAATATCAGACCGAGGCACACAATTCGTCTCCAAATTTTGGGATCACCTACAACAAGCTCTGGGCATGCAACTAGCTTTCAGTACAGCATAGCACCCTCAGACTGATGGACAAACGGAACGTGTAAACCAAATCATAGAAGATATGCTAAGAGCCTGTGTGCTCACCTATGGATCCAGCTGGGAAGAGAGTTTGTCGTATGCCGAATTTGCTTACAACAACATTTACCAAGCCATCTTGCAAATGGCACCCTTTGAAGCATTGTACGGACAAAGGTGTCGTACCCCACTGAATTGGTCAGAAACAAGTGACAAAATTATCTTTGGCCCAGACATGCTTAAAGAGGCCGAGGAGAAAGTTAAACAGATCAGGGACAGACTCAAAACAGCACAGAGCCGACAAAAGAGCTACTATGATCAGAAGCATCGTGAGGTCAGCTTTGAACCCGGTGATTCCGTATACCTCCGAGTATCTCCTATGAGGGGTCTGCAACGGTTCAAAATTAAGGGGAAGCTAGCCCCAAGATTTATTGGACCATTTTGTGTAAAGGCACGAAGAGGCACGGTAGCCTACCAACTAGACCTACCCAAGGAGCTGTCAGACGTCCATGACGTATTCCACGTATCACAGTTGAGGAAATGTGTGAGTAACCCGGAGAAGCATGTACCTCATGAGAACATAGATATGCAACCAGACCTCACCAACAGAGAGAGGCCAGTAAAGATTTTGGAAGACTCTGAAAGGAGGACCCGTCAGAGAACAACAAAGTTTTTCAGAGTTCAGTGGAGCAACCACACTGAGGATGAAGCCACATGGGAAAGGGAAGATTTTCTTCAGGCAGAATATCCATATCTATTTGAGGATCAGCAGAAATCTCGAGGACGAGATTTTTCCTAAGGGGGTAGGTGTTGTGACACCCAAGTTTTATTTGGATTTTCAAAAGATTTTATTTGACTTGAGGGAGGTGAATTAAAAATTATTTTCTTCAAGGGACCCTCCCTTTCAAATATTTTTTTCTCATAACAAGAGTTTTATTTGGATTCACCCAAGACTTGCTTTTGGTCTTGGAGGTCCTTGCCTTTTTATTTGAACTCAAGACAAAATACTTTTTACTTGAGAAAAATACCTTTTGAAAATCTCTTTGAAAATGCACTATGGCTTTTGGAATAATCCTTTACCACTTTCAACTTTTCTCTCTTGCCATGGCCTTAGTGCAAATCCACTCTCCTAAACCTTCCCTCACCTTTGGATCATGATTTGCATCAAATCCAGCAAGTTGAACCTCCCCATATGATTATTTTTCCATTCAAATCATATTCAAACAAATTTCTGTTTTCTATTCTAGCCATTGGTGATTTACAAAGGAACTCCACTTTCTGTTTGGATTTTTGCCCCCAAACCTTTTTCCCTTCCTAGTCATTTGAACGCTCAACCAAGATCCATGAAGATCCACTGGTCTTCAGTTCAAATTTTTCAAACTACACTTGCTGCAAGTTTGGACCAGATTTGTCAAATTTGGTGAAATTCATTCAAATCCTTTTTCAAAAATTCCAAGAAAATCAGGCAGCCTCTGGGTGCATTGAGTGGTCACCTCACCAAGTACCAGCTCCAGAAAAAAATTCTCATTGCCAAATCTTTCTGTCGAACACCTGCAGTGCATTGTCAAATTCAGGTTCAGTAAAGTTCAGAGAACATTTCAGTGCACTGTCGTTTTCTTCAGAACCCGACATCGATCTCGCCAGTGCCGCTGTGTCGCCGTGTTCCCTGTCCCCTCCCCCTTGTCCTCTGCACCGCACGAACGTCTGGCACCTTGCGGATGTCGGCGACGAGCAGCAGAAGGTGCGCCGCCCCGTGACCGACGCCAGCGGCGGCTTTGCGGCCGCCAGAGAGAGGCGCGGCGCTGACGGCGCCACCCAGCGCCGCCCATGCCACCGGAGCTCGCCGCGTGGCCTTCCACTCCCCAGAACACGCTGCCACTCTCGTCGTGAACCGCAGGGCGCGGAGCGCGCTCTCTGCCGCCGACGGGCCCGTGCGACCACCCCACCATGGACCGGCGCCGTTACGCCAAGACCAGCCGAGAATAGCGGGGGAACGACACCAGTAACTTCCACTGATGCTGCCTGGCCACTCAAACCTCCTGCCAATCCACTGCATCACCGTAATCGCTCGCCGGAGATTCTCCGTTCACGGCCACCCCGTCGATCCGCCTATAAATAGAGGCCCCGAGCTTCAACTCGAACCCACACCATCCCTGCACTCCACCTAGAGCACGCCTAGCCACTGGAAGAACCCCGAGGAGGTCTCCTTCCTCGACTCCGGCCGCCGCGGCCCGCCACGGGATCCAGCTCGATTCGCTCCCGTGCGTGCGCCTCTGCCTCCCATCTCTTGCCAGTAGCTTCACTATGCATCCCTCCTTCTGACCCGCGCTTCAATTCGAAGTTTGCAGCCCTCCACCGGAGTCCTCCACCACCACCCGAGCCGCCGTCCGCCGGAGAAAGTGTCGCTGTCGACGTGGTGCTCTCCGACGGTCGAGTCCACCACCCACAGACGCGGAAGAACACGCTGAAGCTCTTGGTACCCTCCGATCTTCCTGACTCGCCGTGGTTCGACGCCGGCGTCCACCGCAGTCTTCGGGCGCCGGCGAGCTTTTTAAACCTGACATGTGGGACCCCCCTGTCAGCCTCTCTTCTGTTTCCCCACGCGAAACGTTTTCTGTTGGCGCCTTCGGGAAAATACGCTTTCCCTCTTGAGCTTGCGCATTTCCAATCGAACCGTTTTCTGGTTTCTCAATTTAAACCCTGGAACTTTTCTGTTTCATTACAGATGGGTCCCTAGACAGAAACCTTTATAACTTTTTAATAAAAAGGAATTTTTGAGTGATTCTTTTTCTGACAGTCTTAAAATTTTGTCTAGTTTTTTATGGGATTTATTTGGAAATTTTTTGGAGAAGTTTCTGTGCACGCGTTGATTTTCACGTTAGTGCCCGTTTCCGTTATTGCCGTAGGTTCCGGAAGAGGTGACGGAGCCGTGAACTTTGCCGAGCTAGACTCCGACTTCTCCGAACCAGGCAAGCATGTTTGAACATTTGATATGACAGGTGTTTTGCATGTTTGCGTGAAAGTTTGTGCGTGGCATATGAGTATCGGTGAATACCTCGTTGCTTGTAAGGCAACTACCCGCATGTTCCAAAGTTGCGATGATCTCTGATGAGAGATGGCCTAATCATGTGGTGACATGAAGGGCAGCAAGGTGGTACTGTTGTAGCATACCAGCCTTGCGTCATCCGACTATTTCCGATGTTAACGTGGACGGAGTCACGTTATCGTTCTTTTCCCCTCCGTGCTGCCACATGTTTCATTTGCCAGGATATTGTTTAGTAAGTTGGTAACCTCTTTCCGTGTACACACCAAACAGAGAGGCCGGGATGATGGTACCTTGGCCCAGGATTAAAGCCAGTCATCCGGTCAGGGGGCATGGGTGTTTCCGGTTGGGACCGAGAGGGGGGGGCACCCCCTTAGAGCGCGCGTATAGAAATTTGATCCCATGCTATGCGAGGTTGTAGCCTCCCCGTCTCAAGGTTTTTCTTGAACATTGCCGAGGGTGATCCCTGGCTTCGGAATTTGAATGGGTATGTACTGGTTAGACGTGTTTCTTCCAAAACACCGTAAACGGAACTAGTCCCCCTGACTACTGAAATCCGTTGGCTCTGGTTAAGTACAAACTCTGCAGAGTCAAATTCTTCCAAGTCATCGTATCCATGATCAAGTAGTGAAATCAGTATATCCATATCTATCTGCGTGGAAAACTTGTCCCCGGTGAACAAACTCAAGTGGTAAACCCAGTTTAATTATTATTTCTGTGGATGGACTAACCTTATATTTGTCTCGTACTTGTGATAATTTATACTCTCGAGCAAATGAATTTTTGAGCTACAATATAAGCCCTTTATGTGATGTCGCTCAGACGTCCGACTGTGGCATGTTCGTCTTTTATTTTCTGTTATAAGCCCTTTATGTGATGTCGCTCAGACGTCCGACTGTGGCATTATTATTATTCTTGCAGTTTCCTCTCGAGGAGTCATTCAGACACTCATTTGGCACCAGTATTATTATTCTTGCAGTTTCCTCTCGAGGAGTCATTCAGACACTCGTTTGGCACCAGTATTATTATTCTGCAGTTTCCTCTCGAGGAGTCATTCAGACACTCGTTTGGCACCAGTATTATTATTCTGCAGTTTCCTCTCGAGGAGTCATTCAGACACTCGTTTGGCACCAGTATTACTATTCTTGCAGTTTCCTCTCGAGGAGTCTTTCAGACCCTCGTTTGGCACCCCGTATTTATTATCTCTATGTCTGAACGCATTGGTTAACTTGTTTATATGCTTCATGTTTACATTTGTTATATCTTATGTCCGAACTGTCTTGCGAGTACTTTCATAGTACTCACCTGGCTTGTTGTTTTGGCCAGATGTTGATGAAGGCGATCTTTTGGATGAGAGTTTGATAGCGCGTCCGATGCCTAGAGGAGTCCCAGTTAGTCCTGTGTGATCCCGGATATTGGTCACTTGTATTATATACACTTCCGCCACCCGCAATAAGTCTCCTCGAGCCTCGCTTCGACGCTCGAACAGCTGTAGTCTTCAGGAGTCATATCACTCGCTTCGCGGTGATATTTCCACCACCGTTATTATCGTGAGTTAGTAGTTATGCCACCCTATCCGCCGTCTTGTTTTATTGGCGTGCATGTAATAAATTGTTGGGCAGTCTCCGCTCAACCTTGTATTATATTCAGTACTCCTGGTATTTTTCTTCTGTGACTAAGATATTGTCTACCAGTGGGAAAGGATTCTTCCTTACTGGTCCGTAAAAGGGATTGGTCTCTCAATAATTATTTTATTGAAAAACCGGTCGTGACAGATCTCAATACAAAGTTCTCCTCGATTCTCTTGGAGATCTATTCAATGTAATTATTTTTGCGGTGTGTTTGTCGAGATCCGATGAATTATGGGTTTATGATCAAGATTATCTATGAACAATATTTGATTCTTCTCTGAATTCTTATATGCATGATTTGATATCTTTGCAAGTCTCTACGAATTATCAGTTTGGTTTGGCCTACTAGATTGATCTTTCTTGCAATGGGAGAAGTGCTTAGCTTTGGGTTCAATCTTGCGGTATCCTTTCCCAATGACAGTAGGGGCAGCAAGGCACGTATTGTATTGTTGCCATTGAGGATAAAAAGATGGGGTTTATATCATATTGCTTGAGTTTATCCCTCTACATCATGTCATCTTGCCTAATGCGTTACTCTGTTCTTAAACTTAATAGCGGTCGATGTGTGGAGTAATAGTAGTAGATGCAGAATCGTTTCGGTCTACTTAACACGGACGTGATGCCTATGTTCATGATCATGCCTAGATATTCTCATAACTATGCGCTTTTCTATCAATTGCTCGGCAGTAATTTGTTCACCCACCGTAATATATGCTATCATGAGAGAAGCCACTAGTGAAACCTATGGCCCGCGGGTCTATCTTACATCACATAAGTTTCCAATCTATAATTCTAGTTTACTATTTAGTTTATTTTGCAATCTTTACTTTCCAATCTATACAACAAAAATACCAAAAATAGTATCTTATTATCTTTATCAGATCTCACTTTTGCAAGTGGCCGTGAAGGGATTGACAACCCCTTTATCGCGTTGGTTGCAAGGTTCTTGATTGTTTGTGCGGGTACTAGGAGATTTGCGTGTAACCTCCTACTGGATTGATACCTTGGTTCTCAAAAACTAAGGGAAATACTTACGCTACTTTGCTGCATCACCCTTTCCTCTTCAAGGGAAAACCAACGCATGCTCAAGAGGTAGCAAGAAGGATTTCTGGCGCTGTTGCCAGGGAGGTTTACGCCAAGTCAAGTCAAGATTTGGTCTCCCGCCAACATGCGAATTTCTGGCACTATTGCCGGGGAGATCTACGCTCAAGTCAAGACATACCAAGTACCCTTCACAAACTCTTCTCCCTCGTATTACATTATTTGCCATTTGCCTCTCGTTTTCCTCTCCCCCACTTCACCTTTGCCGTTTTATTCGCCCTTTTCCGTTCGCCTCTTTTCGCTTGCCTCTTCTGTCCGTGCGTTAGATCGTTTGTTTTGCCGTCATGGCTAGTCCTTCTACCATCGTTAGTACTCCCGATAATGAAGTTCCTAATTTTAAACAAAGTGAGGGAGAAAATCTAAAAGATGTTTGGTATAGAATTTGCAATGCTCTCTACCTTCGTTCTTCTTCGCAATTTTTACGTGGGCATCACTCCTTCGAATAGATATATTATTGGTACCATTACCGGAGGGAATTTCTTGGGTATCCATACTTTTTATTCTTATAATGCTATGATAGATTTGTTTGGCCCACCACCTCTTTTGGTTAATGGGACTATTTTAACTTTGGAACATGTGATGCAAAGGCTTGAAATTATCGAAAATAAAGTTGCCATTGTAGAGTTGATTGATAATTTGGATAAAAAGATCCACAACCAAATTACCCAATATGGATCTAAGGTAGGAGTTACTCTGAATTTTTTTAGAGAAAAAGAACCCATAGTTAATGAAAAGATAGATCAAGATTCCGCTAGAATTGATAAACTCGAGGATATTATTACCAACTTGGGGTCTGTCTTTTCTGCCGTGAGAAACACTTCAAACCCTCCTCCCACCAAAGTTGCCAAGTTTATGTATGTTCCTAAAAATAAGGTTGAATCTTCTAGTAAGGAGAATGCGGATCTCAAATCAATAAGTGTTCATCCCAACTTTTTTGCTATCATTAAGGAACCTTTTGCTACCAATAAATTTCTTGATTTCTTGCCTAGGAGAATCATCAATAAAAAGAAAGAATCTCCTAAGTGTTATAAGTGTTCAATTGAAGAATTGCATACCAAAGATGACAATACCTAGATCTATTCTTGCTTTTGTGCCTATCTAGGGGCGTTAAACGATAGCGCTTGTTGGGAGGCAACCCAATTTTATTTTTGTTTCTTGCTTTTTGTTCCTGTTTAGTAATACATAATTCATCTAGCCTCTGTTTATATGTGGTTTTATGTTTTAATTAGTGGTTTTTCCAAGTAGAACCTTTGGGAAGACTTGGGTGAAGTCTTTGCGATCTTGCTGTAAAAAAATAGAAACTTTAGCGCTCACGAGATTAGCTACCATTTATTACTGGAGAGTGATATTAGGTTGATTCTTTTTGAAGATGATTAATAGATAAATTCCTCACGTCCACCAATTTATTTCAGAATTTTTGGAGTTACAGAAGTATACGTTTGATACAGATTACTACAGACTGTTCTGTTTTTGACAGATTCTGTTTTTCGTGTGTTGTTTGCTTATTTTGATGAATCTATGGCTAGTATCGGGGGGTATGAACCATAGAGAAGTTGAAATACAGTAGGTTTAACACCAATAGAAATAAATAATGAGTTCATTACAGTACCGGAAGATGGTGATTTGTTTTCTTATACTAACGGAGCTCATGAGATTTTCTGTTGAGTTTTGTGTTGTGAAGTTTTCAAGTTTTTGGGTAAAGATTTGATGGATTTTGGAACAAGGAGTGGCAAGAGACTAAGCTTGGGGATGTCCAAGGCACCCCAAGGTAAATTCAAGGACACCAAAAGCCTAAGCTTGGGGATGCCCCAGAAGGCATCCCCTCTTTTGTCTTCGTCTATCGGTAACTTTACTTGAGGCTATATTTTTATTCACCACATGATATGTGTTTTGATTGGAGCGTCTTGTATGATTTGAGTCTTTGCTTTTTAGTTTACCATAATCATCCTTGCTGTACACACCTTTTGAGAGAGACACATGAATCGGAATTTATTAGAATACTCTATGTGCTTCACTTATATCTTTTCAGCTAGATAATTTTGCTCTAGTGCTTCACTTATATCTTTTTAGAGCACGGTGGTGGTTTTATTTTGTAGAAATTATTGATCTCTCATGCTTCACTCATATTATTTTGAGAGTCCCTTAGAACAGCATGGTAATTTGCTTTGGCTATAAAATTAGTCCTAATATGATAGGCATCCAAGATGGATATAATAAAAACTTCCATGTAAAGTGCATTGAATACTATGAGAAGTTTGATACTTGATAATTGTTTTGAGATATGAAGATGGTAATATTAGAGTTATGCTAGTTAAGTAGTTGTGAAATTGAGAAAAACTTGTGTTAAAGTTTGTGATTCCCGTAACATGCACGTATGGTGAACCATTATGTGATGAAGTTGGAGCCTGATTTGTTTATTGATTGTCTTCCTTATGAGTGGCGGTCGGGGACGAGCGATGGTCTTTTCCTACCAATCTATCCCCCTAGGAGCATGCGCGTAGTACTTTGTTTCGATAACTAATTGATTTTTGCAATAAGTATGTGAGTTCTTTATGACTAATGTTGAGTCCATGGATTATACACACTCTCATCCTCGATAATGTCTTGAGCTTTGGCTTCATGATGCACATCACCTGCATCCACTAAGGATCCATGTCTTCGGATCCCTATTGTAGCCGCGAATATGAAGTGTGGCATAGAACTGCAGTAGAAGCTCTTCATTCCAGTGTTCTTTGTCAGTCACAAATGCCAGAAGTCTAACATCCCTAAAGCAGTCAAGAGCTTCTTCAAGTGAGGGCAGCCCAGCTATAGCTTCATAATCCAGACGCATGTGTGGAAAGATCCGCTCTTGGTTGTAGAGAATGCATGAGTAATAGCTTCGCTGCTGATAACTCCAGAATTTGTCGGATGAGATCATTGGCTTCGAATAAGGATTATTGGCGTTGTCAAAGAAGGCATTGTGCTCTCTGAAGCTATGCACGCTGAAAGAACCCTGTGAAGTTGCAGCACCTGGAAGCCTTGGCAGCCTAGGCTTGGGCTTCTGAACTTGAGGCCTTTGCTCCACATAATAGTCATACTGTGGTCCGGGAGTAGTGGGAGGAATGATACGTCTCCAACGTATCTATAATTTTTTATTGTTCCATGCTATTATATTATATGTTTTGGATGTTTAATGGGCATTAATATGCTATTTTATATTATTTTTGGGACTAACCTATTAACCGGAGGCCCAGTGCCAGTTGCTGTTTTTTTTCCTATTTCAGTGTTTCGCAGAAAAGGAATATCAAACGGAATCCAAACGGATGAACCGTCGTGAGGATCTGTTTTGGAACAAATGCAATCCAGGAGACTTGGAGTGGACGTCAAGGAAGCAACGAGGAAGCCACGAGGCAGGAGGGCGCGCCCAGGGGGTAGGCGCGCCCCCACCCTCATGGGCCCCTCGTGGCTCAACCGACCTACTTGTTTCACCTATATATACTCTCATACCCTGAAAACATCCAGGAGAGCCACGAAAGACTCTTTCCACTGCCGCAACCTTCTGTACCCGTGAGATCCCATCTAGGGGCCTTTTCCGGCGCTCTACCGGAGGTGGAATCGATCATGGAAGGCTTCTACATCAACACCATAGCCTCTCCGATGATGTGTGAGTAGTTTACCACAGACCTTCGGGTCCATAGTTATTAGCTAGATGGCTTCTTCTCTCTCTTTGGATCTCAATACAAGGTTCTCCTTGATTCTCTTGGAGATCTATTCGATGTAATTCTTTTTACGGTGTGTTTGTCGAGATCCGATGAATTGTGGGTTTATGATCAAGATTATCTATGAACAATATTTGATTCTTCTCTGAATTCTTATATGCATGATTTGATATCTTTGCAAGTCTCTTCGAATTATTAGTTTGGTTTGGCCTACTAGATTGATCTTTCTTGCAATGGGAGAAGTGCTGAGCTTTGGGTTCAATCTTGTGCTGTCCTCTCCCAGTGACAGTAGGGCCAGCAAGGCACGTATTGTATTGTTGTCATCAAGGATAAAAAGATGGGGTTTATATCATATTTCTTGAGTTTATCCCTCTACATCATGTCATCTGGCCTAATGCGTTACTCTGTTCTTATGAACTTAATACTCTAGATGCATGCTGGATAGCGGTCGATGTGTGGAGTAATGGTAGTAGATGCAGAATCATTTCGGTCTACTTAACACTGACGTGATGCCTATGTTCATGATCATGCCTAGATATTCCCATAACTATACGCTTTTCTATCAATTGCTCGGCAGTAATTTGTTCACCCACCGTAATATATGCTATAATGAGAGAAGCCACTAGTGAAGCCTATGGCCCCGGGTCTATCTTACATCATATAAGTTTCTGATCTATAATTCTAGTTTACTATTTAGTTTATTTTGCAATCCATACTTTCCAATCTATACAACAAAAATACCAAAAATATTATCTTATTATCTTTATCAGATCTCACTTTTGCAAGTGGCCGTGAAGGGATTGACAACCCCTTTATCGTGTTGGTTGCAAGGTTCTTGATTGTTTGTGCAGGTACTAGGCGATTTGCGTGTAACCTCCTACTGGATTGATACCTTGGTTCTCAAAAACTGAGGGAAATACTTATGCTACTTTGTTGCATCACCCTTTCCTCTTCAAGGGAAAACCAACGCATGCTCAAGAGGTAGCAAGGAACCAAAATAGGCCATCTAACTGTGACAAGCTGACCACGATTGAAGGCTTGTTCCATGGTGTGAGGCCTTGGAGGAGGAACGGTGGCATCCGAGATGATAGGCATCACGGTGGCTTCAGTATCCACATTAGCTTCAGGCTCCACATTGTCTTCAGCCATGACAGTGTCATTGGCTTCAGTGGCGTTGTTGGTGGCAGCCTCAGTGTTTTCATCCTCCATCTGTTCAAGGACTGGAGGGTCGGGCACGATGACATTCTCCTCGAGAATGACTTAATCAGTAGCTGGGAGTGTGGCAACTCTTTCTTCTTCTCTTTATTTTTCATTATATTCATTGGCTGATGCAGCTGGAATGTCTTCGGCGACTTTGGCTTCAGACTCAGAGACATTCACAGTGGGGGTGGCTTCAGGAAACACTTGACGTGCGACTGAGCTTTGGTGCACTTCCCCCTCTGGAATGCTCGACATGGTGACATGTGGCCTGGGGCCTTTGCGAAGCCTGCAAAAAGCGGGCGACGCCTTTGGTGAAGGAGTGGTCTGCACCATGTAGTTATCGTCGTCAAGCACCAGAGTGCTGACTTGAGGTGGTGGTGTTCTTGGTGTCTCATCATGTACTGGGGTGTCTTGCTGTGGGCGCTTGGCCCATGAGTCATCCTGAGCAATTAGCGTCAATGGACGACCAATGCTGATAAGTTCACTACTCGTTGGAGCAGGCGATGATATCGAGTAGGGCTCGAGCTGAGGAAGGACTACATCATCATCAACATTGTCTTCATGACCAATGTCTTCAGTTGTGTTGAGGTCAGCAGCTGGAACTTCCTCACTATCTGGAGCCTCTGTGGAAGCAGGCTCATGGATCACAAGACGACGCTCACGGTTGGTTGAGGTAGTGATACGTCTCCAACATATCTACAATTTATGAAGTCTTCATGCTATTATATTATCAATCTTGCATGTTTTATATGCATTTATATGCTATTTTATATGATTTTTGGGACTAACCTATTAACCTAGAGCCCAGTGCCAGTTTTTGTTTTCTCCTTGTTTTAGAGTATCGCAGAAAAGGAAAATCAAACGGAGTCCAATTGACCTGAAACTTGACGGAGCTTATTTTTGGACCAGAAGAAGGCCACGGAGTCAAAGAGTTGGGCTAGAAGAGTCCCGGGCTGCCCACGAGGGTGGGGGCGCGCCCACCCCCCTGGGCGCGCCTCCCTTCCTCGTGGACAGCCCGGAGACCCCCTGACTTGTTCTCGACGCTAACAGCTCTCATATATACCCAAACTTCCAGAAAGAAACCTAGATCGGAAGTTCCGCAGCCGCAAGCCTCTGTAGCCACGAGAAATCAATCTAGGCCCTCTCCGGCACCCTGCCGGAGGGGGCCATCATCACCAGTGGCCATGGAGGAGGATCCCGGAGAGGCCATCATCGCCATGAAGGCCAAGGACCAGAGGGAGACCCTCTCCCCATCTAGGGGGGATGCCATGGAGGAAGAAGCACAAGGGGGAGAACCTCTCCTCCTCTCTCTTGGTGGCACCGGAGTGCCATCGAGGGGGAATCATCGCCGCGGTGATCGTCTTCATCAACATCACCATCATCATCACCATCCTCATCTCTTTTACGCGGTCCACTCCCCCGCACCCCGATGTAATGATCTTTAGTAGTTGCGGATGCTTGCTAGAGTTCCAATCATAAGTGCATATGATTCAAGTAGAGAAAGTATGTCAGCTTATGCCTCTCCCTCATATGAAATTGCAATGACGACTACCGGTCTTGTTAACAATTGCTTAGGACAATTCCGCACACCGATCCATCATTATTCCACACTCGCTATTTATAATATTTAGTAATATATTCGAACTTTATGATAACAGCACCTACTTTTATATTTTAGCTCTCCGATATCATGCAAAGTTATCCTCTTCATACCCACAATGTAGTTTTATTTCTCGTTTCTAGTTGGAAGCAAACGTTCGGTGTACGTAGAGTCGTATCAGTGG
Source organism: Aegilops tauschii subsp. strangulata (assembly GCF_002575655.3). NCBI lineage: Eukaryota > Viridiplantae > Streptophyta > Magnoliopsida > Poales > Poaceae > Aegilops > Aegilops tauschii. Next base: position 285,328,026 of record NC_053039.3, read on the forward strand.
TAGATAGGGCTTGAGAGAATACTGATCTTACCTTTAGCTCCTTGTAGGTTCGACACTCCATACTTATCACTTCCACCTTTGGAAATTGCAATGATGATTCCCTACACTTGGGGATTATCAGGAAGGAAGGGCAACAGAAATGGGTTCAACAATAAGGGGCTTAGTGGCTGCAGCACGCTCTTTCTTTGAAGACTTTGTCTTCAATTTCTTCTTGGATGGGGCATCATCAGAAGCATCCTTGTGCTTGTGTTTCCTGGCTTCGGCTCAGCTGCCCTTGTTTTCTTCAGCTCTGAAGCTGCTGAGGTGACCTTTGGCTTCGAGCCAGTCATGCCGGCAGGGAAGACAATGCGAGGTTCTTCCTGCCTTGATGCTTCAGTTTGGGCCACAACAGACTTCTTCTTTTGCTTGGCAGCCATCCTGGGATCGATGCTAGGACGCCCAAGAGCCTTTTGCTTTTCAGCTTCATTGTGGGCTTGGACGCATTTCTGCACAAAGTACTTCATGCACTCTCGTGAGCCTTTGGCTTCCTCACGCTTCTTGTGGAATTCTTCCTTAAGATCATGCGGCATCTTCTTGAAGATCTGCACATCAGCCACACTGAGCTTGGCCATGTCCTTCTTGAAATGAGCCTTCTCATAATCAATCTTGTTTTTCAGCTCGACGAGTTTCTGGGCCAGGGCCAACTCATTAGCAATGGCTCCGTGAAACGTGATGCTTATGTCCACAGGCAGCTGAAGATCATCAATACTGATGCTCTGGTCATCAAACCACTCATCGTTGAAGTTGTTCAGAATATCAACGTCAAAAGAGGGGCAGATCATTGAAGATCTCCACCTCTTGCGTGCTCTTGATCAGCATATCAAGTGCTTCATCACCAAGATCTTCATCACTTGACAGATCAATGGTGTCTTCCTCGTTGCGCAGAACGGCAGCTGGAGTCAGTTCTTGCCCTAAAATCTTCTTGGGCTTCTCTGTCTTCTTGGTCCCCTTGGAGACACGAGACAAATCTTCAGACTGCACACTGGGTTCAGGAGGTGCAGTCTTCAATGGCTTCACAGTCGAAGCTTTTGGTGCGGCAGAGGGCTTCAAAGCTTTTGACTTCTTCTTCTGCTTCGGTGGTGCTGGCGCATTTTCAGAGTCTGCGTCATCAGCGGAGTGATCCACTGTAGCCCTCTGAGCAGCAATATGAGTGAGGAGCCCATCGAAGCTATTGAAGGGGCCGATGACATTGGGATTAGCTTCACGTGTGCCATCCGGCCTTGGTGCAGATGGAACAGGGTTGAAGTTAAGTCCAAAGTCCCTTTTATTCTTGGCAGCTGACTCTTTGGTAAACTGATAGTTGTGCTTGAAAAGATTGTCTTCGCGACACCATAACATGGATGATGGGTCGGCATTCTCAGGCTTCGGTCCTTGGACCATGCATGGGTAGAAGCCCTGGGCAATAGCTTCAGGCTTCGACTTTGGCTGCAGATTCTTGTATAGTATATCGCCCCATGGGCACTTGATGGCGTTCTTCTCAGCATATTCGGCAGTGACGAAGTTATACTTGAACCACTGTTCTGCCCAATATCTTCGAATCCATTGGATTCGGGTCTTGCGCTGATTGTAGTTCTCCTCTGGATCAGTCTTGTACAATTCATGCAGATCCGGAGGCAGATCTAGAGCTGTGTTGCCTCTGTGCTGCATGCCACCTTTCCTAGCATACTTTTCTGTGGCCATGATATTCAAGCAGATAGGCTTCAGAACAGTGAAGGTCTTCCGTCTACTGGTCTGACAAGAACTGGCTTCAGGGGAGTGAATATGATGCTATAAGAACTCTGCAAATGAATGCAGACTATGAGAACCAAGGGATTCTCCCACGAACATGTACCTGTGACAACATTAGAGGTGCGAGGGAAGGGGAAGAGGTCATATGCATTCTCAGAAGTTTTTGAAGATAAATCAGTTTGAAGGCATTGACCTCATACAGCGAAGACATTCACTTATTTGAAGAGAGTTGGTTCCAGATTTGTATGAATCCATGAATAAGTACAAGTGAGGAATCTAACTAGTTATGAAGCATAAGCGAATATTCTTAGCATGATATGAGATGCAGATAAGGACAGATCCATATTTGGAAGTGAAGAAACCACTTTTGGTTGAAGTTGATGGATTTGATGGATCGAAAAGGCAGTAAAAAGTGAGATTTAATTACCGCTGAGGAACTGCTAGATGAGGCAGAGTTAGAAGCCGAGCAGTTCAATCTCCCGCGCCCTAACTTGGCGGCGGAAGACACCTACGGCGGCAACGGAGAGGACGAGGTCCGCAGCCGGCATGAGGACGGCGTCGAAGAAGTCGTGGCAGCTAAGCGCTTCGTCTCCGTCGTCGACGCGAACTAGCGGAGGCGCTAGGGTTTGAGCGAGGTGGCGAGGTGGAAGAAGAGATAATGACCACATGGTGTGTGTATTTATAAGGAAAGGGACTGCATAGCATAATTACGGTGGTGCCCCAGGCGGTTCACATCTGAAGGACATGTGGCCTGCATGCAACTTATTGGAAGTTGTTCCACGTTCCCACGCACGCCTGGATTGTCAGGTGGTCGTTCCGGCTTCTCCGATATTCAGGCAAAAAGGATATGGCATTAAAAAAAGATTTAAATGTTTGTCTCTGTGTCTTCTACTGACAAGGACTCAGAGAAGACATTTGACAGGTTTCAACAGAGTGCATATGACTTGGATAGATAGAATTTGAGGTAGAAGCACAGAGGGGGTTAGGTTCCGATCACATTCATTTAGATCAAGAAAAAAATCAAGTATTAAGACATAGCTATAAGTGAATGCTGTAGAGGACAGAACACACATATATATTTATATATCAGACCAACTCAACATTGCGAAGATAAACCTTGAAGTCAAATCAATGTTCAAGACAAACCAAATGCGAAGACTATGAAATTGTGACGCCAAACGAAACACTTCAATAAGAATTTTGTGGTGGCGTTACCCACCGTATAGGAATTATTAGACCCAAACACGACACACAATTATCGTGGTGCTCCGAAGTCAAATTCCGTGTTAATGTATTCACAATTAGAGTGTATGTCTTCATTGATTGAAGATATACATTACTTCGTGTGTTGCACATCTAAGTCATCAACATGCATAAGCGTTAGGATGTGTGTCCAATTACAGGACATTTGAGGATTCTAAGATATTTAGCTCACACCGCAACTTGCAAAACCTTTTCTCATCCAAGGTCTTTGTGAAGATATCTGCCAGTTGCTCTTCAGTGTTGACGTGAATGATACCAATATCTTCCTTCATGACATGATCTCTAATAAAGTGATGACGGATCTGAATGTGCTTTGTCTTCGAGTGCTGGACTGGGTTGTTGGCAATTTTGATGGCGCTTTCATTGTCGCAGTAGAGTGGTACTTGCTTCAGGTGGATTCCATAGTCCTTGAGAGTTTGCTTCATCCATAAAAGCTGAGCACAGCAAGATCCAGCAGCAATGTATCCAGATTCATCAGTGGAGAGGGATACACAGTTCTGCTTCTTCGAAGACCAACTAACAAGAGATCGTCCAAGAAAGTGACATGTGCCTGATGTGGACTTGTGATCAACCTTGTCACCAGCATAATCAGCATCTGAGAATCCTACTAGATCAAACTCTGAGCCCTTTGGATACCATAATCCTAGTGTTGGGGTGTAAGCCAAATATCATAGAATTCGCTTCACAACTAAGTGATGCGATTCCTTTGGTGTCGCTTGGAATCGGGCATAGATGCAAACGCTAAGCATTATATCTAGCCTAGATGCACATTAATAGAGTAAAGAACCAATCATGGAGCGGTATACCTTTTGATCAAACTCTTTACCATTGTCGTCGGGGCCCAGATGACTTTTGGTTGGCATTGACGTCGTGTATCCTTTGCAGTCTTGCATTCCAAACTTCTTCAGGCAGTCTTTGAGGCATTTTTCTTGTGATATGAAGATGCCATTGCTCTGCTGATGGATTTGAAGACCGAGGAAGAATTTCAGCTCGCCCATCATGGACATCTGATATTGCTCTTGCATCATGTGCCCAAACTCATCACTGTATCTCTTGTTGGTGCAACCGAAGATAATGTCATCCACGTAGATTTGGCATACAAATAGTTCACCATCATATGTCTTCGTGAAGAGTGTGGGATCCAGGGAACCAGGTTTGAAGCCTTTGCTCTTCAGGAAGTCTTTGAGTGTGTCATACCAAGCGCGAGGGGCTTGTTTGAGGCCATACAGTGCTTTGTTGAGCTTGTCTACCATGTCAGGATGCTTTCGGTCTTCAAAACCAGGTGGTTGTGCAACATACACTTCTTCTTCAATTTTTCCATTGAGAAAGGCACTCTTTACATCCATTTGGTAAAGAAGGATGTCGTGATGGTTGGCATAGGCTAGCAGTATGCGAATGGCTTCAAGCCTAGCCACTGGAGCAAATGTTTCATCGAACTCAATCCCTTCAACTTGAGTGTAACCTTGAGCAACGAGACGAGGCTTGTTTCTGACAACTTGACCATGCTCATCTTGTTTGTTGCGATATATCCATTTGGTGCCAATGATATTGTGCTTGCGAGGATCAGGACGCTTAACCAATTCCCATACATTGTTCAGCTCGAACTATTGAAGCTCTTCTTGCATGGCTTGAATCAATTCAGGTTCCATGAAGGCTTCATCAACTTTCTTGGGTTCAGATATAGAGACAAATGCAAAGAGCCCACATAAATTTGCTAGCTGTGTTGCTCTTGAACGAGTGAGTGGACCAGGTGCATTGATGCTATCAATTATCTTCTCAATCTGTACTTCATTTGCTACACGAGGATGAACTGGACAATGATTTTGCCCTTGCTGATCATTGTCTTCATCTTCATCATAGACTTCAGGCTGAGCAGTGTCTTCGGGTTGACTAGGTGCAGAAATGATGATTTCTTCTTCAGCCTGTGCCTCTGAAGGTATGATTTCTCCAGCGCCCATAAGCTTGATAGATTCACTAGGTGAGGCTTCATCTAGCACATTTGGCAGGTGCTCTCTTTGCGAGCGGTTGGTCTCATCGAACTGCACATCCACAGTTTCAATCACTTTATAGTGAAAGAGGTTGAAGACTCTGTAGGAGTGTGAGTCCTTTCTGTATCCAAGCATAAAACCTTCATGTGCTTTCGGTGCAAATTTTGAAGTGTGATGTGGATCCTTGATCCAACACCTAGCACCAAATACTCTGAAGTAACTGGCGTTTGGCTTCTTACCAGTTAGGAGCTCATAGGATGTCTTCTTTAGAAGCTTGTGAAGATAAACACGGTTGATGACGTGTCATGCAGTATCAATGGCTTCAGGCCAGAACTTCCTTGGAGTCTTGTACTCATCAAGCATCATCCGTGCCATCTCAATGAGGGTTCTGTTCTTGCACTCCGCGATGCCATTCTGCTGAGGTGTGTATGGAGTTGAGAACTCATGTGTGATGCCCAATGTATCAAGATAAGTGTCGAGACCGGTGTTCTTGAATTCTATGCCATTGTCACTCCTGATGTGCTTGATCTTGATGCCATAGTTCGTCATGGCACGATTGGCGAATCGTCTGAAGACATCCTGCACTTCATTCTTGTAGAGGATTATGTGCACCCATGTATATCTTGAGTAATCATAAACAATAACGAAGCCATAGAGGCAAGAAGTGGTAGTAAGGGTAGAGTAGTGAGTAGGGCCAAACAAGTCCATGTGAAGCAGCTCGAAGGGACGAGACGTCATCATGATTGTCTTCGAGGGATGCTTGGCCCTAGTCATATTTCGAGCTTCGCAGGCACCACATAGATGATCCTTCTTGAACTTGACACCCTCGATGCCTATGACATGCTTCTTCTTTGCGACAGTGTACAAGTTCCTCATGCCGGCATGCCCTAGCCTTCAATGCCAGAGCCAACACTCTGAAGCTTTTGCTAGAATACATACGGCTAATTGTGGTCCTGCTGAGAAATCTACCATGTACAGATCGTCTTTTCGATACCCTTCAAAGACTAGGGATTTGTCAGATTCCATAAGAACAAGGCAGCGATATTTTCCAAATATCACAATCATGTTCAGATCACAAAGCATTGAGACAGACATTAAGTTGAAACCAAGGGATTCAACAAGCATCACTTTATCCATGTGCTGAACCTTTGAGATTGCAACTCTACCTAGACCCAATACCTTGCTTTTACCAGTGTCAGCAAATGTGATGTGACTCTTGTCAGATGGACGTAGGGTTGAATCCATGAGAAGACTTCGATCACCAGTCATGTGGTTAGTGCATCCACTATCCATAATCCATTCTGAAGCCTTTGGTGTCATACCCCACAGTGCAGTTTGGGGGATAGGCTTCACCAAGGGTATTGTGAAGCATAAACATTTGACGAACAAGCGGATTATGAAAGTTCAAATCTTGGTTAGGATAAATAGGATGTTTTTCAAGGAATCCTGGAATGAAATACATAGTAAGACCATTTGGGCATTTTATCTTGCGCCCCACAAGATGTTTTAGGTCCCCAGCATAAGCATCAGACGCCTTTGATTTCCGGCTGGAGACCTTTCCCTGCAAAAGAGAGTTAATTTTTCTTAACCACCCACATCTTCAGGGGTGGCTTAGGAGCAACGAGTCTAAGTACAGCATCTGAGAACTTCGGCTTTGGAGCCCTAGCAAATAGCCTTGCAGGTGGTGAATAATACTCATAAGAATAAGCAGAAAAGTTCTTGGTCTTATGAACATAGCGGTTTGATGAAACACGCTCATATTCATAAGTCTGAGTATGATTTCCCTGCAAAACATTGGCGTTAGGGTGACTCTGGTGAGTACTCTGTCTGTATGAAGCCTTTGGTCCATATGAAGCCTTTGGTCTGGGATTTGTTTTCTTCCCAGGTGGTGTCATGATGACATTCACAGGAAGTTTCCCAAGACAACTTTTGGGCACCCAGACCTTCTCCAAAGGTGGTCCTTTCCAACAGTTAGTACCAATATACCTGGCAGACACTTCACCATTCTGATTCTTAAACAGTTTATAGTTTGCATCAAAGGATTCATCAATGATAATCGGGTTAGCACAAGTGAAGCCAGATAAGGTAGATGGATCCACTGAAGGTCCCTTTGCAGCAACCCATGTGGTTTTGGGGTACTGCTTAGGCTTCCAGTAAGAACCATCAACATTCATTTTCCTTTCGAACCCAACACCCTCTTTCCTAGGGTTTCGGTTCAGAATCTGTTTCTTGAGGACATCACATAGTGTTTGATGCCCTTTGAGACTTTTGTACATTCCTGTCTCAAGCAATGTCTTCAACCCAGCATTCTCATCAGCAATAGTAGTGGTATCCTCAGTAGAGGGGTTAGTTACCACGTCAGCAGTTGAAGATGTTGCAACAGTAGCAGCAATAGAACATTCAACAATAGAGACAGCATTATCACGCTCAAGAATTTTAGACATGGTGGTTCAAATCCTTCGTGAGTGGAACTGATCTGTTGAGCGCGAAGTGACTCGTTCTCTTTTTGAAGATCTTCATGAGTCGCTCTCAAGTTCTCAAGCTCTTGCTTCCATTGAAGATAATCATAGGAAAGCTTTTCATGAGTAGTTGAGAGCGTTTCATGACGACTTTCAAGTTCCTCGTACCTAACGTGAAGATTTTTTATGTCTTCAATTAAGGACTGAGATCGGGTCATTTCCGCGTTCAACAGGTCATCGCTTTTGTCTAGCAACTTTTGAATATGTTCCATAGCAGTTTGTTGTTCAGTTACAATTTTAGCAAGTGTTTTGTAGCTAGGTTTAGATTCACATTCAAAGTCATCTTCACTTGATGTTTGAAAGTAAGCATCGTGTGAGTTTGCCTTGGCACCTCGTGTCATGAAGCAGTAGGTGGGAGCAGAGTCATCCTCATCATTAGCATCAGCGTTGGTGACGAGGCCATCGTCTTCAGTGTTGAAGATGGACTTGGCGACATAGGCTGAAGCTAGAGCCAGGCTTGCCACGCCTGAATCGGATTCCTCTTCAGACTCCACCTCTACCTCCTCAGAAGTAGACTCCTCCTCTGAATCCATCTCCTTGCCAACAAGTGCACGAGCCTTGCTTGATGAGCTCTTCTTGTGTGATAAAGACTTCGACGAAGACTTGGAAGAAGACTATGAGGATTTCTTCTTCTTCTTGTCATCAGAATCATATTCCTTGCTCTTCTTCTTCTTCTTCTTCTTGGTCTCATTGTCCCACTGTGTACACTCAGAGATGTAGTGACAAGGTTTCTTGCATTTATGGCATGTCCTCTTCTTCTGGTCACAAGTAGAAGCTTCATCATTTCTTGAGCTGGATCTTGAAGACTTTCTGAAGCCTTTCTTCTTGGTGAACTTCTGGAACTTGTTCACAAGCATAGCAAGCTCCTTTCCAATGTCTTCAGGATCCCCAGAACTGCAGTCAGATTCTTCTTCAGATGAGGAAACAACCTTTGCCTTCAAAGCACCAGCTCGGCCATAGTTGGGACCATAGATATCTCTCTTCTCAGATAACTGGAACTCATGTGTGTTGAGCCTCTCAAGTATGTCAGACAGATCGAGTCTTGAAGCCAAGACGTTCTTGAATCATCAGGGCTAGGGTGTCGAATGAGCTGTCAAGTGATCTCAGAAGCTTCTTGACGATTTCGTGCTTGGTGATCTCAGTGGCGCCGAGTGCGCGAAGCTCATTTGTGATATCAGTGAGGCGATCAAATGTGAGCTAGACATTCTCATTGTCGTTTCTCTTGAAGCGGTTGAAGACGTTGCAAACAACATCAATCCTTGAGTCTCTCCGGGTTGAGACGCCTTCGTTGACCTTGGAGAGCCAGTCCCAGACTAGCTTGGCAGTTTCCAGAGCACTCACACGGCCATACTGTCCTTTGGTCAGATGACCACAGATGATGTTCTTGGCGGTCGAGTCCAGTTGAATGAACCTCTTGACATTAGCAGCGGTCGCACCTTCACCGACCTTGGGAACGCTGTTCTTGACAACATACTAGAGGTCGATGTCAATGGCTTCAAGATGCATAGGCATCTTATTCTTCCAGTAGGGGTAATTAGTGCCATCGAAGACAGGGCACGCAGCGGAGACCTTGATTATCCCTGCAGTCGACATAGCTAAAACTCCAGGTGGTTAAACCGAATCACACAGAACAAGGGAGCACCTTGCTCTGACACCAATTGCATGTGCTAGTAATCAACTAGAGGGGGGTGAATAGGCGATTTTTATGGAAGTCTTCAAAACACGGGGGTTTGAAGACAAACAGTAAAAATGAACCTATTGATATGCAGCGGAAGGTAGACTACACTAGACAAGCCATAGTCAAGTAAGCAATGAAGTGAAAGCACGAAGACTATCAGCAGCTAGGTAGTATGCATCAGGATGGAAGATAGTATGAAGCCAGACAACAACAGTATTCACACAGTGAAGACAATCAGATCATGCAAGCAAGCAATGACTTCATGAAGACCAACTAAAAGTAAAGAGAGGTAAGGGATAGAACCAGTTGCTTGGTGAGGACAAGGATTTGGTAGACCAGTTCCAGTTGCTGTGACAACTGTACGTCTGGTTAGGGAGGCTGAGATTCAACTCAGAAGACTGCATCTTCACCTTATTCCCCTTGAGCTAATAACACTTAGTCCTCGCCCAATCACTCTGGTAAGTCTTCAAGGTAGACTTCCAAACCTTCACAGACTTCGTTCACTGGCAATCCACAATGGCTCTTGGATGCTCAGAACGTGACGCCTAACCGGCTGGAGGATTCACAGTCCTCAAGTGTAACAAGTCTTCAGATCACGCGGACAGAAAGACTTCAGTGATGCCTAACACTCTTTGGCTCTGGGTGTTTTGGGCATTGTCCTCGCAAGGATCTCTCTCTCAAATGCTTCGGAGGTGGGTTGCTCTCAAACGACAAAAGCCGTGCACTAACTCTGAGCAGCCACCAATTTATGGTGTAGGGGGTGGGCTATTTATAACCCGGAGGCAACCCGACCTGATTTGTCCGAAATGAGCCTGGGTCACTAAGGAACTGACACATGTCCAATGGTCAGATTTCAAACACACGCGGCAGCTTGACTTGGGATACAAGTAAAGCTGACTCATCCAGCTCTGGATAAGATTTGCTCTCATTATCTTTGCTCAAAGACATAGGATTTCGTTGAGCATCACATCAGTCACTCTGACTTTGTTCACTTGGACCCCACTTAACAGTACGGTGGTTCCTATGACTCAACAAAGAAGAAAAGGAAACTACGAAACAACTATGTATTCGCACTCCATAGTCTTCATGTGAATGTCTTCTCAAGTCATAGTCTTCGTTGTGAATATCTTCACAGACCACCATTGTCTTCAATGTCTTCACACATTTTTAGGGGTCATATCTGGTAGGTAAACCGAATCAATAAGGGACTACTACCTGTGTTATCCTGCAATTCTCACAAACACATTAGTCCCTCAACCAAGTTTGTCGTCAATACTCCAAAACCATCTAGGGGTGGCACTAGATGCACTTACAAGGACAAAATATCGCTCTAGCTTGGGGGAGGCTTAAGTCAATGTTATATTCATGCCCCAATCATGAGCTCTCAAGAGAAATTATTATCTAGAATTTTGATGCTCGGCTTTCTCATAATGATCGATGCATGCTTGATACTTCTTGTACTGGTTCTTTTATGAAGAAGACTATTGAATTCCGGTGGGATCTTTTGGAAAGAATTAAACGCAATTCTAAAGATTGGGAACTCGACGAAGGTAACGAGTCAGGTATTAAGTTTAACTATGATTGTGTTAAATCTTTGATGAATACCGATGCTTTTCAAAAGTTTAGCACTAAATATGGACTTGACTCTGAGATAGTAGCCTCCTTTTGTGAATCATTTGCTACTCATGTTAATCTCCCTAAAGAGAAGTGGTTTAAATATCACCCACCTATTAAAGAAGAAATTAAAGAACCGGTACCAGTTAAAGAGGAAACTATACTTTATAATGTTGATCCAGTTGTTCCTACTACTTATATTGAGAAACCACCTTTCCCTGTTAGGATAAAGGAACATGCTAGAGTATCGACTGTGGTTAACAAAAGCTATATCAGAACACCTAAACCTGATGAACAAATTAAAGTAGAGCCTAGTGTTTCTATGGTTAAAGATCTCTTGGAAAAAATATAGATGGGCATGTTATTTACTTCTGTAATGAAGCTACTAGAATTGTCAAACCCGATAAAACAGATAATCATAGACCCGTTGTTGGTATGCCCGTTGTCTCAGTTAAAATAGGAGATCACTGTTATCATGGTTTATGCGACATAGATGCTAGCGTAAGTGCTATTCCTTACACCTTATATCATGAAATTAGGAATGACATAGCACCCGCAGAGATAGAAGACATAGATGTTACTATTAAACTTGCTAATAGAGATACTATTTCACCAATTGGGATTGTTAGAGATGTTGAAGTCTTGTGTGGGAAAATAAAATACCCTACTGATTTTCTTGTTCTTGGTTCCCCACAAGATGAATTCTCCATTATCTTCGGTAGACCTTTCTTGAACACTGGTAATGCTCAAATAGATTGTAAGAAACAAACGGTTGGTGTCAGTTTTGGTGATGAGTCTCAAGAGTTTAATTTTTCCAAGTTTAGTAGAGAGCTTCATGAAAAAGAATTTCCTAGTAAGGATGAAATAATTGGTCTTGCTTCTATTGATGTGCCTCCTACTGATCCTTTAGAACAATATTTGCTAGACCATGAAAATGATTTACATATGCACGAAAGAAATGAAAATAGATGAGATTTTCTTTGAACAACGTCCTCTGCTTCAACACAATTTGCCTATTGAAACTCTAGGAGGTCCTCCTCCACCTAAAGGTGATCCTGTGTTTGAATGAAAACAATTTCTGGACACTTTGAAATATGCTTATCTTGATGAAAATAAGATATATCCTGTTATTATTAGTGCTAACCTTTCAGAACATGAGGAAGAAAGATTATTGAAAGTTCTAAGGAAGCACCGAGCTGCTATTGGATATACTCTTGATGATTTAAAGGGCATTAGTCCCACTCTATGTTAGCACAAGATTAATATAGAACCTAATGCTAAACCATTTGTTGATCACCAACGTCGGTTAAATCCGAAGATGAAGGAAGTGGTAAGAACGGAAATATTAAAACTTCTGGAAGCAGGTATAATCTATCCTATAGCTGATAGTAGATGGGTAAGTCCAGTTCATTGTGTTCCTAAGAAAGGAGGTATTACTGTTGTTCCTAATGATAAGAATGAACTTATTCCACAAAGAATTGTTACAGGCTATAGAATGGTAATTTATTTTATAAAATTAAACAAAGCAACTAGAAAAGATCATTACCCTCTGCCCTTTATTGATCAAATTCTAGAAAGATTATCTAAGAACACACACTTTTGCCTCCTTGATGGATATTCTGGTTTTTCACAAATACCTGTTTCTCAGCCTGATCAAGAAAAGAACACTTTCACTTGTCCCTTTGAAACTTATGCTTATAGACGTATGCCTTTCAGTTTATGCAATGCACTTGCTACCTTTCAAAGATGTATGATTGCTATATTCTCTGACTCTTGTGAAAAGATTGTTGAGGTTTTCATGGATGACTTCTCTGTTTATGGGAAGTCTTTTGATGATTGTTTAAGCAATCTTGATCGGGTTTTGCAGAGATGCGAGCAAACAAATCTTGTCTTGAATTGGGAGAAGTGCCACTTTATGGTTAATGAAGGTATTGTTTTGGGCCATAAAATTTCTGAAAGAGCTATCGAAGTGGACAATGCTAAGGTTGATGCAATCGAGAAAATGCCATGTCCTAAAGATATCAAAGGTATTCATAGTTTCTTAGGTCATGCTAGTTTCTATAGGAGATTTATCAAAGACTTTTCTAAAATTTCTAGGCCTCTTACAAATCTTTTGCAAAAGGATGTTCCTTTTGTTTTTGATGATGATTGTTTAGAAGCCTTCGAAACACTCAAGAAAGCCTTAATATCTGCACCTATTGTTCAACCACCTGATTGGAACTTGCCTTTTGAAATTATGTGTGATGCTAGTGATTATGCTGTTGGTGCTATTCTAGGACAAAGAGTGATAAGAAACTGAATGTTATTCATTATGCTAGTAAAACTCTAGACAGTGCACAACGGAATTATGCAACTACTGAAAAAGAATTTCTAGCAGTGGTATTTGCTTGTGATAAATTTAGATCTTACATTGTTGCTCTAAAGTTATCATTCACACCGACCATGCTTCTATTAAATATCTTATGGAAAATAAAGATGCTAAACCTAGACTTATTCGATGGGTTCTGTTGCTACAAGAATTTGATTTACATATTACTGATAGGAAAGGAGCTGAGAACCCAGTAGCTGATAACTTGTCTAGGCTTGAAAATGTGCTTGATGACCCACTACCTATTGATGATAGTTTTCCTGATGAGCAGTTAGCTGCAATAAATGTTTCTAATAATACTCCTTGGTATGTTGATTATGCTAATTACATTGTTGCTAAATATTTACCACCTAGCTTTACTTACCAACAAAAAAATTCTTCTATTATTTAAGACATTACTTTTGGGATGACCCACATCTTTATAAAGGAGTAGATGGTATTATTAGACGTTGTGTACCTGAGCATGAAAAGGGACAAATCCTATGGAAATGTCACTCCGAAGCTTATGGAGGGCATCATGCTGGAGACAGAACTGCTCACAAGGTATTGCAATCTAGATTTTATTGGCCTACCCTCTTCAAGGATGCCCGTAAGTTCGTCTTATCTTGTGATGAATGTCAAACAATAGGTAATATCAGTAAGCGTCAAGAAATGCCTATGAATTATTCACTTGCTATTGAACCATTTGATGTTTGGGGATTTCATTACATGGGGCCTTTTCCTTCCTCTAATGGGTATACACATATTTTGGTTGTTGTTGATTATGTTACTAAATGGGTAGAAGCTATTCCAACCAGTAGTATTGATTGACGACGACATGTACCTAGGGTAGGGTCATAGGCCTGACCTAGACACCCTCCCCAAGGACATTGCCCTAAAGTCAGAAGCATTCAAGGGATAACATCATCCACTCGACCAGAAGCATTCCACTCGGAGGATTCAGTGTCACTCGACCATAGCAATAGTCACTCAACGACCAGAAGATCTAAAGCAACGGTCGGGCATTTACTCTGTAGACTTAATGGTCATTCATGTATCTTTATTGCTGGCGTTACCAGTAACGCCCCATCTTTATGTACCTTAAACCCTGTGTAACTGAGGGCGGGAGGGTGTAGCGACCCGACCTCAGACGGTCAAGTCTCTGTGCTTAAGTGTCATCCCTGGATCGGTATGCTGACACACACAGTACTCGAGGATTTATAACAGAGGTAAATCACATGTATAAAATAACGTAAATACTGTTACCTCAATCCAAATAGCGGAAGTAACAACAAGGTTGTGGATTCCCATCAACACCAACGGCAAAGTTGAGTGTAGAAATCGTAACCCTAACGTATCACTTACTCGTCGTAAGAAGTCCTGCAACATGAGACGTTGCAGCCACAAAGGGTCAGTACATTGAATGTACTGGCAAATTCACACCATAGAGCAATGATGAATAAAGGCTATCACTACATGCATATATGGCTGGTGGAAAGCTCTATGGTTAACATGTTTTTGCGAAAAGCCAATTTTTCCCTACTGCAAAGGAATATATTTTATTTAACTACAAAGTGGTTGAAAATATTGAGAAGGTAAACCCCCTCTCAATCCCAATTAAAAGTAATCTTTAACAACCCAACAAATTATTTATAGAGTGATGAGATCAACATGATAATCCAAGAACCAGATACTCAAGATGTCCATAACCGGGGACACGGCTAACCATGATTAGTTTGTACACACTGCAGTGGTTTGCGCACTTTTCCCCACAAGACTCGATCTCCTCCGTTGGATTTCTCACAATACATAATGTTTGAGAAACAGATGACCGAGACACAGTCTTTCCGAAGAGGTCCCCTTAACCGATAGATAGGCATGTACACCTACAATCCCCTACATCTGCTAGCCCATCATGGAAAGGTTACCCACAACTTACTCAACTATGCCAGAGCCCATAATGGCATGTGGCTGCACACGGATGTTTCTAGCATGAATAATCTTATGATCCCTTTGAGCCTGGGTGGCGGACTGTAGGATGATCACACGGATACCCCGGGATCTCCTATGACAACATTGGATACCCCAGGTGCCCAAACAAGCAATCCACCCAGATGTGTATTAAATTTTCCACCTTAAGTTGAACCATTAATTAACAATCTCACATCTGTCATGGATACACTCAAACCCAATCCACGTCTACGAGCATAGCATGGAAATATGAGCATAACATAATAGTAACTCCCAAGGTTTGAATCCAGGGCAATAGGTTCCTACCTCATCAACTACTTCCCAATACCCACATGTTATCAATCCTACTCATGCAATGTTTGAGGGTGAAACTAATGCATAAAAACTGGGTATGAAAGGGACATGATCAAAGTGTGAACTTGCCTGTACTGTTGATGAAGATGATTTGCACTCAACACTCTTGATAGTTCTACTCGTCACACTCGGTCAATCTATCGTAAGCAAACAATAGTAACCACACATAAGCAATCACTCAAAAGATCGGAAAGAACGAAGAATACGATTCGGAAAACATCAAAACCAAGCAAATAACTCTTGCAACATAAAACAATTTATAACAGTACCAAAATTATATGAATTTGGCCTTATCAGAAATTTTAGGTTAAGAGCTTCGATAAGCAAAAAGAATCAACTAAATCGGAGCTACGAAACTCAAGTTACGATCAAACGAAGTTCAAATACAAAACTGGTTGAAATCAAATTTTAAAACTTTCAAAAACATGTTCAAGTTGTTTTACTGGATAGAGGGGATCATAACGAAGAAGTGAGCGTTGGTTTCGTTGGATTTGGACAAACGAGTAAAAAGTAGTGATCGTTTGAAAATCAGGGACTAATCTGTAAATAAAATCATCATAGATAGGTCCTTGGCCGAAATTGAAAAAAAAAGAAAAAAATACTAAACAACGAACGTTCGCTGCCGAACGCTAACTAGCAAATCCGTTCGCTGTGAAGACCTAACCAGCAAACGTTCTCGAAATAACTAGGCTAAAAAGTAAAATCGATCTAATAATATAAAACCGAACTAAAAGAAAAACCTAAAAAGAAAACCGGGTCGGTTTGTACCGGTTCTGGGCGGTTTTTCGTTGAAAACCGGCGGCGGCGGTTAGCGACAGACTGCGGCGAGGGTGGCACGGCTCTGGCGACTGCGAGGAGCGGCGGCGGCGGCGGGTGGCAGCGTGGCTACGGCGGCAGGCGGCAGCGCGCACCGGCGAGGCACAGCGGCAGCGGCGGCGGCGCTGGTGGTGTGCAGCGGTGGGGACGGAAAACAGCGGCGGTGCGGGCGGCGTGATCCGGGGCTGCGGAGCGGCGGGTGAGGAGGAGAAAGAGGGGCGGCGGAGGCGGCGCTTTATAGGAGGGCGGGGCGGGTGCCTTGGCGGAGGGGGCAGGGCGGCGCGGAGGTGGCCGGGTCGGCCAAGGCGGCGCGGACTCCGTGTTGGAGCCGGAGACGGGAGAGGCGGCGCGGCGCTCGGCTGGGCTGGGCTGGTGACTTGGGCCGGCCCAGTTCGGCAGAAGAGAAAAGTTTTTTTTTGTTTTTTTAAACATTTTTCCACACAAACTAATATAATAAAAACAAAAAAATAAATAATAAACTTATATAGGCATATAATATATCAAAATTTTCAGAAAACAATTTTCTACAACGTGAACATTTTTATAACTTTAAATAAAATCTACAAAAATTCGAATAAATCAAACAATGCTACTGATTCAATAAAACCCACTAAAAATCATTTTAAAAATACAAAATGATTTCAAATTAATTTTTCTCCAACTTTCTATTGTAGGGAATCATGTTACCCTATTTTCTGTATATTTTATTTTTGGAGAAAAATAATTTTAATAAAACCCAAATAACTCCAAATTGAAAATAATTTCAAAAGGACTTTGATTTTGATCCTTTTAAACTTCCAACTCATATTTCATATGTTTTTGAAAAAGTCATTTTATCTTCTCTCATGAAAATCATTGAGTTGCTTGTAGTTTCTGAAATTGAAATATTTCCAAATGAAATTCAAATCTTTTCAAAACCCTTTTCATTTATTCAAATGGAAGAAGTCATGTCATCTTCTCTCTAGGGTTTTGTATTTGAAAATAATTTGAATTCACGGAGATCATAAATGCAAAATGAAAGTTTGGGAAAGTCCTTTTATTCCCTCCCATTAAACTTTCAAAAAGTTTCAAATTCACTCACTTTCAGTCAATCAATCACACAACAATCAAACAAACAATCTAAACTATCTATTTAATATAACATTCCAAAATTTAGAATTTTGGGATGTTACAGAGGGGTCTGGCGAACTCTATGTAAGCCACCCCCCTCCTCAGGGACAAGGGTTCACACCCCCTGTAACTCCACACACATAATCCAATCGACCGAGCTCCCGAGCACCGAGACGTAGGGCTGTTACTTCCTCCAAGAAGGGCCTGAACTCGTAAATCTTGTGTGTACAACTTCACCATAGATAGGATCTTGCCTCCTCTTACCTACCCCCATTCTACTGTTAGTCTTAGAACCACGACAGTTGGCGCCCACCATGGGGCAGGTGTCTTAGCGACTTTTTGGTGAAGTT
Organism: Aegilops tauschii subsp. strangulata; assembly: GCF_002575655.3. Taxonomy (NCBI): domain Eukaryota; kingdom Viridiplantae; phylum Streptophyta; class Magnoliopsida; order Poales; family Poaceae; genus Aegilops; species Aegilops tauschii. The sequence goes on from NC_053039.3 coordinate 285,345,803, forward strand.
GCGATTTTTCCGATTCCCATCCTCATGGTTTCCGGCGGTGGATTGGCTGAGGGCCGCGAGATCCGTCTCGGCGCGCTCGTCTTCGTCGCCGATGACTCCGCCTGGCTTCAGGAAGCCCCCCTCAACGTCGAGACGCTTCCCGTCCGCAGGGCGACGCACTTTCACACGTGCGTTCGCGGCGTCCTTCTCCGGCAGCCGTCGACCCAGTATCGGTCGGCTCCTGAGGTGTCCCCGCTCCCCGCCGTTCGCCGGCGCAAGCGATCCGGTCGGTCGCGACTTTAGCGGTGGGTGAAACACGCGGTGGCTCGTCAGTCGGTCACCCCAAAAGTCACGGCAATCGAGCCCGACGAAACTCTCTACGTCCTGTTCGATCTGTCGACTGGCTCCATCGAGACCGCATCCGAGTGCGATAGCAGCGATCCTGCGGCTGAAGTCTTGATGGTCGACGGGCCACGCAGTCCGCCTGGCTTCCGCCGCGACAATGGCAGTGATGGTGGCGGTGATCTGTCACGCGTTCATGAGGAGTACCACTCCAAAACCCTTTCTTCGCATAGAGGGAAGAGCTTCGCCGCCGCAACATGGAGGCACTCCACACGCCCATCATTGGGGAAACCTCTGAGGCTCGGGCCTTGGAGGAGGCGCGCCTGGCCAATTTGGCTGAGCACACCCGACTAGAGAACCTTCAGCATGCACTCGACGAGCGTGCTCGGCAGCGGATCCCTGAGTCCAGTCGACGACAGCTTTTTCCGCCACAACCTTAGGTATACCGCACTCTGATTCAAAATCTCACAGCTACAGCCCGTATAGCAGAGTCAATTCAGCCTTCCCAGTCGGAGGCTGGTAGGGATTTGATGCAGATCCGGGCCTTACTCCGGGCAGCAGGAGAGCAGAACACGGCGGTGTCTCAGTCGCGAAACAGGATTCATAGCAGATCCGTGATGGCAGATACAGTTCAGTCGGCCCACAGCCCAAGATTGCCCCCGCGGCGTGAGGGACGTGGGCACTAGCAAGACCAGTACATGAGACGCAACCATGAGCAGTATGATCACCGAGTCGGCCGCGATGACCGTCGTCGAGTACCCACACCTCCTCCGAGGAGTGGATCATATGTGCCCCGGCAATATGATGACAGACGCCCGCACAGTGGCGAGCGAAGAATATCAGTCGACCCAAGGAAGCCAGGCTTTGATGCAAGATCTATTCTCATTCAAGGTTTGGTCGACAGGAACAGGGCACACAGAGAGGGCCTTGACAGAGATCGCCCGACTGGCAGCAGAGTGCATGTTTCAGGTCTAGAGTGTTTTAGCAGAGCCATCAGGGCTGCAGAGATTCCTCCCAACTTCAGGTTGGCAACTGGAGTCAGCAAGTTCACTAGTGAGTCCAAGCCCGACACTTGGCTTGAGGACTACCGAGTGGCTGTGCAGATTGGTGGCAGCAATGATAAAGTGGCCATGAAGCATCTTCCTCTGATGTCGGAAGGTTCAGCAAGAGCATGGCTGAATCAGTTAACCCCAGGCAGTATATTCAGCTGGGAGGAGCTTGCCTGAGTGCTTGTTAGAAATATTGAGGGTACTTGCAAACGGCCAACAGGATTGACAGAATTGCAACATTGCGTGCAAAAACCGAATGAGACTCTGAGGGATTAAATTTAGAGGTGGACCACTTTGCATCACACAGTGGAAAACGTATCTCAGCATCAAGCAGTTTGTGCCTTCAAGGAAGGCATGCGGTATCGAGAGCTTAACCTGAAATTCGGTCGGACGGGAGATATGTCTCTGACTCAGATGATGGAAATAGCCACTCGGGACGCTAAAGGAGAAGAAGAGGATCGACTCCGCAATAGGAAGAGCAAGCCAGTCGGTCAGGACACCGGTGGAGGTAATTCCAATCGGAAACAGAAACGTAAAGCTGAGCCTACAGGACCTGGAGAAACTACGGCAGTGATCCAAGGAAAGTTTAAAGGGAAACCTAAGGGGCCCTCTACCCCCAAGAAGTTAAAAGATCAAGCAGGGAATGAAGTGTTGGATTTGCCATGTCACATTCACACCAAGAAGGATGAAGAGGGTAATCTGATTTACCCTAAACACACCAGTCGACAGTGTCGGCTCCTGATCCAACAATTCCGAGAGAAGCAACCCAGTGAAAAGGAGAAGGAGTCAGACAAGGATGAGGACAAGGAAGAAGGTGATGATGGTTTTCCCAACGTCAATTCCACTCTGGTGATTTTTGCTGATGTTGAGAGCAAAAGTCGACTGGTGATAAACCGAGAAGTGAATATGGTTGCTCCGGCAACGACAACATACCTGAAGTGGTCACAGACAGCTATCACATTCGACCAATCTGATCATCCCGCACGCGTTGCCACTCTAGGGAGGCAAGCACTGGTAGTCGACCCAGTTGTTGGAGGCACTCGACTGACCAAAGTGTTGATGGATGGTGGTAGCGGCCTGAATATTCTTTAAGCTGAAACCTTGAAGGGGATGGGCATTCCAATGTCCAAGATTAGCGAGAGCAGCATGAGTTTCCATGGTGTTATCCCTGGAAAAAAAGCCGAATCACTCGGCCAGATCTCTCTTGATGTGGTTTTCGGTGATTCGAAGAATTACCGTAAGGAAAAGTTGACATTTGAAGTAGTGGATTTCCAGAGTGCTTATCATGCTATTTTGGGTAGGCCTGCATATGCACGTTTTATGGCTCAACCATGTTACGTGTACCTCAAATTGAAAATGCCTGGTCCCAGAGGAGTGATCACAGTCACTGGCAATAGGCAGAAGGCAGAAGAGTGCCTCCAGAAGGGTTAGAAAATTGCCGATGCACAAATGGCAGCAGTTGAAATGCAAGAATATCAGAAGAATGCAGATCCGAGTGATTTGTTGCGAGCCAAGAAGCCTGCCACCGATTCTGCATTTCAGTCGTCCGGTGAAACAAAGTCGATTCATATTCATCCGACCGATCCTAATGCTGCTCCTACTCATATCTCAACATCACTCAACAGCAAATAGGAAGAAGCGCTCATCCAGTTCCTCCGTGAGAACTGGGATATCTTTGCATGGAAACCTTCTAACATGCCGGGTGTACCCAGGGAACTGGCTGAGCACCGTTTGTGAGTCGACCCGAAGGTGAAACCAGTCAAAGAGCATCTTCGACGGTCCGCCGTACAGAAGAGAAAGGCAATTGGCGAGGAAGTGGCTCGGCTCCTGGCAGCTGATTTCATCCGAGAGATTTACCACTCCGAGTGGCTCGCCAATGTTGTCATGGTCCCCAAGAAGGATGACTCACTTCGTATGTGTATTGACTTCAAGCATATCAATCGGGCTTGCCCGAAAGATCAGTTTCCTCTCCCCCACATCGACCAAATTGTCGACTCAACTGCGGGTTGTGAGCGTTTGTCTTTTCTGGACGCATATTCCGGGTATCATCGGATCCGACTGTATGGGCCCGATGAAATAGAAACAGCTTTCATCACCCCATTTGGGTGCTTTTGCTATGTAACCATGCCATTCGGTCTCAAAAACGCTGGTGCCACATTTATGAGGATGATTCAGATGTGCCTGCTCACTCAAATCAGTCAGAATGTGGAAGCATATATGGATGACATTGTGGTCAAGTCGTGTAAAGGTTCCGACCTGCTGACTGACCTTGCTGAAACCTTTGCCAACCTGAGAAGGTATGATATCAAGCTTAATCCGTCGAAGTGCACATTCGGAGTTCCGGGAGGAAAGTTACTCGGTTTCCTCGTTTTCGAACGAGGGATCGACGTGAATCCAGAGAAAGTTGGGGCCATACTCCGTATGAAACGCCCTGTGCGTGTGCATGAAGTTCAGAAGCTTACTGTTTGTTTGGCCGCCTTGAGTCGATTCATCTCTCACCTCAGTGAAAAGGCATTGCCTCTTTACCGACTGATGAATAAATCTAATAAGTTCGAGTGGAGTCCTGAAGCTGACACAGCATTTGCGGAGCTTAAAGCCCTGCTATCCACCCAGCTGGTGCTTGCTGCCCCAATCAGCAAAGAGCCTTTACTGCTTTATATTGCAGCCACTGGACAAGTCGTCAGTACAGTACTCACGGTCGAGCGGGGAGAAGAAGGAAAAGCTTATAAAGTTCAGCGCCCAGTATACTATATTTCTGAAGTCTTAACTCCGTCCAAGCAGAGATATTCGCATTATCAGAAGCTTGTTTATGGAATTTACATGACCACGAAGAAGGTTGCACATTATTTCTCTGATCACTCCATTACAGTCATCAGCGACGCACCATTGTCAGAAATTCTGAACAACAGAGATGCAACTGGTCGAGTGGCAAAGTGGGCGATTGAACTCCTTCCCTTGGATATCAAGTTTGAAGCAAAGAAAGCTATCAAGTCCCAAGCAATAGCAGATTTCCTCGCCGAGTGGGTTGAGCAGCAACAACCGACTTAGATTCACTCGGAGCATTGGACCATGTTCTTTGATGGATCCAAGATGTTGAATGGTTCTGGTGCTGGGGTGGTTTTGGTATCCCCCGAGGTGACAGGCTCAGCTATGTTCTTCAGATTCATTTTGATTCCTCCAACAATGAAGCTGGATATGAAGCACTTCTGTACCTGTTGCGTATGGCCATTTCGCTTGGTGTCCGTCGCCTAATGGTCTACGGCGACCCAGATTTGGTGATTAATCAAGTAATGAAGGAGTGGGACGTCAGGAGCCCGGCTATGACTGGCTATTGTAATGCAGTGAGAAAGTTAGAAAAGAATTTTGAGGGATTAGAGCTTCATCATATACCTCGACTAAAAAATCAAGCAGCTGATGATTTGGCAAAGATAGGTTCCAAGCGTGAGCCTATTAACAGTAGTGTGTTCCTGGAACATCTTCGCACGCCGTCTGTCCAAGAGGATCCCTTCACGGAGGAGCCCCCACAACCTAAAAGCCCTACTGATCCGACTGAAGTTGAAATCCTACCCGTGGTCGACTTGGTCATGGAAGTTTTGGTTGTGTACCCGATTCGACGGTGCTATACATTGCGTATATTCTCAAGAAAGAACTCCCAGAGGATGAAGAAGAGGCCCGTCAGATTTTCCATCGATCCAAAGCTTTCACAGTAATGGGTGGACAGCTTTACAGAGAAAGTGTTACCGGAGTCGCTCAAAAGTGCATAACACCGGAAGAAGGTCGAGTGACCCTCAACGACATCCACTCGGGGACTTGTGGTCACTATGCGTCCTCTCGGACCATTGTGGCCAAAGCATACCGAGCGGGATTTTATTGGCCACGAGCGAATGAAATGGCAAAAGACATAGTCGACAAATGTGAAGGTTGCCAGTTCTATTCCAACATGTCTCACAAGCCTGCATCAGCCCTGAAGACCATTCCACACGTCTGGCCCTTTGCTGTCTGGGGTTAGATATGGTTGGACCTCTGAGGACTGGAAGGAGCGGCTTCACTCATGTGCTCGTAGCAGTCGACAAGTTCACCAAATGGATTGAAGCCAAGCCTATCAAAAACCTCGAAGCCAGTACTGCTGTCAGCTTCATCAGAGAGTTAACATTCAGATATGGTGTTCCGCACAGCATCATCACTAATAATGGGTCAAACTTTGATTCTGATGAGTTCAGAGGCTTCTATGCTTCCCAAGGCACTCGGGTAGACTATGCTTCAGTCGCCCATCCCATGTCGAATGGACAAGCTGAGAGAGCGATTGATTCTCAAAGGACTGAAACCCCGATTGATGCGTGACCTCAAGCATGCGGCAGGTGCTTGGGTCTATGAGCTTCCATCAGTGCTTTGGGTATTGAGGACAACTCCTAATCGGTCGACTGGTCGAACTCCATTCTTCTTAGTCTATGGGGCTGAAGCTGTGCTTCCGAGAGACTTGCTTCACAATGCACTCCAAGTCAAACTTTTCTCATAAGATGAAGCAGAACAGGCTCGACAAGATGTAGTTGATCTCCTAGAACAGGAAAGAGAGATGGCTCTGATCCGGTCGACCATTTATCAGCAAGATCTGTGTCGATTCCATGCTCGAAACATGAGAGGTCGAGCATTTCAAGAGGGGGACTTGGTTCTTCGAGTGGATCAGCAGCGACCACACAAGCTCGCTCCTGCTTGGGAAGGCCCCTTCATCATCACCAAAGTGCTCCACAATGGAGCCTATCGCCTCTACAATGTGGAGCACAATAAAGACGAGCCACGCACTTGGAATGCGGAGCTGCTCCGCCCCTTTTATACTTAAGCATTCAGACTGTTGAGATGTAATAAGAAATACTTCCTAGTTTGATTATCAAAGACACAGTTTTACAGTCTCCTAAATGATTGTTGTTCCTTTTTTATGTGTTCTAAATCCCCCAGTGGGTACCTTAGCTACGAATCCGCTTCGCCTAAGTTCCAAAAAAGAAAATCCTGCCGAGTGAAGAGCAAGCCTCTCACTCGGGGGCTTAGCTGCGAATCCGTTTCACCTAAGTTAGAAAATCCTGCCGAGTGAAGAGCAAGCCTCTCACTCAGGGGCTTAGCTGCGAATCCGTTTCGCCTAAGTTTATAAAAAATCCTACCGAGTGGTGAGCAAGCCTCTCACTCGGGGGCTTAGCTGCAGTCCAGTACTCGCCTAAGTTTGAAAAATCCTACCGAGTGGTGAGCAAGCCTCTCACACGGGGGCTTAACTGCAGTCCAGTACTCGCCTAACTTTGAAAAATCCTACCGAGTGGTGAGCAACCCTCTCACTCGGGGGCTTAGCTGCAGTCCAGTACTCGCCTAAGTTTGAAAAATCCCACCGAGTGGTGACCAACCCTCTCACTCGGGGGCTTAGCTGCAGTCCAGTACTCGCCTAAGTTTGAAAAATCCCACCGAGTGGTGACCAACCCTCTCACTCGGGGGCTTAGCTGCAGTCCAGTACTCGCCTAAGTTTGAAAAATCCCACCGAGTGGTGACCAACCCTCTCACTCGGGGGCTTAGCTGCAGTCCAGTACTCGCCTAAGTTTGAAAAATCCCACCGAGTGGTGAGCAGACCTCTCACTCTGGGGCTTAGCTGCAGTCCAGTACTCGCCTAAGTTTCAAAAATCCCACCTAGTGGTGAGCAACCCTTTCACTAGGGGGCTTAGCTGCAGCCAGTACTCGTCTACATTTGAAAAATCCCACCGAGTGGTGAGCAACCCTCTCACTCGGGGGCTTAGCTGCAGTCTCGTACTCGCCTAAGTTTGAAAAATCCCACCGAGTGGTGAGCAACCCTCTCACTCGGGGGCTTAGCTGCAGTCCAGTACTCACCTAAGTTTGAAAAATCCCACCGAGTGGTGAGCAACCCTCTCACTCGGGGGCTTAGCTGCAGTCCAGTACTCGCCTATGTTTGAAAAATCCCACCGAGTGGTGAGCAACCCTCTCACTCGGGGGCTTAGCTGCAGTCTAGTACTCGCCTAAGTTTAAAAAATCCTGCCGAGTGATGAGCAAGCCTCTCACTCGGAGGGTTACCTGCGGTCCAATACTCGCCTAAGTTTACAACACGTCCCGATCCGTAAGGACGACGAGGTGTAGGTCGACTGTGACCTTCTCCTCGGAGCTGCGCCATAAGTACAATGTGCGCTCCATCCTGATCCGCAAGGACGATGAGGTGCAGGTCGACTGCGACCTTCTCCTTAGAGCTGCGTCATAAGTACAATGTGCGCTCCATCCCGATCGGCAAGGACGACGAGGTGCAGGTCGACTGCGACCTTCTCCTCAGAGCTGTGCCATAAGTACAATGTGCGCTCCATCCTGATCCGCAAGGACGATGAGGTGCAGGTCGTCTGTTACCTTCTCCTCAGAGCGGCATCACGAGTACACAGACTATTCCGAGTGAAGAAACAAGTTCCACTCGAAGGCAAACACAAGCATATTCAAAGATAAACCAAGTTCAGATAAATCCTAAGACTCCAGACCACGGATTAAAGTACTCGGGCATCAGGCCCAAAGGAGTTTAACAGTTACAAAATCACTCGGTATTCCGAGGCAAATTTAAGGCAAGGCATAAAGTTTGTTCACTCCGCAAGAGTAGGGCTAGCAGGCTCGACGAACTCGTCTAGGTCGATTCCATCAGCAATCCGAGTGGCAGCAGCAATGAAGGATTCCATGAAGGATTGGAAGTCATGCTTTTTGGTATTGGCAACATTGATCGCCGCTAGCTTCTCTTCTCGCGCTTCCTTGCAGTGGACATGAACCAAAGACAGAGCCACGTCAGCACCACATCGAGCAGAAGACTTCATTGAGTCGAGTTGTCAGAGATTCGAGGTCATTTTGGAGCGTCGCCCCTGGCCAGAGTGCTGCGTCGATTCGCAACATCGCACCTTTCAGTCGAGCAAGGTAGTCGAAAACACCAGCGACATGGGATTCCAATCGGAGCACGTTCATGGCACCTTCATCCTTAACAGGAGAGAGGATGGGGTCCAAGCTTGTCTCAATTCGCCCAGTCTCTTCCTCGAAGTTCTGGCAAAATTCTGCACACGCAATACAACGATGAGTCAATGGTTATATGTTGAGTCGACGACAACAAGCTAGTCGGACAAAGGAACACACCTTCAAGCATGACAAACAGCTTCTTGGCAAGACCTCCCAGATAATTCTCCAAGTCATCTCTCTTGCGGGCGATGTCTTCCACTTTGTCGGCCAGGGCCCTCTTGTCCTTCTTCAGACGAGTCACTTCCTTGTTGGCTTCATCAAGGGCAGTTTTCAGCTTGGCGTTGTCTTCCTCCAGTTTGCCGACTAAAGCCAGCTTCTGGTCAGCGAGTGCAGTTTTCTCTTTGGCTGTTTTCTGCGCAGTTGCAAGGTCCAGATCCTTCTTCGCCAGAGCCTGGTCCATTATTTCTGAAAGAAATAACGCTCGAATCAGAAAAAGCAAATAACACCCGGTTCAGGAACAAATCAGTCGACAAAATTTTCATACCAACAGCTTCATCCTTGGCCTTCTGCAAGTTTGTCTTGGCTAGCTCTAGATCGAGATTGAGCTGAATCTGCTTCTACTCCAGGTCAACAAAACAAGCTCCAAGTTCACTGGATTTCTATAATCAAAGGACGGTCAGTCGACAGATGAAAAGGTTGGTTACTTCAAAGCAATGGAGTGATAAATTCAACAAGTTCTAAGACTACTGCCGAATCAAACATCCAACAGTAGTCTCGGGGACTACACCCAGTGGGTGCACTTAGCGTGCCCCCACTGATCTAGTTTCCACTCGACATGGTCCGCCCAGGCCGAGTGTAAAAAAGAAAGAGGAAAGTTGTTCTCAGACCACAGTCGACTGCCTGCAGTCGACTACGGTCTCAGGGACTACACCCAGTGGGTGCACTCAGCGTGCCCCCACTAGTTCAGGTTCCACTCGACATGACCTGTTCAGACCGAGTGAGAAAATTCTGATTCTCAGACCATAGCCGACTGCCTGCAGTCGACCACGGTCTCGGGGACTACACCCAGTGGGTGCACTCAGCGTGCCCCCGCTGGTTCAAAGACTTAGTCGACACAACCTAGTCGACCCAAGAAACAAAACTATTCAGCAGTAAGTTAAAACACCCAGTGGGTGTACAAATGCAAAAAGCAGACTGATGAAAAGATGCTCAAGGAAAGTTTTCAGGTAGCATATCCTAACAGAACAAGCGACAAGCCAAAAGATCAATCGGTAATCAACCAACCTGGACGTTGCTCTGGAGAGCTGAGCTGGCGTCGTAAGCAGCTTGACTGGCCTCCCGAACCACCTTCATCTGCTCCATCATGATGCCTGCCTGGCGTATAGCCTCCTTGGCGGCACCCACTTGGTCCTCTGGGACATGATGCGCAGTGAAGAGTGAAGATGGATCGGCTGGAGTCTGTGCAGTCGACGATGAAGGCTGGGCACTCGACAATGGTACGACAAAAGTCACAGAAGCCCGATTGGCATTGCCAGTCTCCTGGATCACCGGTTCCGTCACTGGCGTCGACTGAGGCACCTTGCCAGTTGATGTCTTCCTGCTTCTCCTTCCCATAGGCCTTAGCGGCACATCCTCGTCATCATCTGGAAGATCAATGACATTGGGTGGGGCTGCAAGAGAATCAATCGCCAGAATTCAGTCGACCAACAAAACGGCTGAGAAAGTAAAGACAAGATTGCAAAAGTCATACCTGGGTTGGAAGTGACCGCGTCTCCCATTTCCTCGTCACCGTCTCTGTAAGCAGAAGTCCCAGAGGTAGCAGCACTACAAGTTTCAAGATTCACTCGGTTAAATCAAGAAGAGAGTCGATAGCACAGTTCCTTGAGCAGAAAATGAGGACAAGACACTTACGCAGAAGCGACGGGAACATCAATCTTGATCTTGGGCAGGGTCTTCCGAGACTTCGATGCTGCAACTTTGGGCTGCTTCGAAGCCTTTTCACTCGGCACAGGGGAAGAGGTCCGAGTGCACTTGGAAGTTAGTCCAGTCGACAGAGCTACTTTGCCACGGACACTTGCTGGGTCATGCTTATTCTTGGAACGCCTTTTGTGGCGAGGTGGTGACTCGACTTCTTCGCCACTGCTCGAGTCCTCGCTTTCCTCGTCCTCTTCTCCTCCATCAGACTGCCAATCCATGCTTTTGCCTCCGCTTTCTTCTCCCTCCTGGTACTGTTCTTGCTCCCCGTTCGGCATTGAGTATGTCTCCGTATAGATCTGCAAAGCAAAAGAGGTGAGCAAAGGATGGTTGACTCAGTAAACAATTGCAAGTCATAATGAAAAACACTCGGAAATAAAGAATCGACCTTGTCTGGTTGGTTGTTGGTGTCGAATGGCAAAACTCTTCAGGACCCCCTGGGGTTGTCCTTGTTTCCTGTGATGCCTTGCACCCACTACGCCACCGTCTTCTCGTCAACGTCCTCCGGGTGGATCCAAGTGGAATCTTCAATCCCCGAGTACATCCACATCGAGTGATCACAAGCCTGGAGAGGCTGGATACGTCGACGGAGAAATACCTCGAGCAAATCCATACCAGTCACACCCTCATGTATCCGCTGAACTACTCGCTCCATCAACATGGTCACCTCCACCTTCTCTGCTGGAGTCACTTTCAAGGTAGTGGGTTTTTGGACTCGCGCCAAGGAAAAGGGAGGGAGACCAGTCGAATGACCAGGGGTCGACTTGTCTTTGCAATAAAACCAAGTCGACTGCCACCCTCTAACCGAGTCAGGGAGAGTCATCATGGGAAAGGCACTTTTTCCCCGCATCTGGATGCCTAAGCCCCCACACATCTGGACCACCTGAGTTTTCTCGTCACTCGGGCCAGCTTTTTTCACAGTCTGCGAGCGGCATGTGAAGATGTGCTTAAACAAACCCCAGTGCGGTCAGCAGCCAAGGAAATTCTCACACAGAGAGACAAAGGCAGCAAGGTACGTGATAGTGTTGGGAGAAAAATGGTGGAGTTGAGCTCCGAAGAAGTTCAGAAAAGCACGGAAAAAGGGATGTGCGAGCAAGGAAAAACCACGGTCGACATGGGTGGCAAGCAAGACGCACTCGCCCTCCTGAGGCTGCGGCTCAGTTTCATCCCCCGGGAGCCTCCAGGAACTGTGCTCGATCAGCCCGCTCTCGGCCAGATCTCGCAAATCATCCAACTTGATTGTGGACTGGATCCAGTCGCCTTGGACCCAGCCGCGCGGCAAGCCGGATCTCGACGACGACCCGCTCCTGCCGGTCTTCTTCCCCTTCCCCTTCGCCGCCCCCTTCTTTGCGCGCTCCAGTGCCGCCGTATTGTCCTTCTCCATCGCAGCAAGAGGCGCACGGGCGGGATGCGGCGTTGAGCGTGGAAGCGGTAGCGGTGGAGAAGCAGAGGAGGAAGAAGGAAGAATTGAGGCGCACTTTGCAGAATTCCGCAATCCAACGCCTTATATGGGGTCATTTCCGAGTGGCTGACCCGTGGGCCCAAGCAATCCTGTCAAATCCCGCAACAGTCACGCGCGCAGTACGTGTCGTAAAAGGTGGCGCAGATATCGAGGCACCCCTGCCTAATCCGCCCCGGTTACTGCGACCTCCTCCGTCCCGCGCGCTTCCCAAAATTTTGAATCCCGCAAGATCCGGGAGCAGCAGAGCAGTCCGTCAGACCGAAGATTTTTTCCATATCAACACTCGAAGCTTAGCAGCAAAGTTCATTCGACAAACTAAGAATGGATCAAGATGACTGAAAAAGAAGTTGAAGTCGTCACGTTGTTCATTGGTCCCAACAAAACGCTTCCGAAGCGCATGAACTGAGTCGGGATTATTTTTCAACTCCTTCTCCACTCGAAACCTGAACCATTCGGGGGCTAATGACGATGACATGTACCTAGCGTAGGGTCATAGGCCTGACCTAGACACCCTCACCAAGGACATTGCCCTAAAGTCAGAAGCATTCAAGGGATAACATCATCCACTCGACCAGAAGCATTCCACTCGGAGGATTCAATGTCACTCGACCATAGCAATAGTCACGACCAGAAGATCTAAAGCCACTCTGTACAGCAACGGTCGGGCATTTACTCTGTAGACTTAATGGTCATTCATGTATCTTTATTGCTGGCGTTACCAGTAACGCCCCATCTTTATGTACCTTAAACCCTGTGTAACTGAGGGCGGGAGGGGTCTGGCGAACTCTATATAAGCCACCCCCTCCTCGGGGACAAGGGTTCGCACCCCCTGTAACTCCACACACATAATCGAATCGACCGAGCTCCCGAGCACCGAGACGTAGGGCTGTTACTTCCTCCGAGAAGGGCCTGAACTCGTAAATCTTGTGTGTACAACTTCACCATAGCTAGGATCTTGCCTCCTCTTACCTACCCCCCATTCTACTGTCAGTCTTAGAACCACGACATTGATCACAACACCTCTATTAAAATGCTTAAGGAAGTTATTTTCCCATGGTTTGGAGTCCCTAGATATTTAATGACTGATGGTGGTTCACACTTTATTCATGGTGCTTTCCGTAAAATGCTCGCCAAGTATGATGTTAGAATTGCATCACCTTATCATCCTCAGTCTAGTGGTCAAGTTGAACTTAGCAGTAGAGGAATAAAATTAATTTTACAACAGACTGTCAATAGGTCCCGGAAGAATTGGTCTAAGAAATTAGATGATGCACTTTGGGCTTATAGAACAGCATATAAAAATCATATGGCTATGTCTCCTTATAAAATGGTTTATGGAAAAGCTTGTCATCTGCCTCTTGAGTTAGAACATAAAACATATTGGGCAGTCAAAGAACTCAATTATGATTTCAAACTTGCCGGTGAAAAGATGTTATTTGATATTAGCTCATTGGATGAATGGAGAACCCAAGCTTATGAAAATGCCAAATTATTCAAAGAAAAAGTTAAAAGATGGCATGATAAAAGAATTCAAAAGCGTGAGTTTAAAGTTGGAGAATATGTTCTTTTGTACAACTCTCGTTTCAGGTACTTTGCAGGAAAACTCCTCTCCAAATGGGAAGGATCCTATGTTATTGAGGAGGTTTATCGGTCTGGAGCTATCAAAATAAATAATGCTAAAGGTACTAATCCAAAGGTTGTCAATGAGCAACGAATAAAAAATTATATCTCAGGTACGCCCATTAATGTTGAAAGTAATATTATCCAAACATTGACACCAGAAGAACACATAAAAGAGTCCTTCCGGAACACTCCAAAATCATGAAAAAAGAGGAGGTATGTGATGCGGTAAGTAAACGAACTCCGAAAAATTCACAAAAATATTTTTTGTTAGTTTTGGAATATTTAGAAAATTAGGAAAATAAGAAATAACTAGGAAGGTCACCCTGGTGGGCACAAGACACCAGGGTGCGCCTGGATTGCCAGGCGCGCCCAGGTGGGTTGAGCCCACCTAGGGTACCTTCCCAACTCCGTTTTTCTTCCGTTTGCTCGTTTCCCAAGATAAAAAAATCTTTATATACCCCCGAACCTATTGACCACCGTATCGCGGAGAAATCTTCTGTTCTCTTTTCTTGCTGTTTTCTATCAGATCTGTCAGGCCAGGCATCATGTCTTCCTCCTCCTCCAACAACATGGAAGAGGATGCTTGGTTGATGAAGATTGAGCTGAAGAGAGAGGAGCCCGTAGAAGCCATCAAAGGAGACCAGAGCAAGGAGACTACCGGAGATCAAGTCCCGGTGGTCGAGCAAGCACTGCCGGCAGAGGAAGAAGAAGAAGTTATCCTTAAACCTTACTATGCTCATCTTACCCCTACTGAGATTGAAGCTTTCCGGATCATTGAAACGGTTCGTGTGCAAAATAAATATCTCACTCATGAAAATATTCTGCATCAAGAGCACATCATCTTCCTCCGGAGCATCATCCGTAGATTGGAGAACATCTTGATCTTGAAGGACATGATTGCTACTCCACCACCACCACCTTCTTCTTCATCACCAAAAGAATATTGAGTTTCGGTTATGGTCACTCCCCTTGGCTTCCGCCAAGCTTGGGGGAGGTGCCCCGGTATCGTATCATCCCCACTATCTTTTTGCCTTTACTTAATTTCGTTCGATCTTTTTCTTTAGATGAATAAAGGTTTAGTTCGATCCTTTCTTTTCGAGAGTTTGCTTGGTGATCTATCCTTGTAATCGTGTGTGAGATATATAATAAAGTTTACATTGATTTTTTGCTTTCTTTACTTTCATGTTGCAATAAAAAGAAAGGAAATAAATTAAAAATATCAGATGCTAATCTTATGCTAAGTGATGACACCACATAAGGAAAAGTATAAGTAGGAAATTTTATTAGAGATTGACAAACATAGCAATGGTCAATGATGCAACTCATGAAAGAATTAATAAGGGAAGAGAAGATTCACATATAAATACACTATCCTATAAATCTTTTGTGATTATGAGCCCCCATCAAAATATTATATGCCCAAATTGTTGACGTTGGATGCGGAAGACAACATAATGATTTATGTATGTTCATATTCACATATAAGTTATATTGTCATAGATCCTTCAACATGTGGTGCTTGCCCCTATCTTTGCTAGCCAAAAATTCCACACTAAGTAGAGATACTACTTGTGCATCCAAAAACCCTTAAACCCAAATCTTATTTTCAAGAGTCCACCATACCTACCTAGGGATTGATCAAGATCCCTAAAGTAAGTTGTCATCGGTGCAATAAGGCAATAAAAATTGCTTCTAAAAGTGTGAAATCATTTACTGTAAGAGAAAATTGAGTGTTGTACGAACTTGTGATGGTGAAGAATAAAAGCGACAGACTGCATAATAAAGCTTGCCATCACAAGGGGCAATACAACATGACTTTCTTTTGCACTAAGGGGTTGAGCATACAATCAAATAAGTGCATGGAAACCTCTGCTTCCCTCTGCGATGGGCCTATCTTTTACTTTAATGTATTTACATTTATGCAAGAGTCAAAGTGTCTTCTCTCTACTCCTTTTTATTTTTCTCCTTTGGCAAGCATCATGTGGTGAGGAAAGATCTAGGCACATATGTCTAGTTGAATATGGGTGGCATGAGTTATTATTGTTGACATCAGCCTTGAGGTGAGTATCTTTCTATGTGTCCGGTTGAAACGTTTTGCTCATGTGTATGCGGTGAGTGTTAGCAATCATAGAAGACTATATGATGGTTGAGTATGTGGACATGCCTAAAGGCTCCGATACGTGAACCTTCCTAAAAAGATGATGAATGTAGTTGCAAAGTTGACTGAGAACATAGTTTGTTTGTTTCTAATAGAGTTTATGCTTTATACTTCAATTGTGTGATGAATTGTCACTTATTCATGGGAAGTCTATGATAAAAGTCTTATGTTTAAATTTGTTGCTGTTATAATAATCTACATGATGCTTCTATGTGTGTATTTTGTTTTTATTGACACCTCTCTCTCTCTCTAAGCATGTCGACATGTTTTTCGATTTCGGTTTTCGCTTGAGGACAAGCGAGGTCTAAGCTTGGGGGAGTTGATACGTCCATTTTGCATCATGTTTTCCTACTGTTATTTATGATGTTTTTATGCATAATAATGCTTTTTGGAGTAATTCTAATGCCTTTTCTGTCATAATATGCAAGGTACACACAAAGAGGGAGAATTCTGGCAGCTGGAAATCTGGACCTGGAAAAGCTACGTCAGGCCACCTATTCTGCACAACTCCAAACAAGATGAAACTTTACGGAGATTTTTTGTGGAATATTTGAGGAATATTGGAGCCAATAAGTACCAGAGGGGGCCCACCAGGTGGGCACAACCCACCTAGGCATGCCAGGGAGCCCAGGCGCGCCCTGGTAGGTTGTGCTCACCCAGGCCCACCTCCGGTGCCCATCTTCTGGTATATAAGTCATTTTGACCTAGAAAAAATATGGAGAGGACTTTCTTGACGGAGCGCCGCCGTCTCGAGGCGGAACTTGGGCAGGAGCACTTTTGCCCTCTGGCGGAGCGATTACACCAAGGGAACTTCCCTCCCGGAGGGGGAAATCATCATCATCATCATCACCAACAACTCTCCCATCTTGGGGAGGGCAATCTCCATCAACATCTTCAACAGCACCATCTACTCCCAAACCCTAGTTCATCTCTTGTGTTCAATCTTTGTACCGGAACTATAGATTGGTGCTTGTGGGTGACTAGTAGTGTTGATTACATCTTGTAGTTGATTACTATATGGTTTATTTGGTGGAAGATTACATGTTCAGATCCAATATGCTATTTAATACCCCTCTGATCTTGAGCATGTTTATCACTTGTGATTAGTTACTTTTGTTCTTGAGGTCACGGGAGAAATCATGTTGCAAGTAATCATGTGAACTTGATATGGTGTTCGATATTTTGATCGTATGTATGTTGTGATTCCCTTAGTGGTGTCATGTGAACTCGACTACATGACACTTCACCATATTTGGGCCTAAGGGAATGCATTGTGTAGTAGTTATTAGATAATGGGTTGCGAGAGTGACAGAACCTTAAACCCTAGTTTATGCGCTATTCCGTAAGGGACCGAATGGATCCAAAAGTTTAATGGTATGCTTAGAATTTATTCTTAATACTTTTCTTGTAGTTGCGGATGCTTGCGAGGGGGTTAATCATAAGTAGGAGGTTTGTTCAAGTAAGAACAGCACCTAAGCACCGATCCACCCACATATCAAATTATCAACATGATGAAAGTGACTAGATGGAATTCCCGTGTACCCTCAAGAACGCTTTGCTTACTATAGGAGACCGTTTTGGCCTGTCCTTTGCCTCAAAAGGATTGGGCTACCTTGCTGCACTTTTGTTACTACTATCATTACTTGCTCGTTACAAATTATCTTGCTATCAAATTACTCTGTTACTTACAATTTCAGCACTTGCAGATATTACCTTGCTGAAAACCACTTGTCATTTCCTTCTGCTCCTCGTTGGGTTCGACACTCTTACTTATCAAAAAGAGCTACAATTGATCCCCTGTACTTGTGGGTCATCATACTTGCAAAACACTCACCGAAGAGAAATGTTGGGGCTGATGAGCTCGTGGTACGCTTATAGGTCTGATCCGTCGCCGATCGGCCAATAGCCCAAGCTCCTAAAATTGTAGGCTTAGCGATCAATCAGACAATACTCCACAATTATACATTAATTCACATCAAACTCAAAGAGTTGGTTCACGGATACATTCAGGCCTCATTTGGTTCATAGGGTAGGAAAATCGTAGCAATAGGAACATCATAGGAAATGAGATGACATGTATCTTAAATCCTATGAGTAGGAATAGGAAAGGAGATGCCTTTGATTCACATCATTGGATTTTTTTCCATTGAGTCTAGGCTAATGTTTATTTTCCTATGAAATGTGGTTGATAGGAAGAATTCCTCCATAGGAATATGATTCCATTCCTATAAACCAAAGGGCTCTATAGAAATTTTTCCTATAGAAATCATATCCTATGAAATTCCTACAAGATTCCTCTAAACCAAACGAGGCCTCACATTAATAGCCAGCAAAATTGGCACCTACTTGTAACATGCATGAATGTGTAATTTTTTTTGTTGGAAGCGTGAATGTGTAGTAACATCGTAATTTCGGAGTGGCTATAGAGAGTGTGTACGTGTGCTAGAGGGGTTGTGGGATGGAGAGAGATCTAGAGAGAGAGAGAAAGACCCTCTTTCTACTCCCAATCGTTAGATTGACAAAGGATATTTTTTGAAAACACAAAATCATAGCAGTACAGAGACGTACTCCCTCCGTTCCAAAATAGATGACTCAACTTTGTACTACTAACTTTGAAACGAAGGGAGTACAAATCCTAGGCGGGCTAGTTTGGCCTAGTGGGTTTCGGTGATACGACATGCTACAGTGTCATCCAGTCTTCGCGTGTGGTAGCAGTATTGCAGGTACAGTAAGTTTTCTTGAAGAAGCGGAATTCAACGAAGTCATGATGGTTCCTTCGTTCGTCCAACTTATAGTGGGAAAGGTTGGGCCTGCGCTACGACCGGGGTGGACCAGGATAATTTTGTGCATGGCAGGTGGACCAGGATGGTCGACGTCCCACATGTAGGTGAATGAAAGTATTCTGTCCGATATCGAGGACGAGCAATGAGTATTCATTGTTTATTTTTGATGAAAGCTATTGTCTCCACTGTTACGACGGAGGAGTGTGAAACACGGCAGCCCAGTGAACTTGGCATGTGCACAACTCCCTCCTTCCTCATGTACCATAGTGTTGACTATAAGATTGGCTATAAGGTTACAACTTTTTCTCACTTTCTATCTATTTCCTCTCAAATGTTTTTTACCTTTCTTTTTTAGACATAATTGTTTTTTATACCTCTTTTTTTAGAATTAGCTTTTTTTATACCTAGGAGCACGTGTAGAGACGAGCTCTTGCAGAGCCCACTCCTTGACTTTGTCAATGCCTCTCGGTCCTCCACATAAACGGGCTTATAGCCCAGTATTGTACTAGTACTACCTGCTATGAATGCGGGCAGCTGGCGTCTGAGGGGCGAGCACGCGAGGGAGGGGGGTTTTCTGGTGGCTTAGGGCGGTTAGAAGCGGGCTTGGAAGCGGTCCGGACTCCCACATGGCCCACCTCACATTATCACCATATTTCTTGGAGTCCGTGCACGGTGAGAGGGCGATCTCTTCTCCCTCCCCCGTCTCTCTTTTCTCAGCCGATGCTCGTCGAGCGATTAGATTTCGGCTATCGACGGTTTATTCAATTGCAGTCCCACGTGTTAGTGAGAATGCAAGACAATGCGTGTCCCCTCTGGTGAGCGGTGTGCGAGCCGGACTGTCGGGGGTGCAACGCGAACGTGACAGGCGTGCTTTAAGTGTGCCGCCTTTTCCTTTTGAACTTGCAAAGCGTAACATTTTCGTGTGATCAATCGATAGAAATCCATAACAAAATGACAAGGGCGGGGCTTTCCCGCGCATTAGGCGGACTAGTTTGAGTGATATGATGTGCTAAAGTGCCGTCCACTTGCTCCATTTTTATGTAAGCAAGCGTCTACACTCTGACGTGGGAGCAGTGCGAAACACGGCGGGTCTGATTTTGATCGACGGATAATTGTTCCCTGTGAAATAATGGAGCACTGGTAGCGATTATAGCATGATAGTTAGGGCATCTCCAGTGCTGACCCACAAATTTACACCGGCATCTGTCCGAGGACACTGATGCCAGAGGATGCCATCCAATGCTGCATGCATACCTTTCGACAACTATATGAACTAACCAGATGAAATTCGTGCAAACAAAGCAAATTTCAAATTAACCAGATGAAATTCACCACATTTTGAAAACTTTTCCTATAAATTGGACGAAATTCATTACATATTTTACACAAGCCGTACTAAAGCCTACTGTAAACCTAATCTAAACAATCGCCGGCGCCCGACCACCGTGTCCGGCCATGAGCCCCGAGAAATGACGCTCTGACTATTGCCTTTGCCTCCTCCTCATCCGCCTCGGCTTTGTCCAGCTCCGGCTCGATAACCTCCTCCTCCGAAGCACAAGGTTCTGAACATTACCGCCTCCACGTCGCCGTCAAGCGGCTAATCAGTCACCGATGTTTACACCACCAAGCTTGGCATCGACTGAGTGGAGGAGCGGTGGCCTTCCTGGGACCAGAGCGGCGGCGACCTACCATGTACTAATCTTCCTCGCTGTCAGCTTCGTGGTCGTGGCGGCGGAGGGCAGCCTGGGGTGATGGCGATGTCCTTCGTATACTCCTGCGACAGTACGTTCAAGAGAGCTTGGAGTGCGCCCGGAGTGGAGCCGCGGATGTCCTTCGTCTGCTCCTGCGACAGTATGTCCAAGAGAGCTTTGGAGCGCTAGGAGGCCATGGTTGGAGTGGTGCCGACAGAATGAAGGGACCGGAGGAGAATGACTGTGGGTCTTTGGCTATGGCTGGGAGCTAGGGCTAAAGTTAATATAGCAGGCGAATGGCAATGAGCCACGGCAGACGGATGGATGGTTGGCACCGGAGTAGGTTCGTCGGCAGCCGCGTGTCATAAATGTGGGCGGCGGACAGACGGATGGCCGTGGTGCCGTTAACGCGGAGCAGTCGCTTGCACCAGGATGCCACGCGGGTGGTGCTCTCTTGACCGTCGCGCTGCTGCAATGTCGGCGCCAGTGAGAGGTCGCTCGGGCGTGAATGCGGACGGTGCTTTAGTGAGTTAACTGCAGGTGCAGTTGGGTCACTGACATGTGGGCCCAACAGGCATCTGGCCCACATGTCAGTGACCCAACTGCACCTGCAGTTAAGTCACTGAAGCTCAGTCCCGTGAATGCGGCATTGACGTTCTGGAGATACGGTGACTGTTTCAGGCGGTAAGCGCACGCTAGCGATGGAAGGGGTTTCGGTAGGCCAGGGCAGTCAGACGCTGGCGTGGTGGTGAAATGTGAACTCATGGATGACGAGCCTTTGAAGCGTATGCGGCACGTATAGACAACCAGGCGTCCATGCAACCGCTCTTGTTGCCAGCTAGCCTTCGACGACCACCATTAGACACCACACAACCATGCATAACTTACGAATAATGGATGAATCGATCAAACACACACTCGTGTGCAGTGGCACTATGATCGGCCGCTCACGATACATATATAGGTACCATAGTACCCTCTCTAGCTAGGCTGTTTTATAGATTGTCATTGTGATGGATGATATACATGAGCAAGGCGCCGAGTCACGTCGTCGCGTCGTGTCGTGTGCAGAGCCATGGCTAATGTCGACCAGCTCGGTGCCCAAGCACGAGTATGACGTTGGTGTTGAGCCAGGTGAATACATGCTCTGTGTTCGCGGAGGCCGCCAGCAAACGTCTAAACAGTAATGTTAGGCACCGCCGGGGCGTGCAGGTGACGGGCTCGCCGTCTGCGTTGCGCCATGAGTAGGACTTTGCTACCTCTTGAGCACTGCGTTGGTTTTCCCTTGAAGAGGAAAGGGTGATGCAGCAAAGTAGTGTAAGTATTTCCCTCAGTTTTTGAGAACCAAGGTATCAATCCAGTAGGAGGCTACGCGTGAGTCCCTCGCACCTACACAAAACAAATAATCCTCGCAACCAACGCAATAAGGGGTTGTCAATCCCTTCACGGTCACTTAAGAGAGTGAGATCTGATAGATATGATAGGATAATATTTTTGGTATTTTTATGATAAAGATGCAAAGTAAAATAAAAGCAAAGTAAAAAAGCAAAGGAAATAAATAAGTGTTGGAAGATTAATATGAAGATAGACCCGGGGGCCATAGGTTTCACTAGTGGCTTCTCTCAAGAGCATAAGTATTTTACGGTGGGTGAACGAATTACTGTTGAGCAATTGACAGAATTGAGCATAGTTATGAGAATATCTAGGTATGATCATGTATATAGGCATCACGTCCGAGACAAGTAGACCGACTCCTGCCTGCATCTACTACTATTACTCCACTCATCGACCGCTATCCAGCATGCATCTAGAGTATTAATTTCATAAAAATAGAGTAACGCCTTAAGCAAGATGACATGATGTAGAGGGATAAATTCATGCAATATGATAAAAAAAACCATCTTGTTATCCTCGATGGCAACAATACAATATGTGCCTTGCTGCCCCTACTGTCACTTGAAAAGGACACCGCAAGATTGAACCCAAAGCTAAGCACTTCTCCCATTGCAAGAAAGATCAATCTAGTAGGCCAAACCAAACTGATATTTTGAAGAGACTTGCAAAGATAAACAATCATACATAAAAGAAATCAGAGAAGATTCAAATATTGTTCATAGATAATCTTGATCATAAACCCACAATTCATCGGTCTCAACAAACACACCGCAAAAATAAGATTACATTGAATAGATCTCCACGACAGAGGGGGAGAACATTGTATTGAGATCCAAAAAAGAGAGAAGAAGCCATCTAGCTACTAACTATGGACCCGAAGGTCTGAGGTAAACTACTCACACTTCATCGGAGGGGCTATGGTGATGATGTAGAAGCCCTCCGTGATCGATGCCCCCTCCAGCGGAGCTCCGGAACAGGCCCCAAGATGGGATCTCGTGGGTACAGAAGGTTGCGGCAGTGGAATTAGGTTTTTGGCTCCGTATCTGATCGTTTGGGGGTATGTAGGTATATATAGGAGGAAGGAGTGCGTCGGTGGAGCAACAGGGGGCCCACGAGGGTGGAGTGCGCGCCCCCTACCTCGTGGCCTCCTCCTTTGTTTCTTGACGTAGGGTCCAAGTCTCCCAGATCATATTCTTCCTAAAAATCACGTTCTCGAAGGTTTCATTCCGTTTGGACTCTGTTTGATATTCCTTTTCTGCGAAACTCTGAAATAGGCAAAAAACATCTATTCTGGGCTGGGCCTCCGGTTAATAGGTTAGTCCCAAAAATAATATAAAAGTGAATAATAAAGCCCAATAATGTCCAAAACAGTAGATAATATAGCATGGAGCAATAAAAATTATAGATACTTTGGAGATGTATCAGACTTTGATTGAGAGGGCGACGTGCATGCATTAGCATGGTTTGACAGCGTGAGTGTGAGTGTCTGCACGCGTACATGCTACTTGCGTTTATGGACGGTGTGCACTAATGTGTGCATCACGTATAATATAAAGAAATTGGTTTGTGCATTTAACGCAAAGTATTTCATTTTCATTTGGCTGAGGACTGTGCGTTGCAGCAATGAGTCCGTGGTTTGATTCCTCACATACGCATAATTTTGGTTTTTATTTCTTTCTCCACAGACAGGTAGGACCGCATAGATAGCCAGATACAGAACACGAGCTGATGAGGCGCATGCGGACTGTTTGACTGGTCAACCAGACAAATACGGAGCTATACGCTGAGCCACTGACCGTATAATCACCATATCTCGTATACAATGATCAAACTGAGCTATCAAGACAAGTTCGATGACCGCCAATGCATTTTATTCGGTAATAAATGACCAGGATTGAAGGGGAATCCAAATTTCCTTTGTCTTCTGTCCTTGAGCTCTTGACAAACCAATGCACTATACAGTTTTCTGGCCACTCCACCCCAGAGCTCTCACCAAGCGTCGTGCATGCCATCGCGCCGCACACTAACCGGTAAGGAAGCGATGGCATCCCGCCATGCCGAGTTCCTCGCCGCCCATGACCGCACACAAAATGGTAGGGAAGTGATGGCATCCCGCCGTGCCGAGTTCATCGCCGCTCGCGACCTCACACCTACGTGGGCGGACTTTGAAGCTGCCAAGGCCGAATGGGCGGTAGAGCAAGAGGCAGCCAAAGCCGCATAGAGGGAGCGGAAAAGACAGAAAGCACTCAAGAAAAGAGAGGCCCGCCTCCGCAAGAAAGAAGAGGACGCATGCACTGCTGCAGAGAGCTCGGTGGAGATCCAAGCACGGTGGGGTGTCGCCGACAAAGCCGGGAAGGAGAACGACGGCGTCTGGCCAGCATGTGAGAAGTAGTAGTAGTAGCTAGTAGTTAGTGTGTGTGTGTCTGTGTCGCCCGTATGTTTGTTTAATTAATTACGAGCATGTACCAGTACTAGTTACTACTGTAGTTTTTAGAGCAAATTACCAGTACATTAGCCTAGACTCAATGGAAAAATTCCTATCCTATGCATCAAATGGCATCTCTTTCTCTATAGGAATTGAGATGCATGTCATCTCACTTCCTATGATTTTCATATTCCTATAAAATTCCTATCCTATGAACTAAAGGAGGCCTCTACTTGAGTACAGTACTACCGTAGCTAGCAGTACTGCTGGTATAGTAGTTTTCTTCAAGAAGCGGAATTCAACGAAGTCATGTTGGTTCCTTCGTCCGAGCAACTTCACAGTGGGAAAGGTTGGGCCTATGATTTCATGGCTCACTAGTCATTATTACTGCGGCACGATGGCCGGGGTGACTCTCCCTTGGAGTTCTGCGTGCATGGCAAGTGGACCAGGATGGTCGACGTCCCACATGTCGGTGAACTGAAGTATTCTTTCCGATATCAAGGAGCAAGGAAACCACATGCTATAGTATCACTGCTGATTTATATTTATTTTTTATTTTTTATTAAAGCTAGCGTTTCAACTCTTACGACGAAGGAGTGCTAGACACGGCACGTGCTGGATGTCCCACATGTCAGCGAAAGGAGTGGGACATGAACAGCGTGGTAGAGCGTCTCCACTTCTTCCACTTCTAGGTCGGAGACCACACGTAGTAGTACTAGTGGTATGAACGATACAAAGTACGACCTAGAGAGAAAGACACGTCTAGTTGGAAGGTCTCAGGCCATACACGTAAACAAATATAAAACCTAATATGTGCCTCCAATTAATATAGTAGTAGAGTACTTAGGCACGTACTACATCATAACATCACCGTGCATTGCACGTACAACATTTAGTGGTAGTAAGAGACAAATGCCTATATGCCACGCATGTTCATACTACTATCTGTGCCTTTCTACTTCATTTACTGCGCTACATTACTCAGGTTCGTACGTCCACTCCTGGGTACATGTCCGTCTCGTAGTTCCAGTCCCACGTGTTCTTCATACTCCCTCCATTCCAAAATATAGTGCGCCCATGCTTCCCGAGGTCCAACTTTGACCATAAATTTAACCAACAAGACCGACTGCGGCGGGAGAAAAAATTATATAATTGAAAACTTCTTTTGAATACGAATTCACTGGTATAACTTTTGCTCCCACCGCAGTCGGTCTCGTTGGTTAAATTTATGGTCAAAATTGAAGCACGGGAATATAGGAAGCACTATGTTTTGGAATGGACGGAGTAGATGGAATGATCCATAACGGTGGGCAACGGGAGTCCCTATCATCACAACTTCTTAGTGCGGCGCTCTCTCGGCCGTCGCACTGCTTCAAAGCCGGCGCCAGTGAGAGGTCGCCTCCGCTCTGGCCGGGCATTAATGTGGCACTGACGCTCTAGGGCGACGCTAACCGTTTCACGTGGGAAGCGCGCGCTGGAAAGGGAGGGGGTTTGGGTCGGCCAGGGCGGTCAGACGCGGGCGTGGTGGTGGTATTGATTTTGAACCGTTTCATGTGTAGTACTGGTAGTTTGCAAAAGTACTCAATTATTGCACTCAGTTTCCTAAGAAATTATGGTAAAAAACATTACTTCCAATGCATGAATGCGTGACCAATATAAATGACCAATAAAAAACTAGTACATGCACACAACGATTTAATGGACATTGTAATCTCAACATGTGACAGGGAGCTCTAAATTTGAATTTGAAACTTATAAAACGAAAAAAAAAACTGGAAGAGAGGGAGTATACCGTAGGATGTGTCCCATACGAAACAAGTCCCCTGGTTTGTCACCGCAAAGATGCGGTTAGAAAGGAGCACATCGTCTTCGTACTTGTACGACAACAAATCGGCCGCAGACAGCATGGTCCACCTTTGACCGGCATGTGCAGGGTTCATGAAAGCAATCGCGATGTCGAACACCGTGATGAGAGTGTAATTTTGGTTGGCGGACGACCTTATAGGGGCTTCCGGGATTCTTATCTTCTTCAATCTCACTGTGGTTCCATCGTACCAATTCAGGTGATGGCCCGTTGCATGGCTGATCCCAATGTTGGACAAAGGTTCTACGGGAAGGGTGTCACCATTGTAAATGTTGTGCAAATTGATGTTGGTACCCTCCCGTACATATGCAAGCCAATCTCCACTGGCACCAAGCCTAACCTATGAAACAGTGGGCAGCGGGGGAATTAGGAAATGGACACGGAAGTAGTCTTTCGAATGCATTTACTACGTGATCAAACTCATCAGTTACCTGCTCATCAGACAAAATCTGAGTGCCCCTCAACGTCGGCATCTCAAGGGGTGTCACCTTGCAACTATGACCACGCCGCGCTGGAGAGACCCCCAAGGAAACATCCTCGTGCGTGGCACGTAGCATGAAGATGCATTTGTACGAGTAGTTTATCTTGTGAGAGAAAAGGATGAACGTGGAAGGCCTTATTTGCAAATGTGGAGAGGGGTGTGGGTATCTTTTTGGAAAATTGCCTTAGTTTTCTTCCTATCCATCAGATATAAATCGGACGGCCTATATTGCAGGATGGCAGGCACGCCATCATCACCAACTCTGTTTTTGATAAGAACTAGCAAGACGCCCGTGCATTGTACGGAACATCAAGATGCATTTTTTACAAAAACACCTGTTGTGATTGATCCATGCAGGAGTAATCCCATGTGTAAAAACTAGTGATATCTCGAGAATTTTATGGGAAAATGGTATCTCAAGAATTTCATCTAAAAAATGATATCTCGAGAAAGATGAGAGATAAGGTGAGGAGGAGTGGGGCATGGTGGTGACTAGTGGTTGGACTGGGCGGAGACATGGGGATGGACGGCGCCGGCAGCGGCCACCATGCCAGATTGTTCCAAAGACTTCCTTTTTTAGTTGCTTAGCAGTGAGGTTGTGGGAGATAAGGATGAACGAGGCAAGGCCTTATCTGAAAATGTGGAGAGAGGTGCGGGTATCTTTTGTAAAATTGTCATAGTTTACTTTCTATCCTTCATATATAGATCGGACGATCTATATTACAAGATGGCAGACACACCATCATCACCAACTCGGTTTTTTATAAGAGTAGAGATAATAATAATATATAAGAGTAGTAGAAGAGAGATAGAGATAGATAGATAGATAGATAGATAGATAGATAGGTAGATAGATAGATAGATAGACTATTATTATTATAAGAGTAGGGATAGAGATTAGGGAGCTGGTGGGTGGTTCGTTGTATGTCACGTTCGCATCCATCCACTAGCCCGAAATTAAAGCACACACGACATTTACAGTGACTCGGATTAGTTGTTTTCCGGGCGCATGGACCAATGCGTACTAGCGGACCTAGTCGCCCTTTTTCGAGCACGTCTTCGACAAGTACGTGCGTGACATGCATGCATGCAAATCTTGTGTGACCAAACCATGTGAAGCGGAGCCGTAGGCTGTCGAAATGCAGCTTGCATATTGCATCCATGTCATCCACATGCAACCTAAAGGCCAATTCATACTCCGTGGGACTATACTGTACAACTATGCATTGTTTGGCACGAACGTTCCTTGGAGCTCGTGCTAGAACTGGCGTACTCGACAGCCCGCTTCCCTTCTCCTTCCTCTTCCACCGCCCGTGCACGTCCGCGGGAAACGACCGGTCAACCCTTATATAGGAGTGCTAGCACAAAAAGATGCATGCATGACCACTAAAATTTCCTTTCTCTTATCTCTATGAAATAAATGTGCCGTGAAACTCAAAGCCCTTTAAGTCTGAGTATAATGGAAATCATCGTCCTCCTCCGGCTCTGCTGCGCCCGCGTCATCGTCCTTCTGTTCCGGCTCCGTGTCATCGTTCTCCTCCTCCGGCTCCGCGTGCTGCTCTGCCTCCAACGCCTCCTCGTCCGGCTCTGGCTAGTCCGGACTCCGGAGGCAGGGCGGCTGTTGTCGGTGTCAAAACCGGCAGATCTCGGGTAGGGGATCCCGAAGTGTGCGTCTAAGGATCGAAGGTAACAGGAGGCAGGGGACACAATGTTTACCCAGGTTCGGGCCCTCTTGATGGAGGTAATACCCTACTTCCTGCTTGATAGACTTTGATGAGTATAGGGGTTACAAGAGTTGATCTACCTCGAGATCGTAATGGCTAAACCCTAGATGTCTAGCCTGTATGATTATGATTGCCTCTACGGACTAAACCCTCCGATTTATATAGACACCGGAGGGGGCTAGGTTTGTACAAAGTCGGTTTTACAGAGAAAGGAATCTTCAAATCCGCACGCAAAGCTTGCCTTGCACGCCAAGGAGAGTCTCATCCGGATACGGGGGAAAGCCTTCTATCTTGCATCTTCGCAGCCCACCAGTCCGGCCCTCGTTAGATAGCCCAGACACCTGAGGACCCCCTAGTCCAGGACTCCCTCAGTAGCCCCTGAACCAGGCTTCAATGACGATGTGTCTAGCGCACAGATTATCTTCGGCATTGCAAGGAGGGTTCCTCCTCCGAATACTTCGAAGTAGTTGATCAACAAGAACTATGTCTGAATCTGTTTAACAGTCACAATATCACTGCCACAAGGCATAATACTTAATCACAAAACATGATATGTCTTTGATACGCCTCCAACGTATCTATAATTTATGAAGTATTCATGCTATTATACTATCTGTTTTGGAAGTTTATGGGCTTTACTAAATACTTTTATATTAATTTTTGGACTAACCTATTAACCGGACGCCCAGCCCAAATTGCTGTTTTCTTGCCTATTTTAGTGTTTCGAAGAAAAGGAATATCAAACGGAGTCCAAACGGAATGAAACCTTCAGGAGAGTTATTTTTGGAACGGAAGCAATCCAGGAGACTTGGAGTAGACGTCAGGGAAGCTTCGAGGAAGCCACGAGGCAGGGAGGCGCGCCCTACCCCCTGGGCGCGCCCCCACCCTCGTGGGCCCCTCGTGGCTCCCCTGACCGATTTCTTTCGCCTATATATGTCCATATACCCTAAAAACATTGGGGAGCACAATAGATCGGGAGTTCCGCCGCCGCAAGCCTCTGTAGCCACCAAAAACCAATCGGGACCCTGTTCCGGCACCCTGCCGGCGGGGGGATCCCTCACCCGTGGCCATCTTCATCATCCCGGCGCTCTCCATGATGAGGAGGGAGTAGTTCACCCTCGGGGCTGAGGGTATGTACCAATAGCTATGTGTTTGATCTCTCTCTCTCTCTCTCGTGTTCTTGATTCGGCACGATCTTGATGTATCGCGAGCTTTGCTATTATAGTTGGATCTTATGATGTTTCTCCCCCACTACTCTCTTTTAATGGATTGAGTTTTCCCTTTGAAGTTATCTCATCGGATTGAGTCTTTAAGGATTTGAGAACACTTTATGTATGTCTTGCATGTGCTTATTTGTGGTGACAATGGGATATTCACGTGATCTACTTGATGTATGTTTTGGTGATCAACTTGCGGGTTTAGTGACGTTATGAACTTATGCATAGGGGTTGGCACACGTTTTCGTCTTGAGTCTCCGGTAGAAACATTGGGGCACTCTTTGAAGTTCTTTGTGTTGGTTTGAATAGATGAATCTGAGATTGTGTGATGCATATCGTCTAATCATACCCACGGATACTTGAGGTGACATTGCAGTATCTAGGTGACATTAGGGTTTTGGTTTATTTGTGTCTTAAGGTGTTATTCTAGTACGAACTCTATGATAGATCGAACGGAAAGAATAGCTTCGTGTTATTTTACTAAGGACTCTTGAATAGATCGATTAGAAAGAATAACTTTGAGGTGGTTTAGTACCCTACCATAATCTCTTCGTTTGCTCTCCGCTATTAGTAACTTTGGAGTGACTCTTTGCTGCATGTTGAGGGATAGTTATATGATCCAATTATGTTATTATTGTTGAGAGAACTTGCACTAATGAAAGTATGAACCCTAGGCCTTGTTTCCTAGCATTGCAATACCGTTTACGCTCACTTTTATTACTTGTTACCTTGCTGTTTTTATATTTTCAAATTACAAAAACCTATATCTACCATCCATATTGCACTTGTATCACCATCTCTTCGCCGAACTAGTGCACCTATACAATTTACCATTGTATTGGGTGTGTTGGGGACACAAGAGACTCTTTGTTATTTGGTTGCAGGGTTGTTTGAGAGAGACCATCTTCATCCTATGCCTCCCACGAATTGATAAACCTTAGGTCATCCACTTGAGGTAAATTTGCTATTGTCCTACAAACCTCTGCACTTGGAGGCCCAACAACGTCTACAAGGAGAAGGTTGCGTAGTAGACATCAAGCTCTTTTCTGGCGCCGTTGCCGGGGAGGTGAGTGCTTGAAGGTATATCTTTAGATCTTGCAATAGAATCTTTTAATTTCTTGTTTTATCACTAGTTTAGTTTATAAAAGAAAACTACAAAAAAAATGGAATTATGGTTGCCTCATATGCTTCATCTTTTTAATATCTTTCGTGAAAATGATGGGAAGATAAATTGTGCTGAAGTACTAGAAGAAGAATTACACAGAATGCTTGGCATAAAATATGTGAATGATGAGCATGATTGCATTGTTGTTAGTATGAATTGTTTGAATACCCATGATGCTAATGATATGCAAAGCCACAAGCTTGGGGAAGCTATGTTTGATGAAGATGATATTTTTTGTCCCCCAAGTTTTGATGAGAAAATTTATTATGATGAAAGCATGCCTCCTATTTATGATGATTATTGTGATGACATGTATGCTATAAAGAATAAAGATAACCATAAAACTTGTCATCATGATTTTAATTTTCAATTGGATTATGCTTCACATGATAGTTATTTTGTTGAGTTTGCTCCCACTACTATTGATGAGAATAAATTTGCTTATGTGGAGAGTAGTAAAATTTCTATGCAAGTAGATCATGAAAAGAATGCTTTATGTGCTGGTTATATGGTTGAATTCATTCATGATGCTACTGAAAATTACTATGAGAGAGGATCATATGCTTCTACATATTGCAATAATATCAAGTTTCCTCTCTATGTGTTAAAAGTTTTGAAGTTATACTTGTTTTGCCTTCCTATGCTAGTTGATTATTGTTCCCATAAGTTGTTTGTTCACAAAATCCCTATGCATAGGAAGTGGGTTAGACTTAAATGTGCTTTCCATGTGTTTCATGATGCTCTCTTTATGTTTCAATTCTTATCTTTTATATGAGCATCATTGGAATCGTCACGCCTAGCTAGGGGCGTTAAACGTAAGCGCTTGTTGGGAGACAACCCAATATTTACCCCTACTGTTTTTGTGTGTTCACATGATTAATATACTGTATTAATCATGTTTTATAGCTTTTGTTTCAATAAAGTGCCAAGTAGAACCTTTGGGAAGACTTGGGTAGAAGTTAATGTGATCTTGCTGTAAAAACAGAAACTTTGCGCTCACGAGTTTAGCTGTGATTTTTTACAGAAGAGTTATTTTAAGTTGATTCTTTTTGCATAAGATTAATAGAAAAATTCCTCAGGTCCACCAATTTATTTGAGAATTTTTTGAGTTCCATAAGTATACGTTTAATACAGATTACTACAGACTGTTCTGTTTTTGCCAGATTCTGTTTTCTATGTGTTGTTTGCTTATTTTGATGAATCTATGAGTAGTATCGGAGGGTATGAACCATAGAGGAGTAGGAATACAGTAGATATTACACCAATATTAATTTAGATTGAGTTCACACAGTACCTAAGTGGTGATTTATTTTCTTATACTAACGGAGCTCATAAGATTTTCTGTTGAGTTTTGTGTTGTGAAGTTTTCAAGTTTTGGGTAAGGATTCGATGGACTATGAAATAAGGAGTGGCAAGAACCTAAGCTTGGGGATGCCCAAGTCACCCCAATGTAATATTCAAGGACAACAAAGAGCCTAAGCTTGGGGATGCCCCGGATGTCATCCCCTCTTTCGTCTTCGTTCATCGGTAACTTTACTTGGAGCTATATTTTTATTCACCACATGATATGTGTTTTGCTTGGAGCGTCATTTTATTTTGTTAGTATTTGCTTGATGTTAATTAGAATAATGTTTTGCATCTCTATTTTCAATAAAAATGTCAAGGATAGCCTTTACCATGCTTATTTTACAAGTCTACATGTTGCTGTTTGAAAACAGAAAGTTTACCGCTGTTGCAAAAATTCCCTAGAAAAGTAAGAATTTGATAAAATGTTGAAACCTTTTGCATAATAAGCTCTGATAAATTTACTACAGTGGTAATTTTCTTTAATAAGTTTTGGAGCAAGGAAAGTATGGATCTTGCTGCATTCTTTACAGACTGTCCTGTTTAGGCAGATTGCTGTTATGTTTGCATTGTTTGCATATGCTTGCTTGTTTAATGATTCTATTTGAGCATAGGACTATTAAATATGCAGAGGCATTTAGTATGCAATGTTGAATAATAATTTTAGTGATTTTCTACAGTATATTATGATAAGGTTTTTGCATTGGTTTATACTAACTTATCTCACGAGTTCTTGTTGAGTTTGGTGTGGATGAAGCTTTTGAGATTTAGGGAGACACAAAAGTTCAAGCTTGGGGATGCCCAAGGCACCCCAAGATAATATTTCAAGAAGTCTCAAGCATCTAAGCTTGGGGATGCCCCGGTAGGCATCCCACCTTTCTTTTTCAACAATTATCGGTTAGTATCGGTTGAGCCTTAGTTTTTGCTTCGTCACATGATGAGTGCTATCCTTGAAATGTCGATTTATTTTGTTTTGTTTGCTGTTTGAATAATATACCAAGATCTGAAATTCTTAAATGAGAGAGAGTCTTCACATAGCTACATAATTATTTATCTACTCATTGATCTTCACTTATATCTTTTTGGAGTAGTTTGTCGTTTACTCGTGTGCTTCACTTATATCCTATGAGTAAATGGTTGAATGATTTGAATGTCATAAATCTGAAATTATATATGTTTCATATGCCTTTCCCATGGGGAGTAATGCCTTCACATGTAAGAAGTAGAGGTGGTAAATTTTTTGAAGGTTAGCAAACATTGTATTGGTCACTTGAACAATTCATGAAAGAATATTGAAGGAAGAGAGATTTCACATATAAATATACTATCTTGGACATCTTCTATGATTGTGAGCCCCATTAATTATTTTCAAACCTGAGCAAATTAGTTGAAGTTGAACAAGGAAGACAACATAATGAGTTATGCTTGGGTATATTTGTATAGAAGTTATATTGTTATGGATCATCTAGCATGTGGTGCTTGCTAGTTAGAATCCTTTGCTAGCCAAAATATCTGTACTAAGCGGGAATACTGCTTGTGCATCCAAATTCCTTGAACCAAGTTTCTGCCATGAGTGTCCACCATATCTACCTATATGCGGTATTTACCTGCCGTTCCAAGTAAATTTGCATGTGCCAAACTCTAAACCTTCAAATAATAATCTGTTTTGTATGCCTGAATCGCTCATGTAGCGACAAGGGGCTGTCAGTATCTTCCATGCTAGGTGGGTTATTCTCACGATGAGTGGACTCCGCTCATCGTTCACGAGAAAATGGCTGGTAACTGGGATGCCCAGTCCTATGATCAAAAGATCAAAAACAAAATCGCAAATAATTTAAACAAAACTCCCCCAGGATTGTTGAAAGATGGACTACACCCATTGTTTCGGACAAGCCGTGGAGTGTGATTGTTGGTGCAGGGGGATTAAAATCTTTACCTTTCTGTTTGGGAACCGCCTATAATGTATGTAGTATGGAAGATATTGGGAACTCTTGGTCGTTATGTTGACAATGAAAGCATACCTCTCAAAATTATTTTCATCTCTATTTTAGCTTCGAGCTCTGGCACCTCTGCAAATCCCTGCTTCCCTCTGCGAAGGGCCTATCTTTTACTTTTATGCAAGAGTCAGTAGTATTCCTTCTCATTCCAACCTACCTTTTAGTTGGCAAGCATCATGTGTTGGGGAAAGATCTAAGCATATATGGCCATTCAAATATATTTGATCATGAATTATTATTGTTGACAATTATCTATATGATAAATAAGTTGGGAGGCAAAACAGTAAGCCCCTATCTTTCTCTGTGTTCGATGGATGCTATTTGTTCTAAAAATATGCTTTGAGTCATAGCAATCATGGAAGACTATAGGATAGTTGAGTATGTGGGATTTGCTAAATCAAAGCTCTTACATAGACCCTTCCTGAAAATAAGATGAATTGCAATTGTTTGATGACTGAGAACTGTTTGTTAGTTTTCAAGAAAGTTTATGATCTATGCTTTAACATGTGAATAGCTTGTTACTTAATCATCAAGAGTTTTATGACATGAGCTACTGTTATGACATATGATGATGCTAGAAAAGGTGATTGAAATTATCATTGATCAAACTTGTGCACCTTCTAGCATTCACACTTCATAAATTATTTCTTTTATCATTTACCTACTCGAGGACGAGTAGGAATTAAGCTTGGGGATGCTGATACGTCTCCAACGTATCTATAATTTATGAAGTACTCATGCTATTATACTATCTGTTTTGGATGTTTATGGGCTTTACTAAACACTTTTATTTTATTTTTGGGACTAACCTATTAACCGGAGGCGCCCAAATTGCTGTTTTCTTGCCTATTTCAGTGTTTCGAAGA
The DNA here is from genome assembly GCF_002575655.3 of Aegilops tauschii subsp. strangulata. Lineage (NCBI taxonomy): Eukaryota > Viridiplantae > Streptophyta > Magnoliopsida > Poales > Poaceae > Aegilops > Aegilops tauschii. The sequence goes on from NC_053039.3 coordinate 285,380,308, forward strand.
AAAGAAATATCAAACAGAGTCCAAACGGAACGAAACCTTCGGGAGAGTTATTTTTGGAACGAAAGCAATCCAGGAGACTTGGAGTAGACGTCAGGGAAGCTTCGAGGAAGCCACGAGGCAGGGAGGCGCGCCCTACCCCCTGGGCGCTCCCCCACCCTCGTGGGTCCCTCGTGGCTCCCCTGACCGACTTCTTTCGCCTATATATGTCCATATACCCTAAAAACATCGGGGAGTACAATAGATCGGGAGTTCCGCCGCCGCAAGCCTCTGTAGCCACCAAAAACCAATCGGGACCCTGTTCTGGCACCCTGCCGGAGGGGGATCCCTCACCGGTGTCCATCTTCATCATCCCAGCGCTCTCCATGATGAGGAGGGAGTATTTCACCCTCGGGGCTGAGGGTATGTACCAGTAGCTATGTGTTTGATCTCTCTCTCTCTCTCGTGTTCTTGATTTGGCACGATCTTGATGTATCGCGAGCTTTGCTATTATAGTTGGATCTTATGATGTTTCTCCCCCTCTACTCTCTTGTAATGGATTGAGTTTTCCCTTTGATGTTATCTCATCGGACTAAGTCTTTGAGGATTTGAGAACACTTTATGTATGTCTTGCATCTGCTTATCTGTGGTGACAATGGGATATTCACGTGATCCACTTGATGTATGTTTTGGTGATCAACTTGCGGGTTCAATGACCTTGTGAACTTATGCATAGGGGTTGGCACACGTTTTCGTCTTGACTCTCCGGTAGAAACTTTGGGGCACTCTTTGAAGTTCTTTGTGTTGGTTTGAATAGATGAATCTGAGATTGTGTGATGCATATCGTATAATCACACCCACAGATACTTGAGGTGACATTGGAGTATCTACGGGACATTAGGGTTTTGGTTGATTTGTGTCTTAAGGTGTTATTCTAGTACGAACTCTATGATAGATCGAATGGAAAGAATAGCTTCATGTTATTTTACTACGGACTCTTGAATAGATCGATCAGAAAGAATAACTTTGAGGTGGTTTAGTACCCTACCATAATCTCTTCGTTTGCTCTCCGCTATTAGTAACTTTGGAGTGACTCTTTGTTGCATGTTGAGGGATAGTTATATGATCCAATTATGTTATTATTGTTGAGAGAACTTGCACTAGCGAAAGTATGAACCCTAGGTCTTGTTTCCTAGCATTGCAATACCGTTTACGCTCACTTTTATTATTTGTTAGCTTGCTGGTTTTATATTTTCAGATTACAAAAACCTATATCTACCATCCATATTGCACTTGTATCACCATCTCTTCGCCGAACTAGTGCACCTATACAATTTACCATTGTATTGGGTGTGTTGGGGACACAAGAGACTCTTTGTTATTTGGTTGCAGGGTTGTTTGAGAGAGACCATCTTCATCCTACGCCTCCCACGGATTGATAAACCTTCGGTCATCCACTTGAGGGAAATTTGCTATTGTCCTACAAACCTGTCGGAGTAACTGGCCACGGGTAGCCTAACCGACTCCCCCTGGCTATTCGAAAAATTATCAGGCTATTCAAGCCATCAAGCATACAGAGCATAGGGCCGCCTTCCCCCGGCCGGCTATCCCCAGGGCTGACTCCTAGAAGGCGACCCAGCCTCAGAAACCTCCCCCAAGAAAGATACGAGATAGCCGACTCCAGGGAGCCGGCCCCAAGAGGACCGACTCCCGGAAGCCGGCCATGAAGAAAGCCGACTCCCAGAAGCCGGCCATGAAGAAAGCCGGCTCCAAGAAGCCGGCCAGGACTGCACCCACTAAGACTGTACCCACATAACGGCGATAGGATTGGGCCTGGCGGCAGTACAGCCCGCTACCCCCGAATCCCGGAACAGGCATGGCCACAGGGCGCCGTACGGGCCAGCCATCCCCCGTCTGGCACGGCACTGTAGCCGTGTTGACCTCGACATCACCCACGACAGGCGCCAGTACGGCTCGTAGGCGGCGGGCCCCTTTTGCCAGAGAGACACCCAAAGGCGGCCTCGCCTCCTCTAGTCGGCCAGGGGTGTGGCCAGCTCCCAATAGCCGGCTACCTCCCTCCCTCGAAACATGTGCCTCATTAAGGAGACAAGACGAGGTAAGGCTACAGTGGGAACCCGCTAGGCAGCGACACTGTAGCCACGCTTACCTAAACAAGGCTCTCGTCATCAGAGGCGAGGCGACATTAACCAGCCGCCGACAAAGCCCCCAAGCGGTGGGGCCGGCCTGTCGGCCAAGAGGCCGGCAGCCGGCGGGACCCACCAGTCGGCGGCCCCAATGACCGGCGGAGAAGCCGGCGAGCATAGAGGCTGACGGCTAGGACCCGCGCCCAGCCGGATTACCATTGTACCCCTGGGGGATAGGCCTATATAAACCCCCCGGGACACCCATGCAAAGGGTTGATCTCATAGTGTTTCAGACACCACATAGAGAGAAAAGGAGAGCTAGCCTTGCCCTTCTTCTTCCTCTAGCCAGACAGCTCAAGGAGCACTTGTAGCTACTTGTATTGATCTAGTGATCATGCGGAGACCCCGCAGAGCAGGACTAGGGGTGTTATCTCCACGGAGAGCCCCGAACCTGGGTAAGATCCGCCGGCGTGCATGTCTTCGCCTCATCCCGTTTCCAGGCACCGGCGACGTCTTACTGGCTCCCACAATGATAAGCCACCCGTTGGCATATGTCGCACCTACCACCCGACATTTGGCGCCCACCGTGGGGCCAGGTGCACCGTCGTCCGGAGACCTGTTCTGGACGGGAACCCTTTTCCTCCCCCGCGAGCGCAGCCAGCCTGCTGCACCCGATGGCGCTTGCCCCGACGCGCTGCAAGGCGTTGACGACGCCTGCGCAGCGAGCTGCCTCGCCGATCTTCTTGGCGAGACTCGCATCTCGGAGGAGCCCCCGTCCGACGCGGGCATGGACTACCCCGAGAGTCGCCTCGTCAGCCTCCTCGACCAACTTCACGTCTCCAGCGAGCTTGCTGTAGACATGGAGTCGGTCGGCTCCACCGACCCGATGCTTGTCGACTCCGACACGGCATCGCTCGACGCCTACCCCATCCGACGTGGTAGTCTTCAATGACCCTCTCCCTCGAGCTGACAGCGGCAGCAGCGCTATCACTGAGGTGCTGGTCATCAGCCACGTCACCGACTCGGGCGAGAACGCCCACGACGCCCTACAAGCGGCGATGCATGACTTGTCCGTCCCCATCCCGGCCGACGCTGACGCCGAGACCCTGGAGGCACGCCGCCTTGCCCTCATCGCGGAGGGTCAGAAGATAGCCTCCATGAGATGCCTCACCGAGGCTCACTAGCGTGAAGTCGACCGCGCCGCCTTCGGTACGCCGCCTCATGGCGGGCCGAGCCGAGCCGGCCTCGTCAAGAAGCGCGGCGCGGCCATCGCCAGCATGCTGGGGGCAGACCGCCCCGTCTACGCCACACCGCTCGAGAATCTGCGAGCCGCTCAGGCGGCCGCTGAAGAGCTAAATGGGCTGGGGGCTGATGAGCTCCCCTACATGACAAGGCGCATCTAGCAGCTGATCGACGCGGCCGCAGAACGGCATGAAGCCGGCGCCCGCACTGAGAGTCCTCCCCCACGCCGAGAGCACGCCGCGACATCCCTGTCGCCGACTGCGAGCGGCGCCCGCGCAAGGAAGGACAAGGAGCCGGCTGCTAGCCGCAGCCGGACTCGGATCACCATCGAGCGCGACGCGGAAGGCCGCCCTCATGCAGTGGAGCGCCAAGGCAATCCGCCTCCTCCCCCGCCTCAGGGGGAGAGATATCCCACCCCGCCACCTGTCACATATCCGACTCTCGATGGCCGACTAGGCCACCGCGAAGGAGTCGGCGAGAACGACGCCCGCCACCAGATCGACCGCCTAGCTCGATCCCTGGCGCTAGAAGAAGAAGACGATGTCGGCCCGCCGTGCTTTGGCCCCCGCATCCGCGACGAGCCTTTCCCCAAAGGGTTTTCGCTCCCCAGAGACACACCCAAGTATAATGGCTCTGTGAAGCCGGAAGATTGGCTCATCGACTACTCCACCGCTGTCAGCATAGCGAACGGCAACAGGCGCGTAACCGTGAAGTACGTCCCTCTCATGCTGCAAGGCACGACACGCAAGCCCTACAGCATCAACAGCTGGCTGGACTTCACGGAAGTCTTCGTCCGCAACTTCACCAGCACGTACAAGCGGCCTCCCAAGCCCCGCCAGCTCTCCCTATGCGTCCAAGGGCCCGACGAGTCGACCCGCGACTACCTCACGCAGTGGGCCAAGCTCTGCAACTCCTGCGAGGGGGTGCACGAGGTGCAGGCCATCGAATACTTCACCAGCGGGTGCCGAGAGGGCACCCTCCTCAATCACCGACTCCTCTGCGATGAGCTGGATACCCTCGACGAGCTGCTGGTCATTGCAGACAAGTACGCCACAGCTGACTCCTCGATGAAGACCGAGCTCCGAGTAGGCGCCTCTGGGAAGGTGCTCGCTCTGGCTCCCAAGACGCGGGCTGGCGACTCCAATCGGCGCCCCTACCAGAACGACCACAAGCGCAAGGCCCCTATGCCGCCTTCCACCAGTCGGCAGGTGGCCACGGTCGAAGACGAGCAGCCCGAAGAGCGGCCCGCTCCCAAGAAGAAGGGCGGCAGGCCGGCTTGGCAGCCGGCCTTCTCCTACGAGCAGACTCTCGATGCCCCCTGCAAGTTCCATAGCGGCGCGAAGCCATCCAACCACATGACCCGAAAGTGCCACTAGCTCACCCGGATCTCCAAGGGCGAGGGGCTGGTGCCGCCTCTGCCTCTTGGCCCGCCGCCTCCAGCCCCCCAGCAGCCGGCTGCTCGACCAGCAGTCGGAGCCATTCAAGATGAGTTCCTTGATGAGCACGCCGCCTACATCGTCTTCATGAGCCAGGTTGAAGACAAGCGCAGCCGGCGCTGACAGCATGAAGAGGTCAACGCAGTCGCCTCCAACAGCCCCGAGTTCATGCATTGGTCCGAAAGGCCTAACAACTGGAGCCGGGCCGATCACCCAGAAGTGATGCCGTCCCCTGGCTCCTATGCATTGGTGTTGGATGTCACTCTCGCAACAGAGAGGCGGGCTGCCCGATTCTCCCGCGTTCTGATTGATGGCGGGAGCAGTATCAACATACTGTACCGCGACACCATTGAGAAGTTGAACCTCAAGGAGAAGCAGCTCATGCCGAGCCGGACCGTTTTCCATGGCATCATACCCGGCCTGTCCTGTTCCCCGATCGGCAAGATCAAGATGGATGCTCTCTTCGGAGACAAGGATCACTTTCGCCGAGAAGCGATCTGGTTCGAGGTAGTGGATCTGGAAAGCCCTTACCACGCTTTGCTCGGCCGACCTGCTCTAGCCAAGTTCATGGCTGTGCCCCACTACGCCTACCTGAAGATGAAGATGCCGAGCTCAAAAGGGATCATCACAGTGGCCGGCGACTACAAGAAGTCCATCGAGTGCGCTGCAGCCAGCAGCCGACTGGCCGAGTCCCTCGTAGTGGCAGAAGAGAAGAAGATGTTGGATCGAGTTGTGGCCATGGCCGGCAAGCAGCCGGCCTTGTCCCCCAACGCCAAGGAGTATGATGCACAGGGCTCCTTCCAGCCGGCCAAGGAGACGAAGAAGATACCTGTGGACCCGGAGAACCCGAAGAGGTTTGCAGTCATTGGTGCAAACCTGGACAGTAAATAGGAAGGCGAGCTCGTCGACTTCCTCCGTGAGAATCGAGACATCTTTGCATGGTCCCCAAAGGACATGCCGGGTGTTCCGAAGGATTTCGCCGAGCACAAATTACATGTCCGGGCGGACGCGAAGCCGGTCAAGCAGCCCCTCCGCAGACTGTCAGAAGAGAAGAGAAGAATCGTAGGAGAAGAGATAGCCCGGCTCCTTGCCGCCGGCTTCATTATGGAAGTGTTTTTCCCAGAGTGGCTTGCCAACCCAGTCTTGGTGTTGAAGAAGAATAACAAATGGCGTATGTGTATAGACTACACTAGCCTCGACAAGCCCTGCCCCAAAGATCTGTTTGCTCTGCCACAGATTGATCAAGTAATAGACTCCACAGCCGGATGCGAGCTGTTGAGTTTTTTGGATGCCTACTCAGGATACCACCACATTAAGTTGGACCCAGCAGACCGCCTGAAGACCGCCTTCATCACACCATTCGAAGCTTTCTGTTACCTAACTATGACATTCGGCTTGAGGAATGCCGGTGCCACTTTTCAGCGTTGCATGCAGAAATGCCTCCTCAAGCAACTCGACAGAAATGCCCACGTCTACGTAGACGATATTGTGGTGAAGACAGAGAAGCGCGGCACCCTGCTGCAAGACCTCAAAGAAACATTTGCCAACTTGCGCCGATTCGAGATCAAGCTCAACCCCGAGAAATGCGTGTTCGGAGTACCAGCCAGCCAGCTTCTAGGCTTTCTGGTCTCCGAACGCGGCATTGAGTGCAACCCTATGAAGATCAAGGCCATTGAGAGAATGGAGATTCCCACCAAGTTGCGAGACGTTCAGAAGTTCAATGGGTGCCTGGCCTCCTAAACCGCTTTATCAGCCGGCTAGGAGAGAAGGCTCTCCCCCTGTACCGACTCATGAAGAAATCCACTCATTTCGAGTGGAATGACCAAGCAGACCAAGCCTTCCATGAGTTGAAGAAGATGCTGACCACTCCGCCTGTCCTGGCGGCGCCGACTGAGAAGGAGCCCATGCTCCTCTACATTGCCGCAACTAGCCGAGTGGTCAGTACAGTCGTCGTGGTCCAGCGCCCAGAAGAAGGCCGAGCCCAGCTAGTCCAGAGGCCGGTATATTATCTAAGCGAAGTACTATCCAGCTCAAAGCAAAACTACCCACACTACTAGAAGATGTGCTATGGAGTATACTTCGCCACCAAGAAACTGAAGCCCTACTTTCAAGAGCATCCCATCACGGTCGTGTGCACCGCCCCGCTTGCCGAGATCATAGGCAGCCGGGATGCATCCGGCTGGGTGGCTAAATGGGCCATTGCGCTTGCACCTTACACAATCTTCTATCAGCCCCGCACTGCCATCAAGTCCCAAGCGTTGGCCGACTTCCTCGTCGACTGGGCCGAGACCCAGTACCTACCGCCGGCTCCCGACTCAACTCATTGGCGGATGCACTTCGACGGGTCCAAGATGCGCACCGGCTTGGGAGCCGGCATCGTCCTCACCTCTCCCAATGGCGACAAGCTCAGATACACGCTGCAAATCCGCTTCGCCGCCTCCAATAACGTGGCTGAGTATGAGGCGCTCATACACGGGCTCCGGCTAGCCAAAGAGCTCGGCATCCGCCGGATCCTGTGTTATGGCGACTCGGACTTGGTGGTCCAGCAGTCATCTGGCGACTGGGACGCCAAGGATGCAAACATGGCGAGCTATCGATTCCTCGTCCAGCAGATCAGTGGGTACCTCGAAGGGTGCGAGTTCCTTCACGTACCACGGGCCGACAACGACCAAGCAGACGCCCTGGCACGAATCGGGTCCACCCGACAGGCTATACCAACCGGTGTCTCTCTCCAGCGCCTCCTCAAACCATCTATCAAGCCGTCTCCAGAGTCGGACTCTATCTTTGTACCGCACGCCCCTGATGCAGCCGGATCCGACTGGAGGAACCCAGCAGGCGGCTCGAGGATTTCGACAAGCGACCCGGGGACTGCCGTAGTCGCACCCGGCACGGGGACTTCAGAACCTGGCCCGGGGACTGCAGCGACACAAGAAGCGGTGGCCGACCCCAACTCCCCACCACCCAACCCGCCCACCCGAGTCACAGTGGCCATACTAACAGTAGAAGAAGGCACAGCTCCATCATGGGCCCAGCCCATCCTCAACTTCCTAGTCAACAGAGAGCTGCCGACTGATGAGATCTCGGCAAGACTAGTGCAACGCCGAGCCGGAGCATATGCAATAATAAACAGAGAACTTGTCAAGCGCAGCGTCACTGGAGTCTTCCAGCGCTGCGTCGAGCCAGAGAAAGGTGTAGCAATCCTCAAAGATATCCACCAAGGCGAGTGCGGCGACCACGCAGCCTCAAGATCACTTGTGGCCAAAGCTTTCCGCCATGGTTTCTTCTGGCCGACTGCTTTGGAAGATGCCAAAGAGATGGTCAAAAGCTGCAAAGGATGCCAAGTCTTCAGTTCCAAGCAACACCTGCCGGCTTCTGCACTCAAGACCATCCCCCTCACCTGGCCCTTTGCCGTCTGGGGGCTGGACATGGTGGGCCCATTCAAGACAGCCCGCGGCGGCTTGACACATCTGCTTGTCGCCGTGGACAAATTTACCAAGTGGATCGAAGCGAAGCCGATCAAGAAGTTGAACGGGCTGACTGCCGTGACATTCATTGCCAACATCATACTCGGTATGGCATGCCGCACAGCATCATCACCGACAACGGCACAAACTTTGCCAAAGGAGCACTGGCACGTTTCTGCGCGACACAGGGCATCCGACTGGACTTAGCGTCCGTTGCCCACCCGCAGTCAAACGGCCAGGTCAAGCGAGCAAACGGACTAATTCTCTCCGGCATCAAGCCCTGACTGGTCGTACCACTGGAGCAATCGGCCGGCTGCTGGCTCGATGAGCTGCCGGCTGTCCTCTGGAGTCTGCGTACTACCCCAAACAAGTCAACCGGCTTCACTCCGTTCTTCCTTGTATATGGTGCCGAGGTTGTCATCCCAACTGACATCGAGTTCGACTCGCCTCGGGTCACCATGTACACAGAGGCAGAGGCCAAGGAAGCGCGAGAAGACGGCGTCGACCTGCTGGAAGAAGGCCGGTTGTTAGCACTCAGCCGGTCCGCCATCTACCAGCAGGGTTTGCGCCGTTACCACAACCAAAAGGTCAAGCCAAGATCTTTCCAAGAGGGCGACCTTGTGCTTCGGCTGATCCAGCGAACAGCCGGCCAGCACAAGCTCTCAGCCCCTTGGGAAGGCCCTTTCGTCATTAGCAAGGCACTAGGCAACGACTCCTACTACCTGATCGACGCACAAAAACCAAGAGCACGCAAGAGGGATGATTCCGGCAAGGAGTCGGAGCGACCATGGAACGCGAACCTCCTGAGAAGATTTTACAGTTGAAAGCAGTATGTACCATGCTACCATTTTTATTAAATATGAGACAAACGGGCCTCCCGAGGAGCACTCGGGACTGCCCTCCTTTATCTATGAATGAGGAGCGTCATACTCATGAATGTATTATTACATTTGATTTTTTGTCTGGCACCGGGTTCGACTAGTCGGCCCGGGGACTGGCCGCCTTAAGTTATATTAAAAGTTCTACCTGAAGTCAGACAAGTAGTGTGCCGGCACCCGAGCCCTCTCTTGTTGAAAGTTGCAGCTCGAAGAACCGACTGTCCGACTGGCAAGAGCCAAAGGTAGAAAGGATGCCCACACGAAAAACGGCTAAGGACTAACGAACTTATATAACGCAAAGACGGCCTCCAACCACGCCTGCCGGCTGTCAAAACAGCCGGCTGGCCGGCCTCCCAATCACCTCGCTATAATCCAACAAAGCTAGAGTACTTGCCCTCCCAGGCACTTCCCCAGCCACAGATTGCAGAGCAGCTGTCCGGCTGGGAAGGCGGCAACCAAGGGAGGGCGGCAAAAGAAACAGCCGAAGGATGAAAAGCAAAGAACAAGGGAAAGCCAAACGCATGCATAATTATATTTACACATATGGCCCCAAACAGGCCGGCAGTCAATATAGTTCGAATACACCCCTAGTGGGTGGAATTGTGTAAACTTAACAAAACACTATTCCAAGAATAGTGAAACAGGAAAGTAGAGGCAGCAGACTAGACTAAGGGCGCAGCAAGGGAGCCGGGCTGGTCGGGGGAGACGGCGCCGCCGGCTGGAGGAGTGGCCGGCTGGCGGGTCTCGGCTTGATCATCGCCGGCTGCAGGCGGCGCACCCACGCGTGCCTTGTTGCTGGAGGCACGGTCAAGCTGAGGCTGACCGGCCGCTCCACCATCTAGCGCGGCGTCTTCACCCTCCTCCTCCTCCTCCTCGCCCTTGTCGCTGGAGTCGATCTCCTCCGCCGAGTCCTCGCCGTCTGCCGGGTTCAACCCGAACCACTCCTCCGACTGGGCAACGCCGTTGTCGTCCACCTCAGGAGCGAAGGCGCTGGTGTCGGTGTAATCGGCAATCGCCGAAGCCCGCTGGATGAGAGCCGGCCGCGCCGGCTCCAGCTCTGTGTCGGCCTCCTGCCACCAGGTGGCCAGCTGGTCCAGACTCAGCTCGGGATACCAGGCCTTGGCGAACTCCAGCACCCGCCTGGCACCGGACCGAGCCGCAGAAGCCTTCCAGGCCTCGAAGCGGCCGACCGCCACCTCCAGCCAGTCGGCAGTCCGACTGGTGGTGCAGGGAATCACCTCACCAAGCCAGAGAGCGGCCAACACCTGCGCCCCAGCACGCTGAAGCCAGCAGAGCATGCGATGAGCCGGCTGGAGGCGGGCCTAGATCGCCAAGAGCTGCTCCTCCAGCGACCGGCGAGCGTTTGGCGCGATCTCGGCGCCAGCCTGCCTTCGTGCCTTGCGGTGGGCCTCGACGACCTGGTTGGCGGTGGTAGAGTAGCCAGGGAAGTACTCTGCGCAAGGAAGAAAGAGAAAGAAGAGAAAACACCAAGTCAGAAAATGAGCTAAACGGCATGCGGCAAGCAAGGACGAAGAAGAAGGCGGCCTACCATCAACCAAGTCTTCGATCTGGCCATAGCCATTGGTCAGCGTCTGCTTCGCTTCGGCCCAGCCGGCCGCCTCTGTCTCATACTCAGCTTGGAGGGCGGCCTCGCTGTCCTGCACCGCCTTCAGGGCCGCCTTGTGGCTCTTCTTCTGGTCGACCAACCTCTTGGCCAGGCGGTCACGCTCCTGTGCCAAGGCGTTAAACTCGGGCTCCTTAGCACGGAGGGCGGCCTGAGCCCCGCCCAGCTGTTCCCTCAGACTGGCGTTGGCCGCTGCAAGGATGGTAGAAAAAAGAAGCAATAAGGAAGATGTCGTCAAGGAAGATCCGACCCGACTGCTCAGCAGTCGGCCCGAATCTCGGGGACTACACCCAGTGGGTGCGCCGACGCGCCCCCACGTGAGATAAAAGACGAAGCACTTACCCCGGCTCTCAGATAGATCAGCATTCTTCTGGGTCAGCTCCCGAGCCTGGGAGTTGAAGGCAGCCGCGCGGAGGTGGTGGTAGTCCTGCAAGTCAGACATAGGAGCGAATGAGAACAAGATAGCAAAATGAAGCCCGCTAAGAACTTCCAAGCCGCCTGCTCAGCAGCCGACTCGGAACTCGGGGACTACACCCAGTGGGTGCGCTGACGCGCCCCCACGGAAGAAACCAAGATCAAAAAAGCAAAAATAAGAAGACTAACCCGAATGGCCGCCCGCGTCGCAAGGAACTCGTCATTATATTTCCTCAGCGCCGCAGCCTGGGACTGAAGCCGGTTCCGGACGTCCTACGCTGCCACATTCACCACAGCCGTCCCTCCACCCGGTTCCACCCCGAGCTGGCGCTGGCCGCCTCCATGTCCTGGGCCGACGAGCTGGAGCCCGCGGCCTTCTGCGGCTCCGATGCGGCCTTCCGGCCGATTGCGACTGGACCACCAGATCCGTCCTCGCGGCCGGCTCACCCCCGGCCGATTGTGCAGGCAGCAAGTTAGGCCGGCCGCCTTGGGTCGCCCCAGTCGACAGGGCCGGTGCCGCCTCCCTCTTCGGGACGACGACGTCGTCCTCCCTCTCCAATCCCGGCTGGTCGCCGCCGGCTTCCTCTGGCGGGGGCTCTGGGCCTCAGGCGCCGCAACACGCAAAGGTGTGACGAGCAAGGCCCCCTCCGCCATCGCTGCGGCCGCAACCTCCGCTTGGGCCTTGGCCGCTGCATCGGCGTGCGCCTTCGCCGCCTCCTCCTCCTGTGCCGCCTTGGCGGCAGCCGCCCTCAACTCCTCCGCCTCCCGCTCCTCCCGTGCCTCCCGCGCATTTTGCTCCGTCGCCGCCTGAAGCTCGGCGCGGGAGTCCACGCGGCGGGTGCTCCCGGAGCCTCCCGGCGATCCAACAACGGAGGCGGCAGCAACCCGCTCGAGCGACAGTGGAGCCCTGATTTTTTGAGAAAGGACAAGGATTCAGAAATCACCAAAGAAAAGAAGAAAGAATGTACAAAGGAGTATACACTTACGCCGACACCATCTGCGACTGCTTCACCACCTTGCGGAAGCGGGCCGCCTTCGCGGCCGCCTCATCCCGCCTGGTCGCCGCCGCCCCGCCCTTGGGCTTCTTCGGCCGGCTGCCGAACAAGCCCGGCGCGGCACGGCGCTTCTGCCCGCCGCCTCGAGCAGGCGGTGCGGCGGAGGAACCCGCGCCATGGCCAGTCGCCGGCTGGCGGCGTGGGACGACTTCCGCCTCATCGTCATCCGGCCAGTCGTCGAAACTGGCTCCAAGCCCGGAGCCGCCTGTTTCGCCGCTGGCTTCGCCGCCACCCGCCTCGGTGTTGTCCTCCATGGCGGCCGCCCCCAAGTCGTGGTCCTCCAGGTCATGCTCCGCCGGGTCGGGGAGGAATCGGCGCTCCGCCTCCGACCCGGCTGCAGGTCGAAGGAGAGAGCTCTACCAAGGCGTGTCGACTGGTCAGAGACGGCCAGAAGGAATTCGGCAACAAAACTAAGAAAAGAAAAGGAAAAAGAAAACATACCGTGGGCGGAGGATGCGCACGGGAATATGTCTCCTTGCGAAACCGCCACTCTGCGGAGAGCTTGCAGTTCGCAAGGTAATTCACCATGTGGGCCACCTCGTCATGCGGCATGTCCTTGGTGCACATCCGACTCGGATCGAGCTGGCCGCTCATCTGACAGATCAGGTGAGAGCGGCTCTGAAGCGGGAGCACCCGACGCGCGACGAAGGCGGCCAGCAAGTCAGACCCAGTCAGGCCCTCCGACTGGATCATCACCCGCAGTCGGGCGACTGCCGCGGCTCCAGCCGGCGTCAGCGTAGCGGCCCGATAGGACCACTGGGGCCGCCTCCCAGCCGGCGGGCCGGCTACGTAAGCCGGCAAGTTGACGTAATCGCCTTGTGGGGCGACGTTCTTCACGTAGAAATATGACTTCTGCCAGCGCTTCACCGACTGGATTAACGTGATGACGGGGAACGGGATATCGGCCGCCGGCCTCCGCATCGCGATGAAGGCGCCGCTCTGGGCCGGCACGCCCTGCATGCGGGTGCCTAGCTTAGATTGCAAGACCTCCCGCTAGAGCTCGAGGGTGGGGAGAACGCCAAGGTAGCCTTCGCACAAGGTGACGAAGGCGGACAGCAGCACCACCATGTTCGGGGTGAGGTGGTGCGGCTGGAGTTGATAGAAATCGAGGAAGGAGCGGAAGAAAGCACTCGCCGGCAAGCCGATGCCGCGCAGGAAATGCGAGCGGAAGACTACCCGCTCGCCTTCCTCCGGCTCCGGCGTGATCTCCCTCGCAGGCGCGAGACGGACCCGCACCTGGTCCGCGCCGGGCAACCGCCGCGTTTTGCGGAGGAACTCGATGTGGTCCATGTGGATGTTGGAGCCGTCCCAGTCCCCGCCGTACTGCATGGTGGCAAGAAGCTAGCAAGGAAGAGTGCGGCGGCGGAGAAAGCACAGCCCTGCGGCGGCCGAGTTGCGGGGCGGAGTGAAGAATGGTGGGACGACGCGGCGGCGAGGCGCTGCTGCAAGGGAAAGCAGGAGGAAGAAGATGGCGGAGAGGAGAGGGGCGTGCGAGCGTCTGCCGCTGACCCCTCCTCCACCTACTTATAGCCTCGCGCGGCGAAGCCGAGGAGGCGAGGCGTGGGGAGGAACGTGGGATTAACTGTGCCCACTCCCCCACGTCCTGCGATTATTGCGCCCTAACGGCGTGCGGAAACCGCCGCCGGAAGACGTGCGGACAGCTTTGGGCCGCAAAGAATCCACGCCTGGGCCTAGGCGTAGGAGTGGTGGGCCCTCGGCCTGCGGCGACGTCTTGTCGCGTGCGTGGGTTGGCAGGCTCTTTTCAGCCAAGGGACGCCATGTGGTTCGCAGGCGGTGAGCGGCCGGCCCGCAGCCCGGCGCACGCGCCAACAGACTCCCGCCTTCCGACTTTTATAAATTTCGCCAAGACGGCGCGCCCAACCGAAGCCGGCTCCCAGCTGCTGGCTCGTCAAGATAAGAAGCTGACCGAGCTTCTCAACCTCCTCTCAGCCTCGAAGCCCAACCAGCTTCGGGGACTACTATCGGAGTAAATGGCCACAGGTAGCCTAACCGACCCCCCCTGGCTCTTCGAAAAATTATCAGGCCATTCAAGCCTTCAAGCATACAGAGCATAGGGCCGCCTTCCCCCGGCTGGCTATCCCCAAGGCTGACTCCCAGAAGGCGACCCAGCCTCAGAAACCTCCCCCAAGAAAGATACGACATAGTCGACTCCAGGGAGCCGGCCCCAAGAGGACCGACTCCCGGAAGCCGGCCATGAAGAAAGCCGACTCCCAGAAGCCGGCCATGAAGAAAGCCGGCTCCTGGAAGTCGGCCAAGACTGCACCCACTAAGACTGTACCCACATAACAGCATAGGATGGGGTGTGGCCGCAGTATAGCCCACTACCCTCGAATCCCGGAACAGGCATGGCCACAGGGCGCCGTACGGGCCAGCCATCCCCCGTCCAGCACGGCACTGTAGCCGTGTTGACCTCGACGTCACCCACGACAGGCGCCAGTACGGCCCGTAGGCTGCGGGCCCCTTTTGCCAGAGAGACACCTGAAGGCGGCCTGGCCTCCTCTAGTTGGCTAGGGCTGTGGCCGGCTCCCAATAGCCGGCTACCTCCCTCCCTCGAAACATGTGCCTCATTAAGGAGACAAGACGAGGTAAGGCTACAGTGGGAACCCGCTAGGCGGCGACACTGTAGCCACGCTTACCTAAACAAGGCTCTCATCATCAGAGGCGAGGCGACAGTAACCAGCCGCCGACAAAGCCCCCAAGCGGTGGGGCCGGCCTGTCGGCCAAGCGGTCGGCAGCCGGCGGGACCCACCAGTCGGCGGGCCCCAATGACCGGCGGAGAAGCCGGCGAGCATAGACTGTCGGGACCCCGATTCTAAGTCACACCGATCTAGCCTGTAACACCTCTTATCACTTTGCGGCCTCACGCACGGTATTCCCACGGGTGTCGCCTTACCATGGCCCGGGACCGTTTGCGCCTTTTGGCTCACGTATATGATAATGTCGCTAGCATCCATATGACAGAGAACCCGGGCCGACATGACTAGTCGTGAACCCAAAGTGGCACTAACTTACGGGGACAGGCATACATGAATCAACATCGAGCATGTCGGTCAGCAGCGTGTGAATCCGGGCTGTAGCACTGGGCTAACAGGACTCCGGGAACCCGGGCTGTAGTAGGCTAGGCAGGACTCCGGATGTCACCGCGTGACATTTCCCTGGAGGGACAGACACAAGAACGAAGTGAATCACATGCCGGCCAGTCAAGTGTTCCGGAGCAGTAGTGTTGGGCTAGCAGGACTCCGGTGAACCGGGCTGTAGCGAACTACTATGGCTCATGGAAGCACAAGACTACATTTCCCCATAAGAGAGGCTACCAAGGATAAACAACTAGGTTGTCGGATCCCACACATACCAAGCATTTCAATCATACACACAATATGCTCGATATGTGCAAATACAACATGGCATCACAACAAGACTCTACGACTCAGAGTATTTATTCATTAGGCTCCGAAGAGCCAGATATTACAAACATGGGTCTCTCGACCCAGCATTCAGAGCATACAAGTCAAACACATGCGGAAGCTTAACATGTCTGAGTACAGATAACTACAAATGAAAAAGGCTGAGAAGCCTGACTATCTACCAGATCCTGCCGAGGGCACAAGATCGTAGCTGAGGTATCAAGCTAAACGTCGAAGTCCACACGGAACTACTAGCGAGACTGGCGTCTCTCTGCAAAACATAAAATAGGCAAACGTGAGTACAAATGTACCCAGCAAGACTTACATCAGAGCTAGCTACATATGCATCGGTATCAACAAAGGGGGGTGGTGGAGTTTGACTGCAGCAAGCCAGCTTTGACTCGGTGGCTATCCTAAACTACGACTGCAGGTACTCTTTTGAGGTGGCGCACACGAGTCCACATATTCACCATAGCAATACTCCACTATGGATCCGCTCCCGTCTCCCTACGAGAACTCCATCCATAGCACTCACACTTATCTTGCGCATTTTAGAGTATCCACTTTCACTTGTCTATGAACTGTTATAGGCAACCCAGAAGTCCATTTCCGCGGACACGGCTATTCGAATAGATGATCTTAACCCTGCAGGGGTGTACTTCGACACACACGCTCTCACCACTTACCGCCGTTTACACGACATGTACTCGGCAACCTTCAAGCGGAGGCCCAGCGAGGGTGTCGGCCACAGCCTACCTAAACACTCAAGTCTCTAGTCCAGGTTTATCGCCTATTC
This sequence comes from Aegilops tauschii subsp. strangulata, assembly GCF_002575655.3. Lineage (NCBI taxonomy): Eukaryota > Viridiplantae > Streptophyta > Magnoliopsida > Poales > Poaceae > Aegilops > Aegilops tauschii. Next base: position 285,396,762 of record NC_053039.3, read on the forward strand.
AGGTTCCATCCGCGGGGAGTCCGGCCGAGGTTTCCACATACGGCCCCGAACGATGTGTGCGGGGTTCCGAGACACCAAACGGGCGCCCGGCATGCCCGGCCACGTGCCTACCGCATCATAGCCCACCCCTCCGGTCAGCGCTGCCCACGGCCTCCAGCATTCTACAAACACTAGAAAATACTTGCAACTCCTGGACAGAGGACAAGGGTGATTAAGAAGCCGAGAGGGTCCATTGGTTTCGGGCCCAATGCGTGGTAGTAATTGTATCATGGATCACAAACACAGAACTCAGTTCCTGAGGACGGCTGCAATGAGACAACCCACCATGTACTCCTACATGGCCTCTCACCGCTACCTTTACCAAAACGTGTTCACACACTTAGCTCACACACAGTAGGACATGTTCATCACCATTCCAATTCATCCCCGACGAATCAGACCCGACTCAACTCTAAGCAGTAGCAGGCATGACAAACAAGCATGAATGAGTAGGCACATCAGGGCTCAAACAACTCCTACTCATGCTAGTGGGTTTCATCTATTTACTGTGGCAATGACAGGTCATGCAGAGGAAAAGGGGTTCAACTACCGCAGCATGTAACAGTTGAATCGATTGTCCTAATGCAGTAGAAGAGAGTAGGAGCGAGAGAATGGGATTGTATCGGATTGAACAAGGGGGTTTTGCTTGCCTGGCACTTCTGAAGATATTATAGTTCTTCATCGGTGTCATCGATCACGTCTTCGGAGCATCGGCTACTGAGAGGGGACGGTTACCGGCAAACAGAGAAGGACACAATCAATGCAATGCGACAATATGATGCATGGTCATGACATGTCAAGAATGTTATGATTTACACTAATGCATCTAGCAACAGTTTAAATGAGGTCCATATGAACCAAGGGTTCATATGCAAACTCCATATTTAGCATTTATAATGTCATTATCATGTTTTCCCCTATACAGCAGGTATAACTTAGTTTGACATGCATGAAAATTATACAGATGGATAGATTGCATTTTTCTGATAATTTTTCATATATAAATTATTTCATTCTGAGCTACGGTTGATTTTATATGATTTTTAGAAGTTTATACTATTTTCTGGAATTTTCTGAATAATAATAAATCTAGAAAATGAGTTATTGCGTCAGCACTGCGTCACTGTGACGTCAGCTGGTCAACAGCGGCTGGTCCAGGTCAAACCTGACCAGTGGAGCCCACTGGTCAGTGACTCAGCTAACTAACCAAATTAGTTAGTGCTAATCTAAGTTAATTAGGGCCTGGGCCCACATGGCAGTGGCTCTAGGGGTGGTTTAGCTGGGTCATTAGTGGCTAATGACGCTCCACGTCATCAGTCGCCGGAGTTTCGCCGGCGACGACCATTTCGCGCGACGGAGATCGTCGGGATCTCGCTATAGCCCACGGTTTGAGGCGGGGTTTGCTCCTACGGATTGCTGGCGCTCCTGCGCATCTAGTGGTGGTAGCAGCAGCAGCTGGGATGGCTGGAGGTGACGGCGGCGAGCACTTCCGCGGCGGCCGGAGTACGGGCACGCTCGGACACAGCGTTTTGGTGCACGGGAGGACGAGCTGGTGGTGGCTACAGGCTCCTGGTGCTACGTTGAGCACAGCGGTGAGCTTGGCTTCGAGCCACTCTGGCTCTAGCCACGTCGGCGACGAGGCACGGCGGCGGTGAGCTTCGGCCGTGGTGGTTAGTGGGGCTAAAGGAAGGAATCGACGGCGGGGAGAGAGGGGTTGGGGTGAGGGGCTCACGGCGGTTGCAGCGGTGGCCTCTTCGAGCTCGGGGAAGGCCGGGCGGCGGCGAGTCAACGATGGGGATCCGCGGCGGCCGACGATGAAGAAGAGGTCGGGGACGGCGTTTTGAGGCGTCTGGCGTCGACTGGGTCGACGGGGAGGATGAGGGCGTCGAGGCGGAGGCCATGGACACGTCGGCGAGGCGAGGGAAGGCCTGTGGCCATGGCTACGGCGACAGCGAGCTCGCGGCCGTCTCGGCCATGGTGGAGAGGGCGAGAGAGAGAGCAGAGAGTGAGGGAGAGAGGCGAGGGGCTGCGGGGCGTCTCCGTGGCACGTCTGGAGGGGTCGGGGTCGTGCGGCTGAAGCAGGAGGTGGCCGCGTTCGCACGCGCGCGCTCCCCGCTTCCCCTGTGCCTACTGGCAGGAGGAGGAAGACGGCTCTGCCCTCGGTGGGCTGGGCCGCTACAGTGGTGGGCTGGCCCCTCTGGTGGCTACACAGGTGAGGCCAGGTAAGCTCTCCCTCTCTTCTGTTTTCTAATTTGTTTTTGTTTTCTAATTATTTGCCTCTGTTTTGAGCTTAGGAAAAATACCAAGGCATTTCCTAAATCCTGAAAATATTCATGGACACTTGCTGAATTATTTCAGTGGCCCAAAAATAGTTCCAACATTATTTGAACATTCAAATTATTTATAGTATTTAAATGCCCAAAAGTCAAATACAATAAGACTTAATTCAAAAATCCAGAATGGCCTAGAAATAGGTGCATCATTTTTGGCAGAGGTTTTTTACCTTTATCAAAAATCATGAACATTTCTAAAGGGCATTTGGGTTCATTGAAAATATTGTTTATTTGAACCTAGTTGAATGCATTTGGTGCTAGGGTTTCAACATCCCCATTTCAAGTTTCTTTGAAAATTAAACATGATGACATGAGGAACAAGCAAAGTCGAACAAGGGCTGATCTGGGGCTGTGACATAGACGCTGACGGCTGGGGCTCGCGCCCAGCCGGATTACCATTGTACCCCTGGGGGATAGGCCTATATAAACCCCCCCGGGACACCCATGCAAAGGGTTGATCTCATAGAGTTTCAGACACCACATAGAGAGAAAAGGAGATCTAGCCTTGCCCTTCTTCTTCCTCTAGCCAGACAGCTCAAGGAGCACTTGTAGCTACTTGTATTGATCTAGTGATCATGCGGAGACCCCGCAGAGCAGGACTAGGGGTGTTATCTCCACGGAGAGCCCCGAACCTGGGTAAGATCCGTCGGCGTGCATGTCTTCGCCTCATCCTGTTTCCAGGCACCGGCGACGTCTTACTGGCTCCCACAATGATAAGCCACCCGTTGGCATATGTCGCACCTACCACCCGACAAAACCTCTGCACTTGGAGGCCCAACAACGTCTACACGGAGAAGGTTGCGTAGTAGACATATGTCTTCACTGATAGTTCCACCGGCGAGATGTTACATCCAGCCTCCTCATTATCTTGGATCGTTTCTCCCATTTCGTGTTTCAAGGCGCAGTCTCCGGTGACATATCTTGTCAAAGCAAAAGATCCTGTCCCCTCATTACGGGATTCCCATCAATACAAGTTCGGGTAATCCAACAGTGCCGTTCGCATGACCCCTTGGTAATAGGCGAGTTTTAATGCTCGTGGGGGGGCGCTCTATATTCACTGCCTTTAAGGAGATAAGAATCCACCTTTTCACCCCACGCTTCTCCTTCCTCAGCCCATCCGCCCTCGAGCTCCAGTGCCCAAGCTTCGATTCGTTCCGTCCCTAGAAAACATTCTAGACATGTCCGGATCTGGAGCGCAGGGTAGGTGGATGGCCTCCTCCGTCACGGAGGGGAACATCAAGAAGCTCCGGGAAGCGGGGTATTTAGTCAAGGAAATCGCCCACCGGCTTCCGACCAAGAAGCAGATCGTCCCTACTCCGGAGCCCCACGAAAGGGTGGTTTTTATTCCTCATTTCCCCTCCATCCTTTCGTCCGCGGTCTTATGTTTTACTACGGGCTAGATTTCCATGATCTAGCCCCAAATTCCTTCCTCAATATTCCGGTGTTCATCGTCGTGAGTGAGGCATTCCTCCGCATCCCTCCCCACTTTGGCCTATGGCTCAAGGTCTTCAATGTGAAGCCAAAAGTGGTGGATGGTCAACACGCGGAGTGCGGCAGCGCTATGGTGAGCAAGCTCCCCAACGTCACTTGGCCCAAAGGCACCTTTGTGGAGACCGTGAAGGGGTGGCAGCAAGAGTGGTTCTATGTCACAGAACCCCACGACTCCACATGGGCCGCTTCCCCCGCGTTCAAGTCTGGGCCTCCAATGCGGCTTACATCCTGGCTCAATAAGGGCCTGGACTGGGCGTCGTCCGACGAGGTGATGATGCTGCAAAAGCGCATCAAGAGTATGGTGGACAAGAATACAAGTCTTGCAGCGTGATCCAGGTAATGCTCTTTCGCCGGATTCTCCCCTGCCAAAGCCGGACTCAGCACATGTGGGAGTTCGACCCGGCCGGTCCCTGGACCCTGTAGCGGTTCTTCGGCACGAAGCACAAAGACATGTGGAAGCTGTTGTTCAAGACCCAAAAGACGTGGCTGAAAACGACCGATGACCTCGGCCTCGACTGTTCTCACGCAGTGTCTCCCGTAAGTTTTATGATAACCTTACTACTTGTAAATCCAAGGGACATGCTAAGCTTTCCATTCTTCTCACAGGGCTGGACGAAGAAGGTGGAGCGGATTCACAGTCCAGCTCCGCTACCCGAAGACCCAGCCATCCCTCTGTTAACGAGGATGCTGGTTCCGGCGCCATATCAGGCGCCGGAAAAGAAGGGCAAGAAGAAGGGCAAGGAGGCCAAAAGCGGCCTCCGCCGTAAAGGTGCTTCGGACGTAGCGTCCGAAGACACCAAGACTCACTCCTGCCCTGACGAAGACGAAGGGGAGGAGGAAGAGAGTAATTCTCCCCTTAAGGGGGGAAAGAAGAAAAGGGCGGCTTCCGCAGATTTGGAGGCGGAGGCGGCCAAGAAAGGGAGAATCTCCCTCACGGATGACTCCGAATCGGACGCCGATGAGTGGCGTCCCAGGACGAAGCCCCTGGCTGGATCGTAAGTACCCCAAAGGCACTTGTAGAGAGTAATTCTCCCCTTAAGGGGGGAAAGAAGAAAAGGGCGGCTTCCGCAGATTTGGAGGCGGAGGCGGCCAAGAAAGGGAGAATCTCCCTCACGGATGACTCCGAATCGGACGCCGATGAGTGGCGTCCTAGGACGAAGCCCCTGGCTGGATCGTAAGTACCCCAAAGGCACTTGTACTTATATATCTATCTGGTTTTCGGCCTTATGATTTCAATATACTGAATTACGTGCTGTAGTCCGGCTCGCGTCCCCCCCAGCAATCCTCATCTTTGGGGAATTCGCTGGATCCGAACGTGATGGATAGCGGGTCGCCTCCGCCGGCCTCCTCCCCCAAGGCTACGGACAATGCCAAAGTGTTGTCCCGAAGGACCCTTCCAGGTCAGGGAGAGGTGCGGGAAACCGCCGAGGTGGCGCCAGAGGGTGATACCTCTGCTGCCGGAAACATGGGGGAATCGACCCCCATGGAGATTGACGACGGGGGCCATGCCCAATTCGGCCCCCAACCGAATATTGTTCTGGAGACCCATACGGCTCCAGAATCAGGTGAGCAGCCTCCTTCGAAAGAAGGGGGTGCGCAAATTCCACCCGCGACCTCTGTCAATCCGGAGGCGCCGGATACTCTGATGGAAGCACTTCAGAGCGCCATTATTGTAGAAGAGCATCGTACCTTATGGGCACGGTGGTTGAAAGAGTTTGCTCCGCTAAAAGCGGATTGAACGAGGCCTATACTAGCCTTCTGAGAGGCTTTGAGGTATGTAGTATAATGCCTTTTAACTATATGAGAAAAATTGTCTATGTATAGATAGTAGCCCCTGAGACTCTGTTCGGTGTTCGCAAAGAAAGGCCGAACAGAGGATCTAATGACTCGTATGGGAGATTGACATACACATTCCTTTGAACCAAACAGGCGGCGATGCAGGCATCTGCTTCTCATGCCACTGAAGCATCTGAGCTGAGGCGGAAGTTAGCCGAAAAGCAAGGTATGTGATACCCAAAATGCTCCTGAAAAAACATCAGTAATAATTTGCCAGCTGAATGAGTGTTATAACTTTGCTCATAGCTGACGCGTCGGAGGTCGATACCCTCAATAGCACACTGGCCGAGGCCAAGAAGGAGGCGTAGGAGGAACGAGCCGCCCGCCTAAAACATGAGTCAAGGGTGGAGGAAGTCCAGCAAGAGCTCAAGGATGCTATAAGCAAATGTGAGTCCTTAGAGCGCAAGATTACGGATAAAAAATCCGAACTTGCTAAGGCCCTCCAAAGTGCTCAGCAGGCCCGGGGTGAAGCCCAAAACGCTTGCCGGGAGATCCAAGAGGCGAAGCAAATTGTGGCTGGTAAGGCCTTTAATAGGCAAAGAAAATTTGTGAGGAAGAAATATATCTTACTGACCCGGGTTTGGAGTTCGCCAGGAGCGTTTGCAGATATGCCCCGGAGTGTTGCTGATGCTACGGATTCTGAGCCGAAGAAGGGAGCACAACTGAGAAGTTGTTCTGGTCGCAATACCTTGCGCCAGAGCATCCAGTGTCCTTCAATGATCAGCTGAAACAGCTGACCAAACTGCATAGGATGGCCGAATTGGCCATGAAGGATTTTATAATCCGTCTGTGGCCTGCCGAACCCATACCCAGCAGTTACTTCAGGCTCGTGAAGCGGCTGGTAATGCCTGCCCCCGACTTGATGCCGTAAAGCGATCGGTCTGCATCGAAGGTGCGCGGATGGCCTTCGCCCGTGACAAGGTGCAGTGGGCGAAGATGAAGGCCGTCAAGCTCGCGACCGAGGGACCGCCCACAGGGAAAGAGCACCGCACACCGGAGCGGTATTTCGATGATGTACTGGAAGGATCCCGCATTGTAGAGGGTCAGTGTTCGAAGGACATCATTGTTGAATGAATGTATCTATGTTGTCCAATCCTGTATTATGGAACAAGGCTTATGTATGATATATTGCTTGTTTTACTTTAAAATGTTTCCTCCTGTGCTGCCGTTTACAAAATCTGAGAGTTGGCCAGTCGTCGGCTTCAGCCCCCACGTAGGTAGTACGGGGGTGTTCGAGATAGCACCTAAACACACTTGACCCAACGGTTTGGTCCTTGAAGGAGGTGTTAGTGCGGCGAACCAGGCAATCGGACTATGTGGCTTTATCGCTCTCACTTAGCCATAGGAGTTTCACAATGGGAGGGTAGGCGCAGCCCCTAGCATTATTCGATTATCCGAACTAGGGTGTTGTAGACACCTGACCGGGTGAAGGCCGGTCTGTCGCGTAATGCAGAAAAAATCACAAGAGATTTATACTTAGCCACCGAATAGCTGATCAGCTCTCGCCGCATCATGACAGTCAGTTTTCGGCTTTCTCTACTGAGGTGTTTATCTGGATGAACCAGAAACACAATCGCAGTAGTTCTCCCTTTACTACCTTAGCCGAACAAGCGGAACGTAAGGCAGTAACCACAGGAGCCGGGCAACCTAACTATTGACCAAAGACATGATTCGGAGCCGATGCATATAATGCTATATTCGGGACGCCGAATTGTACTGTAAAAAGTGTTTGTACTTATTGTATATTTAGGGAGTGCACGGGGCTCAATGGAGCCCCTGGCGATTTATGTCCTACCAAGGTGTACATGACAATCAGACAAAAACAGGAAAATACAGATTAAGAGATAAGCCAGTACCACATAGGTTGGGCTAGAAACTGTTTCCATTATAGTCTGATTGATACGTCAAAACGTATTTGTGCAAATAATGCGATAAGCAACAAGGCTATTTTACATGCTGAGCCCAAGGGAAAGTTGCGTACAGGTCCTGAAAACAGGCGAGGTGATCTTAAAAGGCCCTCTAGATACTCTGCCATGCGTCTATGCTGCTTTTCTCCTTGGTGTATCATCCTTCGAGAGGATCATCGAACGGTGTTTTCAAGATAGGCCTCTAAAAGAGGCCTTAGTACCGTTGAAAAGGTGATGTGGGTTGTAAGGAACCTAGAAAAATAAAAAGAAAAGAAAAAGAAAATATGAGTGTCCGGATAGGGTCTAGCAGTATTGTGGACTATATCTGTGCTATGCCTCCATCTCTGCCCATGGTATATTTAGTGCGTAATTATGTGCGCGTGGTACATATGCCGCAGTTCGGTTGGGGCTGAGACGGAGGCCGAATTTCTAGTCGAGCTCCTGACGAGCTGGACTGTCGTGCTGCAGAGTAGTCCGGACTCGCTTGACAGTATCCGGGGGCTTGGCTGCCGATGTGGTATTCGGCTTCGTAAGGCCGCCTTGTACTTCCGCTGCCAGGGCCGCGGTGTGCTCCTCGGTGCGGAGGGAGCGTTCCATGTTTCCATTGACTGTTATAACGCCGCGTGGTCCGGGCATCTTGAGTTTGAGATAGGCATAGTGTGGGACCGCTTTGAAGCGAGCAAACGCGGTTCATCCGAGTAGTGCATGGTAGCCACTGCGGAAGGGGACGATGTCGAAGACCAAGTCTTCACTTCGGAAGTTGTTCGGCGAACCGAAGACGACCTCCACTGTGATTGAGCCCATGCAGCGGGCCTCTACACCCGGAATTACTCTTTTAAAGGTAGTTTTAGTGGGCTTGATTCTTAATGGATCAATACCCATCTTGCGGACTGTGTCCTGATAGAGCAGGTTAAGGCTGTTGCCGCCGTCCAGGAGGACTCGCGTAAGATGGAATCCATCAATGATTGGGTTGAGGACTAGTGCGGCCGAGCCTCCGTGACGGATACTGGTCGGATGGTCCCTGCGATCAAAAGTGATTGGGCAGGCTGACCATGGGTTGAATTTTGGGGCGACTGGCTCTATCGCATAGACGTCCCTTAGCGCGCGCTTGCGCTCCCTCTTGGGGATATGAGTAACGTATATCATGTTCACCGTCTTGACTTCGGGGGGGGGGGGGGGGGATTTCTTTTGTCCCCCTGTGTTTTGTGGACGAGGCTCCTCGTCGTCGTCCTCGCTGGGCGACCCTTTCACCTTATATTCGGTATTTAACTTACCGGCCTGTTTAAAGACCCAACAACTTCTGTTGGTATGATTGGAAGGCTTGTCGGGGGTGCCGTGAATCTGGCAGGGTCGATCGAGTATTCGGTCCAAGCTGGATGAGCCCGCTCTGTTTCTTTTGAATGGCTTCTTCCGCTGACCGGACTTGGAGCCACTGAATCCGGCGTTGACCGCCGTGTCTTCGGTATTGTCAGTGTTGCTTCGACGCTTGTGTTTATTGTGTCGGGGCCTGCTGTTGCTATTCCTGGCTTCGGAAGTCCCAGGTTCGCTTTTACTGTTACTGCTACGGGCTAGCCAGCTATCTTCGCCTGCGCAAAAGCGGGTCATGAGTGCTGTAAGGGCTGCCATGGACTTCGGCTTCTCTTGGCCGAGGTGTCGAGCGAGCCATTCATCGTGGATGCTATGTTTAAAGGCTGCTAAGGGTTCGGCGTCCGGACAGTCGACAATTTGGTTCGTTTTAATTAGGAACCTGGTCTAGAATTACCTGGCCGACTATCCGGGCTGCTGGACTATATGACTTAGGTCATCGGCGTCCGGAGGTCGGATATATGTGCCTTGGAAGTTGTCTCTAAAGGCGTCTTCCAAGTCTTCCCAGCTTCCGATAGAGTTTTCTGGGAGGTTGTTTAACCAGTGCCGAGCTGGCCCCTTAAGTTTTAGGGGAAGGTATTTGATGGCGTGTAGATCGTCACCACGAGCCATGTGAATGTGGAGAAGAAAATCTTCAATCCATACTGCAGGATCTGTTGTGCCGTCATATGATTCAATGTTCACGGGTTTAAACCCTTCTGGGAACTGGTGCTCCATTACCTCATCACTGAAGCATAGGGGGTGTGTGGCGCCTCTGTATCGGGCCATGTCACGACGCAGTTCGGATGAAGTCCATATGCGGTTCTCGGCCCGGGGGCGGTTATGCTTATCGCGCCAGGCTTGATAGCCGTCTTCTCGCGCCAGGGCACGTTCCCGCGATCCGTAGATTGATCTGGTCTGACCTGCTCTATTTTCCAGGTCCTGTCGTAGGTCATATGTGTATCCCCAGGTTGTTTTTTCTCTGCTTTTACGGGGAGGTAGTGCGGGCTGGTGTTCGTCTTGAGTTGCCATTCTGTACCGGTCACATGGTGGTCGGTCTGGTCCGTCAACCGCGTTACACGCGGGTGGTATGGGCTCCAGCGCCTCATCGTTGAATTGGGGTAGCAGCTTACGCTTCGGGTAACTCTTTGTTTGGCGTTCGAAGCCGTATTCTTGGCTGCCAGGACATTAGTCCATCTGTTGTTGTGCAGATCTTGGTGATACGTCCATTTTGCATCATGCTTTTATGTCGATATTTATTGCATTATGGGCTGTTATTACACATTATGTCACAATACTTATGCCTATTCTCTCTTATTTTACAAGGTTTACATGAAGAGGGAGAATGCCAGCAGCTGGAATTTTGGGCTGGAAAAGGAGCAAATATTAGAGACCTATTCTGCATAGCTCCAAAAGTCCTGAAACTTCACGGAAGTCATTTTTGGAATTAATAAAAAATATTGAGCGAAGAAACTACCAGAGGGGGGCCACACCCTGGCCACGAGGCTGGGAGGCGCGCCCTACCCCCTGGGCGCGCCCCCTGCCTCGTGGGCCCCCTGGCTGGCCTCCGGTGCCCATCTTTGGCTATATGGTGTCTTCTACCCTAGAAAAAATCATAAGCAAGCTTTTGGGAAGAAACTCTGCCGCCACGAGCCGGAACCTTGGCGGAACCAATCTAGGGCTCCGGCAGAGCTGTTCTACCAGGGAAACTTCCCTCCGGGAGGGGGAAATCATCGCCATTGTCATCACCAACGATCCTCTCATCGGGAGGGGGCCAATCTTCATCGCCATCTTCACCAACACCATCTCCTCTCAAACCCTAGTTCATCTCTTGTATCCAATCTTTGTCTCTAATTAAGTCTCAGATTGGTACCTGTGGGTTGCTAGTAGTGTTGATTACTCCTTGTAGTTGATGCTAGTTGGTTTATTTGGTGGAAGATCATATGTGCAGATCCATTATGCATATTAATACCCCTCTTATTATGAACATGAATATGCTTTGTGAGTAGTTACGTTTGTTCTTGAGGACATGGGAGACGTCTTGCTATAAGTTGTCATGTGAATTTGGTATTCGTTCGATTTTTTGATGAGATGTATGTTGTCTTTCCTATAGTGGTGTTATGTGAACGTCGACTACATGACACTTCACCATTGTTTGGGCCTAGAGGAAGGCATTGGGAAGTAATAAGTAGATGATGGGTTGCTAGAGTGACAGAAGCTTAAACCCTAGTGTATGCGTTGCTTCGTAAGGGGCTGATTTGGATCCATATGTTTCATGCTATGGTTAGGTTTACCTTAATACTTCTTTTGTAGTTGTGGATGCTTGCAATAGGAGTTAATCATAAGTGGGTTGCTTGTCCAAGTAAGGACAGCACCCAAGCACCGGTCCAACCACATATCAAATTATCAATGTACCGAACGCGAATCATATGAAAGTGATGAAAACTAGCTTGACGATAATTCCCATGTGTCCTCGGGAGCGCTTTTCTCTATATAAGAGTTTGTCCAGGCTTGTCCTTTGCTACAAAAAGGATTGGGCCATCTTGCTGCACTTTATTTACTCTTGTTACTTGTTACACATTACAAATTACCTTATCACAAAACTATCTGTTACCGATAATTTCAGTGCTTGCAGAGAATACCTTACTGAAAACCGCTTGTCATTTCCTTCTACTCCTTGTTGGGTTCGACACTGTTACTTATCGAAAGGACTAAGATAGATCCCCTATACTTGTGGGTCATCAAGACTCTTTTCTGGCGTCGTTGCCGGGGAGTGAAGCGCCTTTGGTAGGTGGAATTTGGTAAGGAAAAATTTATATAGTGTGCTGAAATTTACTGTCACTTGTTACTATGGAACATAATCCTTTGAGGGGCTTGTTTGGGGTATCTTCACCCCGACCAGTAGAGCAAATAGTTGCTCCTCAACCTACTGAACCTACTGAAAATGTCTACTTTGAAATTCCTTCGGGTATGCTAGAGAAACTGCTGGCTAATCCTTTCACAGGTGATGGAACATTGCATCCTGATTTACACCTGATCTATGTGGATGAAGTTTGTGGATTATTTAAGCTTGCAAGTATGCCCGATGATGTTATCAAGAAGAAGGTCTTCCCTTTATCTTTGAAGGGAGAGGCATTGACATGGTATAGGCTATGTGATGATATGGGATCATGGAACTACAAACGATTGAAATTGGAATTTCATCAGAAGTTTTATCCTATGCATCTTGTTCATCGTGATCGTAATTATATATATAATTTTTGGCCTCACGAAGGATAAAGCATCGCTCAAGCTTGGGGGAGGCTTAAGTCAATGTTATATTCATGCCCCAATCATGAGCTCTCAAGAGAAATGATTATTCAAAAAATTTATGCTCGGCTTTCTCTTAATAATCGCTCCATGCTCGATACTTCTTGTACTGGTTCTTTATGATGAAGACTAGAGAATTCAAATGGGATTTATTGGAGATAATTAAACGCAACTCTGAAGATTGGGACCTCGACGAAGGTAAGGAGAAAGGTATAACACCTAAGTTTGACTGTGTTAAATCTTTTATGGATACCGATGCTTTATGTGAATTTAGCACTAAATATGGACTTGACTCAGAGATAGTAGCTTCTTTCTGTGAATCATTTTCTACTCATGTTGATCTCCCTAAGGAGAAGTGGTTTAAATATAATCCTCCTACTGAAGTAAAAGTAGTTGCACCTATTAAAGTTGAAGAAAAGACTATCACTTATAATGATCCTATTGTTCCTACTGCTTATGTTGAGAAACCACCTTTCCCTGTTAGCTATCATGGCTTGTGTGATATGGGTGCTAGTGCAAGTGCCATACCTCATTCTTTATACGAAGAAATTATGCATGATATTGCACCTGCTGAGATAGAAGATATTGATCTTACCATTAAGCTTGCCAATGGAGATACTATTTCACCGATTGGGATTGTTAGAGATGTTGAAGTCTTGTGTGGGAAGGTTAAATATCCTACTGATTTTCTTGTTCTTGGTTCCCCACAAGATAGCTTTTGTCCCATTATATTTGGCAGACCCTTTTTGAACATTGTTAATGCTAGGATAGACTGCGAAAAGGATGTTGTTACTATTGGTTTAGGGGATATGTCTCATGAGTTTAATTTTGCTAAATTTCGTAGACAACCCCGTGATGAGGAATTGCCTAGTAAAGATGAAATTATTGGTCTTGCTTCCATTGCCGTGCCTCCTAATGATCCTTTAGGACAATATTTGCTAGACCATGAAAATGATATGTTTATGAATGAAAGAAGGGAAATAGATGAAGTATTCTTTAAACAGGGACCTATTTTGAAACACAACTTGCTTGTTGAAATCCTAGGGGATCCTGCTCCACCCAAGGGTGATCCCGTGTTTGAGCTTAAACCATTACCTGATACTCTTAAATATGCTTATCTTGATGAGAAAAAGATATATCCTGTTATTATTAGTGCTAACCTTTCAGACAAGGAGGAAGAGAAATTATTGAAAACTCTGAAGAAGCACCGTGCTGCTATTGGATATACTCTTGATGATCTTAAGGGCATTAGTCCCACTCTATGTCAACACAAAATAAATTTGGAGAAAGACGCCAAACCAGTTATTGATCACCAACGACGGTTAAATCCTAAGATGAAAGTAGTGGTAAGAAATAAAATATTAAAGCTCCTCGAGGCAGGTATAATTTATCCCGTTTCTGATAGGCAGGTATAATTTATCCCATTGTGTCCCTAAGAAGGGAGGTATTACTATCGTTCCTAACGATAAAGATGAATTGTCCTGCAAAGAATTATTACAGGTTATAGGATGGTAATTGATTTCCGCAAACTGAATAAAGCTACCAAAAAAGATCATTACCCTCTGCCTTTTATTGATCAAATGCTAGAAAGATTATCCAAACATACACATTTTTGCTTTCTAGATGGTTACTCTGGTTTCTCTCAAATACCTGTGCCAGCTGAGGATCAAGAAAAGACCACTTTTACTTGCCCTTTCGGTACTTTTGCTTATAGACGTATGCCTTTTGGTTTATGTAATGCACCTGCTACCGTTCAAAGATGCATGATGGCTATATTCTTTGACTTTTATGAAAAAAATTGTGAGGTTTTCATGGATGATTTCTCCATTTATGGATCCTCTTTTGATGATTGCTTGAGCAACCTTGATCGAGTTTTGCAGAGATGTGAAGAAACTAATCTCGTCTGGAATTGGGAGAAATGCCACTTTATGGTTAATGAAGGCATTGTCTTGGGGCATAAAATTTCTGAAAGAGGCATTGAAGTTGATAAAGCTAAAGTTGATGCTATTGAAAAGATGTCGTGTCCTAAGGACATCTAAGGTATAAGAAGTTTTCTGGGTCATGCCGGTTTTTATAGGAGGTTCATCAAGGACTTCTCAAAAATTTCTCGGCCTCTGACTAATCTATTACAAAAAGATATTCCTTTCGTCTTTGATGATGATTGTGTAGAGGCATTTGAAATACTTAAGAAAGCTTTGATTTCTGCACCTATTGTTCAGCCACCTGATTGGAATTTACCTTTTGAAATTATGTGTGATGCTAGTGATTATGTTGTAGGTGTTGTTCTAGGGCAAAGAGTTGATAAGAAGCTAAATGTTATCCAATATGCTAGTAAAACTCTAGACAATGCCCAGAGAAATTATGCTACTACTGAAAAAGAATTCTTAGCAGTTGTGTTTGCTTGTGATAAGTTCAGACCTTATATTGTTGATTCTAAAGTAACTATTCACACTGATCATGCTGCTATTAAATATCTTATGGAAAAGAAAGATGCTAAACCTAGACTTATTAGATGGGTTCTCTTGCTACAAGAATTTGATTTGCATATTATTGATAGAAAGGGAGCTGAGAACCCCGTTGCAGACAACTTGTCTAGGTTAGGAAATGTTCTTGATGACCCACTACCTATCGATGATAGCTTTCCTGATGAACAATTAGCTGTCATAAATGCTTCTAGTACTGCTCCATGGTATGCTAATTATGCTAATTATATTGTTGCTAAATTTATACCACCTAGTTTCACATACCAGCAAAAGAAAAAGTTTTTCTATGATTTAAGACATTACTTTTGGGATGACCCACATCTTTATAAAGGAGGAGTAGATGGTGTTCTTAGACGTTGTGTACCTGAGCATGAACAGGAACAGATCCTACGCAAGTGTCGCTCCGAGGCTTATGGAGGGCACCACGCTGGAGATAGAACTGCACATAAGGTATTGCAATCCGGTTTTTATTGGCCTACTCTCTTCAAGGATGCCCGTAAGTTTGTCTTGTCTTGTGATGAATGTCAAAGAATTGGTAATATTAGTAGACGTCAAGAAATGCCTATGAATTATTCACTTGTTATTGAACCATTTAATATTTGGGGCTTTGATTACATGGGACTGTTTCCTTCCTCTAATGGGTATACACATATTTTAGTTCCTGTTGATTACGTTACTAAGTGGGTAGAGGCTATTCCAACTAGTAGTGCTGATCATAACACCTCTATTAAGATGCTTAAAGAAGTTATCTTTCCGAGGTTTCGAGTCCCTAGATATTTAATGACTGATGGTGGTTCACATTTTATTCATGGTGCCTTCATAAAATGCTTGCTAAGTATGATGTTATTCATAGAATTGCATATCCATATCACCCACAGTCTAGTGGTCAAGTAGAATTGAGCAATAGAGAGCTCAAATTAATTTTGCAAAAGATTGTTAATAGATCTAGAAAGAATTGGTCCAAAAAACTTGATGATGCATTATGGGCCTATAGAACTGCATATAAAAATCCTATGGGTATGTCTCCGTATAAAAAGGTTTATGGAAAAGCATGTCACTTACCTCTCGAGCTAGAATATAAGGCATATTGGGCTATTAAAGAGCTCAATTAGGATTTCAAACTTGCCGGTGAGAAGAGACTATTTGACATTAGCTCACTTGATGAATGGAGAACCTAGGCCTATGAGAATGCCAAGCTGTTCAAAGAAAAAATTAAAATATGGCATGACAAAAGGATAAAAAAGCGTGAGTTTAATGTAGGTGATTATGTTTTGCTATTCAACTCTCGTTTAAGATTTTTTGCAGGAAAACTTCTCTCTAAATGGGAAGGTCCTTACGTTATCGAGGAGGTCTATCGTTCCGGTGCCATAAAAATCAACAACTTCGAAGGCACAAATCCGAAGGTGGTGAACGGTCAAAGAATCGAACATTATATCTCAGGTAATCCTATAAATGTTGAAACCAATGTTATAGAAACCGTGACCCCGGAGGAATACATAAGAGACACTTTCCAGAATGTTTCATACCCCGAAAAGGAATAGGTATGTGGTACGGTAAGTAAACCGACTCCAAAACAGTTCTAATGGCAATTTTTCCCCGTTTTGGTATATTTAAGAAAATAGGAAAATAAGAAGTTGTCCGGGAAGGACACGAGGCTTCCATGAGGGTGGGAGGCGCGCCCTACTCCCCTGGGCGCGCCCCTGCCTCGTGGGCACCTCGTGTACTCTCCGGACTCCGTTTTCTTGCACGGTACTTCTTTTGGTCGGTAAAAAATCATATATAATCTCCCGAAGGTTTTGGCCACCATATCACGCAATTATCTTCTGTTTTTGTTTCGAGCTGTTTTTGTAGCAGATTTGGAGCAAGATGTCATCTCAGGATTCTGACGGAGAGAGCTATGTCTCACACCTCATTGCTGACCCAAAGACCTATGGGGATCTATCTCCTTGTGGTTGAACTACGGATGATGTCGTGGAATTGTCACGGCAGATGTCCTCAAGCTAGGACTTAGTCGTGGAGCCATCGCTGCTAGGAAGCTTGAAGGGGTTAAACGGGACAAGGAACACGAGGGTTTATACTGGTTCGGCCCCTTACGGTGAAGGTAAAAGCCTACGTCCAGTTGAGGTGATATTGATTAGGGGTTCAATGACCAGGGAGCTTAACTGCTATGCCTGGCTCTCGACGAGATCTTTCTTCCCCTAAACCGCTGCCGGGTCATCCCCTTATATAGAGAGGTTGACACCCAGCAGCTCCCAGAGTCCCGGCCGGCTCATAAGAGTGTCCGGCTCGGACTCTCAACTATTCTTGCCTTACACTACAAGTTCTACCATAATGACGGTTGTAACTACGGGCCTTAAGCCATCTCCGGGTCTTAAGCCCATCTTTGGCCCACCGTCTTCAAGCTTGGCGCCGGGCTTCAGGTGATGACCCTTATGAGTAACCCGGCCCCACCGGGCGGGTGACTCTAAGGTTTATATCCTCAACATTAGGCCCCAGATTGATTTGAGCCGGCTCATGTCAATCTTCAATCCTTTCGACAGAAAATCTCCGGCTTACAATTGTGTGAAGGCCATAACCCGGCGTGACGTCATCCTCTGGATTCCGGGTAATCCGCCGTGACGTCATCTTCCATTAAGTCCATTTTTTACTCCACCATATCCGCAACGGATCTTATCTTTACTGCCATCCCGAAAATCGAGGCGTTTTTATGGTGAGATAACCGCGCCGTGGCCTCCTCATTTCTCGCGCCCACTTATAAGCCTTGCCTTATAAATAGCCCGACCCGTTGAACCTCCAGCCACTCGTCTTCCTCCTCTCGCCACTGTTCTCCCGCTCGAGCTCCATCGCCGCCGCCGCCGCGGGTCTCCTCCTCCTCACCAACTCCGGCCGCTGCATCAACCTGTTGTGTCCAGAGAAAACGGCGGCGACCTCCACGACTCACCAGCACCTGTAAGTCTTTGCTGCTCCGTAGAACAGATCTGCAGTAGGGTTTCTTCCTGTTCTTCCCGTGTTCTTCACCGTTCTTCGCGGGTTCTCGGTAGATTTGTTTTTTACAACCCTTCTTGATCTTAGACTTGTATAGAACTGCCGCGGTAGCTGTTTCACTTCCATTCCCAACGTACATAGATCCCTTTTTACTGCATAGAGGCTCCGTTCGAACCCACGAACTTCTCCTGTGTCTGTTTTAGGTCTAGAAACTTTCCTTTTTAGCCAACCGTTTTGATCCAAATTAGTTACTGCGATGTGTGAAACCTGTTTTCACCACACTTAGTAAAAAACTGCACCTGCTGAGTCATGGCGGTTTACATTTCCGGCTTAAAGAAGCCACGCACCGTAAAACCTTCCGGCTCAAAAGAAGCCACGCGCCGTAAAATTTTCCGGCTCATTTACGACAAGGCTGTAGACAATTGAATTACTCTCAATACCTCCAGCGGCTTAGATAACCCGATGCACTTAGATATATGTCAGTAGGCCCCTCCATAAGCCGCCACTTTAAACATTGAACTGTAAATTTCCTCCGGCTTATAATTAAACCGGACATTTCCTTTTATCATAGGCTTCCGACTTTCACCATGCTTCCCAAAGCTCCCAAAGCACCCATCACATGCAATTGGATGAGGTCCAACGTCACTGACGAGACCTTAGCAGATTTCGTGAAGTCGGGTTACCTGCCCAAGAAGGACGTCATGTCCTACCGTGCCCCCGACCCATCAGAGGAGAGACCACAGCCAAGGACGGGGAGGTGGTAATTTTTGCTGATCACATGAGCCGGGGCTTCGCACCGCCCAGCTCAAAGTTCTTTAGAGATGTGCTGAATTTCTTTGATCTGCGGCCACAAGACATAGGACCCAACTCGGTGTCAAATATATGCAATTTCCAAGTATTCTGCGAGGTCTACCTTGGAGAAGAGCCCAGCCTGCTACTCTTCAGAGAACTCTTTTATCTGAACCGCCAGAACGAGTGCGCCAACGGGCCGAGCTTGGAACTTGGTGGAATCTCCATTCAGCGATGGAGAGACTGCCATTTTCCTTACGCCGGGCCGCCAAGCCACCCAAAGGACTGGAACCAGACGTGGTTCTACTGCCAAGACACGTCGCCGGCTGACGAGAGCCCGCTGCCCGGCTTTCGTCCTTCTCGTCTGGAACCAACTCACCCTCTGTCAGACAAGTTATCTCAGGCGGAGCGCCAACCTCTAATCCCCACCATCAACAAAATCAAGGCTCTCCTGGGAAATGGCCTTAATGGCATTGATCTAGTCCGAGTCTGGATCTTGTGGCGGGTGATCCCCTTAAGCCGCGCCCCGGCTTAATGTGTGAGTACACAGGCCGGAAAGATGACCCCCTGCGACACAGCCGCAACGATCTTCCTGAAGACATTGCTGAAGACATGACCAAGGCCCTCTTGAACGAGAGCTTGGCAGACTGCGGGAGGACCGGCTTAAGCCCCTTCTGCAAGACCAACCCGGCCCCAGCGGTAAGCCGCTGATCTGAACATCTTATTTTCTTCTGTAAATAGCTTTCATCTGAACCTTAAGAAATCGTCATTGTATTTTTCAGGCTGACGACAAATTCTGGAAGGTCAAATATGACCATGAGGCGGCCAAGAAGGCCAGGAAGGCTAAGAAAGCCGCCAAGAGAGCCGCTCCCCGCATGAAGGGAAGCAGGCCCACTGCCTCAGAGCTGCTTCAACTGAGTGACAGCTCCGAGTCAGAGGTAACCCCTGAACCTGTGAGCCCTTGTTGTATTTCTTGTTTATTTCTGTCCACCTTATCAATACTGTTCATCAACAGGATGACACCGGAGCAAGTAACCCGGTGGTTGAAGAGGTAATGACACTTTCCTCCGACTCGGAGCCCTTGCCAAGGCTGAAAGTCCGAAGGGTAACCCGGAAAGTAAGATTTTCACATCCTTTAGCTTATCAAGATCCTCAATTTCTTTTGAAGCAACAGATTCATGAGAGCCGGCGGCACACCCGGACCAACAAGGATGCTGACCTCTCCTCCGGCTTACCTGAGGCATCAAGGAAGCGCCGGTCCGAGGTTATCTCCAACTTATATCCTTTTCATCCTCTGGCGGGTGTTATACGTCAACCTCTCAATTCTTCTGATATAAATTATCAGGAAACGTCTCCTTCCTCTGGTGACTCAATGCAGTCGAATCTGCCGGCTTTCAAGACCGTACCCGGGTAACAATGATCATCTCTTGTTGTGTTGTATCTTTACTCATACTTTTGTACTAACCTCTTGTCCTTTCAGTGCTCAAGCAAAGCTCAGTAAAAGAGCAAAGAAAAATAAGCCGGCGGAGGAGTCGGTCGTGACGGAACCGGAAGTTTCCGCTCAAGAGCCGCCAGCCGCCTCTGCTCCTGAAGCCACTGCTCCCACCGACGAGCCAGCCATGGAGACTTCCACCAAACCGGATATCTCCAGCCCGGCTCAGCCGGCCGATGACCCGGACGTGGTAATCACCCGGACGGAGTTTGTTGAGCCGGGGAGACCCACTGGGCTGGCCAAGTGCTCCGCCAAGGAAGAGATGCTAGAGCGCAGCCGGGCCAATCTGGACCTCACCAACTATACGAACTTGAGCGTCGGAGAGATCGTCTCCGGCTATGTGAGTCAGGTGCACAAGAGCCGGGATTTGGAGATCAACATGTTGAATCAGATACAGCAGAAGTCTGAGGTACCACTCTACTGCTTACTGCATAGTTACCTTTACCATACTAGCCCCCAAGTCGACGACTTATGATTGAATATGTTGTATACTTAAGTTCCGGCTTACTTCCATGAACCGGTAATTTGTAGATAGAGACTTTCAACATGCATTAGCCCCCAAGTGCCAAGTGTCTTTGCTTGGAAAGTGCTTGGGACTTTATATTTGCATAGTAACTATTTATATTATAACCCGGAAATTGTGCAGGCTGCTTGCAAGAAGCTTGAGGCTGACATCTCTGATCTGAAGGCCTGCCTGAGGACGCAGGAAACTGAGACCCGGAAGGCCAACGCCAAATTTGTGTCCAGTATTGCTGCTCAAGAGAAGCTGAAAAAGAACTTTGAAGCTGAACGGAAAATTTGGGCCGAAGAGAAGGCTACTCTGGTGAGCTGGGCCGAACAGGCGGAGAAGGCTCTGACGGAGAGAACCGCCGAACTCTCCGGCTTAAAGCGCCACGTGTCACAGATGGTCGCCGCAATCTTCGGTAAGTTATTCCCCCGGCTTTCATCAAGTTTCCAATCTTTATGTCTCGTAACTCCCATCATTGCCGGCGGCTTATCTTACTCTGTTAAACAGGTCCAAAAAGCGCCAACCTCAACCAAAGTGTGCTAACCAAGTTGAAGGCCGTGTACACTCTGGTGGAACAACTCTACACCGGGTCACAGCGCGCCTTGGCCGTGGTGGCCCTATCCAATGAGGTGCCGACTCACCTGGCAGAAGTACTTCGCCGGCTGGCCGTTCTCCCTCAGCGTGTTCAAGAGCTGCGATGGGCGTCTGCAAGAGCCGGAGCCATAGCTGCTCTAAGCCGGGCCAAGGCTTTCCTTCCAGAGCTAGACCCGGCGGACATTGCACTTGGTTATCCCAGCTTGAAGGAAGATGGCAGCCCTTTCGACCAAAAGGACATTGCTGCCTGTGTGAAGATCGTGCGCCCAGTGGCCACCCTGATTGGGAATGACACTGATCTGACCAAGCACCAGCCGGGCTATGATGCAGAGAATCAGAGGATCCCCACTCCGCGTTACGAAGCCATCAGCCTAGTCCCGCCGACTCGTAAGCACACCTTTGCCCCGGAAATTGACCCGGCCGGGTTAATTGACGAGGAAGCTCAATTTGAAGCTCTGAGCGGCATTGACTGGAAATCGTCAACCTTCCAGGTCTTGGGAACAGCCGGAGGAGCAGAGAGGGATGAGCCGGAAGCTTCGACCCAGCAAGCGTCTTAACTCTGTAGGCGGCTTATTTCAAACAATGCTTCACCCTTTTGGACTCGGGAAGTCTTGTAATAGAATAGGACCAACACTTTAACTTTGCCGTGCCATCGTGCATGTGTTGAATGCTGAATTCCATTGAAGTTGCTTCCTTTTATTTCTCCGGGTCATAATTGATCATTCATTTTCCTTAAGCTCAAATAGTTGCCTTTAACTATCCTGCATAGAAAAACAAATCACAAGTCTCTAGGCGGCTTACCGCACTGAGAATCGTATTCTTGTACATATAACCCGGAATAAAGATCTAAGTCACGAAAGACTGATCCTCAATTATATCCTTGATATAACCGTGATAACACACTTACCGGCCTTCAAGTACACTTCCGGTTTATATAACCCGAAATAGCAAGGTTGGTACCTCAATTCCGGTTTACCAGTCTTGATAACGCCGATTGTGTTTGACGAGCACTGTGAATCAAAGTTAAGCCGGCGGAATAAGAACCGCCCTGTGCACTGTTGATACAGAAGAACTCGTTGTAAATCAGAAAATCAAAACTCAGGGGCTTCCGGTTCGAATACGACCAGAGACCCGTCCCAAAGGGGTTAAGCTAAGATTCGAATGCGATCATATAGCCCCCAGCGGGTTTGGCGATGCCGATCAAGAGGGTACCGACAGCTATGTTCTCTTTGGTTCGAATACGACCCATGTTTGAACAGGAAGCCCCCAAATGACCTTAGGAGTTGTTTAACGACGCTGATTCGAATACGATCCACGTCGGTTCCCAAAGGGGGTTGAACTATGATTCAAATATGATCAAAGAAAACTCCCCAATGAGCTCGGCACTTTGCCAATCAAATGAGTATCGACAGCTATGTTCTCTTTGGTTCGAATACGACCTATGTTTGAACAGGAAGCCCCCAAGTGATTATATTGCGTACGGCTAGATTCGAATACGATCTTAAGCCGGATCCTCCTTCAAGTTATCATGTGATCTTGCAATGAAAACAACACGTTCACCTTTGGAGGAGAAAAAAGGACAGAGGTCCTGCTTTATTGCTTATCATAATATATACATGGCTTAGAGAAATATGTACATTATGAGAGCCGGTGGCTTAAGTGTAATAAGGCCGAAGCTGAGCTATGTTCCACGGCCGATGGGTCTCTTCCTCCGACTTACGTGAACCTTTGTGCTCCCGAATGTCAATGAGGTAATATGACCCGTTGTGCAAATTCTTGCTGACCACAAAGGGCCCTTCCCAAGGCGGGGATAGCTTGTGCGCATCTGTTTGATCTTGGATGAGCCGGAGCACCAGATCGCCTTCCTGGAAGACCCGGGACTTAACCCGGCGACTGTGATAACGGCGCAGGTCTTGTTGGTAAATCGCGGATCGAGCCGCTGCCACATCACGCTGCTCGTCCAACAAGTCAAGAGCATCTTGGCGCGCCTGTTCATTATCCGCCTCAACATAAGCTGCTACTCGAGGCGAGTCATGACGGACGTCACTGGGGAGGACTGCTTCCGCTCCATAAACCATGAAGAAAGGCGTGTAACCCGTAGACCTGTTAGGAGTAGTATTGATGCTCCATAACACGGAGGGCAACTCCTCCACCCAACAACCCGGCGTCCGTTGCAAAGGGACCAAAAGCCGTGGCTTGATGCCCTTCAGAATCTCCTGATTAGCTCTCTCAGCTTGACCATTGGATTGAGGATGAGCCACTGATGAAACATCAAGTCGAATATGCTCTCGTTGACAAAACTCCTCCATGGAGCCTTTGGATAGATTGGTACCATTGTCAGTTATAATGCTGTGTGGAAAGCCAAAGCGAAAGATCACCTTTTTCATAAACTGAACCGCCGTGGCTGCGTCACACTTGCTAACTGGCTCTGCTTCAACCCACTTTGTAAATTTGTCAACTGCTACCAAGAGGTGGGTCTTCTTATCCTTGGACCTTTTAAAAGGCCCAACCATATCAAGCCCCCAGACCGCAAAGGGCCAAGTAATTGGGATCATCCTCAGCTCCTGAGCCGACACATGAGCCCGTCGCAAGAACCTTTGGCAACCATCACATTTACTGACCAAGTCCTCCGCATCAGCATGAGCCGTCAGCCAATAAAAACCATGACGAAAAGCCTTGGCCACAAGGGATTTTGAGCCGGCATGATGGCCACAATCCTCTTCATGAATCTCACGCAAGATCTCTTGACCTTCCTCAGGGGAGACACAACGCTGGAATGCCCCCGTAACACTGCGGTGATGCAGCTCACCATTGATAACAACCATTGACTTAGACCGCCGGGTTATTTGTCTGGCCAAAGTTTCATCCTCAGGCAAATCTCTCCGGGTCATGTAAGCCAGATAGGGCACTGTCCAGTCTGGGATGATGTGGAGAGCCGCCACCAACTGTGCTTCCGGGTCAGGGACAACCAAGCCTTCCTCTATAGGTAACTTAACAGAAGGGTTATGCAAGACGTCCAGGAAAGTATTAGGCGGCACCGGTTTTCGCTGAGAGCCCAGCCGGCTTAAAGCATCAGCCGCCTCGTTCTTCCTGCGATCGATGTGCTCTACTTGATAACCCTGAAAGTGTCTAGCAATGGCATCAACCTCACGGCGATAAGCCGCCATGAGAGGGTCCTTGGAATCCCACTTGCCTGATACTTGTTGAGCCACCAAGTCTGAGTCGCCGAAGCACCTTACCCGGCTCAAACTCATCTCCTTAGCCATCCGAAGACCATGGAGCAAGGCCTGATACTCAGCCGCATTGTTAGTGCAAGGAAACATCAACTGTAGCACATAATGGAACTTGTCACCTTTAGGGGAAGCCAACACGACTCCAGCCCCCGAGCCCTCCAATTGCCTGGACCCGTCGAAGTGAATAGTCCAATATGTGTTATCCGGCTTTTGTTCGGGCACTTGTAACTCTGTCCAATCGTTGATGAAATCCACCAAGGCTTGAGATTTAACAGCAGTGCGTGGTACGTATTTCAGACCATGAGGTCCGAGCTCTATAGCCCACTTAGCCACTCTCCCTGTGGCCTCTCTGTTTTGAATGATATCTCCAAGGGGGCAGAACTGACCCTGGAAATAATGCTTAAGCTTCCGGCTTGCCATGAACACACCATAAACAAGCTTCTGCCAATGCGGATACCGCTGTTTGGACTCGATGAGCACTTCGCTGACATAATAAACCGGCCGCTGAACCGGATGCTCCTTACCTCTTCCTTGCGCTCCACCACCACAGCCACACTGACGGCTCGTGTGTTAGCAGCCACATACAGCAATAAAGGCTCCTAGTCAACCGGAGCAGCAAGGACTGGGGGCTCTTCCAGCTGCCTCTTCAAATCCTCAAAAGCAGTATTAGCTGCATCATTCCAGACAAAGTCATCCGTTTTCTTCATCAACTGATATAATGGCATGGCCTTCTCACCCAAACGGCTTATAAACCGGCTTAAAGCAGCGATACGACCCGCCAAGCGCTGGACGTCGTTTATACACGCCGGCTTAGCCAGGGAGGTGATGGCCTTGATCTTCTCCGGGTTAGCTTCAATGCCTCTGTTAGAAACCAAAAAACCCAAGAGCTTGCCTGCAGGAACACCAAAAACACACTTGGCCAGGTTAAGCATCATCTTGTAGACCCGGAGATTATCAAAGGTTTCCCTCAGATCATCTATCAAGGTTTCCTCCTTCCTGGATTTAACCACAATATCATCCACATAAGCATGAACATTGCGCCCAATCTGGTTATGAAGACAGTTCTGCACGCAACGCTGATAAGTCGCCTGTGCACTCTTGAGTCCAAAGGGCATAGACACATAGCAAAAGGCTCCAAAGGGAGTGATGAACACCGTCTTCTCCTGGTCCTTCACTGCCATTTTAATCTGATGATATCAAGAATAAGCATCCAAGAAACTTAACCACTCACAACCCGCCGTAGCATCAATGATTTGATCAATACGGGGAAGGGCAAAAGGATCAGCCGGACACGCCTTGTTTAAGTCCGTGTAGTCCACACACATCCGCCAGGTGCCGTTCTTCTTGAGCACGAGCACCGGGTTAGCTAACCACTCTAGGTGAAAGACTTCAACAATAAACCCGGCCGCCAAGAGCCGGGCCACCTCTTCACCAATAGCTTTCCGCCTCTCTTCATTAAACCACCAAAGGAATTGCCTGACCGGCTTAAATTTCGGATCAACATTGAGAGTGTGCTCAGCGAGTTCTCTAGGTACACCTGGCATGTCAGAAGGTTTCCATGCAAAAATGTCCCTATTCTCACGCATGAACTCGATGAGCGCGCTTTCCTATTTTGGATCCAGATTGGCACTGATGCTAAACTGCTGAGATGAATCACCTGGAATGAAATCAACAAGTTTAGTCTCATCAGCTGACTTAAATTTCATTGCCGGCTCATGCTCTGTAGTCAGCTTTTTCAGAGAGGTCATATCTGTTGGGTCAACATTGTCCTTGTAAAATTTTAACTCCTCTGTTGCACAAACAGATTCTGCATAAGCTGCATCGCCTTCCTCACACTCCAAGGCCACCTTCCGGCTGCCATGAACCGTAATGGCCCCATTGAGACCCGGCATCTTGAGCTGTAAATACACATAACACGGGCGTGCCATGAACTTGGCGTAAGCCGGCCGCCCAAATATGGCATGATACGGGCTTCTTATCTTGACCACCTCAAAGGTCAATTTTTCCACCCTGTAGTTGTGCTCGTCTCCAAAGGCCACTTCCAACTCGATCTTGCCGACTGGATAAGCCGACTTACCAGGTACCACACCATGGAAAATAGTGTTTGACTGGCTGAGGTTCTTATCAATCAACCCCATACGACGGAAAGTCTCATAATAGAGGATGTTGATGCTGCTGCCTCCATCCATGAGCACCTTAGTGAACTTATATCCTCCCACCTGAGGAGCCACCACCAAGGCCAAGTGACCCGGATTATCCACCCGGGGAGGGTGATCCTCCCTACTCCACACGATAGGCTGCTCAGACCATCTTAAATAGCGTGGAACCGCCGGCTCAACAGCATTCACAGCCCTCTTATGAAGCTTCTGATCTCGCTTACACAGACTGGTGGTAAATACATGATACTGTCCACCACTAAGCTACTTCGGATTGGTCTGATAACCCCCTGCTGCTGTTGATGACCCTGGATAGATTGCTGATTAAAGCCCCCTTGACCGTTCTGAGGATTAGAATTTGAGCCGCCGCCCGGGCCATGAAAACCGCCGGCGCCTGAGCCACCGCCCGGGCCATTGTTGCCGTTGAAGGCGTTGGAATTCTTAAAGGCCTTCATGATTGCACAATCCTTCCATAGATGAGTAGCTGGCTTCTCTCTAGAGCTATGCCTTGGACAGGGCTCATTCAACAGCTGCTCCAGCGTCGGGCCTGACCCGCCGGCTCGGGGAGGGGGCCTCCCCTTGCGTCTCTGGCTATTACCCTGTGAGCTGGCGTTGGCCACGAACTCTAGGCTGCCGCCGGCCTTACGCTTGCCACCTCCTTGGTTCCCCGGGTTATGCTGAGGACCCTTGCCATTGCCGTTCTTCTTTCCCTTCCCTGTCCTTTCATCATCTGAAGCGGGGTCCTTGGTACTATCAGAATCGGCGTACTTGACGAGAGCCGCCATCAGCGTACGCATATCATTGCAGTCGCGCTTAAGCCGCCCGAGTTTCATCCTCAGGGGCAGAAAACGACAATTTTGCTCCAACATTAAGACTACAGAGCCGGCATCCATCTTATCCGATGAATGTATGATCTCCTTGACCCGGCGAACCCAATGTGTCGTAGACTCACCCTCCAGCTGGTTACAGTTAGTCAAATCCACTATTGACATAGACTGCCTACAGGTGTCTTTGAAGTTTTGTATGAACCGGGCCTTCAGCTCAGCCCATGATCCGATGGAATTCGGTGGCAGCCCTTTCAACCAAGTGCGGGCAGTCCCATCTAGCATCATGGTGAAGTACTTGGCCATCGCCGCTTCACTGACCTCCAGCAGTTCCATGGCCATCTCGTAACTTTCGATCCAGGCTCCGGGTTGTAACTCAGCCGTGTAATTAGGCACCTTCCTAGGGCCTTTGAAGTCCTTGGGTAGACGTTCATTGCGGAGAGCTGGCACTAAACAAGGGACACCTCCAGTCCTCGTAGGGATACCCACGTCGACGGAAGTCGTCGGATAAGCCGGGGGAGTCTGGTAAGCCGTCAACTGAGGCACCTGCTCTGCCTCTTGCCGCGCTCTGTCTTGGTCTGCTGCGTGAAAGGCTCCGTTATGAGCCAGGCCATGGCCAGGGGGCGGGTCATGGCATCGGACATTACTTGAGCCGGTCGCTGAGACCATGTGTCTGCTATAACTCGGGCTCTGGCCTGGACGAGGGGTCGAGTGGATCCTGTCCCGGCTGTAAGAGTACGCCTCTTGCTGCGCCAGCGCTGTCTGAAGGAGTTCCCTGACCCGGCGAGTTTCAATAGCCGTTGGAGAGTCGCCTTCAATTGGGAGGGCCGCCAGCCGTGCTGCTGCGGGGACCATGTTCTCCAGCGGGTTAGCATAATGACCCAGTGGTATTGGCACATACTGAGGCGGGGCAGGGTTCACCTGGGGAGGCCCCATCACTTGTGGCTGAACAGGGGTCCCAGACCCGGGCACTATGATCCTTGGCGGGTTACTAGACCCTGCACCTGGCGTGTTGAAGAGGTTTCGAGGATCGTAGACCGGAGGGAGTCGAGATTGGGCCTTTTGATGCCTCCTTCTCATGACCTCATTGGACGCGTTCTGATCCATCGTGAGCCGGAAGGATTGCGCCTGAATCAACTGAGTTTGGGCGTCGAGAGCCGCCCTCTCCGCAGCCATCCTGATCCCTTCCGCCGCCAGGTCC
Source organism: Aegilops tauschii subsp. strangulata (assembly GCF_002575655.3). Taxonomy (NCBI): domain Eukaryota; kingdom Viridiplantae; phylum Streptophyta; class Magnoliopsida; order Poales; family Poaceae; genus Aegilops; species Aegilops tauschii. Next base: position 285,425,286 of record NC_053039.3, read on the forward strand.
TCCTTGGCTTTCACTAGATCCAGCTTTAACTGCGCCACCTCCGCGTCATGCTGAGCTTGATCCGCCGGGTCAACCGTGGCGGTTAACAGGGCCGTCATCTTGTCCGTGAGATCCATCAGCACCTGAGCTGGCGAAGGCACCGGGTTTCCTGACCCGGCGGCGGGGTTCTGAACGGGATGTGCACCGGCCATGAAGATTCCAACCCGGCTCGGCGGTTGAAACGGGTCCGGAATACTGTCACCATCGGAACCACCCATGAGCCTGCCATCTTGAAGTTGATACAACGAGTTTGACTCATCTGTGGACGACTCGCCGTCAGAGCCGGCCGCCATCTCATCACCAGATCCGGACCCTACAGAGAGTCCTTCATGGATACATCCCACAAAAACATGCTTCAAGGCAGGTAGGGCCCGGGCGGGTCATGCGCGCTGAGCCGTCTCGATGAGATCGGTGCAGAGATCCGGTTCAGGGCCTGGCTCACCAATCTTGCCAATGAAGACATAAATTCTGCCGAAGGGGACCCGGTACCCATACTCAATTGAGCCGACGTCGGGGCCCCAGTTTGCATCGTCGATGTAGAGCTTGCTGCGATGACTCCTGGTCATCCGGCCCACAGCGTATCCCTTGAGCCCTTCGAAGCTGCCCTTCAAGAACTCAAATCCACCATGCGCTAGCCCCACGGTGGGCGCCAACTGTCATAGAATTGTCACGGCAGATGTCCTCAAGCTAGGACTTAGTCGTGGAGCCATCGCCGCTAGGAAGCTTGAAGGGGTTAAACGGGACAAGGAACACGAGGGTTTATACTGGTTCGGCCCCTTACGGTGAAGGTAAAAGTCTACGTCCAGTTGAGGTGATATTGATTAGGGGTTCAATGACCAGGGAGCTTAACTGCTATGCCTGGCTCTCGACGAGATCTTTCTTCCCCTAAACCGCTGCCGGGTCATCCCCTTATATAGAGAGGTTGACGCCTAGCAGCTCTTAGAGTCCCGGCCGGCTCATAAGAGTGTCCGGCTCGGACTCTCAACTATTCTTGCCTTACACTACAAGTTCTACCATAATGATGGTTGTAACTACGGGCCTTAAGACATCTCCGGGTCTTAAGCCCATCTTTGGCCCACCGTCTTCAAGCTTGGCGCCGGGCTTCAGGTGATGACCCTTATGAGTAACCCGGCCCCACCGGGCGGGTGACTCTAAGGTTTATATCCTCAACAGATGAGGAGGAGGATGCTCATTTGATGAGGATCAATGATTCAAGTTAGGAGGAGGAGGATGTCCCTCTACCTCAACCTGGAGATATGCACGTGAAGTTCAAGAAATCTAGTCTTCCTAAGAGGGCTAAACTATCTAACAACCGATCTATTCCTTCTCGTTTCCGGCAGAAGAGCAAAGGAGATTTATGTGACAAGATCTTGAAGCTGGAATCGGATATCGATGATTTACAGGAGTAAATTGCTCTTCTCAACTACAATATGAAAAAGATGAAGGCACAATTGTCATCATCACCACCACCTTCATAAACCCTGAGGAAAGAGATATAATCACATGGGTATGGGCACTCCGCTTGGCAACTGCCAAGCTTGGGGGAGGTGCCCCAGTATCGTATCATCATCACACTCCTATCTTTACCGTTTTTCTTAGTTCGATCCTTTTAGTAATATCTTGATCTAGTGGAATAAAGTTTTGGTATGATTTAGTTTTGAGTTTTGCCTTATGATCCTTCTATGTAATCGAGTCCGTGAGCTATATATAATAAAGATTAGTGTTGAGTCAAGGGCTTGATTATCTTGCTATGATCTTGAGTGAATAAAAGAAAAAGAAAGAATAAAAAGAAACAAAGAGATCATATTGATCTTATGGAGAGTAATGACTTCACATATAAAGTGTATGATGATTAAAAGTTGTTGAGGGTTAACAAACATAGTTTTGGTCCTCATTGCAATTAATAGGAAGTAATAAGGAAAGAGAGGTTCTACATATAAATATACTATCTTGGACATCTTTTATGATTGTGAGCACTCATTAAAATATGACATGCTAAAGAGTTGATGTTGGACAAGGAAGACAACGTAATGGGTTACATTTTCTTATATCTGAAATAAAGTATATTGTCATGGATCATCCGACATGTTGAGCTTGCCTTTCTCCCTCATGCTAGCCAAATTCTTTGCACCAAGTAGAGATACTACTTGTGCTCCCGAATATCCTTAAAACCAGTTTTTCCATGAGTGTCCACCGTATCTACCTATGGATTGAGTAAGATCCTTCAAGTAAGTTGTCATCGGTGCAAGCAATAAAAATTTCTCTCTAAATATGTATGATTTATTAGTGTGGAGAAAATAAGCTTTATACGATCTTGTGATGTGGAAGAAATAAAAGTGACGGACTGCATAATAAAGGTCCATATCACAAGTGGCAATATAAAGAGACGTTCTTTTGCATTAAGATTTCGTGCATCCAAACATGAAAGCGCATGACAACCTCTGCTTCCCTCTGCGAAGGGCCTATCTTTTACTTTTGTTTTATTCCTTATGCAAGAGTCATGGTGATCTTCACCTTTCCTTTTTACATTTTATCCTTTGGCAAGCACATTGTGTTGGAAAGATCCTGATATATATATATCCAATTGGATGTAAGTTAACATGAATTATTATTGTTGACATTACCCTTGAGGTAGAAGGTTGGGAGGCAACACTATAAGCCCCTATCTTTCTCTGTGTCCGATTAAAACTCCATAACCACAAGTATTGCGTGAGTGTTAGCAATTGTTAAAGTCTAAATGATAGTTGAGTATGTGGACTTGCTGAAAAGCTCTTACATATACTCTTTCCGATGTTATGATAAATTGCAATTGCTTCAATGACCGAGATCATAGTTTGTTAGTTTTCAATGAAGTTTCTGATTCATACTTGACAATGTGAATTGATTGTTACTTTAGCATAAGAAATCATATGACAATATTGATATATGTTGCTGCTACAAGAATGATCATGATGCCTTCATGTCCGTATTTTATTTTATCGACACCTCTATCTCTAAACATGTGGACATATTTATCGATATCGTCTTCCGCTTGGGGGCAAGCGAGGTCTAAGCTTGGGGGAGTTGATACGTCCATTTTGCATCATGCTTTTATATCGATATTTATTGCATTATGGGCTGTTATTACACATTATGTCACACTACTTATGCCTATTCTCTCTTATTTTACAAGGTTTACATGAAGAGGGAGAATGCCGGCAGATGGAATTCTGGGCTGGAAAAGGAGCAAATATTAGAGACCTATTCTGCACAGCTCCAAAAGTCCTGAAACTTCACGGAAGTCATTTTTGGAATTAATAAAAAATACTGAGCGAAGAAACTACCAGAGGGGGGCCACACCCTAGCCACGAGGGTGGGAGGCGTGCCCTACCCCCCTGGGCGGGCCCCCTGCCTCATGGGCCCCGTGGCTGGCCTCCGGTGCCCATCTTTGGCTACATGGTGTCTTCTACCCTGGAAAAAAATCATAAGCAAGCTTTTGGGAAGAAACTTTGCCGCCACGAGGCAGAACCTTGGCGGAACCAATCTAGGGCTCGGGCAGAGCTGATCTGCCAGGGAAACTTCCCTCCGGGAGGGGGAAATCATCGCCATCGTCATCACCAACGATCCTTTCATCGGGAGGGGTCCAATCTTCATCAACATCCTCACCAACACCATCTCCTCTCAAACCATAGTTCATCTCTTGTATCCAATCTTTGTCTCTAAGTCTCAGATTGGTACCTGTGGGTTGCTAGTAGTGTTGATTACTCCTTGTAGTTGATGCTAGTTGGTTTATTTGGTGGAAGATCATATGTTCAGATCCATTATGCATATTAATACCCCTCTGATTATGAACATGAATATGCTTTGTGAGTAGTTACTTTTTTCCTGAGGACATGGGAGAAGTCTTGCTATAAGTAGTCAGGTGAATTTGGTATTCGTTCGATATTTTGATGAGATGTATGTTGTCTTTCCTCTAGTGGTGTTATGTGAACGTCGACTACATGACACTTCACCATTGTTTGGGCCTAGAGGAAGGCATTGGGAAGTAATAAGTAGATGATGGGTTGCTAGAGTGACAGAAGCTTAAACCCTAGTTTATGCGTTGCTTCGTAAGGGGCTGATTTGGATCCATATGTTTCATGCTATGGTTAGGTTTACCTTAATACTTCTTTTGTAGTTGCGGATGCTTTCAATAGGAGTTAATAATAAGTGGGATGCTTGTCCAAGTAAGGACAGCACCCAAGCACCGGTCCACCCATATATCAAATTATCAAAGTACCGAACGCGAATCATATGAACGTGATGAAAACTAGCGACGATAATTCCCATGTGTCCTCGGGAGCGCTTTTCTCTATATAATACTTTGTCCAGGCTTGTCCTTTGCTACAAAAGGATTGGGCCATCTTGCTGCACTTTATTTACTCTTGTTACTTGTTACCCGTTACAAATGACCTTATCACAAAACTATCTGTTACCGATAATTTCAGTGCTTACAGAGAACACCTTACTGAAAACCGCTTGTCATTTCCTTCTGCTCCTCGTTGGGTTCGACACTCTTACTTATCGAAAGGACTACGATAGATCCCCTATACTTGTGGGTCATCACTTGGTCAGCTTGAAGCTACTGCTGCTTCTTTTTTAGGCTTCTTGCCATGGCTATTAGCCGGTGCTTGAAGCGCTCTTATTCGAGAAGTTCCTCTCACGATAAAATCTTCGTCGCCGAAGCTCACGTCGTCCTCAGAGAGTGGTAGGTAGTTGCTATCCTCCGAGTCTTCGTTCCCTGCTTGCTCGTCAGGGTCAACTTGCCCGTCCTCCCGATCATCCTGTTCGGATGTTGGTTCGATGGGGTCTTCTTGGTCTTCGGCGTTCTGCAGAGTATTATTGTCTCTGATGCCGGTATTGCTGTCTTTTCCGCGACGCGATTTTGAGCGGCGCCGCTGACATCGACGCTTTGGTGGTATCCCAGGAGGTTCGTCCTCGACTGGATCCTTCTCATCATCGCCATCTCCTTATTTAGGTGTGTCCACCATATATACGTCATATGAGGAAGTGGCAGTCCAGCGTCCGGTGAACGGCGGGTTTTGGGCCTGCTCCTTTCCGGCATCGTCGTCCATACCGTCGATGTCTTCGGAGGCATAATCGAGCATGTCGGTTAAATCCTCGACAATGGCTATGAAGTGGGTGGTGGGAGGGGAGTAAAATTCCCTGCTTTCAGCCCCAGTCCAGGCTGAGCGCAATTCGGAAGCGATTCCTCTGTGATGGCGAGGGATCGCATTGAGTCTAAAGCCTCATTTAGGAGCGAGGTTTGACCGGGGAAACGAGAGTCCGTGGAGTAGGGCGGGAAAGAAGTTCCCTGGCCGAGCTCACGTGATGCGGACTTCAAGGGTTCAGAGCTAGTGTCCGGAGAAGTGCCCGGCTTTGTGATGACTGCCGGTGACACTATTCCCTCCGGTTCTCCCGTGTTGAGCTCTATAGCCACAGAGAGTCCGGCGGGCTCTAGACTCCCGTCTTCGGACCTGGTGACGCACTCCGGATCTAAGGCCAGAGCGGTGGTTGGGGCCGCGAACCCTTGGAAGATCAAGTCTCCTCGGATATTAGCGACATAATTCAGATTTCCAAAACTGATCTGGTGACTAGGGGCGTAGCTGTTGATCTACTCTAGGTGGCTGAGCGAGTTGGCCCGCAGTGCGAAGCCTCCGAATACAAAGATCTGGCCGGGGAGAAAAATCTCCTTCACGGCAGCATTGTTGTAGATGATCGATGGACCAATCGAGCCTTTCGACGACGGCACAGTGGAACTCTCAATGAAAGCACCAATGTCGGTGTCAAAACTGGCAGATCTCGGGTAGGGGGTCCCGAACTGTGCGTCTAAGGATCAAAGGTAACAGGAGGCAGGGGACACAATGTTTACCCAGGTTCGGGCCCTCTTGATGTAGGTAATACCCTACTTCCTGCTTGATTGACTTTGATGAGTATAGGGGTTACAAGAGTTGATCTACCTCGAGATCGTAATGGCTAAACCCTAGATGTCTAGCCTGTATGATTATGATTGCCTCTACGGACTAAACCCTCCGGTTTATATAGACACCGGAGGGGGCTAGGTTTGTACAAAGTAGGTTTTACAGAGAAAGGAATCTTCAAATCCGCACGCCAAGCTTGCCTTCCACGCCAAGGAGAGTCCCATCCAGATATGGGGAAAAGCCTTCTATCTTGCATCTTCGCAGCCCACCAGTCCGGCCCACGTTACATAGCCCAGACACCCGAGGACCCCCTAGTCCAGGACTCCCTCAGATGCGATCCAGGCTGCGCGCTGCCTCCAGATTAAAGCGCCCTCCGGCGGGAGTATGGCGTATGTCATTACCTTCGGCCAGGCCATCGCTATTGGGTGACAACGACCAGAGAAGAGGAAACGGGAGGGGAAAGAATGTAGCTACTGTTTGGGGTCACCGTCTGGCTTAAATAAATGTGCACCATCACGTGTACCCGCGGGTGCCCAAATTGTCACATACGGGTCTGCTTAAGGGGGCGTCACGTAACTAGTATGTGTGTGAGATTCTGAGAAACAGAGTGTGTGCGTGCGACTCTACTCTTCGGACATGTACCCAACCTTTGCATCGGGATATAAGTATAATGGTATTACGCTTTACCTAGTGATTTACGTTGCCATGTTAACGTGGTTGTGTAAAAAAATTGTCACTTCCTGCTCTTGATTTGCGTTATATAATTATGAGAAGTTTGCTAACTACTTAAGTAAAGTGGAATTTGTCCATGTTATACAAGTAAATTAAGGTGATTTTTATCATACTGGTAAGGTTGGACGAAGGGTGGTAGGAAAAAATGCTCTGCCTAGAGCATGTGTGTGTGAGATGGAGTCTTAGTGTGTGTGCGTGTGGGTGGGTGGGTGCGTGTGTGTGTGTGTGTGAAGCGGAGTCTTCGGTGGCGAAAGTAATTTAAGTGTGTGTGGCTTCATCATAGAGAGGTGATGTGTATGGCAGAGGCCACCAATGAGGGGGTGCGAGAGAGAAGAGGCCCGTAGAGAGGGAAGAGAAGGCGTGTACGCGTGAGAGGAGTTGACATCGAGAGAACATGTTTGTTCGAGAGACACCGAGGAAGACTACTATATATCGATGGTGCACGTAGGCGGGAATTAAACGAAGGGATGGTCTTATTGGTTTAGGGGATATAGGGGAAGAGTGAGAGAGGGGGGTAGCTAGAAGGAGATTGTTAAGTGTGAGTGGGTGTTTTACCCATCGAGGCGGAAGTTATGTGCACACAAGAAGAGAACGATTCAATGTGGGGTTAGGGCTGAGGGTATTTAACGACGTATGGAGACATAGGAGACCTTGAACGTGCATTTGTGAGAGGTATACATGTATACGTGGGATGTGTGTGTGTGTGCGCGCGCATGATCGAGATAAAAGAAAGAATACATAAGTGATAAGATCAACGACATGGGAGAGACAGATCGGTATAACAATATGCATGCATGTGAGAGTGGAGGGAAGAAGGCCTGATAATTGAGCATGTGTTTTTTGTCTTTAAGAGATAGTGGCGTGGGCTGAAGCATGCATCTATGGCGAGCAGAGGGAGTGAGACACAACGATTGTGTAAAAGAGATCAACCTATACATGCATGTATGGAGAGACAGATATAGTGTGCGTGATAGGAAGCAAGAGTGTGTGCGAGAAAGAAATGTTGACGGAGAAACTACAGATAGATAGAGAGATAGAGATGCTAGCTAGAGGGGCATCGGCTAGTTTGAGTGTTGGAGATGACCGCCGAGTGGTTCAGAGGGTGAAGTTATGTGTGTGTGTGAGAAAGATAAAAAGAGGGCGCATGACTGCATGTAGAGAGAAAAATATATGGTGTGCATGATAGGAAGCAAGAGTGAGAGCGAGAAAGACGGTTGATGGAGGAACACATAAATAGAAAGATAAAGATGCTAGCTAGTGTGTGTGTTAGAGATAAGAGTCGAGTGCATCAGAAGGCTGAGTTATGTGTGTGGGTGTGAGAGAGATAGAGAGAGGGTGCATGTGAGTCACATAAAAACAAATATCAAGAGAAATGAGATCCCGAGAGATGGAGTTTTGTGTTTGCGAGAGAGGAAGATATTTCACAACGAGAGTGATAGCTAGAGAGACATATCAGGGAATGCGAGATGTCTCTAGGGAGAGAGAGTGTGTGCGAGCGACATACAAGAGAATGGTGGATAGATATGAGACCCTAGGAGACAGAGTTTGTGTTTGTGTGTGAGAAAGAGATATTTAAGAGGAAGAGTCGTAGCTTCTCATACCTAAGGAGCGCAAGACATCTCTGTGTGAGAGGGAGTGTGCGAGTGGCACACAGGGGAATAGTAGAGAGAAATGAGACCCCGGGAGACGAAGTTTGTGTTCGTGTGAGAGAAAGAGATTTCACAGGGAGAATCATAGTTAGAGACACATAGCAGGGAGCGAGATATATTTAGAGGGAGATAGAGTGAAGGTCGAGGGAGAGAGTACCGTTAGTGTGTTACGAAGATAAAAGATCATTGTCGACATACAAGTAGCACAAGAGATACCCGAGAGACAATGAAGGCGTATAGGTCTAGAGAGATATATAAGCATGAGTGATAGCTATATGAGACGAATATCTGGATTAAAGGGGGCTCAAATATTTAAACTAGAGATCACGACATCTATAATATCATAACGAAAATTGGTGTATTGAACATGCATATTCATTTGAATTTGGGGACACATGTAATGTTATATAGTTTATCAATATTAGTTATCCATAGATTCTTTAATTAGAGACAATGCATGGTTTATATGCAATTAATGTCTAAACGGGATTACACTATATGTTGCGTGTGTGAAGCACATTATACATGTTTGAGAAGTAAAAAAACCCGCACGAAACACACATTAATTGGAGACAGTTAGCGAGGAATGCATACATTGGATTTCAACATAAAGTGGTTTCAAATATTTGAAAATCCAAATTAAGATGGATCCAGCCTTATGAATCTGAGATCATGCCGTTTGTAAACCATACTTATGTATAAAGGGTGTTGTGGTTTTGAAAGTATATATAAAAAATGATGTATATAGATTTGTATTCGAATAAAAAATGGATCCTGCCCGAACAAAAATAGAATACAAACTGGATTCGAATTGAGTTGGCACGGTAAACGTGCACTCTTTCTCTGCAAAAATTTGAATGAAGCGGGGAAACTCGCAGTAATCGCCTGAAACCAAAATCTGCGAGATGGAGTAGGCTTGTAATTTCACTCAAATGTGACATAACCGCCTCCGCCTCTCACCTCCCCGGATTCATACATGGTGGGCGCCAAAAAATAGTGTCTCCTCGTCCGAAATCACCTCCCTCCCCGAGTCATACACGGTGGGCCCCAAAACAAACTCTCGTCGGCCGAAATCTCCGTCGGCAAATATTCGGTGTATGCAAGATTACCATCCTATCCCCAACCGACTAATATTGCTGTGATGTAGGAAATTCTAAACGAGGGCTAAGTTTGTAAATTTCCTCGCATTTGAGACAAGAGCGCCCTGAAGACATGGTTCCTCCCTTCCTCTCTCCCTCCATTTCCCCATTCGTACTCCGTGGGCGCCAAAACACCCTCTCCACCCCAGCCTCCTTTGTCTGCCACCCCATCAACCGTTGTCCTCCTCCACCATGCCGGATATGATACCCCGACGCCGTCATCCATTACTAGAGATCGACCTCTCTCATCCATGGCTTTCGACCAGGATCCTTGCATCTCGTCCTCTCGCTTCATCCCCGCCGTTGTCCACCTTGCCGGCGCCGCTCCTATGATCATCTTGTCCACCGCGTCGAGATATTTCCCCCCGCCGCCACCGTCTACCCTCCTAGATCTGCTTCCATGCCACCGCACTACAAAAAAAGACACATCTGTGACATTTTGGGCCGAACGAATTTTTTTCCTGTCATACATATGACACTTCTATGATGATAATTGTGACAAAACCCGGTATCATCATAGATGTGGTGGGCTCCTACTTCTATGAAAAAAAATCATGACAGAAAATGGGCTTTTCGTCCTGGGCGGGCCGGAGATGCAGCTGCATGACATTCTTTGGGCCGTCCATGACGGAAAAAACCGTGGTAGAAGCGAGGGCGAGGAAAATTTCCGGGAGTTCCCGGTTACGGTGGGAGGTCGGGGGCCGAGCGATGCGCGTTTCTCTCGTACACGTACGCGCGTGTGTGCGAGGCGTTGGCTCTAACTGAACCCGAGCGAGGCGTTGGGCTCTAACTGAACCCGAGCGATTGCACTGCAGGCTACGCGTTACTGAACCTGAGCGATCGATTGATGGCTGTTAACTAAACCCGATAGAGCAATTCCTTCGCTACTGCTGCTAACAGAAGCCGATCGATGCTGCCTCTGGGATGAACAGTGAGCGTTGCGGGGGGGTTTGGATGAACAGTGAGCGGTGGCGTTGCCTCTGGATGAACAGGACCCCGTGGTGTGGTGGAGGGCTGGATGAACAATAGACGGTGGAGGGGTGCCCGTGGAGGGGTGGTTGAACAGGACCCCGTGGCGTGGAGGGCTGGATGAACAGTAGACGGTGGAGGGGTGCCCGTGGAGTGGTGGTTGAACAGTAGCCGGTGGAGTAGCGCGCGGTGGAGGCTGGATGAACAGGAGCCCGTGGAGGCTGGAGGAGGTCGACGGTAGCCCGTGAAGGCTGGAGGAGGTCGACGGTGGAGATGAACAGTATCCCGTGGAGTCCCGTTTTGCGGTACGCCACACCCCTCCCGATCAACAGGACCCCCGTCTCGACCGTAGGAGGTCCATTTCGTCCGTTTTGCGGTACGCCACACCCCTCCGATCAACAGGACCCCCGTTTCGACCGTAGGAGGTCCGTTTCGTCCGTTTTGCGGTACGCCACACCCCTCCCGATCAACAGGACCCCCGTTTCGACCGTAGGAGGTCCGTTTCCTCCGTTTTGCGGTACGCCACACCCCTCCCGATCAACAGGACCCCCGTTTCGACCGTAGGAGGTCCGTTTCCTCCATTTTGCGGTACGCCACACTCCTCCCGATCAACAGGACCCCCGTTTCGACTGTAGGAGGTCCATTTCCTCCGTTTTGCGGTACGCCACACCCCTCCCCATGAACACGACGCATTCCGTTGCCTCCCCATGAACGCGACGCATTCCGTTGCCTCCCCATGAACACGACGACGACGCTGTTTCTCCGTTCCGACCTAGCCATGTACACGAGCCCTGGCCGTACGTATGCGCGAGTAGGCATTCGAGAGCCCGCCCGTATGTACGTACATGGCCGTATTTAGTTTCTTGCACCCTGGCCGCTGTAAGTACGTGTACATGCTACGTGCGCACCTCTACTACGACACGTACGCGCCTCTACTACGACACGTGCGCGCCTCTACAACCACCAGTATATATGTACGTACACGTTCGCGACCAGAATGACAACGCTACGTGCACTTCGACCAGGTGGGTCCTGACTGTCAGGCACTTCCTTGCCTGCGAAGATGTAGCTGGTGAGTCCCAACAGTCAGGGGGGCGAATCATTTTTTTTGCCCGGACGCACTTCCTTGCGTGCGAAGATGTAGCTGGTGGGTCCCAACAGTCAGGGGCAAACGTTTTTTTCGTGAAATACGATGGCCTGTCCGGTGGGTCCCCGCTGTCAAGTGGAGGAATAATTATTTTGCTAGTAATAAAGAGGCACTTCCTTGCTGCGGCCGTGGCCCCAGCTGTCAGCCTCTCCACGTACAGTCCACGTCCGATGGAAGGCGTTCCTTGACCACGTTGACCACGCCGCGCCGAGAGCACCAGGGTGGTGGACGACGGCGAGGCCTAGGAAGGGGACGACGTGGAGCCGGGGAAGACACGGCAGTGGATGCCCACGCGTAGAGGAGTACGAGGGTTCACTGGTTCTCTGTGGTGTGAGGCTGCCGTCGCCGCAGAATAACAGGGGGTGTGGGTGAGTAGAGGGATGGCCTGGCTAGCGGTGGGAGTAGTAGGGGGCGGCGAGGCCTCCGCCGTATCGCAGCCGGCCACGGGAGGCAGGAGCACGAGGCATGACCGGCGCTGGTTTGGGCGGCTGGAGCAAGATGACCAGAGGTTGAAGAAGCACTACGAACGTTGGATGGACATCGTACGGTCACTGGAGCTAGAATCGTGCATATTGACTAAGTTGACAAAGCCCTCCGTCCTCGTCAACTTAGTAGGCCCACAAGCCAGCCTGCCACTATACTGGGTCCCAGCTAACAGGGGGAGTATTCATTTTTTTGTGCGTAATAAGGAGGCACTTCCTTGCGTGCGAAGATATAGCTGGTGGGTCCGAGCTGTCAGCGGCGGTAACATTTTTTTCACGAAATACAGAGGCCCTTTCGGTGGGTCCCTGATGTCAGGTGGAGGAATCATTATTTTGCGCGTAATAAGGAGACATTTCCTTGCGTGTGGCCGTGGACCCAGCTGTCGGCCTCTCCACGTACAGTCCACTTCAGATGCATGTCGGTCGTTGACCACGTTGACCAGGCCGCGCCGAGAGCACCAGGGCGGTGGAAGACGGCGAGGCCTAGGAAGGGAATGACACGGAGGCAGGGAAGACTCGGCAGTTGTTTCCCACGCGAAGGGGAGTACGACTGTACGAGGGTTTACTGGTTCGTCTGCCGTCGCCGGAGAATAACAGCAGGTGTGGGTGAGTAGAGGGATGGCTAGGCCAGCGATGGGAGTACGGTGAGGCGGTGAGGCCTGCGCGGCAGCAGAGCCGGCCGCAGGGAGGAGGGAGCAGGCAGTCCCGCCGGCGCTTGTTTGAGCGGCTGGAGCAGGAAGAGCACAGATTGAAGAAGCACGACGGCCGTTGGATGGCCATCCAATAGTCATTGCTTGTGCGTCAACCTTTTTTTAGGAAAGCCTCAAATCTGTGGAAAACAGCATACAACCCATCTGCCATTATTTCTAATAATTTACAGCCCATTTGCTAATTATTAAGGTTTTTTTGGAGCCCATATTCTTTTTGTTAGCATTACAGCCCATATTGTGGCCACGGTTAAAAAAATATACGAAATTTTGCATATTTCGGTGCGGTCCGAACTGTTTTTAATCCCGAAATTTCGACTCACATTCAAACTGATTTTAAAAATAAATGTATATCAATATAAAATCTAAAAAATTCTCCACGCATAAAAATTAATGTAATTTAAAATCTCAAAATGAAAAAAAAAGATATTTGAAACTAATTGCCGGTTTGATGTGTTTTAAAATTGTACAACCCATTTCTCATTACTGATGGGCCATTTTCTCGGCCAGCCGAATGAAAGCCCTCCTCGTCTTGAAAGATTTGCAGCCCAACAGGCCTGACAAAGCGACTTACTTGGCAAATCACAAAAAAACTGGGCTGTGGCCGTGGACCCAGCTGTCAGCCTCTCCACGTACAGTACTCTTCCGATGGAAGTCGTTCCTTGACCACGTTGACCACGCCGCGCAGAGAGCACCACGGCGGTGGACGACGGCGAGGCCTAGGAAGGGGACGACGCGGAGCCGGGGAAGACGCGGCAGTGGAAGCCCGCACGGAGAGGAGTACGAGGGTTCACTGGTTCGGCTGCGGTGTGAGGCTGCCGTCGCCGCAGGGCCTGGCCAGCGGTGCGAATAGTAGGGGCGGTGAGGCCTCCGCGGCAGCACAGCCGGCCACGGGAGGCAGGAGCATGCGGCACGACCGGCGCTGCTTTGGGCGGCTGGAGCAAGAAAACCAGAGGTTGAAGAAGCACTACGGCCGTTGGATGGACATCGTACGGTCACTGGAGCTAGAATCGTTCATATTGACTAAGTTGACAAAGCCCTTCGTCCCCGTCAACTTAGTAGGCCCACAAGTCAGCCTCCCACCAAGGTGGGTCCCAGCTAGCGGGGGAGTATTCATTTTTTTGTGTGTAATAAGGAGGCACTTCCGGTGGGTCTGAGCTGACAGCGGGGGGAACGATTTTTCGCGAAATACGGTGGCCCGTCAGGTGGGTCCCTGCTGTCAGTCTGAGGAATCATTATTTTCCGCGTAATGAGGCACTTACTTGTTGCGGCCGTGGACCCAGCTGAGACTCTCCATGTACAGTATACTTCCGATGGAAGTCGTTCCGTTGCATGCATGCGTCCATGGGCGTGGTGCGTCCCCACTGTCAGCGTCTCACGTACAGTCATCTTCCGATGACTCTCGGTTGTTGACCACGTTGACCACACCGTGCCGAGCGCACCCAGACTGGAACGACCCAGAGATGGGGAAGACGGGGCAGTGGAGTCGCAGATGGAGAGGAGTGGGAAACTTCACTGGTTCGGGTGCGCGGCAGCACAGCCGCGGTGCCGCCCACGGGACACAGGAGCAAGAACAGTGGTTGAAGAAGGAGCATGGCTGTTGGATTAACATCAAACGGTCCAGCTGCTAGAATCATTTGTTGGTTAAGTTGACAAAGCCGTGCGTACACGTCCGCTTAGTAGGCCCACAAGTCAGTCACCAAATCTGACGGGTCCCAGCTGTCAACGGGATGAATAATTTTTTTCGCAAAACAAGGAGGCACTTCCTTCCGTGCGAAGATATAGCCGGTGGGTCCCAGCTGTCAGGTGGAGAAATATTTTTTTTGCAAAACAAGGAGGTCCCTCCTGTAGCTGGTTCGAATCCAAACATAGACTATGACTATATATGGTGCTATGCTACTCTGCAAGTAATGAAACTGACATATCCAACGTTTGCTTCTCCTCTTCTCTACTTACTCTGCCTAGCATCAGAAGCTCTGGCCGCAGCAACCATGTCCGCTGGCTGCTCGTCCACCTGCTCTTCAGCAGGCAACAACCAGATATGCGCCAAGTCGCCACCCATACCATCGCCTGTGGGTATCATCACACCCCCGCCGGCACGCGCACCGCAGCCGCTGGCTCATCGCAACCCGCTGTCGTTGGTGTGGTGCCACTGCTGCAAATCATGCAGAGTCATCCGTCGCGTCTCAACCACAATCCGCAACCCTGGCCGAGTCTTCTACAAATTCCCGAATCATGGGGTAATAATATGTTTAAGTGTTGTTCTGGTGCTTTCAGTTGCTGATTTTTTAATAGTTTTGTTGATGATCTTCCAATTTGATTCGTGCAGAAAAGGGAAGATTCGTGTGATTTGTATTTCTGGGAAGTTGCTGATGTGGGGGAATGCAACTACGCTGATTATTTGGTTAGCCGAGGAATCCCAATACCAGCAGGTTGGGGTGTTGGACAAGTAACTGAAGGAACGGCTGAAGAGGAAGATGCAGAGTAGAAGGTTAAAGATGCAGTTCCTCTGATCATGGCCAAGCAACAGCTGCTGAATGGCCTTGACAACAATGAGGAGATGAAAGAGCTTGTGAAGATAATGTGCAAAATCGATGTGCTCTGTAGGATGATTGTCTCTTTATTTGCAGTGTATGTAGCACTCGTGATGTATTCAGTGGCTACGACATGAGCACTTTGCTGAAACTAGTAATGAATGAAACCTGTGTAGTAGGCTGGGCGTAGTGTCGTGAACATCTAATGATTTCTATTAACGGAAATCAGGGGGTATCCCCTTTTTCTCATATAAATAAATAAATAGCAGAGGCCCTGTCGGGTCAGCTTTGTTCTCATTCGAAGACGTCGAGCAAATTGCAGTCCAACAGCAAACTATGTCATCAAATTCAAGTTTCACAGCCAAATATGAGTACAACTAAACAACAATGTCATCATGTTTTAGTTGTCATACAATCACCAAACACAAATCAGCATACATAACAAGTGATGTTCTCACAGCAAAATACTAAACAACATGTTCATCAGGTTTCAGTTGTCATAGCAAACACAATTTCACATAGT
This sequence comes from Aegilops tauschii subsp. strangulata, assembly GCF_002575655.3. NCBI lineage: Eukaryota > Viridiplantae > Streptophyta > Magnoliopsida > Poales > Poaceae > Aegilops > Aegilops tauschii. The sequence goes on from NC_053039.3 coordinate 285,441,146, forward strand.
AGATAAAAAAACGTCTTCTGACAGGCAAATACGACAAACGCAATGTAATCATCATCCGCAGCAGCAGCGTCAACATCTTCGCCATGTGTATCAGTCTGAATCGTAATTCCCCACGGTGTCATCTTCTTCTTCGTCCTCAACGTCCTCGAACGTTGGCTTCTTCTTGATCAACTCTTGTATGTCCACAGCACGACAGGCAATCTTTTCGCCGGCGTCATTGACGTGATGGTTCTCAAAGATATTAGGAACATCTGTGTTATCTTGTACATCAGGAGCAGTGTAAGCATCATCTTGTTGTGCAACTTCATTAAACGAATTCCTCTGCTCAAACCTTTGCAATACTCTCCAGTCATCGCTACATGCAAATGTGTCTTCCAAGAAAAATATCTGTGTTGCTTGATTTGCCAAAATAAAAGGCTCGTTGGTCTGGTACGCCGCCTTGACATTGATGGTTTTGAAATAATCATCAGCCCTGGGTTTTGCGATCCTGGAAAACAGGTTATACCAACGACAGCACAACAGAACCACACACCGATGATCCTCGAAACTGGAGATATACTGCAACTGAACAATGTCTGTTATGTTAGCATACATTTCAGTTGTCTCTTTGTCATACGTATCCATGCTCATGATGGCACTGTTTTGTGTCTTCCTGCCTTCGTCTCGTGCAAGGGTGTTGTACCGCACATCTCCAACAACACAAGATTCATAATGTCTTACCCGAGTATCAGGACCCATTGCTAGTGAGTAAAGGGCATCATCAACTGCCTGCCCATCCTCCCCCATCTTCTTAACCTATGGATAGAAAATAGACAAGCTGATCATCTTATCTACTCAATATATTAAAAAAACTGACAGTGCACTTCAAAAGCTTACATGGTTCTTGAACCATTTCGCAAATCCTGCCATAACCAGCTTGTCAATGTTTCTTGGATTTTGCAGCAGTAACTCCTCTTTGTAGATGCTGCACAACATAGTGATCGCATCAAACATCTAAATATATAAGAATGTGCTGCAAGTTTAGTAGATTACGATGTATAAGCTGCAGTACTGCACTTACTTGATATAAGGTAGTATCTCAGGACAGTTATTCAACACATACCAAACCATTTTGTCCAAATCTTTAGGTTTGTCCTCTTGTCGACTCTTCCCTGTAACTCGAACAGAATAATCGAAAAAAATGAGCACGGGATTGTCTTCACCCACCTCTTTGCTAAGCTGATCAGCTGTTTCAATGTATTTTGAGCAGAATATCAACGCTTCTGTAGCAATGTAGGCCTCTGCAATGGAACCCTCAGGTCTAGCTCTGTTCCTAACATAGCCCTTGAAAGTGCCTAGCCGCCTTTCAATAGGGTACATCCAGCCATACTGTACTGGACCTCTAAGTAGTGCCTCATCAGGTAGATGAACAGCCAAATGCACCATCACATCAAAGAAGGCTGGAGGATATATCTTCTCAAGGTCGCATAGGATAGTTAGTATCTTGTCTCTAAGACGCTCCAAAGCATCTATCCTGATATTCCTACTGCAGAGTTCCCTGAAGAATTGTCCCAACTCTGCAACTGCTCTGTATAAGTCAGGGCGGCCCAATCCTCTAAGGATAACAGGTAAAACCCTTTGAAGTAGGACGTGGTAGTCATGAGTTTTCAACCCTTGTACCTTGTTTCCATCTGCACTTACTCTCCTTTCAGGGTTGGAAGCAAATCCATGTGGGAATCTCACACGTGACAGGACCTCGCAGAATTCTTTTCTTTTTACCTTGTCCAAGACGTACATAGCTGGTGCCATATCCCGTGGTTTACCTTCATCTTGCACCTGCAAATCCTTTCTGATACCTAGGTGTGTCAAATCAATCCTAGATTTTAAGGTATCTTTCGTCTTGCCTTCAATATTAAGAAGTGTGCCGATAATGCTGTCACATATATTTTTCTCGATGTGCATCACATCAAGATTATGCCGCAGATCCAAATCTTTCCAATACTCCAAGTCCCACAAAGTGGACCTGCGGGTAAACAATAATCTCTCTTCTACCCTGCCACGCTTCCTTTTCCTGCTACCATTACCAGGATGGTTTCCTGGTGTAATATGCCTGGCCTTCTCTAATTCCACTTGCAACTCATCGGCGGTGAGCCTCTTTGGCGCATCACGGTTTTCATGCTTTGCATTGAACACATGTCTTCGGTATTTTCTAGGTTGCGGCTTGTCCTTGGCAAGGAAACGGCGGTGTCCAATGTAACAGATCTTGCTAAGTATTGTGTATGACAGCGGATTCCTGTCACAGCGAACACATGCATTGTAACCATGTGTCGTTCGCCCTGACATAGTGCCCAAATCCGGATAATCATGGATGCACCAAATTATAACAGCATGTAGAAAGAAATCAGCTAGTGGGCTGCTATATAGGTCTCGAGTGAGAAAACCCTTCCATAGCTGTTGAAGTTCCTCCACAAGAGGCTCCATGATCAAATCAAAATCCTTTCCAGGACTTTTTGGACCTGGGATGAGCAAGGCCATCATGTAGTTTGATTCTTTGGTGCAGACATTTGGAGGCATGGTGTAAGGGATAGCAAGCACTGGCCACATGCTATATGTGGCGCTCTGGTGGCCAAATGGGTTAAATCCATCTGAAGCTAAGCCAAGTCTAATGTGTCTCGGGTCAGCAGCAAACTCTTTGTGTTTATCATTGAAGCTTTTCCACTCACTACCATGAGATGGATGGCTCATTACATTCTGATCTCTGTACTCCTGGTTCCTAGAATGCCACAGTACATCCTCTCTTGTTTTAGCATCATGAAACAACCTCTGCAATCTTGGTATAATTGGAAAATGTCTCAGAACATTATGAGGAATCCTCTTCACAGCATCGCCATCTTTCCATCTTGATGATTTGCATTTCGGGCATTCACTTAAGTTGGCATATTCCTTCCGGAACAGGACACAATTATTCTTACAAACATGGATCATATCATATCCAATTCCAACTGCACGAAGGAAATTCTTCATTTTACTGTAGGTGTGTGGCAGCTCAGACGCATCTGGGAAAGATTCGCGGAAAGCAACCAACATCGCATCGAATGATTTGTTGGTCATCCGCTCAGATGTCTTCACCTGAAGAAAGGTGACCATAGCTGAGAATACTGACAGCTTATTTCCTGGGGTGACAGCAATGTTGCATTGTTCCAACATGCGGGCCCACCGTTTTTCTTCTGCAGGTGAAAGTTCACGGAATGCACGAGCATAGCATTGTTTCAATGTTGGTCAAACTCACTGGCTCCGCCACCACCACCTCCTCCTCCTCTTCCACCTGAGCATCAGGCTGATCAAGATGGTGATCTGCTGCTTCCACGTAGTCAATAACATTGACGTTCACAGCTTCACCATGATGAACCCACCTAGTATATGTGACCGACATCCCATACAAGTGTAGATGATTTTGCACAGTTGTCTGGGGTCTTGTAACTGAATTCATACAACTGCTACCCGGGCAGAGCACATCTGATTTCGGACCACCGTACTCAGCTCTGATAAAGTTCATGAAGTTTTCAACCCCTCGACATATGCAGCGGAGAATCTTCGAGCAGAAGTTATCCAAGTCCTGTCCATCTGTTAGACATACAAATTAGTTCTTCTACTAGATATTACAGGAAAAACATATATGCTTTTTTATGAAGTCTAGAAGAAAAAAATACCTAGGTCGATGTCTAAAGCTATGGCAAGATATTTGGACGAGCAGATCTAACTAACGAAATATATGTAAAGCTAATTCAGCAAACAGATTTGAGTGCCAAATTATGGCAGGTTGTTTCAGCAGTCAGTGAGGCCGAGCACACAGCCATTGAACTATCGAAGGCCATCGCAGCAAGAATGATCGAGTATAAAACGGTGTAGAGCTATTTCACCTAACAGATTGGCTACTAGACCATGGCAATCTACGTCACAATAAATATATGGCAGGATATTTTAGCAACTAATCGGCCTTGGCATGCCATCTCAGCTAAGCAGATTGAGTGCAGAACAAGGCAACAAAGCTTCTTAAGTAGAGCATATTGACAGTAAACTACTTCGGCAAACAGTGAGATTAACAGCGTCTATCAGCTAACATTCAGCGCTACACCGACATGAACGGGGCCTCAGTCTAGAATGCGCATACCGTGGGAGAAGCTGACCGCCGTGCGTCTCCACACGAACATCGCCAGCGGTGGCGGCGCTGACCGCCGTGCGCCTCCACAAGAACGTAGCCAGAGGTGGCGGCACGGCTAGAGGACGGCAGTCTACGAGAGCGTACTGTGGGAGCGACAGGATCGCCGAACCGCGGCGCCGACGTATCGGCGCGGCGGGGAGGGCGGCTTTGGCAGAGCGAATGGAGTGGAGGGGGGATAGGGGGAGGGGGGTTTGGTGAATATTATTAGCTAGTTGGCCGAAGGGCGGTTGAATCGGATTTGGGGGGAAATTTGGGGGGGGGGGGTGGAGGATTTTCGCGCGGTGGGCGGGGGGAGTTTGGCGCATGGCCGGTTTCTCCAAGTGCAATCCCACGTGTCAGTGAAGAGGCAAGCCGAAGCGCGTTCCGTTTGCGTGAGCCGTGTGCAGGACCGAACGTGTGTGGGGTGCAATGCGACCGCGACAGGAGTGCTGTGAGTGTACCGCATTTTTTCCTTTTAAACTAGGTGCTTCGCCCCCTCAAAAAAAAATTTGTTGCTTCGCGCGATCCATCGATACTACTACTAGTAATCCGGTAATCCCGACTAAAACGGCACGGCCGGGTCTTTTCCCGCGCGATATGCTGGGAGGTTGGCTTAGTTGGGTTTTTAGGACGAGTAATGCTACACCTACGTAATCCCAGTTATGTAATTAACGTAATGTGAAACGTGTGAGCTGTTGATTGTAGATTGGGGGGAGGGGGGCCCACCACCATGAAAGTCAGGGGAGGAGAGAGAGAGGCAATTTACGTTAACCCTTTCGTAGGTTCTCGTAGATGTAGAAATATGTGAAATGCGTGAATGTGTAGTGGACGTACTATTGGAGTGCCTAAGATAATTTGTGTATGTATAGACCCTATGTGTTTATTTTACTTCGCATGTTAGATTTGTCTCGGTTCAATAAAAAGCAGAGTTGGTGATGATGGTGTGCCTGTCATCCTGCAATATAGGCCGTCCGATCTATATCTAACGGATAGGAAGGAAACTATGACAATTTACCCGCACTCCTCTCCACATTTGCAGATAAGGCTTTCCCTCGTTCATCCTTTTCTCCCACAAGATCTTGATCTTCCGTGCAACGCACGGGCATCTTGCTAGTACTCCTACAATATGTATATTATTGTGAAAGTTCATATACACCGGCCGAGATTAATGCAAACACGGCAGATTTTCATTACATTTCGAACTTTTATAGGACAGAAAAATAAAAGAAACCCGACCCTAAACCTATTCTACGGCGGTGACCGACGTCCTCCATGTGCGATCTCTATGTACGGGGGCGGGGTTCAAGACCCGTGAAGTGAAGGTGCGGTCTCCGGCGAGGAAGAGTAGAACACGGGATATGGACTGGCCAGTTGGCACACCATGCCGTGCCGCCTCCCATGCCCTACTCATCCTCGGAGGAGTCCCCGACCTCGGCGGTGCCGGACGTGGGACGGCGGCAAGTAGGACGCGTGGCTGACGGTGCTCCCGTCGTCGGCCGCCAGCGTGGCCACCGCTTGTGCGGTCACGTCCGCATCCGGCTACGCCGCTATTGAGTCGCGAGAGGCGACTTGAGCGAGGGCGGCGACCTCGAGCTTCATCCCCGAAGGTAAGCTCTCCCGCAGAGCGTTCGCACTTGCGGTCATGGCGGATGTGGTGCCAGGTAGGAGGACGATGCGCTATGGTGTGGAGGTTAGCTGGGCGTTGCCGCTTTATGTAGCGCATTCCGGTGAGGCCAAGCATCCGGGTGCGTCATTAAGTCGCTGGAGTTGGTTCCTCGGGCACCAAGCCTCTTAACAACGACATACGAACGGACGACATGAATGCGGGCAGCTGGCGCCGGCTGGGAACGCACCGCGCGACGGCGCGAGGGACGAGGGTTTTGGTGTGCCAGGGTAGTCAGCTGCGGTCGTAGCAACGTTGGACATGCCCTTTGCTCACATGCGATCCCCGCATGTCATTGAAAAAGCAAGATGACCCGGCATGGTCCCAGGTCCAGAGGATGCAGTTGGCCGCGCTACACCACTCGGTGGACGCGTCGCGGCGCCCTGTGCATCCTCAACGAGCCGAGTGTTGGGGTGTGTTTGGATTGTGGCCAAAGTGCACCTTACCAAAATTTTGGTCATGACCCAAAGATTGGTCTTTGTTTGGATGGTTGCCATTTTTTTGGCATGCCAATTAACTCTAGCCAGCTCTAGTTCATTTTTCTTGCCAATGTCGGCCAAATCATGGGCAACCAATACCTCAACCAAAATTTTGGTCATGACCCAAAGATTGGTCTTTGTTTGGATGGTCGCCATTTCTTTGGCATGCCAATGAACTCTAGCCAACTCTAGTTCATTTTTCTTGCCAATGTCGGCCAAATCATGGGCAACCAATACCTCAACCAAAATTTTGGCTACCCAATGCTTTGATGGGGCAACCTTGGGCACAAACCAAACATACCGTTGGTCGTGCCACAGCACTAACGCCACCCTCGGCACATTGAAACCGACCGTGTCTAGCGACGATATGAGCGTGTCGCTCACCGCGGTCGCCGTGTCCAGAGGCGGTGCTCGAGCTGCGCCCCGTTGTTGGCCCCAACGACCCACATGAACGGTTGTCGGTGGCGAGGAGGTCGTGGGCAAGCTCCTCCATTGGACTAGTCTGCGCTACGTCGTCCCGACGGGTGTGCCCCACATGTCGGCTTCCCTGTTTTCCCGGCCATATTCGAGCGTCAGTGCTCTGCGTTGCGCATTAGGCCTTTCACTATGTAGGCCAAGCGAGACAACTTATTGTTTATTTGAGCCGTTCAAGTATAATCATGTGGCATTTGCTTATTTCTCATTCCTCTCCAACCCTCTTCTCCATCGATCATGTCGCCCTGCAGTCGAGTCCATCCTCCCGCATGCCTCATTTGAACATTCCGCCAAGTATCATTCGCATGTACCCACCCTAGTCCTCTTTCAATAGATCTCCGACCCCCGAGATGAAATCGAGAGGGAACGAGTGGGGGCATGTGATACCTAAGGCGGATTCAAAATTTTGAACCGGTGATCATAGCATCCGCAAATCATATATAAAGGGTATTCAATGTTCATTTCGTTTTTGAACGTACAATATACTCCCCCTATCCTTTCTAGTTTACATATAAGTTTTATGTGTAGTCAAAGTATCTCTACTTTGATCAAAAAGGTATCAACATTCAACAACGCCCAATCAATATTGTTAGATTTGTACGTACTCCTAGATTTGTACTCGAGATGGTTTCCAATTTGACTATTGACAAGATTAATAGTACATGAGATGTATAATGTGAAAATTATATCATTGGAAACTCCTTTCACATACGAATTTGACCGTATGCTTTGTGTAAGTTGCATGTCATATATTATTACTCTAACATTTGGTCAAAGTTAGCCTCGAAAAATGCATTAGACCCTGTATGCTTTGTGTAAGTTGCATGTCATATATTATTACTCTAACATTTGTGTAAGTTGCATGTCATATATTATCACTCTAACATTTGGTCAAAGTAGTATAGTCGAAGTGGATCCTCTGACGTTGGTATCCCTGCATTACCCTCCCTTTCGGTCACTTACTGGCGGACCCGATGCTTGCTAGGCCCCGCATGTCAGTTACTCAATGGGTTCGGCCACGTCAGGGGATCCTCATCCGTAGTATACTCCCTCTGTTTTTATTTACTCCGCATAAAATGGAGGGAGTGGTGGTATAATAAATGACGCGGGCGGGGGAGGGGGAGGGACGTCGGTTTGCTCTCAACTTCGGTCCCACAAGCAAGCGAAAACGCAAGACGAAGCGCGTTCCATTCGGTGAGCGACGTGGAGGGTCCAGCGTGCCGGGCTGCAATGCGCACGTGACAAGAGCGATGTACAGTCAAAACCGATTAACCGGTCGTCACCGGAACCACTATTCACACCAGAACCTTCGCTGCTCGGCCTACGCCAGCCACTGCCCCTAAAACCAGACCAAATCTCCAGCCCATTCCCGCACCTTTCGATGCCCTAGCCCGCATCAAGCGTCCCCTAGTTCGCCGGAAAGCCATGGTGCGCCACAAGATCACTTACTACAAGATGCTGACGCCGGAGCGCCACGCAGAAATCGCGGCGGCGGTTGGCCCCACAGACCTCCATTCCCAAGCTCGCTTTGCGGCGGGCCAATCCCCGTGTTCTCTGGAGCCAAGCTACGAGGAGGAGGAAGCCGATCCAATGTTCATGGCAGAGGTCGCGGCGCAGAAGGCCCCCAATGGGTATGAGATGATGGACGTTGACTTCGTGCCGGCGTCCGAGTCCCCCATGGTGCAGGCGGACCAGCGGTTCAACATGGCGATACTAAAGGAGGACCGGGAGGCAGAGGCTCAACACGACGCGGAGCGCGCGCATCCCGCTGCCATCGAGGCTCTCCTGCAGGCGGCACCGTATGTCGTGGATGTGAACCGGGCGGCGGAGGCTCAACTTGAGGCGAAGCGCGCGGATGCCGCTGCCATCGAGGCCCTCCTGCAGGCGGAACCGGACGTCCTGGACTTGAACCGGGCGGCAGAGGCTCGACTCGACGCAAAGCGCGCGGATGCTGCTCTCATCGACGCCCTCCTGCAGGCGGAACCGGACGTCCTGGACTTGAACCGGGCGGCGGAGGCTCGACTCGACACGGAGCGCGCGGATGCCGCTGCCATCGAGGCCCTCCTGCAGGCGGAACCGGACGTCCTCGACTTGAACCGGGCTGTGCTCTCGTCCGTGCAGAGCGCCCGCATGCTCCGCTTGAACGAGTAGCTGGAGGCCGAGGACAACCACGGTGCGGAGACACACGTCGGCAGTTACGGCTGGTTCGCGCCGGCAGCCAAAGACGACGAGGCCGTCTCTTTCCGCGAGCAGTGATAGTTTTTCTTTATGTTGTTGTTTTTATGGATCTTTTGCTGTGTAAAAACATATATTTGTTATGCAAGTCACCTGACTTGGGTCAGTCTACCATTTCAGGCGGTTGGATGAATATCCTACGTCTCCTAACCCTTCTTTCCTTCTTCCTCACCTCTTCTTCTTCCCCAACAGACCACCGCACGGGCCATACGGATACTCCCCAACATGCGGCTGGATGAACATACTCTATGAACGAAAATTATGTGTCAGCGACAGGATGGCTGAGTTTGGTTTGTTCACATGCGACAGCACGTGTCACTGAGGGTGCGTTCCCTTGGTTGGGTTTGCGGCGTGCAGGAGCGACTGTGTGAGGGTGCGGTGCGACCGCGGCGTGCAGGAGCGACCGTGTGAGGGTGCGGTGCGACCGCGACAGCCGTGCGCAACTGTACCTCCTTCTCATTTTTAAAACTTTAGGCAAGCTTGGCAAAAATGTGTGGCGAAGTTTGGCAATGCAAGGCCTAGACCCAAACAGGATAAGTACGTACGTACTAGGAGTACTAGTGTTAAAAAAGAATGGCGGAGTTTTCCTTCGCGGGATTTAATCGATACAAATCCTCTTTTCACGTGTCAATTAATGCGTATTTTTTTCTCCAAAGACCAAAGAGCTAACCATGTCACTCCTCATCGCTTGATTAATGCAGCGCCATGCAAACCAACCTTCTCACTTCCGCATGCATGCAGGGGATATTAATGTCCTTGGTTGCTAACCCCATCAATTTTGCCTCGATTAGTGTTAGTGGCCCTTTGCAAATTGTAATTTTGATATACTGGCCTTGTGTACAAAAAAATGGAGGTAGTAACTATATTTGACTTCCTTCCCCATTGCGGTGACGTCGACGATATCTTTTTTTTGGTGGTTTGGCAAAGTGCGTTCGACGGAGAACACCATTGAGGGAGACCATGGTAAGTCGTTCGCAAGTGCCGCCTGCAAGCCGAGACAACCGCCTTATTTGCATCCAGGAAGTCCTTTACTAGTACTACTAGGAGTACTAGTGCGGTGAGATGGTTTCTTGAAGAAGACGATGGAGAAGCGGAGTCAGCGAAGAGTGTAATGATGGTTGCTTCGTCCGTGCTTTTGTGATTTGACGCCTCACTGCTTTGTGATTTGTGATAGAAGGGACAGGGGAGTAGACTCTGTGCTCTATACTGTACTACATGCGTCCAAGCATGGGAGAAAGAGGAGAGACGTTGCATTTTTCTATTCCTTCAATCAATCAATCAGGGAGCTTCGGTTCCATCTTTTTGGCTTTGGCAACATCGTCCACAATGGTTCCCACGATGCCAAAAGCTATTTTCACATTTGGCTACACATTGTGGATGCCCTTAACCGTACCACTTGGTTTTGCTCCTGTGTGCTATCTATACAAATCTCAATTATATTGATCTAAAAAATTATAGAATCAAGATTAGTAAAAAGGAGGTGATTTTGCCGCGCGGATGGCGGGGGAGGTTTCTTATTTGAGCAATGCTACATCCACGTAATGGTTTACTTAAAGTTACGAACTGATGTGATGTGGGACTATTTGATTGGATTAAAGGAGAGGATTAGGCCACCCCACCTGAAAATCAGGGGGGCATATATAGATTAGATGGAAAGTATACGTAGCAGCTACGTAGCCCTTTGTAAGTCTAGGATTAGGCTTCTTATTTTCGGAGGACGTTGTCCTGGCGGTTTGCTAACATGCGGTCCCACGTGTCAGTGCTTTACCAAGCCGATCCGCGTCCCACATGAGGCAGAACAACGGCAGAAGCAACACATGGTTAAGTTGAAGAAGATGAGGGAGAAGCGGATTCAGCAACGAGTGAAAATGATGGTTGCTTCGTCCCTCCAACTTAACTGCGGGAAAGGTGCAGCTTGTGATTTGACGCCTCATTGCTCATTACTACGCCGGCGCCATGACAGGGGTGCTTCACCCCGGCTGCTCTGCACTGTATTCTAGTATGGCACGTGGACCCGGTAGCTTGCTGTCCCACATGTCGGCGAAAGGGACTAGAAGATTTATGAAAGCGAGCGCTCCACTCTTACGACGGAGGAGTAGACGACACGACGGCCCAGTGAACTGTCACTTGTAGTACTGTATAGTACTATAGTTTTGTTGTTTCACACGATCCATCGATACAAACCCGATTAAACAGGAAAGGGCAGGATTTTTCCCGCGCGGTAGATGATACTGGCCATACATTTCAAAGGCAATTTTAATGTATGCAAACTGAATAATTATAAGTAACCATATGATATCTAGTAAAACTAAAAACACATATGATTTATTGTGTTAGAGTGTAGTAGTAGTGCTGTATTGCATAGTTGTTAGATGTAACATGCGAGAACGTGTAGAGATGTAGTTTTGGAGGGCCTACAGAGAGAAAAGCGTAATACGGTCACCGAACTTCAGAATAAGCTGATTACGGTCACTATATACATTTTGCGGTGATTATACGGTCACTTGCTCACAGTTCAGCATCGGATTGCACTCTGTTGACCGGTCAAATAGTCTGCGTGGCGCCATGTTGACTAGTTAAATTGACCACGTTCCTTGTGGGTCCCACCTGTCAGTTCTCATAGGCAAAAGGTCAGATAAACACAAATTTACGCAGGCGCGACAAGGCTCCAACCCGTGCGCGGGAATCACCTGGTTGTGTATGTGTCTGTCAGGGCCTGATGTGTGCGCATGCACGTGTAGGTTGAGCACTTGAGCGTGAGAGTGTGTGTTGGTCGTGTGGTGTACTGGTGTGTGCATGCATGCGTGCGTGTGTGCGTGTGAGTGTTGCGTGCGTGTGTGGCTGCGTGTGTACGTGTGAGTGTTGCATACGTGCGTGGGTGCATGTGTTTGTGTGAGTGTTGCGTGGATGCAGTTCGTGTGCATGCGTGCGTGTGTGTATAATCACCACACCAGCTCCTGTGTGTTAAAACAGACGGCTCAACATACCAATACAAGGCCACCTTGTCCGCTGTGCCCGCGGTCATGACTTCGAACCACCGTCCAAATATTTTTTTGTCGTTTGTTTACATTCTTACTAGCAAGATGCCCGTGCGTTGCACGTAACATCAAGATGCATTTGTATGACTTGTTTATCTTGTGAGAGAAAAGGATGAACGAGGGAAGGCCTTATTTGCAAATGTGGAGAGGTGTGTGGGTACCGTTTTGCAAAATTGCCATAGTTTCTTTCCTATCCGTCAGATATAAATCGGACGGCCTATATTGCAGGATGACAGGCACACCATCATCACCAACTCTGTTTTTATAAGAGTGTATTTTATGTATTTTATAAGAGTGTAGATGTAGAGTAGATACAAGTCGACAGGTGGGCACGATGGTAGTGAGATAATGTGATGCAACACTAGAGGTGCCACGTGGAGCGTTTAACTGGTCAACTAGTCATGTCATGAGCAAATACAGAGTTGTACGGTGAGCCCATGACTGTATAATAACCACTAAACATAAATGGTGACCGTAATGAGTGGATTCTGAAGTCCAATGTATGTATCGTGCTTTCGCTTCAAATACAATGATCGTCATTGCATATATCGCGAGAGAAAGATGAAACATGCGTGAATTTTCTGGGGGCTTACTTTTAGAGGACCTGGAGATAGGTTTGTGTGCATACGTGAAAGGGGCGTACAGGGGGTAAGCGATGGAGAGAGAGATGCTCTTCGTTTCTCTTTATTATGACTAACTTTGTATATAGTATAAAAATATACAAATTCACAGTGCGGAATAAATATCATTGTGGGCACCATGCAATGCAAATTAGCGTTCGTACTCCTCCATATAACTTTGTAATGTTGTATACATGTAGAAACTCTAAAATAATTTTTTGGCCACACTTTATTCAAAAGGAATGTTGTATGCAAAATAAACATGAAGAGAGGGCTTTTTAGATCAATGGGGTACGTGATGTAACATGTGTGAATGTGTAGTTCATGCATTTGGCGGGGCCTAGAGAGGTATGTGTGTGTATTACGTATTCGAGAGAGGCATGGATAGAGGGGCCGACGGGGGGGCGTGGGAGAGATAGCACGAGAAATGAGAGTGGTCTAGAGAGAGAGAGACGAATATGACGTCAGGATAAGAGATTTCATTCCCTTGAGATGTATATGCAAGGGGGGAGGGAATAGAGGCACCAGGAGAAATTTTCTGTGTGTGTGGTGTTTGTGTTGGTATGTGTGGGTGTGAGAAGATAATGAGACGTGGGGGCAGAGGGTGTGTCACTGCGTGAGGTCCGGTGGGTCGAGGTGAGGCCCTTCGTTTGGTTCCGACCTGCGCCACATTGGTCGGCCCGTGACGCATTTAGGAAGACCCATGGATGACTAGTCGTACAAGACAAAGATAGCAGAATTGTGAAGGACTCTATGTCCACTGACAAAGCTGGCTAGGATTTGTAACCCTAGGTTCTCGGACTAAGGTAACCCCTTTATCTCTGATATTACTATTCGTCCAACCTAACTTTAAGGGGCATCCTACAGAATGCTCTGCTAGAATCATACTCGTCGATTAGGAAGAGAGGTGTGAGACAATGCGTGAGAGACAGGCGTAAAGATAATGTGCGTACATGAGACACGTAGGCAGGTCCATGTATATAGAAAGGGTCGATGAGGATTGTGCGTGTGTATGTTTGCAAGAGGAAGAGTGCTTGTGATAAATGTTAGTGAAAACAGTTGTAAATGGATACGAGAGGGAGGGAGGGTTATATCTAGAGCATGTGTGCGAGAAAGACACCTCGGGAGAGAGTGTGTGAGCATGTGTGAGAGACCACCGATGGAGAGTGAAACTACACATAAAAGACTGCTCTACACATTGATTAAAGATATAAATTGTATCCAAATATTAGGATGGGATCATGATATTTGCAATTCGCGTAAGGAGCGGTCATTGATCCATCAGACATCTAGATTCTATCGAATTTGAGCATGTATATGTTATTATTCTACACAATTGATCCACATAGTTAGTATTTTGAACTCCAGACAATGCATCGCTTTAGCAATCGAATATAAACGCGAGTATAGTTCATGTTGTGTGTGTAAAGCACATTATACATACAAAAATTACACAATGGACATTATAAATAGCTACCTATGAACTAGCATACATTTGAATTCAACTTAAGGTGGTTTAAAAAAATCGAATTCAACATGATGTCCATTCAATTATTTGAATTTGATATCATGGCATTTGTAAACCATACCTTAATTATGGGGGCACCAATCTTTGCTCTGATTTTGTACATAATAGCATATGTAGTCGTGTACAAAACAGATTCAAATTTAGCTCCTCCATTCCAAACTAATCGTAGTTATAGGATTTTCAAGCGTCAAAATTTCAAAAAGAAGCGGATAATTTAATGAGGTTTTCAAACATACAAGGTCAAATATAACGTTGTCTATTTAGGTCAATCCTCATAGTTCAAGAATACTCTAAACGTGAATGCTTGTGTTTCAAAATTTCGAACGAAGCGCCAAAAGAGCCTCTACTCGCCCGAAACCGCGTGAGACCAATGTTTGGTAGTACAAGGAAATTACTTTTCTAATAACTCCGACCCATGAAACCTACCGGCCCGACATCCAAAGGTCTAAACCGGGGTAGGTTTGTAGCATCATCTAGACGCCACGCAACCGCATCCGAAAAACATTCATACACAATGGCCGCCTAAGCACACATGCGCGCGGCCGAAATCGCTCCCGCCCACTATTTGGGACACCTGGGATTACCATCCTACCCCCGACCCGCAGTAGGTCCGAAATTTAAGAGGGGGGCAAAGTTTGCACTTTCCCCAAATTTCAAACAAGCGCGTCCCATCTTCTGTTGAAAAAAGCCAAAAACAAGCGCGTCCCAGACCGAAACATGGTTCCCCCCCACCCGTCCGATTCCCCATTCGTACTCCGTGGGCGCCAAAACTACCTCTCCACCAGCCGCGAAACCCCGGCATCCTCCGTCCGCCACCCCATCCCACCCATCAACCGCCGCCCTCCTCCATCATGCCGGAGCCGATACCCTGACGTCGTCGTCCATCGCAACCTCAACCGCAACGCCCTCCACGGCTAGTAGTTGAAGCCGAGGCCGAGCCGTCCGTACCCGAGCCAGTTCAACCACGTCGTCCTGCGCCTCACCTCTGCCGCTCGAACTTCGCCACCCTCCACCGCACCGGAGCTGTTCCTGCTATGCCGTCCTTCGCCGCCTCGGATCTGCTTCCCCTCCGCCGACATACGGCCACGGCAACACAGTCAACAATTTGGCCATGGGTTCGTCCAAGCCTGCACCCTCCGGAACATCGGTTTCCCCGGTAAAAAGAAGAAGATCCGCGCGACATGTGGAGGTGACCACACCGGTAACCGAAAAAGGTACTCCTCTTCCCTTATTCGTGCAAATCTTACGTCTCTGCTTGCATGGTATTCATCCCATAGAAGACACTAGTTGACCGCTTATTCTTGATACTAGATGTTCCTAGTAACTCGCGATGCACAAGGTTTCTCCTCATATACTATTTCACCTTAGCTAGAGGTCCGTCGCCCCCTGAATTTCAATTTCTGGCCAGTTGATTCCCAATTAACGGAAGCATTCCCCGGCGTAACAGGCGCTAGTACGCCTATTACGCCGGGGAAGCAGCGCCTTGGTGTTTATCTTAGGGGCGTGTGCGGCCTAGAGCTACTGGCGCCCGATCTGGAGGTTGGCCGGGATTAAAGGGATGGCCTGGGGGCGCTGCCAAGCACGGCGGTGGTGTGAGGTCGATGGGAGGGCGGGGCGGCAGAGGCAGGGGTCTGGGCCGGTGCTCGCTGGCAGTTTGAGAAAGATCGTCAACAGTGACTGGCGGGAGGTAGACAAAGGCCATCTGCCCGTTCCTTATAGATCGGACGGTTCATTAAAAAAATCGACTGACCTATTTATTTTCAGTCGACTGTTATCTTAGATATGACCACATGTGGTGGTGTGCTGGAGGAGTACCTGCATTTCCTATGCTCATATATTACAAAATCATACGGAGTAGAATCTAATTTTGTTTGCCATGCAATGTTGTAGAGCTATCATATGTCTCCTGTCATTTACTTTTCGGCCACCTGCTATCTGCTACTTTTACAGTGCACTAGTTCTGCACACACTTCACCCTTACTCTCACTATTGTGTTTTTATGCAAGGGTATTTCAGACTCTGCTGCCATGAGAGAAGCCAAAAAGAAAAGAGAGAAGTCGCTCCAGCTTCGTGTGCGGGTAGGCAAGACACGTTACAACGCTATAAAGGGTGCAGTGTCAGCAGATGGAGACGGTAAACGTAGCTCTGGAGTTGATGACCTCGCTCGCAATGAACCACCATCCCAGGTGCTTGCTTTAACTTCGCGGTGTCATATGTGGTTGCATGTTCCATATGGTGTCTAGCTTGTATTCGAAAGGCCGAAGTCGGTAAGATAAGGAAAGATATTTTTTTACATGAACCACCATCCCGTGAGCACCAGAAGACAAATAGCTAGTCAGGGCACTGGTCGAGCCAGTGACAAGCCCAGCAAAGATAGGCATCACCTGGAAGCCAACTAAAAAGCTGTGTTGGTGGTGAAGCAGCCCGCCTCCCACCAGGCTCTCAGGTCCTAGATGATCATGCTCACCACTCCAGCCGGATGTCTAGCTTGTATTGCTTCCAATTTGGTTAAATTGCATCTGCTTAGCTTACACATTATACCTTTGAATATGACATGCCTTTCTGTTTTTGGTACATACTAGTACATCTGTGTATTAACCATGTTCTTACATCAAACTAATGTTCTTGTGTATCCCTCATCAATCACTTATAACGAGGCAGGCAGGCAAGGGGACTACTCCTCATTTAAAGAATGCAGCGTCAGCCTCCCGACATGATTCTCAAGAAACAGAAATGCTAGATGAAGATAGTGAACATAGCTCTGTAGTTGATTATAGCATTTCCCCTACACTAGCATCGCAGGTGCTTGCTCTAACTTGGCAGCGTGATATGTGGTTGCATGTTGCATATGGTGTCTAGATTGTAATTCTTCCAATCTGGTTAAACTGCATGTGCTAGTCTGCTTAGCTTATACATTATACCTGTTAATGTGACATGCCTTCCTGTATTTAGTACATAGTACATCTGTCTATTAAGCATGTCCTTACATAAAACTATTGTTTTTTTGTATCCCGCATCAATCAACATGACGAGACACCTTTAGTATATGCAGTGAGATATTAGTTGCATCTTTCATATGATTTATATCATGCGCTGCTTCTAATTTGTTGAAATTCCATTTATGATGGGACGCTTTTAACTTGGCAGAGTCATATTGGTTGCATCTTTCATGTGGAGTCTAGCTTGCATTGCTTCTTATTTGCTGGAATGGTTTCTGCTTAGTTTACACAAACAGTTGTGAACATGTCATGCCGTCCTGTTTTTCGTACATATTCCATCCAGGTATCATGTGTTTGCCTTACATCAAAGTAGTGATTGCCAGTATCATGCATGAATGAGTTCTGAAGAGAGAATTTTATTGCTTTTTCTTGTCGGTTTTACTTGACAATTCAAAATCAATAAAGCGGAAGGAAGTTAGCAAGGCAGCGGATAAAGGTGCTCCTTCCGAACGGAGGGCCTCTACAGTTTCTACTCCTCCACACCCCCAAGATGATTTCCAAGACAACACATGCATAGACACTCAACAAAGCTGTGTTTATGATGAGCACGTCTCCCCTAGTGCAGCATCACCGGTGCTCCCTCTAACTTGGCACTGTTATATGTGGTTGCTTGTTATGTGTGATGTCTAGCTTGTATTGCTTCTAATTTTGTTGAATTCCATCTGCTTACTTTACACATTATACTTGAATAAGGCACGTGTTCCTATTTCTAGAACATACAATATCTGTCTATCACACCATGTTCTTACATCAAATTACTACTGTTGTGTAACCTGCAACAATCACTTATCATAAGACACGTTTGACTTCGGAGTGTGATATAGGTTACATCTCACATTCTTTTCTAGCTTGTACTGCTAATTTGTTGAAATGGCACTTATGACGAGACAGTTTTAACTTGGTAGAGTGATATTCGTTGCATCTTTCATATGGTGTCTAGCTTTCATTGCTTCTAATTTGTTGAAATGCCTTCTCCTTAGTTTACACATCATAAGTTGTGAATATGCAATGCTGTGAATATGCAATGGCACTAATGACGAGAGACCTCTAACATGGTAGTGTGATGTTGTTTGCATCTTGCATATGATTTATTTCTTGTACTGCTTCACATTTGTTTAAACGCCATTTATGATGAGACACTGTTAACATGGCAGAGCAATATTTCTAGCATCTTTCATATGGTGTCTACCTTCCATTGAATTGCTTCTAATTTGGTGAAATGTCTTCTTCTTAGTTTACACATCATAGTTCTGGTTATCTCTTCCGTCCTGTTTTTCATACATATTACATCCTCCTATCATGTGGTTGTCTAACATCAAAGTTCAGTTCGTCTGCATCATGCATCAATTTGTTCTGAAGAACTAAATTGTTATTCGTTTTTCTTGTCGGCTTGACTTAACATGGCATAGAGAAAGAGGAAGAAACACAGAATGGCAGGGAATGAGAAGCGGATGAATCCTGCAGATTCTGCTGGTACTGATGGTGCAATAGAAGGTCAAAGTCCAGTGGAAAATTCTACAAACACGGCATCCCATGCTACACGAGTTGCAAACAAAGCCAAACAGAAACAAATAGCTGCCACCAAACAAGCAGAGACAGCCCTAGTTCTTGTAACACCTACCACAGTACTACCAGCTGCACGACTTACTCGTGCGTCAACTAAGCTAGCAACACGTTCCCAAGCTCCCTTGCCACCTGACACTACTTCCCAAGCACTCTTGACACAAGACGAGTTGGCAATATCAGATGAACCTTGTGAGCTTCAACAGCAAGAAGGTAGTTGCTGGAGTCAAGTTACAGTTGCATGCTTCTTTATATGTAGTCTCACAGTTTGATGTACACTAACACTTCCTATGTTCGTTGTTGGACTAGCACCTAGGCGCAAGAGGAAACAAACATCAGGGATAATGCTCGATAGGTTAACTAAATCTAGAGGAGGAAGAATGGAGATCCGTTTTGAGGCAGGTTTAAAAAGGCCACGTGATGCTACAGAGTCAGCCAAGTTAGTATCAGAGGTAGCGGTTGCCATTAGGTGTCATGTACGTATCCTCCCAACATGGATTCAGTACAGGAATGACAAAGACGAAACCCAGTTCAACACCTTCCTCGACCATTTATCTGTAAGTATGGTTATGTATGGAAACTAGTAATATCGTCTTGCTCTGTCCCATACTTTCTAGGTTGCTGATAATGAGACTCCCATAATTTTCAACAGATGAGGTTCAAGTTGGATAGCCAAGATGATGCAACCAGACAAGCTTGCACCCATGTTTTCAAGTCTGCTCTGCGACAGTATCGGTATAACTTGAGGAAAACTCACTTTGAAGGCAAGGCTAACAGTGAACTTTCCCAAACATCTCAAGTGGAAAATATATCGGATGAAGACTGGAGGGGCCTTGTTAAACACTGGTCTGATCCGAAGTATCAGGTACATTATATATATGTGATCTGATCACATGTTGAAGTCCTATTTACGCATGTGCCACACAAATCTATCTTCTTGTAGGTGAACTATTCAAAGAACAAGGCCAACCGTACGAAAGTGAAATTCCAACAGACGATAGGATCTCGTAGCTATATTGCACACTGGGAGGCTCTTGTAATTAGCTGATGTTTCACTCTTTTCGCTATACCATATTATCAGATCTATATTGACTTGTTCGAAATGCAGAGGAAAGCCCGCAAGGACCAAAAAGTACATGAACCAAATGTTGTGGAAATCTTCAAGGACTGTCACACCAGCAAGAATTAGGGCATGACCACACCAGTCAAGCCGCTGTTGTAAGTCCTTAATCCTCATGCCTTTTAACTACTACTTACTCTGACTTGTGCCTTGAACTGCATGGTTTTGAGCCAATTTCTATTACTCTTTTCAATTTTATACACAATTGTCTTAGCGTATCATTGCACCTTACAAGGTTTAAAAGAGAGGAGTGATGTTCCTTTGATCTTGACCCGTAATCTAGTTCTGTGCTAGACTTGCCCACACAACGTTACAATTGATTGTTTGTCTATTCTCAATTGTTTTGTGATATGAATGATGTCATACTATGCTTACCGTATTATAAACTTCGTCTCTTTATCCTTAGCCCTCAATACAATGTGAAGAAATAGACAATACATTAGCGATGGTACATGGTCATATGTTTGGAACCTGGTTTTATTATGTACTTTGCAATAAAATACAACTAATATTTTACATGGGTTCACCAGAATAAGTTCTGTATATAGACCAAAGCTATTTTGTTTGGTTTTGCTGCCTCCTTAATACCTTCTGTTCTGGTACTACTAATGTAAAACCTCAACTTTTTAGCAAGCTATGGAAAAAATGGTGGAACCGCCACCTTCTGAAGGTGGCGAGGCAACTATAACCGCAATGTCAGCTCTTGCTGTAGTGGGTCAGTACCTGTCCACTAACAGTGCCAAAAGCACGTTCCTACGTAATACTGGGTTGGTTGTTAAGGCAATATCGTCCAAACTGCCTCATGATCAAGATATGCAAGCTCAAAGCAATGTTGTATCTGCACTCCAGACACAGGTCCATTCCCTAACAGAGACCCATTGTGAAACAAGGAGAAACATTCCTCAATGTCGTCAAGATATGCATGGTTTTGTAACCAGACTATCAAACATTTGCTATGTTGTTCAGGAGCCTAGGGGAAATGAAGGCGAGGGTTATGGTGCTCCATCGGACAATACAGCATGAAAACATAACAGTCAGGTCAAATGAACTGAGCTTCTGAACTTCTGGTGGTGCATTTATCTGCTAGACTGTTAAGTTTTATGCCAACCTTCCTTTTGTTATATAGTTGTAATTTGTTTTGGTGCGATACAAAATTTATTCTTAACGTGCAGCCGCCGGCTAAAGAAAACAGCAAGCCATTTTTGTATAGTGTAGGGTGTTCCCTATATTTGCACTGGTGGCGATCATTGATGCCGAGTGGATGTAATCTGTGCAATCGCCTTAATAGCCTAGCATTAGTTTCGGCCTAATTTATTTCCTAGTCTTCTTTTTCCCTGGTTCGCTAGTGGCCGCAACTACCATGCGCCATATACGGGCCATAGGATCCATGGGTCTCCTACGGGCCGTCAATAAATGGGCCTGTAATCGGTGGGCCTCGGTCCGTCGGATAAATGGGTCTACATGGGCCGTAATCGGGCGTAATTGGTATCGGCCCAGCACGGTAACATGCCGTAGGATAGCAAAGGCTTAATTCTGTCACAGGCATAACGGGTCGTTAATGGGCCAGAACATAGGACGGGCTGGAAACGGCGCAACGGGTTAACAGGCCAGAAACGGGCCGACTCTTGCCATGGGCCGAATTTGGCCCATTAGGGTAACAGGCTAGTAACGGGCCGACTCTTGCCATGGGCCGAATTTGGCCCATTAGGGGAACAGACCAGTAACGGGCCGACTCTTGCCATGGGTTGAATTTGGCCCATTAGGGGAACAGGCCAGTAACGGGCCGGAAGTAATCGAAGGCCGAAAAGGAGCCCAAGAACGTATGGGCCGTCAATAGTCTGAAAGCTAACACTGGCTGGAAACGGCCCATGTAAATCACGGGCCGTTAACGGGAATAAAGAAAATTACTGTTCATTATGGGCTAGAGTCACCGTGGGCCTGTAAAGGGCCGAAAGATACGAATGCCTCATATGGGCCGAAAGACGTCGTGGGCCATACATGGGCCGAAAGTGAAATGGGCTGGTGTTATATTCGACGGCCCACATGACATTGTTGGGCCGATTTCCTTTAGGGCCTAACGGGGCCGTGAGTTAACGGGCCGTAAAATGGGCTATTTGCGAAGAGACCGTTAACAGGCTTTTCATGGACCAGCCCGTTAACTTTTGACCAAGTCAAACGGGCCAGCTTTGTAAGCTAAATGGGCCAGTGGTGGTCCGTGGCACGTGTCGACATATCATAGGCGCCTATCTGACCCACTGACGAGCTGACACGTGTTTCGTCCGGCCAATAAGAATTTTACACGTGGAAATTTCCCATTGGTCGGGGCTGTTAACGGGTTATCGGATCCAAAACCCGACCCGATAGCTTAACGGCGTTCCGTTATGGTGGATGCCACGTGTCAGTCACCCTTGACGAAAGCACTTCTGTGACGCACGATTTATCGTCATGGAAGTGGACACTTCCGTGATGATAATTTTGGTAATGTCATGGAACACTTCTACGACAGCACAGGTATGACTATCTTGATTCTATCATAAAATCGTCATGGATGTACATGCATGACAAAAAAAGCGACCTACTGTGACAAACACGTATCATCACGGAAGTGTATTTTTTTGTAGTGGACAACCATCGCTACCGCAGCACTGTCAAATTCTCAGCAGATGCATACACGGCGCTGCACCGGAGGCGGTACTCTTTCGTATCTGCTCAAATTATTTATCGCAGCTAGATAATAGGTCGCCACTGCTTTAATGTGATTTCTTGTCCATCACTTAGGATCTTACTTGTTAGTTGAACGCAAACATTGGTTGTGAAGTTGCCTATGTCCGGTTTGCACCTTCAGATCCGCCATGGCATGCTCAACACTATACTCGCAATGCTTATGGTTTTCCCCTTTTATATTCCACACTAGTTAAATGACAGTAGACTATATTTCAAAATTGGGTCGGTTGATTTTTGAGAGATCGCCGGAGTTCGCTGGTGGGAAGGAAGGGGCTCGCCGTAGGGTGCACCATTATCTATCTTAGGGTTTTGGGTGGGGACAGTGGTTGTGGGGGGCTGTCGTTGGGCTATGGTGGGGCCTCACTGGAGGCAAAACTCGACGCGGGTGGGGGGTGGGGTTAGCTAGAGGGATGGCCGGGGTGGCAGAAGATCGGAGGCGGTGGGCGGTTCAGGGGAGGGCAGGGGCCGTTGGTTCGGCCGGCGACCCATGCGGTGGTCTTTAGGGGAATAATAAGAGGCGAGGAAGAAGAAGGGTTAGGAGACGTAGGATCTTCATCCAACCGCCTGAAATGGTCGACTAACCCAAATGATGGAAGTCACGCGACTTGCATGTAGACATTTCCATATATTCAGTACTAGTATTATCGTAGGTGCTTCGAGACGTACGTGCAAGCAGTGCTCCTCAACCCATCAAGCTAAACAACATGCCACTCATAATTCCAAACTTAGTTGCTCAAATACGAATCTGATATGATGCTGACATGTACTAAAACAGAGAATGTTTAATTGGTCAGATAATGTTCCTACTTTACTTTCAAAAAGCACATGCGCCACATATCGAGGGACAGAAGAGAGTTGCGTTCTTTATGCGCTCTGGTTCATCATGTGTGGCCAACCAACATTTTATTATCCAAGATCTGCTTGCTCTTCTTTAGCATGCTCCTCTTCTGTTCTTCCTTTGTAAGTACTCTCTCCATACCTAAATATAAGTCTTTGTAGAGATTCCTCCATGGACTACATACGGAGCAAAATGAGTGAATCTACAGTCTAAAATCGATCTATATACATCCATATGTGATCCATAGTGGAATCTCTACAAAGATTTGTATTTAGGAACAGAGGGAGTATAATACTTGTACAATATGTTCTTTGTAGTGAAGAGGAGCAGGGACATTTGCAGTTTACAGGGAGCCCCTATTATATTACAGTATCCTCCGCATTACAAATATAATCTCACTACTATATATGTTTTCATGCTTTTCAAATATTGTACGTAATCACAGTGAATATAAGAATGCACACATCAGAAGAATATTGCAGAACAGTTCAATGGGTAACAAACTTGGCATCAAGGGATTGAGGTCCATTGTGGATGCAATTAAACCCACATGCTCCCGACCTATAGATTCGTATACAGAATATGATCCTAATGACTATTCTGAGCTCAAGGAGTCAAAGGCAGATGGCCTATCCTGTTCACCCAATAAGGTGCCTGTTCTAATTTGGCAAGGTTTTATTGGTTGCACATATCTTACATAAGGTGTCTTGCATTTCTTTTGCTTCCTTGCACCGCCATCTGCTTAGTTTACTCATGCTATATGTGAAGATGACATGCCCATCCATTATCAACACCTATTCCATTTGTCGTCATACCATGTTTTTTCATTCAAATGTTGTTCTTGTGTTTCAGACATCCAAAAGGAAGAGGGTGATTGCAGAACCTGAAGGAGTACAAGGAAAGTCCTTGAAAAAGGTGGTGCTACCGGAGAAATCACATAGCACCCGACGTATATTGGCGATAGAACCAGCGCCACAAAACCTAGGATATCGCAACTATGCTAGTCGCTGCTTTGCTCTTATGAGTACCTATTGTCCTATCGTTGTCCTTACATTCATACCTGGTGGATTATGTGACATCATTGTGCATTATAGCTTGCTTATCCAATGTTCGCTCCAAATTATCAGACCTATATTAATGCTTAAATTAATGTAGAATAAACCCAATGCTTATGAAGAAATTTAGTTCTGCATTGTTCTTGTAAGTATCAGCTGTCCTTCATCACTGTACTAATATTTGTCAGCTAGTTCTTCTTGTACACTTTGCAGCTTATTTTCCCTTCTCCTCCATTTTCTACACATCAGATCTACATTTACTCTTGCCAAAATATTGAATAAAACCAATGTTACTGAAGAAGTTTAGCTCCGCATTGCTCTTGTCAGTGCCTTTTGTCTGTATGCTGTATTTACATTTGTACTCTGCATCTCAAGTTAAATAATCGCCATTTGTTCCTATATTTTCACATCTATATTTACTCTTAACAAAATGTAGAATAAATCCAATGCTCTTGAAGAAGAGTGTGCGGTAAACTTCTTGAATTGGCCCCCCCCCCACAAGGGCTTTATAGATCCTGTCTTCACTACTAATGTACATTTGTCCGCCTCGAGCCTTCATTGTGTATATTTGGATAGCTATGAGTGCAAATGCTATTTACTTTTGTCGTTTGCATCAAATTGCTTGTTCAAAGTTTATAAAGAAGAAGTACATAGACATAAGTTTGTCCTCAATTTCAGTCTTTAGTTGTACAACTTAGTTCCTTATTCGTACCATGTAAATTAAACTAAACATAGCAAGTTATCTTCTTTAGAAATATGTGTATGCTTGTGTTCTTGATCTGTAATCCAGTGGTGTGGTGAAACTACCAACAACAGCACAATGTCATATCCTGCTATGTCTCAACTATGAACAATGCCATATTATATTAATGTTATTTAAATTGTGTCTCTTTATTTACCAATCTGAAATGGTATAAATTGACAGTACACTCACCATTCATGCTTATACATTGTTTAGAACTACATGTATGCTTGTGTTCTTGATCTGTAATCTAGTCGTCTGGTGAAGCTGGCCGCTCCTGCATAATGCCATTTCATGTCGTCTTAACTATGAGCAATGCCTATTATGTTAATGCTATTTTAAACCGTGTCTCTTTATTTCTGGCAAAGAAATGAGATGAATTAACAGCGTTGATGCTTATACATGCAAAACTTGTTATCTACCTACTTGTTTCTCTTTCAGGGTGACAGCACTGCTGCTAGGAAGAACTGCCGCAATGATAGGGAGACGAACTCATTGTTTGTCCCTCTAACATATATTCCAGAGAAGAAGGCAACACATCTTGAAGGTAGGGATACAACCACAAAGTCATATCTTGATGTAGTGTCGAACTTACTCAGTGACATAAGCTCGATGAAGTCGCCGCCTGAATCTGTTCGACTTCTTCAGTCTAAAATTCAAGGAGAAAGACATGCTTCCACTCAAATCCGACTGGAACTCCAATCTCTCTACAAGATTAACTGTAAGTACAGGACGTCTATTGATGCTATGCAGCTTAAGTTGGTGGATATAAGCGTCAAAGAAGTGGAGTCTCATCAGGTTGCTAAGCTGCTTGCACTGCAGCTCCGGGGCTGGGCTAACCTTTCTTGAACTGTGTTGAAGTGCTGTCGGTTCTGTCTATTATTTTGTTGGCCTATTAACTTCCACTGGTGGCGACCTACCTAGTTTATGGAATCTGCTGTCTGGTTGCCCTTTATTATCACTGGCAGCGAACTTTGATGCCCAGGGGATGTAATATGCTGTAATTTCTTTGTTGTATAGTCTAGGTTTATTCTTCGTCACGATGTTGTAATTTATTTGTTGTTTCTGCTGTTGTCGCTCTGAGAAAAGGTCGTAATCTTCGATCGGTGCACAATGAGCCAATAGGTTAGGTTTATAAAATAATAATTTTTGTACTAAAACTGGTCGGTCGCCAATCGGCCGAACCATGGGCCTACAATCATCTTGGGCCATTAGTTAGGTCTAGTATTAATCTGGCCAATTTCGGGCCTTTAAAAGGCCGAGTAAACCACTTGCCTTAATTGGGCTGGAAAATTAAATAGGCTTTTAATAGGTTGAAAACTAGATTCAGCCTTAATTGTGGCGAACAAATCCCAGGCTGACAGCGTGCTGTAATATAAATCGGCCCATTATTGGCCCATTCGGGTGACGGGCCATTAACAGGGTGAAATGTGTTTGGGCCTTGGCTGACCCAATTACATGACGGCGGAAAGCAGGCCGGATGTATAACAGGCCAAAATTAGGCCCAACACTCTTAAGGGCCTTTAATGGGCGATAGGCAGTTTGCGCTAGAATGTATCTACGAAGACTATGGGTCGTTAAGAGGCCGAAAGTAACTACTTACCATAATTAGGCCCAGGTGCAACTCGGGCCTTTAAATGGCCGAAAGTGAAACCGGGCCGAAAGAGGCCCATATGTAGACAGGGCCGCTGACAGGTTGAAACTAATATCGGGCCGAACTGTTAAACGGGGCATTAAGAGGCCGAAGAGCAAATCAGGCCGCCAATGGGCCCAATGGCACAGTAGCTGTTAAAAGGGTCGTATTTATTATGGGCCATAATTTGGCCTACGAAATGAAAGTCAGTTAACGGGCTGGATCAGGTATGGACCGTAATTTGGCCCAAACTATTGCAGGCTGTTAACGGGCTAGATCTGATATGGGCCGTAAACTGGCCCAGAATATTGCAGTCATTTAACGGCCCGTATCTGATGTGGGCTATAATTTGGTCCAGAAAATGTTAGGCTGTTAACGGGCCGGCCCATTAGATCTGACGAAATCTTGTGGGCTTGTTCCTCAGCCAGCTTTTAAACCTAATGGGCCTCTATTGGGCCGTCCCACGTGTCAACGTTTCATTGGCGATTCTTGTCAAATGGACGGTTGACATCTGTCCCAATGCTGAGCCGACACGTGGATCGTCGGCGAATGAGAATTTTACACGTGGAAAATCGCCATTGGTCCGGGCTGTTAACGGGATATCGGATCCAAACCAAAACCCGATAGCTTAACGGTGATCCGTTACGGTGGATGCCACGTGTCGGTTACCCTTGACGAAAGCACTTCTATGACGCGCGATTTATCGTCATGGAAGTGGACACTTCTGTGATGATAATTTTGGTAATGTCATGGAACACTTCTACGACAGCACAGGTATGACTATCTTGATTCTGTCATAAAATCGTCATGGATGTACATGCATGACAGAAAACGTGACCTACTGTGACAAACACGTATCATCACAGAAGTGTAATTTTTTTTGTAGTGAGAGGAGAGGAGTGAGACCGAGCAGCGGAGGGCAGCGACCGAAGAGAGGAGGGCGGCGACCAAGGAGAGGTTGGCCGCGGCCGAGGAGAGGAAGGTGGAACTAGAGGAGAAAAAGGCCACAGCCGAGGAGATGAAGATGGTCGAGGAGAAGGCACTCAAATTTATGTTCATGGACACATCTAGTCTTCATCCCAAGGCAAAGGCCTATGTTGAACTTTGTCGCAATGAAATGCCCATGAAGAAGCAAATGCTCATGAGGCAAATGATGATGGGAGGAGGCATGGGAGGAGGCAGGGGAGGTGCCATGGGTGGCTACATGAACATGATGGGAGGTGGCATGAATGGTGCATTTGACGGAAATATGGGAGGTGGCTTCGGTGGCAACATGGAAGGTGGCTTTGGTGGCATGGGAGCCGGCTTCGGAGGCAACATGACTGGCATGGGAGGTGACTTTCGCGGCAACATGATGGGTGGCTTCGGAGGCAACATGATCGGCATGGGAGGTAGCTTTAGTGGCAACATGAGCGATATGGGAGGCAATGAAGGGTCTTCCAGTCGTGCTCTTGGCAACAATACTTCACCACATCACAACGTCGACAAAGAAGCCGGTGATGATGATGATTGTACCACGGTTCACAACGCCGATGGTGCTGATGATTCGCATGAATGATATGCATGTGTATTTTAATTTGTAGGCCAAAAAAATTGAATGGGACGTTGCACTTTTGGTAGAGGGATTTCAAACTATGATGATGAAGCACTTTTGTTATGATTTGAACTATGATGATGATGCACTTTATTTCAAATTTGAAGTGATATTTTAACGCAAAACCACAGTTGTACAGTGGCTGAACAGCAGTCGTGCGGCCGCCGGCCGGTTTTGCATCTTCGATTTGGACCATCTGTTGGAGATGCTCTTTTTTTACATCTCCGTTTTGGACCATGTGTTGGAGTTGAGCCTTTTTCGGAGATGTAAAAAGCATTTTTTGGTGCTCCAAATTTGGACCATCACCGGTTTGGACCGCCAAAATTTGGACCATCTATTGGAGATGCTCTAATAGTGGGAGTATCATAGGAAACTCGAATACTATAAATTGTTTCCACATTAAAAGAGTAATGTTCAGTAAAAGGATATTCAAAATTATGACAATAATTATCACTACTTTTTATAACATAAGTATCATCACAATAATCATCATAAGTAGCAACTTTGTTCTCATCATAGTCAATTGAAACCTCTTCCGAAATAGTGGAATCATTACTGAATAAAGTCATGACCTCTCCAAATCCACCTTTATCAATATAATCATCATAAATAGGAGGCATGATATCATCATAATAAATATTCTCATCAAAACTTGGGGACTAAAAATATTATCTTCATCAAACATAGCATCCCCAAGCTTATGGCTTTGCATATCATTAACATCATGGATATTCAAAGAATTCATACCAAAAACATTGCAATCATGTTCATCATTCAAATATTTTATGCCATGCATATTATCGAATTCTTCTTCTATCAATTGAGCACAATTTTCCTTTCCATCAATTTCAAGAAAGACATTATAAAGACGAATAATATGAGGCTACCTCAATTCCATTTTTTGTAGTTTTCTTTTATAAACCAAACATGATAAAACAAGAAACTAAAAGTTTCAATTGCAAGATTTAAAGATATACCTACAAGCACTCACCTCCCCGGCAATGGCGCCAGAAAAGAGCTACACAACTTGTTTTGTAGACTCGTGTTGGTCCTCCAAGCGCAGAGTTTTGTAGGACAGTAGCAAATTTCCCTCAAGTGTATGACCTAAGGTTTATCAATCCGTGGGAGGCGTAGGATGAAGATGGTCTCTCTCAAACAACCCTGCAACCAAATAACAAAGAATCTCTTGTGTCCCCAACACACCAAATACAATGGTAATTGTATAGGTGCACTAGTTCGGCGAAGAGATGATGATACAAGTGTAGTAATGATAGTAGATATTGATTTTTGTAATAGGAACAATAAAAAACAGCAAGGTAGAAGTAACAAAAGTGAGCACAAACGGTATTACAATGCTTGAAAACAAGGCCTAGGGTCCGTACTTTCGCTCGTGCAATCTCTCAACAATGCTAATGTAATTGGACCATATAACCATCCCTCAACGTGTGATGAAGAATCACTCCAAAGTTCTTATCTAGCGGAGAATATAAGAAGAAATTGTTTGTAGGGTACAGAACCACCTTAAAGTTATTCTTTCCGTTCGATCTATTAAAGAGTTCGTACTAAAATAATGCAAAGTTATTCTTTCCGTTCGATCTATCCAAGAGTTCATACTAAAATAACACCATATGATACGCATCAACCAACTCTAATGTCACATAGATACTCCAATGTCACCACTAGTATCCATGAGTTAATTATACGATACACATCAAATAATTTCAGATTCATAATACTTGATCCAACACAAAGAACCTCACAGAGTGCCCCAAGATTTCTACCATAGAAACAAGGACCAAAACGTGCATAAATCCCTATGCATGATTACCCCAATGTCACCTCGGGAATCCGCGAGTTGAGTGCCAAAACATATATCAAGTGAATCAATATAATACCCCATTGTCACCACGGGTATTCATATGCAAAAAATATATCAAGTGCTCTCAAATCCATAAAAATATTCAATCCGATAAAACGAAATCTCAAAGGGAAAACTCAATTCTTCACAAGAAGATAGAGAGGGAGAAACACCATATGGTCCAACTGTATTAACAAAGCCCGCGATACATCAAGATTGTGCCATCAATAACACGAGAGAGAGAGAGAGATTAAACACATAGCTACTAGTACAAACCCTCAGCCCCGAGGGTGGACTACTCCCTCCTCATCATGGTGGCTGCCTGGATGATGAAGACGGTCACCTGTGATGATTTCCCCCTCCGGCAAGGTGCCAGAACAGGGTCTAGATTGGTTTTTCGTGGCTACATAGGCTTGTGGTGGCGGAACTGCTGATCTCGGGTTATTTCTGATGGTTTCTCTATTTGTAGGATTTTTCAGCGTTGGAATCACGCGAAGATGGTCCTCGAGGTGGGCACAACCCACCTGGGTGCACCTGGGCCTCCTGGCGTGCCCAGGTGTCTTTGTGCTCACCTCCTTCACCTTCTGGTCCTCCCACGAAGCTTCGAGTGCCTCTTTTGTTCCAAAAAAATCGTCAGAAAGTTTTGTTGCATTTGGAGAACTTTTACTCCTGCACAAAAAATAACACCACGGTAGTTCTTTTGAAAACAACGTCAGTCCAGGTTAGTTCCATGCAAATCATACCAAAACCATATAAAATTGTTGTAAAAATGGCATGAATACTTCATAAATTATAGATACGTTGGAGACGTATCAGTACTACCGCTCGATAGTGACGCTCTACTTCTGCTCGAAGGACAGAGCAGTACAGGAGGCATAAAATAAGTGGTACTCCAAGCGGTAGAAAAACTGTGGTACATCCGCTATACTATTAGAAGCCGAGTAGATCTGCGGTAGTGTGGTGCTAGTCAGAGCCGCAGTACCGCGGGAGAGGTACTACTGCGCTGAACTACCGCTCATTTACAGAGCACTAAAAGTAAGCAGAAGTGCTAGTAGTACCGGACTGCGGCAGTATCGCTGGAGTGTTACTACCACGGAGAAGAGCGGTACTACAACTTATATGCCTCAAATAAGCCCATGCATAAGATAGGAAAAGCTCTAGTGCCGAGAAGGAAAGTGGGTGCAAAAAGACTGTGTACGTGTTTATTCCACCCAAACATTTCCGAAGCGGAACCCTTCTTAATAGTACGGTGATCCTACGACTCAAATCCACCGAAAATGAAAAGCAAGAAAAACAACCGTCTTCGCTATATATCTCCGAGGGGCACGAATCGTCTTGGGCCATATAATAGATTTTCTAAAATGCTCAATGCACATGATTAGTCCGCAAAAGCATTGTCATCAATCACCAAAACCACTAAAGGAGAATATGCCCTAACACATTGGTTCGACTAAATTGAACTGATATTAATTTAGACTGACATCTGATGATATAGTTAGGGTAAACTGGATCTTATACTTCTAGCAATTTGGAGACCGAAGTAGTATGTTGGTTCGCCACAGGCCTGTCACAAAAAACTAGAAGTCCTATTCACACCAGAAAAATATTTGCTATGTACAACACAAGAATCTGGCATATATGTGTTAAAGGGATTGTAAGGCGACTGAGACTTTACAACAAATGTTGACATTTTTATGTATACCCTATAAGCCATCAAACAAAACATCAAAGCCTCTAATGTGCTGAAATTAACAATTGTTGCACCAAGAAGAACTTTGCAGCAAGGAAAATGTTGTCACCTTACAGAAGAATAATCGGATTGTGCTATTGGTCTTAATGAAAATACCCTTTTAGGCTGGAGAGATGACTGCAATGCCATTGATCAAAACTGCGTGTTTTTAGTAAAATAAAACCCTGCAAAAATAACACAGGTATATCATTATCACTGAAGGCCGCTTCGATTAAATACCAAGCTCCATGTATCACATCACCATCTATTTTGAACTATAATCATATATATCGCCAACCGATAAAAAGCATAACAGGTCAAGCAAACAGAACCAATCCACTACCAGATTGACTAAATGCAACAGTCAAAATTCCTGACAATGATTAATGTTTCCCCTAATGGAGCCCAAATGGGTGAATTATATTTGGCATTTCGCGTGACCCTTCGAATGTGCCCCATGACACAGGTGGTGTCGCAGCGTTGTGTAGTCTCGGTTGCGTGGAGCCTTTCGATTGCGTCGACGGTGCAGTGCCGTGGGTTGGTCTCGGCTGGCCGATGCCGTTCGATTATGCCGGTGGTGCTCTTTGTTGTGTTTTGTTGACCCTCTTTGTTCTCACCTACTAAGTGTGTTGTTAGTGTGTGTCTTTTTTCTTTATCTCTTCCCCTGTGCCCCCTGTACCTCACTTGAACCTATCTTGCAAAAAAGGCTGCAAAGCCTTATAGGCAACATGAATACAATTCAGGTGGGGAAAACTCCCCCTGATGGAAATTCAAAAAAAAATTGGCATTTCACCTGTGCGGACTGGATTTGGCATGTCACCTATGTCATCTTCAATGGGTTCAATTAGGTCGGAGGTGTCCACAAGCGTAGGCATCATGTTGCCTCATCACGATCATTGTGAGGTTGCGCGTGCAGGGCGAGATGGGATGCAGGCGGTTGTCGATGGCGTCAGGTGAGGCAGACTGCCGTCTGTACCGGCATCTCAGAAGTGAGCGAAGCCCGTGGCAAATGGAGGTGGGAAGGCGACAAAGGTGGACGATGATGCTCAAAGGGGGCCTAGAGAGAGGTGGCTGATGGAGGAGGAGGCTCTGTGCCGAGGGCATGCGCACGATCGTGGGCAACAGGAGTGGAGGCCTCGCGGCGTATGGGACAGAGTCATAGATTGAGCCATTGGGGGAGACAGGGCACATATTTTCTTTTTTTTTATGGGGGAGGTAGGGCGGAGATGGCTTAGCGAAGGGGAGGCTGCCGAGGCGGAGGCGTTTTTTTTTTTGAGAAACTGAGGCGGACGTTCTGGGAACAAGCTAAATTGGAACGGAACACAAGCTCAATTTTGCCCCAGTTAGGCCCAATCAACGACGGGACGCCATGGTAAAGGTTGCGCTCAACGTGACCCGGTGCTAGTGGTACTAGACGACCAGGCAATCTGGTATGTATGCTTCTTGAATACAACGGCTAGCAAGTTCAAATCGCTGTGGAGGTTTGTAGCTAGCTCTGTTTACTGTTTTGTAATTAGTTGTCCTTCTCTTACGAGCACGCGCGTGGAAAAACCCAAAGCCTTCCCCTTCTTCTTCAAGTAATGAATAGACTCGTAAGCACTAAGAACATTATCCGTTATAAGCCTTCCAGGTACAAACGCTGATTGCTCCTCTTAGATGATCTCATCCAAAACTGGCCTCAATGTCATCGCTAGAACTTTAGCTGCTGTCTTGTACAATACATTACACAACGAGATGTGTTGGTACCGTCCAAGGTTCTGGGCCTACTTCACCTTGGGTATAAGAACTAGAATTGTACTATTAACCTCTTTCAGCATTTCCTCTCCTTCCAGTACTATTAACCTCTTTCAGCATTTCCTCTCCTTCCAGTAAGGTTCTCACTGCCTTGCTAACTAGAGAGGAGGCTCAAGCAAGGCAACGATCTAGAGTACAATATCTAAAAGAAGGGGACATGAATACGGGGTTGAATGGGATTACTTGAAGGCAATTATGACTAAGCTAGGATTTTCTTGTGGCTGGATTAATTGCATTATGGCCTGTGTTGAATCTGTTACTTTCTCTGTGAGTGTGAATAGGCAATTTTCTGAAATGACCCCATCTCTCCATACCTTTTTTCTGTTGTGTGTGGAAGGGCTAAGTTACATGATCAAGGAGTATGGAGAGGGACACCTCTCCAAAGGAATAATCATTGGAATAAATTCACCTTGGGTGTCACACCTTATGTTCGCAGATGACTACATTCTATTCTCACAAGCGACGCAACAAGGAGCGATGAGACTGCAAAATATTCTGGATCTCTACCAACAAGGATCTGGACAGATGGTGAACAATAGCAAATATGCTATATTTTTTAGTGCTAATTGTGATGTTGATGTGAAACAGGTAATCCACAATGAGACCGGAAGAACCACTGAAGCCTTGGTGGAGAAGTACCTAGGGCTCCCAATGGTCCTAGGTAGGTCTACGGATGAACACTTTGAAAGTATTGATACAAAACTGAAAAGTTTAGTTCGTGAATTGTCTCCAAAACTCATGAATGGTGCAGCTAGAGAAGCCCTTGTCAAGCTGTTTGCTAAGCGATTCTGACTTATTCTATGAGTTGTTTTCAGCTCTCAAACAAGCTATGCAAGAAAATAGCGAGTATCGTGGCTCGCTTTTTCTGGGGAGGTGATGAACAAGAGAAAAGATGCATTGGAGGAAGTGGAAGGAGATTTCCATTCCAAAATCTCAAGGTGGCATGGGCTTTAAAGACTTTCCCACGTTCAATCAGTCCTTCCTAGCTACTCCCTCCGTCCCAAAATAAGTGTGAGTATAAACAAGCATGGAGGATGCTAACAAATCTGAAGTCATTATGTGCTCGGGTACTCAAAGGAAAATATTTTCGCAACTGTGATTTCTTGGAAGCGGGGATGCTCCCATGTGTGGAGAGCAATACTGCACCGTAGAGAGGCTTTGCTGGTTGGCCTGATCAAACGGGTGGGGGTGCCACTTCAATCAATCCTTGGGCAGATTCATGGATACCAAACAACCCCAATCTGAAACCCATGGTCAAAAGAACGGGGGCAACTCTAAATAAGGTGAGTGAACTTATACTAATGGACACATGCCAATGGGATGTTCAGAGAGTTCAAGCACATTTTGAACGGAAGATACGTGGGGTTGGCACCTTGAAAAGAACGGGTGTTTCTCAGTCCGTTCAACATACTGAGCGCTGACCACTAAACAAAGGATTGCAACCGCTCCAGGAGGATCTGGAGGCGATGTCAAGATGTTCTGGAAGAAATTATGGGGCCTGCCAGTACCACCTAAAGTCAGGAGCTTGTGGTGGAGCGATCAAGAAGTATATCCCGTGCAAGGCTATTCTAAAGGAACGCCGCATGGAACAGATCGACTTCTGCGAGGACTGCGGAGCTCAGGAAACTATCTTCCATGCCCTCTTTGAATGTACTTGGGCACGGATATTCTGGCAGGAGCTGAAGTGCAGGACAGGCCTCAAAGTACCATCGCTACATCCTGATTCCTAGGCTGCTGATATTGTTGAGAGCAAGGTGATACAGAACGTTGATGCATGGATCTTGTGTGGCTGCGGGCTGTCTGGACTGAGAATAACGCACGTCGGCATGGTGAACGAGGCAAATCAATCATGGCCTCGGTCCTGTGGGCAATCGACACCACTACTGATTTGGCTGTGACCAGGGAGGGGGCGAGACATAAACCTCGTAAGGTGCGGCCAATATGGAAACCTTCTGAAGTGGCAGAGACCAAGATTAATGTTGATGCATCATACTCGGAGGAAGAAGGAACTGGTGCAGCAGGACTTGTGTGGAGAGACAGTGCTGGGACATTTCTGCGAGGGCAAGCAATATGGTATGAAACAGCTGTAAGCCCTTTGGTAATGGAAGCTCATGCTATCCGAGATGGGGCCATTATGGCAGAAAAAAGAGCCATACTGAGTGTACATATCGAATGATGCCAGCAGGTTATCAAACTTTGGGAAGATAAAAACTTTGAGAGGGTGCTTGGATACGTTTTAGTCCCATGACTAAAAGTAGTGGGACTAAAACTTGTTAGCCTCATCCATGCTTGGATCCAAATACTAAAGAGACTAAAATCAAGTTAATGAGCATTTATTATCCTCCAAACCCTCCAATCCAGAACTCGCATGTGATAAGGAGAGGAGTTAAATGAGGAGAGAGAGGACTAATCCACATTTTAGTAGGCGTACCCCTGACTAAATTTTTTAGTTTTAGCCCCTCTTTAGTCAAGGGTGCTTGGAACTTTAGCCTCTTAAAGAGACTATTTCTAGTCAGCCTAAAATAAGTCCCTTGAATCCAAACACCCTCTGAGGCTCTGTTCGGTTTGCAGGATCAGAAAACATAGGAACAAAAAATGTAGAGGAATAGGGAAAACAAGCACATATGAAACTGAGGAATTTTAAATAGAGAAATAGTCAGGAGTGAACCGTTCGGCGGTGATCAAAAGAAGCTGGACATCACCACAGTTGTGACCCATATCTTGGGTTTATTTTTTATTTGGCTGCAGACTTGACTCTCTCACACTCCATGCCACATAATGAATATTTTATTGGATTAGACGTCAGAACCAGTGTGTTGCCTCGGCCAACCGCGATAAACAAGAGGTCTGATTGGATGTTTCTTTTCTCGTGAAATCTGTAGGAATCACATAGGAATCGAGACATTCCAGAGTTTTACTGCTCATTTTTCCTTCACTCCGAACACACCAAAGGTAGAAAATAGCACAGGATCAGATTCCTTTGAGTTTTCCTCCGGACCGAACGCAGCCTGAGAGGTCAGCAGTAGGAAGTACTCCCTTCGTTCCTCAATAACTTTTTAAAGATTTTAATATGGACAAAATGATTGAATCTACACTTTAAAATATATCTATATAGATCCGTATGTAGTCCATATTGCAATCTCTAAAAGGACTTATATTTTGGAAGCGGAGGGAGTATTTTACATGAGCTTGTGGTGTCGAGTGAGGGGTGCTAATGTAGCTGCATATCTTTGTGCTAAAAGAGGTAGATGCCTTTGGCTCAATAACACTCCTACGTTCCTTAGCGATACTCTAAGGCAAGATTGTAATCGTAATCTTTGATCGATAGAGCTTATGGATTCAAAAAAAAGGAACAAGAAGTATGAAGTTGGATGTTCAGCTATAAACAGGGTCTCAAACATGCATCATGATTCGAGTACAAATTGAAGTTCACCGCGAACAAACTAATCAGCGACAGTCTGACAGATACAACATACAGCGAACCTTAGCAGGTGAAAAATCTAGGGCTGCGTGAATGAGCTAACAAACCTCAATCTTCATGCCCAACTCCGGCACAACCTGGTATATCGGCAGGGGAACCGAGTCCACAACCTTGAGATGCAAAGCCCTCACGTTTGCCCACTTTTCTGGCACCTTCTCCACAGCAGCCTCCACTGCCGCCATCACGTTCTCGACGTTCTCCTCTTCCTCCATGTCCATCTTGCCCACCTTGATCCCCGAGCAGGTACCGGATCGCAGGTAGAGGCTAGTGGAGCTCAGGACATTGCGAACCTGCTCCGGCCATCCAGCCCGGGTGAAGTCGACCGTGAGTGGGGCCTTTTTGTTGGAGTACAGGGACTTCCCGAGGAGGCAGGGCAAGATCGGGAGCAGGGCGCGGTCGGCGAGGAAGAGGTCATAGGAGGCGGCCAAGCGGCGGCGCGAATCGTAGGGGTGGTAGTCGGTCCGCAGGGCAGAGAAGGGGATGACCTCCGAGACGGGGAGCTCGAGGGACCTGGCTGCGTCAAGGATGGCGGCGCGGCGGGGGATCCGGAGCCGGCGCGGTCGTCGAAGATGACGCAGACGGAGGCGGCCGAGTGGGCAACGACGGGGTGCGGGAGCGGGAGGAGGTGCGGCTTGGTGGTGGGCTTGGGCGGGACGCGGCGGAGCGAGAGCTGGAGCACCACGACATCGTCGCGCTCGTCCGCGAGCAGGTTCGGGGGTGCCTCCGCCGCGCGCTCGCGCATCCAAATGTTCTGCGACACCACGGCACTGGCCACCGTCGCGCGGGGCACCTTGTGCTCCACCTTGGTCTTTTTCTGCGGCGGCGGCATGGCTTCAGCGGCAGAGTAGTTTAGGGTTCACCGTGGCGGGGATGCAGGCGGTTGTCGATGGCGTCAGGAGAGGCAGACTGCCGTCTGTACCGGCATCTCAGAAGCGAGCGAAGCCCGTGGGAAGGCGACAAAGGTGGACGATGATGCTCAAAGGGGGCATAGAGAGAGGTGGCTGATGGAGGAGGAGGCTCTGTGCCGAGGGCATGCGCACGATCCTGGGCAAGAGGAGTGGAGGCCTCGCGGCGTATGGGACAGAGTCATAGATTTAGCCATTGGGGGAGAGAGGGCACATATTTACTTTTTTTATGGGGGAGGTAGGGCGGAGATGGCTTAGCGAAGGGGAGGCTGCCGAGGCTGAGGCATATTTTTTTGAGAAACTGAGGTGGACGTCTGGGAACAAGCTAAATTGGAACGGAACACAAGCTCAATTTAGGCCTAGTTAGGCCCAATCAACGACGAGACGCCATGGTAAAGGTTGCGCTCAACGTGACCCGGTGCTACTGGCACTAGACGACTAGGCAATCTGGTATGTACGCTTCTTGAATCGAACGGCTAGCAAGTTGAAATCGCTGTGGAGAGTTGTAGCTAGCTCTGTTTACTGCTTTGTAATTAGTTGTCCTTCTCTTACGAGCACGCGCGTGGAAAAACCCAAAGCTTTCCCCTTCTTCTTCAAGTAATGAATAGACTCGTAAGCACTGAGAACATTATCCATTATAAGCTTTCCAGGTACAAACGCTGATTGCTCCTCTTAGATGATCTCATCCAAAACTGGCCTCAATGTCATCGCTAGAACTTTAGCTGTTGTCTTGTATAATACATTAGACAACGAGATGGGTCGGTACCGTTCAAGGTTCTGGGCCTA
The DNA here is from genome assembly GCF_002575655.3 of Aegilops tauschii subsp. strangulata. Taxonomy (NCBI): domain Eukaryota; kingdom Viridiplantae; phylum Streptophyta; class Magnoliopsida; order Poales; family Poaceae; genus Aegilops; species Aegilops tauschii. The sequence continues at coordinate 285,480,184 of NC_053039.3, forward strand.
CTTCACCTTGGGTATAAGAACTAGAATTGTACTATTAACCTCTTTCAGCATTTCCACTCCTTCCATTACTATTATCCTCTTTCAGCATTTCCTCTCCTTCCAGTAAGGTTCTCACTGCCTTGCTAACTAGAGAGGAGGCTCAAGCAAGGCAACGATCTAGAGTACAATATCTAAAAGAAGGGGACATGAATACGGGGTTGAATGGGATTACTTGAAGGCGATTATGACTAAGCTAGGATTTGCTTGTGGCTGGATTAATTGCATTATGGCCTGTGTTGAATCAGTTACTTTCTCTGTGAGGGTGAATTGGCAATTTTCTGAAACGACCCCATCTCTCAGTACCTTTTTTCTGTTGTGTGTGGAAGGGCTAAGTTACTTGATCAAGGAGTATGGAGAGAGACACCTCTCGAAAGGAATAAGCATTGGAATAAATTCACCTTGGGTGTCACACCTTATGTTCGCAGATGACTACATTCTATTCTCACAAGCGACGCAACAAGGAGCAATGAGACTGCAAAATATTCTGGATCTCTACCAACAAGGATCTGGACAAATGGTGAACAATAGCAAATCTGCTATATTTTTTAGTGCTAATTGTGATGTTGATGTGAAACAGGTAATCCACAATGAGACCGGAATAACCACTGAAGCCTTGGTGGAGAAGTACTTAGGGCTCCCAATGGTCCTAGGTAGGTCTACGGATGAACACTTTGAAAGTATTGTTACAAAACTGAAAAGTTTAGTTCGTGAATGGTCTCCAAAACTCATGAATGGTGCAGCTAGAGAAGCCCTTGTCAAGCTGTTTGCCAAGCGATTCTGACTTATTCTATGAGTTGTTTTCAGCCCTCAAAGATGCTATGCAAGAAAATAGCGAGTATTGTGGCTCGCTTTTTTTGGGGAGGTGATGAACAAAAGAAAAGATGCATTGGAGGAAGTGGAAGGAGATTGCCATTCCAAAATCTCAAGGTGGCATGGGCTTCAGAGACTTCCCACGTTCAATCAGTCCTTCCTAGCTACTCCCTCCGTCCCAAAATAAGTGTGAGTATAAACAAGCATGGAGGATGTTAACAAATCCGAAGTCATTATGTGCTCTGGTACTCAAAGGAAAAATATTTTCACAACTGTGATTTCTTGGAAGCGAGGGTGCTCCCATGTCTGGAGAGCAATACTGCACCATAGAGAGGCTTTGCTGGTTGGCCTGATCAAACGGGTGGGGGTGCCACTTCAATCAATCCTTGGGCAGATTCATGGATACCAAACAACCCCAATCTGAAACCCATGGTCAAAAGAACGGGGGCAACTCTAAATAAGGTGACTGAACTTATACTAATGAAGACATGCCAAAGGGATGTTCAGAGAGTACAAGCACATTTAGAACGGAAGATACATGGGGTTGGCACCTTGAAAAGAACGGGTGTTTCTCAGTCCGTTCAACATACTGAGTGCTGACCACTAAACAAAGGATTGCAACCGCTCCGGGAGGATCTGGAGGCGATGTCAAGATGTTCTGGAAGAAATTATAGGGCCTGCCGGTACAACCTAAAGTCAGGAGCTCGTGGTGGAGCGATCAAGAAATATATCCAGTGCAAGGCTATTCTAAAGGAACGCCACATGGAACAGATCGACTTCTGCGAGGACTGCGGAGCTCAGGAAACTATCTTCCATGCCCTCTTTTAATGTACTTGGGCACGGATATTATGGCAGGAGCTGAACAGCAGGACAGGCCTCAAAGTACCATCGCTACATCCTGATTCCTGGGCTGCTGATATTGTTGAGGGGAAGGTGATACAGAACGTTGATGCATGGATCTTGTGTGGCTGCGGGCTGTCTGGACTGAGCATAACGCACGTCGGCGTGGTGAACGAGGCAAATCAATCATGGCCTCGGTCCTTTGGGAAATCGACACCACGACTGATTTGGCTCTGACCGGGGATGGGGCGAGACATAAACCTCGTAAGGTGCGTCCAATATGGAAACCTTCTGAAGTGGCAGAGACCAAGATGAATGTTGATGCATCATACTCGGAGGAAGAAGGAACTGGTGCAGCAGGACTTGTGTGGAGAGACAGTGCTGGGACATTTCTGCGAGGACAAGCAATATGGTATGAAATAGCTGTAAGCCCTTTGGTAATGGAAGCTCATGCTATCCGAGATGGGGCCATTATGGCAGCAGAAAGAGCCGTACTGAATGTACATATCGAAACTGATGCCAGCAGGTTATCAAACTTTGGGAAGATAAAAACTTTGAGAGGGTGCTTGGATACGTTTTAGTCCCATGACTAAAAGTAGTGGGACTAAAACTTGCTAGCCTCATCCATGCTTGGATCCAAATACTAAAGAGACTAAAATCAAGTTAATGAGCATTTATTATCCTCCAAATCCTCCAGTCCAGAACTCGCAGGTGTTAAAGGAGAGGAGTTAAATGAGGAGAGAGAGGACTAATCCACATTTTAGTAGGCGTACCCCTGACTAATTTTTTTTAGTCTCAAGACTAGTTTTAGCCCCTCTTTAGTCAAGGGTGCTTGGAACTTTAGCCTCTTAAAGAGACTATTTTTGGTCAGACCAAAATAAGTCCCTTGGATCCAAGCACCCTCTGAGGCTCTGTTCAGTTTGCAGGATCAGAAAACATAGGAACAAAAAAATGTAAAGGAATAGGGAAAACAAGCACATATGAAACTGAGGAATTTTAAGCAGAGAAATACCAAGAGTGAACCGTTCGGCGGTGATCAACAGAAGCTAGACATCACCACAGTTGTGACCCATATCTTGGGTTTATTTTTTATTTGGCTGCAGACTTGACTCTCTCACACTCCATGCCATATAATGAATATTTTATTGGATTAGACGTCAGAACCAGTGGGTTGCCTCGGCCAACCGCGATAAACAAGAGGTCTGACTGGATGTTTCTTTTCCAGTGAAATCTGTAGGAATCACACAGGAATCGAGACATTCCAAAGTTTTACTGCTCATTTTTCCTTCACTCCGAACACACCAAAGGTAGAAAATAGCACATGATCAGATTCCTTTGAGTTTTCCTCCGGACCGAACGCAGCCTGAGAGGACAGCAGTAGGAAGTACTCCCTCCGTTCCTAAATAACATTTTAAAGATTTAAATATGGACAAAATGAGTGAATCTACACTTTAAAATATATCTATATAGATCCGTATGTAGTCCATATTGAAATCTCTAAAAGTACTTATATTTAGGAAGCGGAGGGAGTATTTTACATGAGCTTGTGGTGTCGAGTGAGGGGTGCTAATGTAGCTGCATATCTTTGTGCTAAAAGAGGTAGATGCCTTTGGCTCAATACCACTCCTACGTTCCTTAGCGATACTCTAAGGCAAGATTGTAATCGTAATCTTTGATCGATAGAGCTCATTGATTCAGAAAAAGGAACGAGAAGTATGAAGTTGGATATTCAGCTTTAAACAGGGTCTCAAACATGCATCATGATTCGAGTACAAATTGAAGTTCACCGCAAACAAACTAATCAGCGACAGTCTGACAGATACCACATACAGCAAACCTTAGCAGGTGAAAAATCTAGGGCTGTGTGAATGAGCTAACAAACCTCAATCATCATGCCCAACTCCGGCACAATCTGGTATATCGGCAGGGCAACCGAGTCCACAGCCTTGAGATGCAAAGCCCTCACGTTTGCCCACTTTTCTGCACCTTCTCCACAGCAGCCTCCACTGTCGCCATCACGTTCTCGACGATCTCCTCTTCCTCCATGTCCAGCCTGCCCACCTTGATCTCCGAGCAGGTACCGGATTGCAGGTAGAGGCAAGTGGAGCTTAGGACATTGCGGACCTGCTCTGGCCATCCCGCCCGGGTGAAGTCGGCCGCGAGTGGGGCCTTTTTGGTGGAGTACAGAGACTTCCCGAGGAGGCAGGGCAACATTGGGAGCAGGGCGCGGTCGGCGAGGAAGAGGTCGTAGGAGGCGGCCAAGCGGCAGCGCGACTCGTTGGGGCGGTAGTCGGTCCGCAGGGTAGAGAAGGGGATGACCTCCGAGACGGGGAGCTCGAGGGACCTGGTCGCGTCAAGGATGGAGGCGGCGGAGGGGAATCCGGAGCCGGCGCGGTCGTCGGAGATGACGCGGACGGAGGCGGCCGAGTGGGCGACGACGGGGTGCGGGAGCGGGAGGAGGTGCGGCTTGGTGGTGGGCTTGGGCGGGACGCGGCGGAGCGCGAGCTGGAGCACCACGACTTCGTCGCGCTCGTACGCGAGCAGGTTCGGGGGTGCCTCCGCCGCACGCTCGCGCATCCGGTTGGTCAGCGACACCACGGCGCTGGCCACCGTCGCACGGGGCACCTCGTGCTCCACCTTGGTCTTTTTCTACGGCGGCGGCATGGCTTCGGCGACAGAGTAGTTTAGGGTTCACCGTGGCGGGGATGCAGGCGGTTGTCGATGGGGTCAGGAGAGGCAGACTGCCGTCTGTACCGGCATCTCAGAAGCGAGCGAAGCCCGTGGCAAATGGAGGTGGGAAGGCGACAAAGGTGGACGGTGATGCTCAAAGGGGGCATAGAGAGAGGTGGCTGATGGAGGAGGCGGCTCTGTGCCGAGGGCATGCGCACGATCGTGGGCAAGAGGAGTGGAGGCCTCGCGGCGTATGGGACAGAGTCATAGATTGAGCCCTTGGGGGAGACAGGGCACATATTTTCTTTTTTTGATGGGGGAGGTAGGGCGGAGATGGCTTAGCGAAGGGGAGGCTGCCGAGGCTGAGGCGTTTTTTTTTAGAAACTGAGGCCGATGTTCTAGGAACAAGCTAAATTGGAACGGAACACAAGCTCAATTTTGGCCCAGTTAAGCTCAATCAACGACGGGACGCCATGGTAAAGGTTGCGCTCAACGTGACCCGGTGCTAGTGGCACTAGACGACCAGGCAATCTGGTATGTACGCTTCTTGAACCGAACGACTAGCAAGTTCAAATCGTTGTGGAGTGTTGTAGCTAGCTCTGTTTACTGTTTTGTAATTAGTTGTCCTTCTCTTACGAGCACGCGCGTGGAAAAACCCAAAGCCTTCCCCTTCTTCTTCAAGTAATGAATAGACTCGTAAGCACTGAGAACATTATCCATTATAAGCCTTCCAGGTACAAACGTTGATTGCTCCTCTTAGATGATCTCATCCAAAACTGGCCTCAATGTCATCGCTAGAACTTTAGCTGCTGTCTTGTATAATACATTACACAACGAGATGGGTCGGTACCGTCCAAGGTGCTGGGCCTACTTCACCTTGGGTATAAGAACTAGAATTGTACTATTAACCTCTTTCAGCATTTCCTCTCCTTCCAGTACTATTAACCTCTTTAAGCATTTCCTCTCCCTCCAGTAAGGTTCTCACTTCCTTGCTAACTAGAGAGGAGGCTCAAGCAAGGCAACGATCTAGAGTACAATATCTAAAAGAAGGGGACATGAATACGGGGTTGAATGGGATTACTTGAAGGCGATTATGACTAAGCTAGGATTTGCTTGTGGCTGGATTAATCGCATTATGGCCTGTGTTGAATCTGTTACTTTCTCTGTGAAGGTGAATAGGCAATTTTCTAAAATGACCCCATCTCTCCATACCATTTTTCTGTTGTGTGTGGAAGGGATAAGTTACATGATCAAGGAGTATGGAGAGGGACACCTCTCGAAAGGAATAAGCATTGGAATAAATTCACCTTGCGTGTCACACCTTATGTTCGCAGATGACTACATTCTATTCTCACAAGCGACGAAACAAGGAGCGACGAGACTGCAAAATATTCTGGATCTCTACCAACAAGGATCTGGACAGATGGTGAACAATAGCAAATCTCCTATATTTTTTAGTGCTAATTGTGATGTTGATGTGAAACAGGTAATCCACAATGAGACCGGAATAACCAATGAAGCGTTGGTGGAGAAGTACTTAGGGTTCCCAATGGTCCTAGGTAGGTCTACGGATGAACACTTCGAAAGTATTGTTACAAAACTGAAAAGTTTACTTCGTGAATGGTCTCCAAAACTCATGAATGGTGCAGCTAGAGAAGCCCTTGTCAAGCTGTTTGCCAAGCGATTCTGACTTATTCTATGAGTTGTTTTCAGCTCTCAAAGAAGCTATGGAAGAAAATAGCGAGTATCGTGGCTCGCTTTTTCTGGGGAGGTGATGAACAAAAGGAAAGATGCATTGGAGGAAGTGGAAGGAGATTGCCATTCCAAAATCTCAAGGTGGCATGGGCTTCAGAGACTTTCCCACGTTCAATCAGTCCTTCCTAGCTACTCCCTCCGTCCCAAAATAAGTGTGAGTATAAACAAGCATGGAGGATGTTAACAAATCCGAAGTCATTATGTGCTCGGGTACTCAAAGGAAAATATTTTCGCAACTGTGATTTCTTGGAAGCGAGGATGCTCCCATGTGTGGAGAGCAATACTGCACCGTAGAGAGGCTTTGCTGGTTGGCCTGATCAAACAGGTGGGGTGCCACTTCAATCAATCCTTGGGCAGATTCATGGAAACGAAACAACCCCAATCTGAAACCCATGGTCAAAAGAACGGGGGCAACTCTAAATAAGGTGAGTGAACTTATACTAATGGACACATGCCAATGGGATGTTCAGAGAGTTCAAGCACATTTTGAATGGAAGATACGTGGGGTTGGCACCTTGAAAAGAACGGGTGTTTCTCAGTCCGTTTAACATACTGAGTGCTGACCACTAAACAAAGGATTGCAACCGCTCCGGGAGGATCTGGAGGCGATGTCAAGATGTTCTGGAAGAAATTATGGGGCTTGCCGGTACCACCTAAAGTCAGGAGCTTGTGGTGGAGCGATCAAGAAGTATATCCCGTGCAAGGCTATTCTAAAGGAACGCCGCATGGAACAAATCGACTTCTACGAGGACTGCGCAGCTCAGGAAACTATCTTCCATGCCCTCTTTGAATGTACTTGGGCACGGATATTCTGGCAGGAGCTGAAGAGCTGGACACGCCACAAAGTACCATCGCTACATCCTAATTCCTGGGCTGTTGATATTGTTGAGGGGAAGGTGATACAGAACGTTGATGCATGGATCTTCTGTGGCGGCGGGCTGTCTGGACTGAGCATAACGCACGTCGGCATGGTGAACGAGGCAAATCAATCATGGCCTCGGTCCTTTGGGCAATCGACACCACTACTGATTTGGCTTTGACCGGGGAGGGGGCGAGACATAAGCCTCGTAAGGTGCGGCCAGTATGGAAACCTTCTGAAGTGGCAGAGACCAAGATAAATGTTCATGCATCATACTAGGAGGAAGAAGGAACTGGTGCAGCAGGACTTGTGTGGAGAGACAGTGCTGGGACATTTCTGCGAGGGCAAGCAATATGGTATGAAACAGCTGTAAGCCCTTTGGTAATGGAAGCTCATGCTATCCGAGATGGGGCCATTATGGCAGCAGAAAGAGCCATACTGAATGTACATATCGAATGATGCCAGCAGGTTATCAAACTTTGGGAAGATAAAAACTTTGAGAGGGTGGTTGGATATGTTTTAGTCCCATGACTAAAAGTAGTGGGACTAAAACTTGCTAGCCTCATCCATGCTTGGATCCAAATACTAAAGAGACTAAATCATGTAAATGAGAATTTATTATCCTCCAAACCCTCCAATCCAGAACTCGCATGTGTTAAAGGAGAGGAGTTAAATGAGGAGAGAGAGGACTAATCCACATTTTAGTAGGCGTACCCCTGACTAAATTTTTTTAGTCCCAAGACTAGTTTTAGCCCCTCTTTAGTCAAGGGTGCTTGGAAATTTAGCCTCTTAAAGAGACTATTTTTAGTCAGACTAAAATAAGTCCCTTGGATCCAAGCACCCTCTGAGGCTCTGTTCAGTTTGCAGGATCAGAAAACATAGGAACAAAAAAATGTAAAGGAATAGGAAAAACAAGCACATATGAAACTGAGGAATTTTAAACAGAGAAATAGTCAGGAGTGAACCGTTCAGCGGTGATCAAAAGAAGCTGGACATCACCACAGTTGTGACCCATATCTTGGGTTTATTTTTTATTTGGCTGCAGACTTGACTCTCTCACACTCCATGCCATATAATGAATATTTTATTGGATTAGACGTTAGAACCAGTGTGTTGCCTCGGCCAACCGCGATAAACAAGAGGTCTGACTGGATGTTTCTTTTCCCGTGAAATCTGTAGGAATCACACAGGAATTGAGACATTCCAAATTTTGACTGCTCATTTTTCCTTCACTCCGAACACACCCAAGGTAGAAAATAGGACAGGATCAGATTCCTTTGAGTTTTCCTCCGGACCGAATGCAGCCTAAGGTAAGCAGTAGGAAGTACTCCCTCCGTTCCTAAATAACTTTTTAAAGATTTTAATATGGACAAAATGAGTGAATCTACACTTTAAAATATATCTATATAGATTCGTATGTAGTCCATGTTGAAATCTCTAAAAGGACTTATATTTAGGAAGCGGAGGGAGTATTTTACATGAGCTTGTGGTGTCGAGTGTGGGGTGCTAATGTAGTTGCATATCTTTGTGCTAAAAGAGGTAGATGCCTTTGGCTCAATAACACTCCTACGTTCCTTAGCGATACTCCAAGGCAAGATTGTAATCGTAATCTTTGATCGATAGAGCTCATTGATTCAGAAAAAAGGAACGAGAAGTATGAAGTTGGATGTTCAGCTTTAAACAGGGTCTCAAACATGCATCATTATTCGAGTACAAATTGAAGTTCACTGCAAACAAACTAATCAGCGACAGTCTGACCGATACCACATACAGCGAACCTTAGCAGGTGAAAAATCTAGGGCTGCGTGAATGAGCTAACAAACCTCAATCTTCATGCCCAACTCCGGCACAACCTGGTATATCGGCAGGGCAACCGAGTCCACAGCCTTGAGATGCAAAGCCCTCACGTTTGCCCACTTTTCTGGCACCTTCTCCACAGCAGCCTCCACTGCCGCCATCACGTTCTCGACGATCTCCTCTTCCTCCATGTCCAGCCTGCCCACCTTGATCCCCGAGCAGGTACCGGATCGCAGGTAGACGCAAGTGGAGCTCAGGACATTGTGGACCTGCTCTGGCCATCCAGCCCGGGTGAAGTCGACCGCGAGTGGGGCCTTTTTGGTGGAGTACAAGGACTTCCCGAGGAGGCAGGGCAAGATCGGGAGCAGGGCGCGGTCGGCGAGGAAGAGGTCGTAGGAGGCGGCCAAGCGGCGGCACGACTCGTAGGGGCGGTAGTCGGTCCGCAGGGCATAGAAGGGGATGGCCTCCGAGACGGGGAGCTCGAGGGACCTGGCCGCGTCAAGGATGGGGGCGGCGGCGGGGGATCCGGAGCCGGCGCGGTCGTCGGAGATGACGCAGACGGAGGTGGCCGAGTGGGCGACGACGGGGTGCGGGAGCGGGAGGAGGTGCGGCTTGGTGGTGGGCTTGGGCGGGACGCGGTGGAGCGAGAGCTGGAGCACCACGACGTCGTCGCGCTCGTCCGCGAGCAGGTTCGGGGGTGCCTCCGCCGCGCGCTCGCGCATCCAGTTGGTCAGCGACACCACGGCGCTGGCCACCGTCGCGCGGGGCACCTCGTCCTCCACCTTGGTCTTTTTCTGCGGCGGCGGCATGGCTTCGGCGGCAGAGTAGTTTAGGGTTTACTGAGGCGCGGGGCCTTATTATCTGGCCACGGGAATGGCCCGGCCCAGGGCATAGTAGTTGGGCTCAAACCTGGTCAAATGGACCGGACCGGCACGGCACAACCATAGTTATACGGGCCAGGTGTAAATTGGCTTTCAACTCAAAAAAACGGAAAAACTAACGCCCACACGTGTGGCATCTTGCACATCGCCCACACGCCTCCATCACCACTCATTTTGCCACGTAGGAACAGATGACATCAGCAGGAATCTTTTTGGTTTTTGGCTTAATTTTTTTTATCTCCTAATTAAAAAATCAAATCAAAAATCCGTTTTCACCATTAAATCCGTCTCGACGAGATCTTCAAAACTAGACCCCATGTTGATATGTTTCGATGAAATTTTTTTGCCCAGAAGTTGCCATGATGTTTACACTGTAGTTGCCATAGTGTTTAAACTAAAGTTGCCATGTGGCAATTTTAGTTTGTAGAGCATGGCAATTTTAGTTTTTTTATGACGGCAATTCTAGTACTTTGAACATGAAAATTATTTTTTGTATGAACCATGGCAATTTTAAGTGCATGTATCATGGCAATTTTAGTTTATGGTTCATGGCAAGTCTAGTTTCTTAATTTCCCGTTTTATAATATGTCAAAATTTACTTTTAAATGTAGAAGAAAATAGCTGAAACATGTCATGGCAACTTCAGTGTAAACATCATGGCAATTCATGTGCAATAGACATGGCAACTTTTAACTCAAAAAAAATTCGTCGAAATATATTGATATGGGATCTAGTTTCGAAGATCTCGTCGCGAGGGATTTAATGGTGAAAACGGATCTTCAATCGGATTTTTCATTTAAGAGATAAAACATTTTAAAAACTGAAAATCCAAAAAAATTCACACATTCATGCATGCGGTGACGTGGTGCAGTCCGTGTGTTATAAGGCGTGTGGGCGGTTTTGACTCCCACCACACGTGTGGGCGTTAGCGTTGTCAAAAAAAGTGTAAATCGTCTTTGTCTAAAAAAAGGTGTAAATCGGCTAGAAAACGAGGTTCCAAGCGCGGCCTAACTTGGAAGCCCAACCCACCCAGTTACCTATTATAGAAAAAAGCTTTCGCCCTTCTTTATATAAAAAGCAAACCAGCACACGAACAACCACACACACAAACAACGAGCACCATAGTCTACACCATAGTCCGGTTACCCTGCCGATAGGTAGAGACCAATTTGGTTGTGTGAGTTGACTCAAGAGTAAACCTACCATTGGCAGTTCGAGAAGTTTTGCACAAGGGTTCTTGACCAGTTCTACTATGATAGTGTTGCCCGAGATGCCGCTCAACCAGTCCTCTAAACCCTTCCAGAGCACCATCTTTGTCACACGAAGGTTTGTACCTGTTTGGGCAAATATTGATGAGCATAAACACCTCGTGATTGATTGTTGTAGTCACCACAAGAAAAGGTTATGTGCTGCTAGAAGTGTGTTCTATGCATGTCCTCTCTAGGACGTACACAAATAGGTTTGCTTGCACGACTAACATTTGGTGGCAAATCATGGCCATTTAGTTCCCAGTTATAAAAAATATATATGTTTCGTGTACTACCAGAAGCTAGAAGGTGACTCCTCCTTGTCGATTGGGGGGTTATGGTTAAATGACCCCTTGCCCTTAACGACTAAGACGACCCTCCAGTTGCATCAATTGTACAACTATTTATCCGATGAGTACAGAAAGAAATACTATTGAGTATTTTTGGAAGAGCAGAGATTTGAAAGACAAGTTTTCTCAACCTCCTACATTTTTATTATTCTGGTCTAGAATACAGGAGACTATAAAGGACAATTTTGTTGAATACCACAATGTGACTAAACAAATAAATTAGTTAGCACTTAACACATCCGTCCGAGTTCAATCTTTCATAATATAAAATACTAAATTCCATTTCTTTCCATAATTTGGGTTAATTTAGGAAAATGGGTTCACCAGACACATGGCAGAGCAGTGCTGTAACAATATTAGCACTTAGCACATCCATCCTTGTTTTATCTTTCATACATTCTAAATTTCATTTCATTTTCATAATTTGGGTTAGTTTAGGAAATTGGGTTCATCAAACACATGGCAGAGCAGTGTTGTGACATGAAAGTAGGTAGGCACTACTAACGCTACTCTGTAAGGCCTAAATAGCTCCAGTGCTCCACCAAGAGCTTCAAGTCACTTACCCTCATTATGTCTTTACATTGGCATAAGCATTACCCCTATTTGTATCCTCAAACGAGTAGACATAAGGAGTAATGGACGCAAAATGCGACTTAAAGAATGTACTAAGAAGCTGTAGATTTAACACCGTGTGATTTGCATTGAAGGGAAACCATAACCATCACCAATTGTTAGGCAAGATGAATATGGACCTAACAAGAAGGATATATATGTTGGGTAACACAGTATTTCAAAAAATTTACCTACGATCATGCAAGATCTATCTAGGAGATGCATAGCAACGTGCGGGGAGAGTGTGTCCACATACCGTCATAGACCGAAAACGGAAGCGTTTAGTAACGCGGTTAATGTAGTTGAACGTCTTCGCGATCCAACCGATCCAAGTACCGAACGTACGGCACCTCCGCGTTCAGCACACGTTCACCTTGATGACGTCCCTCGAGCTCTTGATCCAGTTGAGACCGAGGGAGAGTTCCGTCAGCACGACGGCGTGGCGACGGTGATGATGAAGTTACTGGCGCAGAGCTTCGCCTAAGCACTACAATGATATGACCGAGGTGTGTAACTGTGGAGGGGGGGCACCGCACACGGTTAAGAGAAACTTGTGTGTACTTTGGGGTGCCCCCCTCCCACGTATATAAAGGAGGGAGGAGGAGGAGGCCGGCCAAGGAGGGGCGCGTGCCATGGGGAGTCCTACTAGGATTCCCAATCCTAGTTGGAGTCCCCTTCCATCCAAGAGAGGGAGAAGGAGGGAAGGAGGAAGAGGGGAGAAGGAAAGAGGGGGCGCCGCCCCCCTCCCTAGTCCAATTCGGACTAGCCATGGGGGCGCGGCCTCCCGTGTGGCCCTCCTCTCCTTTCCACTAAGGCCCATGAAGGCCCATGAACTTCCCGGGGGGTTCCGGTAACCCCCGGTACTCCGAAACTTATCCGAAATGACCCGAACCATTTCGGTGTCTGAATGTAACCTTCCAATATATGAATCTTTATGTATCGACCATTTCGAGACTCCTCGTCATGTCCGTGATCTCATCCAGGACTCTGAACAAACTTCGATCATCAAATCACATAACTCATAATACAAATCCTCATCGAACATTCAGCGTGCGGACCCTACGGGTTCGAGAACTATGTAGACATGACCGAGACACATCTCCGGTCAATAACTAATAGCGGAACCTGGATGCCCATATTGTCTCCTACATATTCTACGAAGATCTTTATCGGTCAAACCGCATAACAACATACGTTGTTCCCTTTGTCATCGGTATGTTACTTGCCCGAGATTCGATCATCGGTATCATCGTACCTAGTTCAATCTCGTTACCAGCAAGTCTCTTTACTCCTTCCGTAATGCATCATCCCGCAACTAACTCATTAGTCACATTGCTTGCAAGGCTTATAGTGATGAGCATTACCAAGAGGGCCCAAAGATACCTCTCCGATACACGGAGTGACAAATCCTAATCTCGATCTATGCCAACTCAACAAACACCATAGGAGACACCTGTAGAGCATCTTCATAATCACCCATTTACGTTGTGATGTTGGATAGCACACAAGGTGTTCCTCCGGTATTCGGGAGTTGCATAATCTCATAGTCAGAGGAACATGTATAAGTCATGAAGAAAGCAATAACAATAAAACTAAACGATCATTATGCTAAGCTAATGGATGGGTCTTGTCCATCACATCATTCTCTAATGATGTGATCCCGTTCATCAAATGACAACACATGTCCATGGCTAGGAAACTTAACCATCTTTGATTAACGAGCTAGTCAAGTAGAGGCATACTAGGGACACTCTGTTTGTCTATGTATTCACACATGTACTAAGTTTCCGGTTAATACAATTCTAGCATGAATAATAAACATTTATCATGATATAAGGAAATATAAATAACAACTTTATTATTGCCTCTATAAGGAATGCAGTTTTGACATCCGTTTGCCAAATTTCATAATCATAAAATGCAGCAATTGCTAACAAGATTCGGACAGACTTAAGCATCGCTACGGGTGAGAAGGTCTCATCGTATTTTACTCCTTGAACTTGTCGAAAACCTTTAGCAACAAGTCGAGCTTTGTAGACAGTAACATTCCCGTCAGCGTCAGTCTTCTTCTTGGAGATCCATTTATTCTCTATTGCTTGCGGATCATCGGGCAAGTCAACCAAAGTCCACACTTTGTTCTCATACATGGATCCCATCTCAGAATTCATGGCCTCAAGCCATTTCGTGGAATCTGGGCTCATCATCGCTTCCTCATAGTTCGTAGGTTCGTCATGGTCAAGTAACATGACCTCCAGAACAGGATTACCGTACCACTCTGGTGCGGATCTTACTCTGGTTGACCTACGAGGTTCAGTAGTAACTTGATCTGAAGCTTCATGATCATCATCATTAGCTTCCTCACTAATTGGTGTAGGAATCACTGGAACTGATTTCTGTGATGAACTACTTTCCAATAAGGGAGCAGGTACAATTACCTCATCAAGTTCTACTTTCCTCCCACTCACTTCTTTGAGAGAAACTCCTTCTCTAGAAAGGATCCATTCTTAGCAACGAATATCTTGCCTTCGGATCTGTGATAGAAGGTGTACCCAACAGTCTCCTTTGGGTATCCTATGAAGACACATTTCTCTGATTTGGGTTCGAGCTTATCAGGATGAAGCTTTTTCACACAAGCATCGCAGCCCCAAACTTTAAGAAACGACAGCTTCGGTTTCTTGCCAAACCACAGTTCATATGGTGTCGTCTCAACGGATTTAGATGGTGCCCTATTTAACGTGAATGCAGCCGTCTCTAAAGCATAACCCCAAAACGATAGCGGTAAATCAGTAAGAGACATCATAGATCGCACCATATCTAATAAAGTGCGGTTACGACGTTCGGACACACCATTTCGCTGTGGTGTTCCAGGTGGCGTGAGCTGCGAATCTACTCCGCACTGTTTCAAATGAAGAGCAAACTCATAACTCAAATATTCACCTCCACGATCAGATCGTAGAAACTTTATTTTTCTTGTTACAATGATTTTCCACTTCACTCTGAAATTCTTTGAACTTTTCAAATATTTCAGACTTATGTTTCATCAAGTAGATATACCCATATCTGCTGAAATCATCTGTGAAGGTCAGAAAATAACGCTACCCGCCGCGAGCATCAACACTCATCGGACCGCACACATCAATATGTATTATTTCCAACAAGTCTGTTTCTCGCTCCATTGTTCCGGAGAACGGAGTCTTAGTCATCTTGCCCATGAGGCATGGTTTGCAAGCATCAAGTGATTCCAAAAGCCCATCAGCATGGAGTTTCTTCATGCACTTTAAACCAATATGACCTAAACGGCAGTGCCACAAATAAGTTGCACTATCATTATTAAACTTATATCTTTTGGCTTCAATACTATGAATATGTGTATCACTACTATCGAGATTCAACAAAAATAGACCACTCATCAAGTGTGCGTGACCATAAAAGATATTACTCATATAAATAGAACAACCATTATTCTCTAATTTAAATGAATAGCCGTCTCGCATCAAACAAGATCCAGATATAATGTTCATGCTTAACGCTGGCAACAAATAACAATTATTCGGGTCTAAAACTAATCCCGAAGGTAGATGTAGAGGTAGCGTGCCGACGGCGGTCACAACGACTTTGGAAACATTTCCCACATGCATCGTCGCCTCGTCCTTAGCCAATCTTCGCTTAATCCGTAGCCCCTGTTTCGAGTTGCAAATATGAGCAACAGAACTAGTATCAAATACCTAGGCGCTACTACGAGCATTAGTAAGGTATACATCAATAACATGTATATCAAATATACCTGTCACTTTGCCATCCTTCTTATCCGCGAAATACTGGGGGCAGTTCCGCTTTGAGTGACCAGTCCCTTTGCAGTGGAAGCACTCAGTCTCAGGCTTAGGTCCAGACTAGGGTTTCTTCACTTGAGCAGCAACTTGCTTGCCGTTCTTCTTGAAGTTCCCATTCTTCCCTTTGCCCTTTTTCTTGAAACTAGTGGTCTTGTTAACCATCAACATGTGATGCTCCTTCTTGATTTCTACCTCCGCAGCCTTTAGCATTGCGAAGAGCTCGGGAATTGTCTTATCCGTCCCTTGCATATTATAGTTCATCATGAAGCTTTTATAGCTTGGTGGCAGTGATTGAAGAACTCTGTCAATGACGTGGTGGTAGCTGGAACTACGTCGGTATTTCCCTGGAGAGGTGATACGTCTCCGTCGTATCTATAATTTTTTATTGTTTCATGCCAATATTATACCACTTTCACATACTTTTGGCAACTTTTTATATGATTTATTGGACTAACCTATTGATCCAGTGCCCAGTGCCAGTTCCTGTTTTCTGCATGTTTTTTGTATCGCGGAGTATCCATATCAAACGAAGTCCAAACGCAATAAAAAATACGGAGATTTATTTTGGAATATTTGTGATTTTTGGGAGTTGGAATCACCGCAAACGGAGGCCCACACAGGACACGATACACCAGCACACGGGCCAGGAGCCTGGCGCGTGGTGGTAGGTTGTACCCACCTCGTACGTCGGTTGGAACTGTACTTCGGGCGCAAGGAAGCTTATATCCAGAAAAAAATCATGTTAAAATCTCAGCGCAATCGGAGTTACGGATCTCCGGGAATATAAGAAACGGTTTTCGGCCAGATCTGGGAAACGCGAAACAGAAGAGAACAGAGAGGGAGATCCAATCTCGGAGGGCTCCCGGCCCTCCGCCGCCATGGAGACCATGGACCAGAGGGGGAACCCTCCTCCAATCTAGGGGGAGGAAAAGGAAGAAGAAGAAGAAGGAGGGGGGCTCTCTCCCCCTCGCTTCCGGTGGCGTTGGAGTGCCGCCGGGGCAACGATCGTGACGGCGATCTACATCAACAACCTTGCTACCGTCAACACCAACTTTCTCCCCCTCTATGCAGCGGTGTAACACCTCTCCCCCCCGCTGTAATCTCTACTTGAACATGGTTCTCAACTCCATATATTATTTCCCAATGATCTATGGTTATCCTATGATGTTTGAGTAGATCCGTTTTGTCCTATGGATTAATCATGATCTTGGTTGGTATGATTGTATATTTTATTTATGGTGCTGTCCTACGGTGCCCTCCATCTTGCGCAAACGTGAGGGGCCCCCGCTGTAGGGTGTTGCAATATGTTCATGATTTGCTTATTGTCAGTGTTGCGAGAGTGACAGAAACTTAAACGCGGTTAGGTGGGTTATGGTGTATGGGAGTAAACTCGGATAGGTGGGTTTCATGACCTTAATGATCTTTAGTAGTTGCGGATGCTTGCTAGAGTTCCAATCATAAGTGCATATGATCCAAGTAGAGAAAGTATGTTAGCTCATGCCTCTCCCTCATATAAAGTTGCAAGAATGATTACCGGTACTTGTTATCGATTGCCTAGGGACAAATGACTTTCTTGTTGACAAAAGCTATCGACTTTTATTACCTTGCAATTTATTCGTAGTTTTAATCTCGCAAAGTACTCGTAGTTTTATCCTTGCAAAATAGTTTCATACTTGTTTCCGGTAAGGCAAATGCGTAGAGTTGTATCGGTGGTCGATAGAACTTGAGGGAATATCCGTTCTACCTTTAGCTCCTCGTTGGGTTCGACACTCTTACTTATCGAAAGAGGCTACAATTGATCCCCTATACTTGTGGGTTATCAAGACCTTTTTCTGGCGCCTTTGCCAGGGAGCAATAGCGTGGGGTGAATATTCTCGTGTGTGCTTGTTTGCTTTATCACTAAGTAGTTTTTATTTCTTGTTCTAAGTTGTTATCTATCTTTAGTTATGGATATGGAAAACGAAACACCAAAAAAATTAGCGGTACTTGCTACTCATGGAGATGGGGAACCTCCTAAAACCCTCGATGCTCGTTATGTGAAAAATATTATGCACTACTTTGATAATCCTAAGAAAACCCCATTCAACTTGATAATGGGAGTAACGTTGGATCAACGTGAATACTTTAGGGATTATCGCTTGACTCAAAAGGGAGAATTTTTATGGGATCAAATTGAAATGTTGCAATGGTATGCTTGGGATTTATGTCAGAGATATGATTTTACTTGTTGCTCTAGGATGAATGCTCCACATCTTCCCTTTTCATGTGAATTTAATGATAATGAAACAATAGCTTCTTATGCTAATGGTAGATATGATTATTATGATGTGGAACGACTAGAAGAATTTGTTGCTTTTAAGGGTGCTTATGAAATTGAATCTTTGTTTGAAAAATACGAAGCTTTTGATGATGATGTTTATAGACCTGAAAATTTTGCCATCCTTAAATATTGCTATGATAATTATAAATACAATTCCGATATTAATGCATTTATTGAGAAAGTCTCCGCTATGCAAGAATAAACTAATATTTTGTAGGAGTCTATGGAAGAAGGAATTGATGAAACTGTGAGATCATTGGATGAAAAAAATGATGAGGAGAGCGAAGAACAAGCGAAGGAAGACCGGATTGGTCACTCGTGCCCACCTTCTAATGAGAGTAACCCACCAACTCACACATTGTTTAATGTTCCTCCGTTCTTACCGGAGGATGAATGCTATGATAATTGCTATGACCCCGTTGATTCTTTTGAAATATCCCTTTTTGATGAACTTGATGCTTACTATGCTTGTGGCCAAGATGCCAATATGAATTATGTTTATGGGGATGAACTTGCTATAGTTCCTTATGTTAAGAATGAAATAGTTGCTATTGCACCCACACATAATAGTCCTATTATCTTTTTGAATTCTCCCAACTACACTATATCGGAGAAGTTTGCTCTTGTTAAGGATTATATTGATGGGTTGCCTTTTACCGTTGCACATGATGATTTTGATGAATATAATATGCATGTGCTTGCTTCTCCTACTTGCAGTTATTATGAGAGAGGAACTACATCTCCGCATCTTTATGTTTCCAACACGAAAAAATTACAAGAAACTGCGTATTGGCCTTTACTTGATGTGCATGAATTGTTCTTGTATGACATTCCGATGCATAGGAAGAGAGTTAGACTTCATCATTGCTTGATATATGTTGCTTCGTGCTTACTACTAAATGCTAAATCATTGTTAATTCAAATTGGCTTTGATATACTTTGGGATCCGGGTGGATTCATTACTTGAGCACTTTATGCCTAGCTTAATGGCTTTAAAGAAAGCGCTGCCAGGGAGACCACTGATACGTCTCCAACGTATCTATAATTTTTGATTGTTCCATGCTATTATATTATCTGTTTTGGATGTTTAATGGGCTTTAATATGCTCTTTTATATTATTTTTGGGACTAACCTATTAACTGGAGGCCCAGTGCCAGTTGCTGTTTTTTGCCTATTTCAGTGTTTCGCAGAAAACGAATATCAAATGGAATCCAAACGGAACGAAACCTTCGCGAGGATCTTTCTTGCAACAAACGCAATCCAGTAGACTTGGAGTGGAAGTCAGAGACGCAACAAGGTGGCCACGAGGCAGGAGGGCGCGCCCAGGGGGGTAGGTGTGCCCCCACCCTCGTGGGCCCCTCGTAGCTCCACCAACCTACTTCTTTCACCTATATATACTCTTATACCCTGAAAACATCCAGGGGAGCCACGAAACCACTTTTCCACCGCCGCAACCTTCTGTACCCGTGAGATCCCATCCTGGGGCCTTTTTCGGTGATCTGCCGGAGGAGGATTCGATCACGGAGGGCTTCTACATCAACACCATAGCCTCTTCGATGATGTGTGAGTAGTTTACCACAGACCTTCGGGTCCATAGTTATTAGCTAGATGGCTTCTTCTCTTCTTTGGTTCTCGGTACAAAGTTCTCCTCGATGTTCTTGGAGATCTATTCGATGTAATACTTTTTGTGGTGTGTTGGTCGAGATCCAATGAATTGTGGGTTTATGTTCAAGATTATCTATGATCAATATTTGATTCTTCTCTGAATTCTTATATGCATGATTTGATATCTTTGCAAGTCTCTTCGAATTATCGGTTTAATTTGGCCTACTAGATTGATCTTTCTTGCAATGGGAGAAGTGCTTAGCTTTGGGTTCAACCTTGCGGTGCTCGATCCCAGTGACAGAAAGGGAACCGACACGTATTGTATTGTTGCCATCGAGGATAAAAAGATGGGGTTTATATCATATTGCTTGAGTTTATCCCTCTACATCATGTCATCTTGCCTAATGCGTTACCCCGTTCTTATGAACTTAATACTCTAGATGCATGCTGGATAGCGGTCGATGTGTGGAGTAATAGTAGTAGATGCAGAATCATTTCGGTCTACTTGACACGGACGTGATGCCTATGTTCATGATCATGCCTAGATATTCTCATAACTATGCGCTTTTCTATCAATTGCTCGGCAGTAATTTGTTCACCCACCGTAATATATGCTATCATGAGAGAAGCCACTAGTGAAACCTATGGCCCCCGGGTCTACTTTACAACATATAAGTTTCCGATCTATAATTCTCGTTTACTATCTATTTATTTTGCAATCTTTACTTTCCAATCTATAGAAAAAAATACCAAAAATATTTATCTTACTATCTTTATCAGATCTCACTTTTGCAAGTGGCCATGAAGGGATTGACAGCCCCTTTATTGCATTGGTTGCAAGGTTCTTGATTGTTTGTGCAGGTACTAGGCAACTTGCATGTAATCTCCTACTGGATTGAAACCTTGGTTCTCAAAAACTAAGGGAAATACTTACGCTACTTTGCTGCATCACCCTTTCCTCTTCAAGAGAAAACCAACGCATTCTCAGGAGGTAGCAAGAAGGATTTCTGGCGCTGTTGCCGGGGAGATTTGCGCCAAGTCAAGTCAAGATTTGATCTCCCGTCAACTAGCCATTTCTGGCGCCGTTGCCGGGGAGATCTACGCTCAAGTCAAGACATACCAAGTACCCATCATAAACTCTTCTCCCTCGCATTACATTATTTTCTATTTGCCTCTCGTTTTCCTCTCCCCCACTTCACCTTTGTCGTTTTATTCCTCCTTTTTCGTTCATCTCTTTTCGCTTGCTTCTTGTGTGCTTGTGTGTTGGATTGATTGTTTGTCACGATGGCTCAAGATAATACTAAATTATGTGACTTTTCCAATACCAACAACAATGATTTTATTAGCACTCCGATTGCTCCTATTACCGATGCTGAATCTTGTGAAATTAATGCTGCTTTGTTGAATCTTGTCATTGAAGATCAATTTTCTGGCCTTCCTAGTGAAGATTCAGCTACCCATCTAAACAACTTTGTTGATTTATGCGATATGCAAAAGAAGAAAGATGTGGACAATGATATTGTTAAATTGAAACTATTTCCGTTTTCGCTTAGAGATCGTGCTAAAACTTGGTTCTCTTCTTTGCCTAAAAATAGTATTGATTCATGGAATAAGTGCAAAGATGCTTTTATCTCTAAGTATTTTCCTCCCGCTAAGATCATCTCTCTTAGAAACGGTATTATGAATTTTAAGCAACTTGATCATGAGCATGGTGCACAAGCTTGGGAGAGGATGAAATTAATGATACATAATTGCCCTACACATGGTTTGAATCTATGGATGATTATACAGAATTTTTATGCCGGATTGAATTTTGCTTCTAGAAATCTTTTAGATTCGGCCGCGGGAGGTACTTTTATGGAAATCACTTTAGGAGAAGCTACTAAACTCCTAGATAATATTATGGTTAATTATTCTCAATGGCACACCGAAAGATCCACTAGTAAAAAGGTCCATGCCGTTGAAGAGATTAATGTTTTGAGTGGAAAGATGGATGAACTTATGAAATTGTTTGCTAATAAGAGTGTTTCTTCTCATCCTAATGATATGCCTTTGTCCACTTTTATTGAGAATAATAATGAATCTATGGATGTGAATTTTGTTGGTAGGAATAACTTTGGTAATAACGCGTATAGAGGAAACTTTAATTCTAGGTTGTTCCCTAATAATTCCTCTAATAATTACGGTAATTCCTACAACAACTCTTATGGAAATTTTAATAAGATGCCTTCTGATTTTGAGACTAGTGTTAAAGAATTTATGAATTTGCAAAAGAATTTCAATGCTTTGCTTGAAGAAAAATTGCCTAAGATTGATGAGTTGGCTAGGAACGTGGATAGAATTCTTGATGTTGATTCTTTGAAACTTAGATCTATTCCACCTAAGCATGATATCAATGATTCTCTCAAATCCATGAGAATTTCCATTGATGAGTGCAAAGAAAGAACCGCTAGGATGCATGCTAAAAAAGATTGCTTTGTGAAAGCGTGTTCTTCTAGTTTTCATGATAATAATGATGAAGATCTATAAGTGATTGATGCGTCTCCTATTAAATCTTTGTTTTCCAATATGAATCTTGATAAATATGGGACTAGAGATGAGTCAACTTTAGTTAAAAGGCGTCCCAGTGATTCGGAGTTTTTAGATCTTGATGCAAAAATTAATAAAAGTGGGATTGAAGAGGTCAAAACTTTACATAGCAATGAACCCACTATTTTGGATTTCAAGGAATTTAATTATGATAATTTCTCTTTGATAGATTATTTCCTTTTTGCAATCCGTGTTAAATTCTCCTCATGCTTATGATCAAAACAAAGCTTTTACTAAACATATCGTAGATGATTTAATGCAATCTTATGAAGAAAAACTTGAATTAGAAATTTCTATTCCTAGAAAACTTTATGATGAGTGGGAACCTACTATTAAAATTAAGATTAAAGATCATGAATTCTATGCGTGTGATTTGGGTGCTAGTGTTTCCACGATTCCAAAAACATTGTGTGATGTGTTAGGTTTCCGTGAATTTGATGATTGTTCTTTAAATTTGCACCTTGCGGATTCCACCATTGAGAAACCTATTGGGAAGGATTAATGATGTTATTATTGTTGCAAATAGGAATTATGTGCCCATATATTTCATTGTTCTTGATATAGATTGCAATCCTACATGTCATATTATTCTTGGTAGACCTTTCCTTAGAACTATTGGTGCAATTATTGACATGAAAGAAGGAAATATTAGATTCCAATTTCCATTAAGGAAAGGCATGGAACACTTTCCTAGAAATAAAATTAAATTACCTTCTGAATCTATTATGAGAGCCACATATGGATTGCGTACCAAAGATGATAATACCTAGATCTATTCTTGCTTTATGCCTAGCTAGGGGCATTAAACGATAGCGCTTGTTGGGAGGCAACCAATTTTATTTTTGCTCCTTGCTTTTTGTTCCTGTTTAGTAATAAATAAATAATCTAGCCTCTGTTTATATGTGGTTTTATGTTTTTATTAGTGTTTGTGCCATGTAGAACCTTTGGGAAGACTTGGGTGAAGTCTTTGCGATCTTGCTGTAAAAAACAGAAACTTTAACGCTCACGAGATTAGCTGCCATTTTTTACTGGAGAGTGCTTTTAGGTTGATTCTTTTTTAAGATGATTAATAGATAAATTCCTCATGTCCAACAATTTATTTCAGAATTTTTGGAGTTCCATAAGTATACGTTTGATACAGATTACTACAGACTGTTCTGTTTTTGACAGATTCTGTTTTTCGTGTGTTGTTTGCTTATTTTGATGAATCTATGGCTAGTATCGTGGGGTATGAACCATAGAGAAGTTGGAATACAGTAGTTTTAACACCAATATAAATAAAGAATGATTTCATTACAGTACCTTAAAGTGGTGGTTTGTTTTCTTACACTAAGGGAGCTCATGAGATTTTCTGTTTAAGTTGTGTGTGGTGAAGTTTTCAAGTTTTTGAGTAAAGATTTGATGGATTTTGGAATAAGGAGTGGAAAGAGCCTAAGCTTGGGGATGCCCAACGCACCCCAAGGTAAAATTAGAGGACAACCAAAAGCCTAAGCTTGGGGATGCCCCGAAAGGCATCCCCTCTTTTGTCTTCGTCTATCGGTAACTTTACTTGAGGCTATATTTGTATTCACCACATGATATGTGTTTTGCTTGAAGCGTCTTGTATGATTTGAGTCTTTACTTTTTAGTTTACCACAATCATCCTTGCTGTACACACCTTTTGGGAGAGACACACATGAATCGGAATTTATTAGAATATTCTATGTGCTTCACTTATATCTTTCGAGCTAGATAATTTTGCTCTAGTGCTTCACTTATATCTTTTTAGAGCACGGTGGTGGTTTTATTTTATAGAAATTATTGATCTATCATGCTTCACTTATATTATTTTGAGAGTCTTTTAGAACATCATGGTAATTTTCTTTGGCTATAAAATTAGTCTTAATATGATAGGCATCCAAGATGGGTATAATAAAAACTTCCATATAGAGTGGATTGAATACTATGATAAGTTTGATACTTGATGATTGTTTTGAGACATGAAGATGGTAATATTAGAGTCGTGCTAGTTGAGTAATTTTTAATTTGAGAAATACTTGTGTTGGAATTTGCAAGTCCCGTAGCATGCACGTATGGTAACCGTTGTGTAACAAATTTGAAGCATGAGGTGTTTCTTTGATTGTCCTCCTTATGAGTGGCGGTCGGGGACGAGCGATGGTCTTTTCCTACCAATCTATCCCCCTAAGAGCATGCGCGTAGTGCTTGGTTTTGATGACTTGTAGATTTTTGCAATAAGTATGTGAGTTCATTGTGACTAATGTTGAGTCCATGGATTATACGCACTCTCACCCTTCCATCATTGCTAGCCTCTTCGGTACCGTGCATTGCCCTTTCTCACCTTGAGAGTTGGTGCAAACTTTGCCGGTGCATCCAAACCCCGTGATATGATACACTCTATCACACATAAGCCTCCTTATATCTTCTTCAAAACAGCCACCATACCTACCTATTATGGCATTTCCATAGCCATTCCGAGATATATTGCCATGCAACTTTCTACCGTTCCGTTTATTATGACACGCTTCATCATTGTCATATTGCCTTGCATGATCATGTAGTTGACATCGTATTTGTGGCAAGGCCACCATGCATAATTTTTCATACATGTCACTCTTGATTCATTGCCCATCCCGGTACACCGTCGGAGGCACTCATATAGAGTCATATTTTGTTCTAGTATCTAGTTGTAATCCTTGAGTTGTAAATAAATAGAAGTGTGATGATCATCATTATTAGAGCATTGTCCCGTGTGAGGAAAAAAAAAGAGAAAGGCCAAATTAAGAAAAAAGAGAAAGGACAAATAAAAAAAGAGAAGGCCCAAAAAAATGAGAGAAAAAGAGAGAAGGGACAATGCTACTATCCTTTTTCCACACTTGTGCTTCAAAGTAGCACCATGATCTTCATGATAGAGAGTCTCTTATTTTGTCACTTTCATATACTAGTGGGAATTTTTCATTATAGATCTTGGCTTGTATATTCCAACAATGGGCTTCCTCAAATGCCCTAGGTCTTCGTGAGCAAGCAAGTTGGATGCACACCCACTTAGTTTCTTTTGTTGAGTTTTCATACATTTATAGCTCTAGTGCATCTGTTGCATGGCAATCCCTACTCCTCGCATTGACATCAATTGATGGGCATCTCCATAGCCCGTTGATTAGCCGCGTCGATGTTAGACTTTTTTTTGTCTTCTCCACACAACCTCCATCATCATATTCTACTCCACCCATAGTGCTATGTCCATGGCTCGCGCTTATGTATTGCGTGAAAGTTGAAAGGTTTGAGAATACTAAAGTATGAAACAATTGCTTGGCTTGTCATAGGGGTTGTGCATGATGAGAGCATTTTGTGTGATGAAGATGGAGCATGGCCAAACTATATGATTTTGTAGGGATGAGCTTTCTTTGGCTATATTATTTTGAGAAGACATAATTGCTTAGTTAGTATGCTTGAAGTATTATTATTTTTATGTCAATGTTAAACTTTTGTCTTGAATCTTTCGGATCTGAACATTCATGCCACAATAAAGAAAATTACATTGAAAATTATGTTAGGTAGCATTCCACATAAAAAATTCTGTTTTTATCATTTACCTACTCGAGGACGAGCAGGAATTAAGCTTGGGGATGCTGATACGTCTCCAACGTATCTATAATTTTTTATTGTTCCATGCTATTATATTATCTGTTTTGGATGTTTAATGGGCTTTAATATGCTCTTTTATATTATTTTTGGGACTAACCTATTAACCGGAGGCCCAGTGCCAGTTGCTTTTTTTTTGCCTATTTCAGTGTTTCGCAGAAAAGGAATATCAAATGGAATCCAAACAGAACGAAACCTTCGCGAAGATCTTTCTTGCAACAAACGCAATCCAGGAGACTTGGAGTGGAAGTCAGAGACACAACGAGGCGGCCACGAGGCAGGAGGGCACGCCCAGGGGGGTAGGCGCGCCCCCCACCCTCGTGGGCCCCTCGTAGCTCCACCGACCTACTGATTTCGCCTATATACACTCTTATACCCTGAAAACATCCAGGGGAGCCACGAAACCACTTTTCCACCGCCGGAACCTTCTGTACCCGTGAGATCCCATCTTGGGGCCTTTTCCGGCTTTCTGCCGGAGGGGGATTCGATCACGGAGGGCTTCTACATCAACACCATAGCCTCTCTTATGATGTGTGTCTAGTTTACCATAGACCTTTGGGTCCATAGTTATTAGCTAGATGGCTTCTTCTCTCTCTTTGGTTCTCAGTACAAAGTTCTCCTCGAAGTTCTTGGAGATCTATTCGATGTCATACGTTATGCGGTGTGTTTGTCGAGATCCGATGAATTATGGGTTTATGTTCAAGATTATCTATGAACAATATTTGATTCTTCTCTGAATTCTTATATGCATGATTTGATATCTTTGCAAGTCTCTTTGAATTATCGGTTTAGTTTGGCCTACTAGATTGATCTTTCTTGCAATGGTAGAAGTGCTTAGCTTTGGGTTCAATCTTGTGGTGCTCGATCCCAGTGACAGAAAGGGAACCGACACGTATTGTATTGTTGCCATCGAGGATAAAAATATGGGGTTTATATCATATTGATTGAGTTGATCCCTCTACATCATGTCATCTTGCCTAATGCGTTACTCCGTTCTTATGAACTTAATACTCTAGATGCATGCTGGATAGCGGTCGATGTGTGGAGTAATAGTAGTAGATGCAGAATCGTTTCGGTCTACTTGACAGAGACGTGATGCCTATGTTCATGATCATGCCTAGATATTCCCATAACTATGCGCTTTTCTATCAATTGCTCGGCAATAATTTGTTCACCCACCGTAATATATGCTATCATGAGAGAAGCCACTAGTGAAACCTATGGCCCTCGGGTCTACTTTACATCATATAAGTTTCAGATCTATAATTCTCGTTTACTATCTATTTATTTTGCAATCTTTACTTTCCAATCTATACGACAAAAATACCAAAAATATTTATCTTACTATCTTTATCAGATCTCACTTTTGCAAGTGGTCGTGAAGGGATTGACAACCCCTTTATCGCGTTGGTTGAAAGGTTCTTGATTGTTTGTGCAGGTACTAGGCGACTTGCGTGTAATCTCCTACTGGATTGATACCTTGGTTCTCAAAAACTGAGGGAAATACTTACGCTACTTTGCTGCATCACCCTTTCCTCTTCAAGGGAAAACCAACGCATGCTCAAGAGGTAGCAAGAAGGATTTCTGGCGCCGTTGCCGGGGAGATTTGCGCCAAGTCAAGTCAAGATTTGATCTCCCGTCAACTAGCCATTTCTGGCGCCGTTGCCGGGGAGATCTACGCTCAAGTCAAGACATACCAAGTACCCATCATAAACTCTTGTCCCTCGCATTTTGCTCTTTTGCTTCACTTATATTTGTTAGAGCATGGTCTTGTCTTTTATAGAAAGAATTAAACTGTCATGCTTCACTTATATCTATTTAGAGAGTCAAAAGGAATTGGTCAATTGCATGGTTAGTCATAAAATCCTAAATACAACTTATGGATCACTGAATATGATATGTTTGATTCCTTGCAATAGTTTTGCGATATAGAGATGGAATATGTGGGGGGTACTAGTAAAGGTTGTGGTTAGTAAGAATATTGGTGTTAAGGTTTGTGATTCCCGAAGCATGCACGTATAGTCTCTCGTTATGCTATGATGTTGGAGCATGACTTATTATTGATTGTCCTCCTTATGAGTGGCGGTCGGGGACGAGCGATGGTCTTTTCCTACCAATCTATCCCCCTAGGGGCATGCATAGTAGTACTTTGCTTCAAGGTCTAATAAACTTTTGCAATAAGTATATGAGTTCTTTATGACTAATGTGACTCCATGGATTATACGCACTCTTACCTTTTCGCAATTTTCTAGCCTCTACGGTACCGTGCATTGCCCTTCCTCACATCGAGAGTCGGTGCAAACTTCGCACGTGCATCCAAACCCCGTGATATGATATGCTCTATCACACATAAGCCTTATTATATCTTCCTCAAAACAGCCACCATACCTACCTATTATGGCTTTTCCATGGCCATTCCGAGATATATTGCCATGCAACTTCCACCGCTTCCGTTTGATGACTTGAGCATTCATTGTCATATTGCTTTGCATGATCATATAGCTGACATAATAGTTGTGGCTCAGCCACCGTTCATCATTTTCATACATGTTACGCTAGATCATTGCACATCCTGGTACATTGCCAGAGGCATTCATATAGAGTCATACTTTGTCATAGGTATCGAGTTGTAATTTTTATTTCTTTTGAGTTATAAGTAAATAGAAGTGTGATGATCAGCATTATTCATTTTTTAGAGCAGTGCCCCGGTGAGGAAAGGATGATGGAGACTATGATTCCCCCACAAGTCGAGATGAGACTCCGGACAATGAGAGAGAAAAAATATAAAAATAAAAATAAAAAGAAAAAAAAAAAGAAGAAAAAAAGAAAAAAAACAAAGAGAGAAGGGGCAATGTTAGTATCCTTTACCACACTTGTGCTTCAAAGTAGCACCATGTTTTTCATATGGAGGAGTCACCTGTGTTGTCACTTTCATATACTAGTGGGAATTTTTCATTATAGGATTAGATGCACACCCACTTAGTTTCACGTTGAGCTTTCATACACTTATAGCTATTAGTGCCTTCGTTGCACGGCAATCCCTACTCCTGACGTTGATATCGATTGATGGGCATCTCCATAGCCCGTTGATTAGCCGCGTCGATGTGAGACTTCCTTACTTTTTTATGTCTTCTCTATATTTACCCATATCATCATATTCTATTCCACATATAGTTCTATATCCATGGCTTGCGCTCGTGTATTGCGTGAGGGTTGAAAAAGCTGAATCGCGTTAAAAAGTATGAACCAATTGCTCGGCTTGTCATCGGGGTTGTGCATGATAAATACTTTGTGTTAAGAAGACAGAGCATGACAAGACTATATGATTTTGT
Organism: Aegilops tauschii subsp. strangulata; assembly: GCF_002575655.3. Classification (NCBI taxonomy): domain Eukaryota; kingdom Viridiplantae; phylum Streptophyta; class Magnoliopsida; order Poales; family Poaceae; genus Aegilops; species Aegilops tauschii. The sequence goes on from NC_053039.3 coordinate 285,509,359, forward strand.
AGGGATAACTTTCTTTAGCGTTGATATTTTGAAAGACATGATTCACTACAAAAAAATACACTTCCGTGATGATACGTGTTTGTCACAGTAGGTCACGTTTTCTGTCATGCATGTGCATCCATGACGATTTTATGACAGAATCAAGATAGTCATACCTGTGCTGTCGTAGAAGTGTTCCATGACATTACCAAAATTATCATCACGAAAGTGTCCACTTCCATGATGATAAATCCCGCGTCATACAAGTGCTTTCGTCAAGGGTGACCGACACGTAGCATCGACCGTAACGGGTCGCCGTTAAGCTATCGGGTCTGGTTTTGGATCCGATAACCCGTTAATAGCCCGGACCAATGGGGATTTTCCACGTGTAAAATTCTCATTGGCCGGAGGAAACACGTGTTTGCTCACCGTTGGGATAGATGTCATCCACTCATTGGACAGGAGGCGCCTATGATACGTCGACACGTGGCACGGCCCAACAGAGGCCCATTACGGTGAAAAGGCCGGCCCAGCTAAAGGCCCATTATGTTTTTTCAAACACTAGTGGGCTGGCCCGTTAACAGCCTGCCATGTTTTGGGCCAAATTGAGGCCCATAGCAGATCAGGCCCGTTCACATCCTGCCGTTTTTGGGCCAAATTACTGCCCATATCGGATCAGGCCCGTTAACAGGCCACTGTTCTTTTGGGACCATTCCAAGACATGTTTGTATTTTAGCCTGTTAAATGCCCGTTAACTAGTTCGGCTCGATAATAGTTTTGGGCTGTTAGCGGCCCGTGGTGCATTTGGGACGTTGTCGGCCCGGTTTAACTTTAGGCCCTTTAATGGCCCATGCAGAAACTGGGCTATTTCTTGTCCGAAGTAACTTTAGGCCTCTTAACGGCCCGTAGTCTTCATGGATAAATTTTAGCCCAACAGGCCTATCGGCCAGTTAATGGCCCGTGGAACAGTTGGGCCTAATTACAACCCGCGTTGAATCAGACCTTCTTACAACCCATCTGATAATGGCACGTGACACTTTTGGGCCTATGGCCCACATGGATACCGGCCTGCTTAAAGCCCATAATTTTATTGGGCCAAACCGGCCCGAGATATATTTTGGCCTGTTAACTGCTCGTCCTATTTGGGCCAAACATGGGCCTTAGGCAGTTTCGACCTGTATTGGCCTGTGAATTTTTCGGCCAAACGCTGGCCCAATCTAGGTTTTAGCCTGTTAAAAGCCCATGGTATTCTCTGGCCCAGCTGGCTAGAACTTTACTCGGCCTGTTAAACGCGAGAAACTACTATAGGTTTAGACCTGCTAATGGCCTAAGATGATTATAGGCCCACGTTTTGGCCCATATGAGTAACGGGCCGGCCTTAAGACCGACAACACTGAGATCCAGTGAACCTTCCGGCCTAAATTACAGCATACCGACCAATAATAAAGCTAGACTATACAACAAAGAAATTACAGCATACCCCTCGGCATCAAAGTTTGGCGCCAGTGATAATAAAGGGCAACTAGACAGCTGATTACATAAACTGAGCAGGTCGCCACCAGTGGAAGTTAACAGGCGGACAAAATAATAGACGGACTGACAGCACTTCAACACAGTTCAAGAAAGGTTAGCCCGGCCCAGGAGCTGCAACGCAAGCAACTTAGCAACCTGATGAGACTGCTCTTCTTTGGCGCTCATATCCACCAACTTAAGCTGCATAGCATCAATAAACGTCATGTACATACGGTTAATCTTGCATACAGATTGGAGTTCCAGTCGTATTTGAGCGGAAGCATGTATTTCTGCTTGAATTTCAGACTGAATAAGTCGAACAGATTCAGGCGGCGACTTCATCGAGCTTGTGTCACTGAGTAAGTTTGACACTACATCAAGATATGACTTCGTGGTTGTATCCCTACCCTCAATATGTGTTGCCTTCTCCTCTAGAATATGTGTTAGAGGGACAAACAATGGGTTCGTCTCACTATCATTGTGGCAGTTCTTCCTAGCAGCAGTGTTGTCATCCTGAAAGAGAAACAAGTAGGTAGATAACAGGTTTTGCATGTATAAGCATCAGCGCTGTCAATTCATCTCATTTCTTTGTCAGAAATAAAGAGACACGGTTTGAAATAGCATTAACATAATAGGCATTGTTCATAGTTAAGACGACAGGAAATGGCATTATGCAGGAGCGGCCAGCTTCACCAGACCACTAGATTACAGATCAAGAACACAAGCATAGATGTAGTTCTAAACAACGTATAAGCATCCATGGTGAGTGCACTGTCAATTTATACCATTTCAGATTGGTAAATAAAGAGACACGATTTAAATAACATTAATATAATATGGCATTGTTCATAGTTGAGACATAGCAGGATATGACATTGTGCTGTTGTTGGTAGTCTCACCACACCACTGGATTACAGATCAAGAACACAAGCATACACATAGTGCTAAAGAAGATTACTTGCTATGTTTAGTTTAATTTAAATGGTACGAATAAGGAACTAGATTGTACAACTAAAGACTGAAATTGAGAAGGACAAACTTATGTTTATGTATGTGGCACCCCGGCTCAGAGCAACCGCTTTACCATGCATTGCCAGCCCAGAGACCATGTCTTCTGGCAACACACAACATCTTGGTACAGAACACAACCGCTTTATTGATGCTAGCGGATCATAGTTCATATTACAACAGGTGGCGAGGCCAAGCGGCACACACGGTGCGGCTGAACAATATGTACATTATTTAGTGAACATAAAGGGGCCTCGATCATAACAACTACGCGGCAGCGGAACAACGTCGTAGCGGAACTCCATAGCACAGGGACACCGATGTGGACACGATCTAGACCCGGACAGCACTCCTTTCCAACGAGACTTTCCTGAAAGCTGGCATGACACGCCAGGTCAGTACATTGAATGTACTTGCAAGCTCACAACAAACATAAACATAATGACAAACAATATCATGATATTTAACCAATTGTTTTAATAATGCAACAACATATCATACATGTTGTGATCATGATCTCATGATATAAGTCCCTCGGACTTGCTTACCAACGGTGATCGCTCTCGGATCACAAACGGACCAATCTCATGGCCTTTGATCGGGTTACCTCGTGACCAAACGGTGATCCTTCCGGCGATCACAACCATGACCAACACTTGGTCTCCAATATCAAGATGGTTTAACCACCATCGTCTTCTCAACAGTGCGATGTTCATAACTTAGTGTGCAAATTAATTTAAACGTTGACCCATGGTGTGACCTACTTTCGAGCGTGTCCGTAACCGTGGACTCGGCTATCGATAGATTTAATACACTCTGCAGAGGTAGCGCACTGTACCCACACCACGGAACCCATGGCCTCGCACTCCCATTCGGGTGGACCAATGGCATTCCGAGGAAACCCCTCCATTGCCATGACACTCTCCCGGCCACTCCGACTCACTCCCCCCAGGGCTAGTCCTGGGTGGCCCCATGTCTACCAAAGACACCAATGGCCACCGTCGTGGCAAAACATAAACGGTCCCAAACGGGGACAAGGTGCCATAACAACAACGGGCACACAAGGTTATGTCTGCTTACCAAGCCAGGGTACCGCACGCCCATAACCTTCCCTCGTTGGAGGCACCGACCAGAGGCATGACAACGGACCGAATAAAAGCCTTCCCATAAAGGCAAATGTGGTTGCACTGGGAAAAACTCGATTCAGTGGCACCATGAACCGGTCAACGATATATTCAAGTTGAGTTATTATCAGGTTCAACTTAAAGTGGAAGTAACCGGTGTCATAATATGCCATGAAATGCAGCACTAACATATGCATCATACATCAACGGAAATAACTGGGTCAACTATATCCACACTAAGCATAGACATCAACAACTCATAACACTCCTCTGGTTATGATTAATCATCACTTTATACAGAATCTTTACTTAACAAATTTATCATTTTTCTCATCCAAGAAAATAACTCAAAATAATTACTTATGTCCATAACCATATTACTTCTTCATAACAAATATTACTTCTAGTTACTTAACCAACTTAGTTAGCTTCAAACTTCTGTAAACTAAGCATATCAACTTAAACAAGAAACCAACAAAATATAAATAATATTCAAGTGATTTAAATGCATGGATTAAACCATTAATTCAAGTTGAAAAAATCACAAATATTGTAACGGCACCATGAAAATGTTGCCGTGGCTTGCCTTAGTGCATATGAGGTTCACAAACCTCCTGGTGATCCTCAAGACAAGCTTCACCTTCAGAAAATAATTAAAAACACAAAAATAAAACATCAAGAACCCTTATGAAATTCACCAGAAAATCTAGATAGCAGAGAAAAATCTCATTTTTGGTGAGCTGCTAGATTTCCTCATAAAGAACACAATGCAAAAAGAATCAATTCATTTGGACTTATGGTTAAAAAGTTTTGGCTGTTTGAAGCTCTTTGGATAGAATTAAATTTGAATTTAACTAAAACAGAACTGAGGGGGGGGGGGTGACGTCGAAGGCGTAAACCTTGCGGGCCCCACCACTCGTATCGCTTCGCGTGCGTACTGAGTGGCTGACTAGCAGGCCCTACTAGTCAGGTGAGAGGGAGGGGGAGAGGGAAACAGAGGATGGCCCGGCTTCGCCGGAGCACACGCCGGCGAGGAGAGCTTCTTGGCCAGGACTGGAGGGAGGGATCGAAAGAGGAGACGGAGGCGCACCTGCCCATACCCGTAGGTTAGCTAGGGGTGGTCGGAGGGCGTCGGAAACGACCTCTCCAGCAGCGACAGGAAGCCGAGGTCGCCGGAGTTGAAGACGACGGCGACTAGGGGCGACACCAGGGGCTCCAACCGGGCGGAACGGCACCACCGAGGCACGGCGGAAGCCCTGGAAGGGTGGCCCGAGACTGGGAGGGGCTGGAGCTGCGAAGACGACCCAAGGAGATCGCCGGCGAGGTCGAGCTCGGGGATGGCGGCCCGCGGCCTGCCCGGCCGGGCTACGGCTTTCTACGAGATTGTGGAGTGTGTGGGAGGAGTGGATGATGCTCGAGGAGGCTGGGGAGGGCTCTATTTATAGCCGAGCGGCGAGAGGGGATCGGGCTCCGCCGGAGGACACCTGGAACGACGCCCGGCGACGAACGACGTCAGTGAGCGAGGGGGAAGGCGACGCAGCTCACGCGGGAACTGTCGGCGAGCGGAGACGAGCACAGGGTCGAGAGGGTGGCGACGAACACAGTGCGCAGCTCACTATTGCGTTGGCCGGACTGCGCCCGTGCTCGCTGCGGCGAGCTCCGCCGTCGGCGAGCGCCAGGAAGGAGTTAAGAAGGTCGGGACGAAGATCATGGCGAAGTTTGGCAAGGTTTGGCAGTCGGGGAAGCAAGCACGGGCGCAATAGAGCGCTCGGCGGCACTCAGAGCGCGGCGACATGCAGGTTGGCATCGTCCACACGCGTGATCACCGCGTGAACTCTGACCTCAGGCCGACCTAAGCCCAAAATTCATGTCTGGCGTGTAGTTCGTGGTAGATTGAGAGGTTACCACGCTTTGGTTTGAGCTCAGACGCAGTAGAATGGATTTCAACTTCCTGGTATGTTTCTGGTCAGTAACTTTGAGGGCTTACTGTGGTCAAACTACTGAGAGTTGGGAGCTGGGCTTTGGAGGTTAGTAATCACCTACTAAGGTGATGATGCACAAGAAAAATCAGCCACAATAGAGCAAGTAAAATGGTAGTTGCTGAAGAAACTACCATTTCTGTCCATAACAGAAAATATTTTCTGTAGCAAAAATATTCCAAAACGTTATGAAATATTTTTGCTCAAGAAGGTGCCCTAGGGTTCAAAGAATATTTGGGAATTTTCTCAGATTTTTGTGGGCAAGAAAAATTGGGGTTGCTTTGGAGCACATTGAGCTAGCTAGGGTTTAAGAGAGGGAAATGAATATTTTTCATTTAAGAAAAATATTCAAAATATTATTTTGAGGTGAACCAGAGAGGAAATGATAGTTAGAGAGGGAAATGAGGCACTTGGGTGAAAGTCAAGGGGTACCCAAGTGTTTAAGTCCATCTGAAAAGATTCAAAACTCCAAATATAAAAATCAAACCAACTGAAAATCAGGCAAAGAGAAGAGTGCAAAAAATCAGGTTGTCACAAACCTCCCCCACTTAGGATGAATCTCGTCCTCGAGATTCGGTTTCTTGGGAAAACCATTCTGGATAATGTCCCTTTAGAAATTCTTCTTGTTCCCAAGTCGACTTTGCCTCTGTGTGATGCTCCCACTGAACTTTGTAAAACTTCCTTGCTTTACTACGAGTGAACCTATCCATCTGATCCAAAATTCTGACCGGTCTCTCTTCATATGTTAAATCCTTTGCCAACTCTATCTCAGTCATAGCAGTCGTTTTCTCAGGCGGTGATAAGCATCGCCTCAACTGTGAAACATGAAACACATTGTGCACTTCCGACAATTCGGGGGGTAGTTCCAACTGATATGCAACAGTACCCACTCTGGACATGACTAGAAATGGACCAATAAATCTGGGTGCCAACTTTCCACGAGTCTGGAATCTCTTGACTCCTTTCATAGGAGTGACTCGGAGGTATACGTGTTCTCCGGGTTCAAAACTGATCTGCCGGTGCTTTGCATCATAATAACTCTTTTGTCGCGATTTGGCCAATTGCAATCTGTCTCGGATTTCCTTGACTTGCTTCTCAGCTTCCATCATGAGATCCGTTCCGAAAATACGGCTATCCCCAGTTTGAGACCAATTTAAAGGAGTGCGGCACTTACGACCATACAAAGCCTCATACGGTGACATCTTTAGACTGGTCTGGAAGCTGTTGTTGTATGAGAACTCGGCATACGGCAGTCAGTCTTCCCATTTAGATCCTTGGGCCAAAGCACAGGCTCGTAGCATATCTTCAACTATTTGGTTTACCCGCTCAGTCTGTCCATCAGTCTGAGGATGATAAGCGGTACTATATTTTAGCGCTGTCCCCAAGGCTTGATGGAGACAGGACCAGAACGTGGAAGTAAAAAGTGACCCCCGGTCAGAAGTAATTGTTCAGGGTACTCCATGCAGACTGACTATTCTGGATACATACAGTTGTGTAAGTTGATCTGCTCGATATGTGGTTCTGATCGGGATAAAGTGAGCTACCTTGGTTAGGGTGTCCACGATGACCCAGATTGCATCATAGCCTCGCTGAGTCTTAGGTAGCCCGGTGACAAAATCCATGCAGACATCATCCCATTTCCATAGTGAAACTAGCAGCGGTTGGAGAAGTCCGGCGGGCTTCTGATGCTCTGCCTTCACCTTGTTGCATATGTCGCAACAGGCCACAAAATAGGCAATGTCTTTCTTCATTCCATCCCACCAGAATATTTGTCGAAGGTCTTCATACACTTTTGTTCCTCCAGGGTGAACAGAATAAGAAGATTCATGTGCTTCCGACATGATTTTCTTCTTTAAATCTGCCTGACCGGGTACACAAATCCTTCCATTGAATCGGAGGGTACCAAATTGATCCTTAGAAAAATCTGAAATCTGTCCTGCTATCGTATGTTTGGCACATTTCTGCAGGACGGTGTCAGCTGGCTGGGCCTTGAGGATCTCTTCCTCAAGTGTAGGTGCAACTTCCAAAATATTAGCAAGACCCGCATCAACGATGACCAGGTTGGGCTGAGCAATCTCCTCTTGAAGTTCAGGAGGAAAGGATTTCATTATGACATTCAGGCGGACAGGCTTTCGACTGAGTGCATCGGCAACCACGTTGGCCTTACCCGGGTGGTAATTTATTCCAAGATCATAATCCTTGAATAACTCAAGCCATCTTCGTTGACGGAGATTTAAATCTGGCTGAGTAAATATATACTTGAGACTTTTGTGGTCGGTAAAAATTTGGCACCTCTTCCCGTTGAGGTAGTGTCTCCAAACTTTTAGAGCATGAACCACCGCGGCAATTCCAGATCATGAGTAGGATAATTTCCCTCGTGGGGGCGTAGCTATCGCGATGCATATGCTACCACCTTGCCGTCTTGCATAAGTACGCATCCAAGGCCTTGTCTGGAGGCGTCGAAGTACACATCAAAACTGCGGTAGATATCTAGAAGAGTCAACACAGGTGCGGTCGTCAGCCATATCTTTAGCTCATTGAAACTTTTCTCACAGTCCTCAGTCCATTCAAACTTCTTATCCTTCTTGAGCAGTTCCGTCATGGGTTTAGCAATCTTGGAAAACCCTTCAATGAAACGACGGTAGTATCCGGCTAATCCAAGAAAACTCCAGATTTGTGATACGGTGGTGGGTGGCAACCAATCGAGCACATCCTTTACTTTGCTCGGGTCCACGGCTATACCTTCGGCGGATAGCACGTGTCCAAGAAATCCAACTTGCTTGAGCGAAAACTCGCATTTACTGAATTTGGCGTATAGCTGATGGTCACCGAGTCGTTGTAGCACTGCTCGGAGGTGTGCTTTGTGCTCTTCTTCACTTTTTTAGTATATAAGTATGTCATCGATAAAGACTACCACAAATTTATCGAGGAAGTCCATGAATACTTTTTTCATCATATGCATGAAGAAGGTAGGAGCATTGGTGAGACCAAAGGACATAACTGTATATTCATAAAGACCGTACCGAGTAGTGAATGCGGTCTTAGGAATATCTTCCTTCTTAATCTTGAGTTGATGATATCCTATCCTTAAATCAATCTTGGAGAATACCTTGGCCCCGCTGAGCTGATCAAACAAGTCATCAATCCTGGGCAATGGATATTTATTTTTGAGGGTGACATCATTCAGCTGACAGTAATCCACACACATGCGGAGGCTGCCATCCTTCTTATCCACGAAGATAGCAGGTGATCCCCATGGTGAAGAGCTGGGACGGATATATCCTTTCTGGAGCATTTCATCAAGCTGTTTCTATAGCTCCACTAATTCTGACGAGGGCATCCGGTAATACTTCTTGTATAACGGTGCGGTTCCGGGCACAAGATCTATTGCAAACTCAAGCTCTCGATCAGGTGGCATGCCTGGCAGTTCTTCTGGAAATACATCCGGATACTCACTGACCACAGGAATTAATTCCAACTCACCAGCCCTAGCGGTGAAAACCATTTCTTTCTTTGGTATGCTTCTGCGAGCATAGAATTTGGTAGTCTGCCCCTCTTGACTGGTCAAAGTGACTTCGCGGGTCGCGCAGTTTATGCATACTTGATATTTGGTCAACCAATTCATACCCAAGATAACATCCAACTTTACAGACTCAATGATTATCAAGCAAGTTGGAAAACGGGCTCCGTTGATATTGATTTCCAGATTACGGCAGACCAGATTGCTCCTGATTAACGATCCCGGGGATTGTACCAGCATATTCTTGCCCAAAAGCGAACAAGGAAATTTGTTTTGGGCAACAAAACTCCGCGAAATAAAAGGGTGGGAAGCCCCAGAGTCAAATAAAATTACGGCAGGTATGTTATTAACGGAAAACATACCAATGACGACTTCGGGGTTCCGTTGGGCTTCATCTGCGGAGAGGTGATGAACGTGCCTATCGATGTTTTGCTCGGTAGGGCATGACTCCATAAAGTTGACTTGTGGCCTGAATAGGGCATTTGCCTTGCCATTCTTGGGACACTGTCTGGCATAATGTCCGGTTTGCCCACAACTGAAACAAGAATTGTTGCGCTGGCACTCTTCTCGTACCGGGTTGGTCACGACATTCTTGACTTGTGTGGTGGTCTTGTTAACATTCTGTTGCCAATTGGGCTTGTATTCCACCTGAGTATGCTGCCAGGTACGAGCCTTTTGCACTGGCTGCCCTTCCTTCCTTGGCTCAAACTTGCGCTTATGATCGTTATTGGCAGGCCTATTATCTGATATGAGCTTGTGCTCCCTTTCAGCAATGAAAGCCTTGTTTACCAGAGTTTGGAAATCTGGGAAATCCAACATACTGAGGGTACATCAGAGTTGCGGGTTTAATCCCTCAAGAAATCTATCAATCTTTCTTTCTTCGGTGGCCACGTCATAAAGGGAGTAATGGGCCAAATGATTGAACTTTTGCAAATATTCACCCACAGACTGATTTCCTTGAAGGAGCGCAAGAAATTCACGCTTCTTAACCTTCATAATTCCAGTAGGAATATGATATTTCCGGAACTGATCCTTGAATTTTACCCAGGTGATTTCTTCATCAGCAGGCCACATGGCTTTTGCGTTTTCCCACCATATGGTAGCAGTGCCTTCAAGATAATGGGTCGCAAATGGAACTTTATCACCTTCTTCAGTACGAGCAATCTCGAGCTTCCACTCAATGATTCGCAACCAATCGTCTGCATCCAAGGGGTCAATAACCTGACTGAAACTGGGAGGTTTGGTTCTTTGAAAATCTGACAGCTTGGAGTGATGACCGTTCTGATTTCCATTTTGTCCAACCACAGCTTGCACACTCCTTAATATTTCAATCAGATCATTATTCCTTCTTTCCTCAAACATACGCAGAATTTGCTCGGTGGATGGCGGATTTGGCGGTGGAGGCGGTGGTGGAGCGTACGGCTCGGGGGAGCGTCCTGCCTGTCGTGCAGAATGACGAACAGGAGTATCCTCATGAGCGTTGCTACTGCTGCCTCCCCGCGTCATCCTATTGTGAATTTTTCCCAAGACAGCGCAACTGAGATGAGAAACATCCAAAAATAAATTGGGGAAAAGACAGCAACAAATCCCGAGAGAAAACAAAATAGCGAAGAAAATGCGATGAATAAAATAGAGTTCCAACATAATTATACATAGACTCATACATGAAAGATAAACAACATGCCAGGTTCAACTACTCTCATACAGGAAACGGAACATCATGACTCGTACGACTACATCCGTACATCATCCTGACAACTGCGGATACTTAGAAACTCTACTGCTCTGCTGGTGCTGCGGGGTCCTCTCAAAGCGGACTCGGATCCTGAACTGACGAGGTTAACTGAAACCTCCGGGTTAAAGCACTACTAGGAAAAGGCCTACTAATGGCGCACCTAATTTGGCCATTAATGGCGCATTAGTGGTGCGCCATTAGTACCACGCCATTAGTATATTTTACTAATGGCGCACCACTGGTGCGCCATTAGTATCTGGTATACTAATGGCGCACCCCAAATGCACCATTAGTATATACAACAGTGCGCCATTAGTATGCCTCCCAGGGGGCCATGTATACCCAGGTGCTTTCGCATACTAATGGCGCACAACAACAGGATGCGCCATTAGTAACTTCGGCATACTAATGGCGCACTGTTTAGTGATGCGCCATTAGTATCCTTTGGCATACTAATGGCGCACTATGATGTGATGCGCCATTAGTATGAATATTAGGTTTTTTTTAATTTTCTGTTTTTGCACAGGTTACAAAATGTATAATTGGACAAAATATAGACAGCACACATCAACAACAGATTCATCGAATACAATAGAAGATTAGTCTCTGAATACAATTCATCATTTTAGTCTCCGAATACAATTCATCATATTAGTCTCCGAATTGAAAAGACCGAACAAAGATAGAACATTATATTACAAGTCTCGAGACCGCGAGTTTGTCTTCACATTACAAGTCGATATCGATCATCTAAACTACCATCACATAGAAGAGAGCTGCGGTCATCATGATGAAACTCGTCTTCATCCGGTTCCTCCAACGCTCCCTCCCCTCTCCCGCTAGATAGCGTGCGTATCTAGATTCGGCCTCGGCCCTAGTGGCGTACCCTTTGTAACTGTTATCGCTGAATCGGTGAACCTGTCTCCGACACTCCTCCCAGTCGTCGTGACTCCGGGAACCTTACCCTTGTACACGACATACCACGGCATCGCTATGCAGTAGCCAAACGAAACGTTAGTACCAATTCACAGACAATACATAAGCAATATATAAGTATGCAACAGAACAATCGAAAGAGAAAAGCAAGACATTAATAGCATCGATTACATCTAAGTTGAACGACTCTCGAAACCAAAGAGACATACTACAAGTTCATTAAAGTTTAATTACAACATGAGCCAATCGATGTTTCAGAACTAGACACAGCATCACTGCTTTCGACTCGACTCAAGGGACCGGAGCGTGGATGAAGCCGCCGTCTATCGTGGGAGTCATGAAACAACGGGCGTTGTCAGCCTGCATTTGTAGGATTGTGTCGATGTCACTGTTGGACGGTTGATTTCTGAGGTAGAACTGCCTCGAGGTACGAAGGACATCTTGATGGATGATTTCCGCAAACTCCGACTGGATGCGAAAGAATTCTTGTCTGATGTCCGCGTCCTGGATTGCCGACACGCTCGCGGCCCAATCTTTTAGTCTACTCGGTAGCAGAAGTTGATGATGGTCCCGTACGATCGCCCGCATGTGATGGATGGCGTAGTAGGCACCCTTCTGACCGCCAGGCGGTTGCTTGACGCAGCAGAACGTCGTATTGTGGGAGAACACGTGCTTGCCGTACTTACGAATAGGCCTGGTGAAGGTGCCTCCAGATTTGACGTAGCCGGGGAGAACATCATCAAGAACCTTCTTGACATTTGTGTAGTCTACGTTCGACTGACGGTCCGGGTCGAAATACGTGGCCATGGAATATTTGGGGCTTAGGAGGATGAGCGTGCAATGTGTGTCACTGCAGAAAACACGGAATGTTAAAAGAAAAACGATCGAAATCTAATAATTCATATGTTACGGGGCGGTTGAGGGGAGGAGTTACTCGGGAAAGTAAGGCACGAGGAAGTTATCCTTATCTTGGTTTGCCGGAATGACGCCTTCGAGGTAAGAACTCGCGACTTGCCGATCCCCAGCGCTGCCCAAGATCTTGGCACGCATGTAGAAGGGGTCGACTATCACGATGTCCGGGGTCTTGTCGCGAATGATCCGCATCTCCATACTCAGTGAAAATAGCCGAACGAAGGTGTAGTGCAGCGGATGAAGGTTCAACATAGCGTGGATGTCATCAAACCGCAGGACGATCGTACCCCTGATGGAGTTATCCACAAAGCCCTTGCCCTCTGGCACCTTGGCCGCGAAAACCGGGTATGCCACATCCTTCTCTCCGAGACGCCGCTTCTCCAAACAAAGAACACTATCATGCAGACTCCGCATAGCACCAGTTGCAGCATCGAGCATATTTCTCGGTAGCATCGGCCTACCCGCCACAGGCACCCTCCTCGAGATATCCTCAGTTGAAGGTGGCCCGTCCTGAGCACGGATCGTACTCGGTGCCGGCTGGCCCGCACCCTTGTTAGTCTTTCTTTTGCGTGCCTTCTTCTTCTCCTGTAATGGGACCGAGTTCTGCTCACAGACCGCCTTCTTGAGTGTGTTGGGGCTGATCATATTTCGCAACTCGCCTATCTGAGGCTCGGTGAAGTCGGCAGCTGGAGGCGTCTCCTGAGAGCTGAACTGCAGACGACGCCTATTGCAACTTGGCTTCTCCGCGGTACCAGCTAGATCGCACACGTCTTTTGTTGGGTTGGGTTCTTGAGAAGGAGGCCCCATGAAGTCGCCACCGTACCCATGATCGGCAAAGTACTGATCGACGTTGGCAAATGTATCGTCGTCGTCGTCGTTCTGATCCTGTGCCATATGCATCTTTGGATCCAGTGGCATAGGGATGTCCGGCACCGTTGCGGCGGTCTTGCCATGGGGCCGACTTGGCGCCGGCACGACTGGCGGTGTTGTCTTTGGGGTGGTGTCCCCCGCCCCCAAACGAATCTGGCTCTTCGGCCAAAGCAGGGGCCAGCTCAGGCAGGCGCTGAGGGTCATCACGTCATCATCGTCGGCCCCGATGGGTCGAATCGGAGGTAACAAGTCGTCGCAGCCTGGCAGCACCCGAACCAGTTGAACCCTAAACAAGTTGGGTGGCATCTGGGTACCGTGGAACAAGGGGTTGCCCGGTTGAACGATTTTGCCCTTGGCGACATCGACCAACTCGTTGTTCACGAAGTGCAGGAGAGTGCACGGAACGTCGGCGGTGCCCTGCGAAAACATGTAGGGCGTTAGGGATGCCCAGTCAAAGGCAAGGAGATGAAGTCCTCGGCCGAGAGAGGCTTAATTAGTTACCGTGATGATGGCGTCGAGCTCGGCTAATGTCAAGGCACCGCCAACGGCGGGCGTGCAGTTGACGGAGGGGCCGCTTGCTGCAGAGGTGCCGGCCGGCGTACACCCGGGTGCATTAAGCTCCCGTGCCGGCGTCGGAGACACCAATGCCGCCTCCGCCGGAGACACCAATGGCCCCGCCATCGCGTTCTGCGAGTTGCTGGCCGCGAAGCTAGGAATCGGGGGCGGCCCCTGTTGGCCGCCCGCAATCCACGCACTAATCCCCTGGATCAAGGTAGGCACAATGGCGGTGATCGTCGCTCCGAGTTGTTGTTGCACTTGCTCTTGGACAATCTCCGGAATCCGCGCCACCTGTGCCCTGAGTTCTTGAACCTCGCGCGCCTGGCTTTCCGAGCTGGTCTTTTTTCCTTTCGCCCACCAGTGTTATAGTATGACGACCATTTTGTCGACAAGCCTTTGCCAGCCACACGACCAGCTGACGTCGGCTTACTGAGCTTATCCTTGTTCTTCATTACATTCAACGCCCTATTTAGAGTGGTGTCCCAAGGGTTGCTCTTAGTCGACCCCGCGCTACTGCTTTCAGTCGCCTGCGGAAGGAATGTGAACCATTTAGAAATTGGCTTCATTAATTAGAATGCAACCATATGGAGCTAATTACGCGGGGGTGTATTCCTTACCAGAACAAGCTCAAGCGCCCTGGTCTTCGGATCCGTGGTAAGCTCCTTTGTTTTCGGGTCCTTCTTGTACCGGGCCCTCACTACTGGAATCAGCTAATTTGCCATCTGCCAGCTCTTTGCCGTCTGCTAGCTGACGGCAAAGAAGCTCTTTGCCATCAGCTACACATAAACAGACGGCAAAGAAAAGGCTGACGGCAAAGAAGCTCTTTGCCATCTGCCAGCTCTTTGCCGTCTGCCAGCGGACGGCAAAGAGTGTGGTGGCCCCCACCCCCCGCTCGTTTGAAAAAATCCTAACGGCCCACCTCTTTGCCGTCCGCTAGCGGACGGCAAAGAGGCAGAAAGGCGGACGGCAAAGGCTGGCGGACGGCAAAGAGGGCACTTGCCTAACGGCAGGTACCCCCCGCCCGTTACTCACTTCGTCCTCGCCTCGCCCTTCTCCTCCCACCCCGCCGCCGCCGCCGCCCGCCGCGCGCCGCCGCCCCGTCGCCCCCGCCGCCCAGTCGCCCCCGCCGCCCAGTCGCCCCGCCGCCCCACCGCCCCGTCGCCCTCCCACCCCGGCCCCCGCCGCCCCGCGCCCCACCGCCGCCACGGCCCCCCGCCGCCCCGCGCCCCCCGCCGCCTCCTCCACTGCCCCGCCCCGGCCCCAGGCCCCCCATCCCCCCCGCCGCCCCGGCCCCCCACCGGCCGGGCCCCCGCCGACCCTCCTCCTCCACCGCCCCGCCCCGGCCCCCCGCCGGCCGGGCCCCCGCCGCCCCGCCTCCTCCACCGCCCCGCCCCGGCCCTCCGTCGCCGGCCCCGCCCCGGCCCTCCGTCGCCGGCCCCGCCCCGGCCCTCCCCCACAGTGAGCCCCTCCTCCCTTTTTTTCTATTTTTTTGTTTTTTTTCTGTTTTTTTGTTTTTTTTTGTTTAAGTTTAGGTTTAATTAGTTTAGTTTTAATTAGTTTAGGTTTTTAGTTTAGGTTAGTTTAGGTTTAGGTTAAGTAGAAGGGGGAAGAAGAAGAAGAAGAAGAAGAAGAAGAGGAGGAGGAGGAGGAGGAGGAGGAGGAGAAGAAGAAGAAGAAGAAGAAGAAGAAGAGGAGGAGGAGGAGGAGGAGGAGAAAGAAGAAGAAGAAGAAGAAGAAGAAGAAGAAGAAGAAGAAGAGGAGGAGGAGACACCCCGAAGCCCCGACCCCGAAACAGCACCCCGACCCCGACACGGCACCCCGACACCGACACGGCACCCGGACACCTACACGACACCCCGACCCCCGACACGACACCCCCGACACCCCGACCCCGAGAACCCGACCCCGACCCCGACCCCGACCCCGACACCCCGACCCCGAGCCTGACCCGACGCCCCGACCACGACACCGACACGGCACCCCGACCCCGACCCGGCACCCCGACCCCCGACACCGACACGACACCCCGACCCCCGACACGACACCCCCGACACCCCGACCCCGAGACCCCGACCCCGACCCCGACACCCCGACCCCGAGCCTGACCCGACACCCCGACCCCGACACCGACACGGCACCCCGACCCCGACCCGGCACCCCGACCCGACACACCGACCCCGAGACCCCGACCCCAACAAGGCACCCCGAGACCGACACGACACCCCGACCCCGACACGGCACCCCGAGAACGACACGACACCCCGACCCCCGACACGACACCCCCGACACCCCGACCCCGAGACCCCGACCCCGACCCCGACCCCGACACCCCGACCCCGAGCCTGACCCGACACCCCGACCCCGACACTGACACGACACCCCGACCCCGACCCGGCACCCCGACCCGACACCCAGACCCCGAGACCCCGACCCCGACACGGCACCCCGAGACCGACACGACACCCCGACCCCGACACGGCACCCCGAGACCGACACGACACCCCGACCCCCGACACGACACCCCGGACACCCCGACCCCGAGACCCCGACCCCAACCCCGACCTCGACCCCGACCTCGACACCCCGACCCCGAGCCTGACCCGACACCCCGACCCCGACACCGACACGGCACCCCGACGGGGTCATATATTTGTGAATTATTAGTTAGGTCATATATCTTTCGATTTTGTTATGAAAAACATCATATATAATTGTGTTGATCGGGTAGTTTTAAATGTGCAGTTGTTTCATCGCTGCGAGGTTTGGTGTTCGACGACCTCGCCGTGCGTTTGACGAGCTCTGCCCCTTCGTTCGTGGGTGAGCACAAATGACATGTCCTCGTCCCCCATTAATTATTTGATCTATTCCGATGAAACTTGATAGCTAGATATATATGTGTCTTGAACCATCAGTATGCGTAACCAATATGTGTCTCCCGTTCGAAAGCGTCATAGTTATAAATATGCATGCATTTGCATATTTATAACCTTGATTCTTTCGAATTGTCCAACGCTATCCATGGACAGCCCGAGTATGTTTAGATTGGGTTCGTTTTCCCATATGCTTTGCTCCGGATCTGACGCATAAATTTCATCAGTGCCTCCCCTGTTGTTCTCCGGGTACACATCCTCTCTGTTTATTGCAGAGACGTGTATCAGGAGAACAGCGGGGAGGTGCTGCCGAAATTTTGCGTAGGATCCGGGGCATAGCATGGGAAAATGAACCCAATCTAAACATACTCGGGTGGGATTAGGACCTATCATTACCTATTAGAGTGTAGGTTGCATGGACGTAATAAAATTGACAAAGTAGATCAACTGATGAATACATACATGGTGAATTTTATATATATATATATATATATATATATATATTTGTTGTGTGTCTAGTAGCTCTGAAAGTCAAGATGAGTGATCGTGCGTGGATGTACACTGGTCACACTGGTCAGAACAAATGGAGCACTGAATGGTTCACAAAAACCAAGGGGTTTGTGCGAGCCGCATTTGCAAATGGCCAGAGGAAAACCTGGTGCCCCTGTTTATGGTGCGGCAATTGGGAAAAGAGGACAGAGGCTGAAATGGGCAAACACCTGCAGAAGAGTGGTTTTACGCCCGATTATACGGTGTGGACATTTCATGGTGAGTCTGCCCAACGTGACCGAGCTGAGGTGGATCGTCGTCGCACCGACGAGCATGGTACCGGTATGGAAAACATGGTGCAAGACTTTGATGATGCTCGGGATTCGGACGAGGAGATGGAGGAATCTGCAAAGGCCTTCAATGAAATGTTGGAGTCTTCAAAACGTCCGCTCCATGAGCACACTGAGCTTTGTCAGTTGGATGCCATCTCACAAGTAATGGCTCTGAAGGCTCAGTTCAACTTGGGCAGAGAATACTACGATGCAATGATGACAGTATTTGGACGCTTTCTACCCAAAGGCCATGTATTCGGACAAAATCCTCCGTGCACTGAAGATGCCCTATGATAAGATACATGCCTGTGAGAAAGGATGTGTCTTGTTTAGGCTTGACTATGCGGACTTGAACTGTTGTCCCATTTGCAAGTCTTCCAGGTATGTTGTGGTAGACAACGGTATGGGTGAGAAGACACAGACCAAAATCCCCGTTAGTGTTCTTCGGTATATGCCAATCGTACCAAGACTTCAACGTCTTTTCATGGTCGAAGAGACGGCCAGACAGATGACATGGCACAAAACGGGCAAAAGAACCGAACTAGATGCAGATGGGAATCTGATGATTGTACACACATCGGATGGTGTTGCGTGGAAAAAGTTTGATGAATTACATGGTGACAAAGCGGCAGATCCGAGGCATCCTCGAGTCGGCATCAGCACGGATGGGTTCAGTGTGTTTGGTATGACAGCAGCCCAATACAGTTGTTGGCCCGTATTTGTCTTTCCACTCAATCTCCCCCCCCGGACAGATTATGCAAAGAAAGAACATTTTCCTGACGTTGATAATTCCAGGGCCCAACTATCCGGGGAAAAATATGAATGTGTACATGCAACCGCTTAAGGACGAATTGCAAGAAGCCTGGGATAATGGGTTCAAGACATACGATGCCAATAGCAAACGAAACTTCATAGTGCGTGTCTGGTACATGTACTCGACGCATGACTTGCCGGCGTATGCGCTATTCGTTGGCTGGTGTGTGCATGGAAGGTTCCCGTGCCCCACATGCAAGGGAGCTCTTGAGTTTCGTTGGCTTCAGGCCGGTCGCAAGTTTTCTTGCTTCGACATGCATAGAGAGTTCCTGAATCCTCGCCATAAGTTCAGGAAAGACAAGAAGAACTTCATCAGAGGTAGAGTTGTCAAAAACTCTGCACCACATGCATTGACAGGACAACAGACCCTGGATCAGTTAAACGCTCTCGAGCCAGATCCCGAGCGTCCAGGGTACTTCAAGGGGTATAATTCTAAGCACGCCTGGACTCACAAAACATGCTTATAGGATCTGCCTTACTTCAAAGACCTCCTTTGCCCACACAACATCGATGTGATGCACACTGAGAAGAATATCGCCGAGGCACTTTTTGGTACATTGTTCGGCATAGATGGGAAGTCAAAGGATAATACTAAGGCTAGAGTCAATCTGGAGGCGCTATGTGATAGGCCGTTACAAAACATGAAAGAACCGAAAGGAAAGCAGAACTGGACGAAGCCAAAGGCATGGTTCAATCTTGGAAGGCCGGCTATGAGGGAAATTATCTTGTGGGTGAAAATGCAGTTGATGTTCCCCGATGGGTATGCAGCGAATCTACAGAGGGGAGCCAGTCTTGATAAATTGAAGATATTTGGTCTCAAGAGTCATGATTGGCACATATGGATTGAGCGGGTAATGCCGGTGATGTTGCGTGGCTTCATCCCTGAGGATGAATGGCTAGTACTGGCAGAACTCAGCTATTTCTTCCATGTTCTTTGTGCGAAAGAACTATCGCCTGGCGTGCTAGAAGAAATGGAAGAGTTGGCGCCGGAGTTGATCTGCAAGTTAGAGAAGATCTTTCCACCGGGCTTCTTTAATCCAATGCAACATTTGATTTTGCATCTCCCGACCGAGGCAAGATTGGGGGGGCCCGTGCAAAATCGTTGGTGCTACCCAACTGAGAGGATGCAGAAGACGCTTCGACAAAAATGTAAAAATAAACGTAGAATTGAAGCATCGATGGCTGAGGCATTCATCACTGAGGAGGCGGCAAACTTCGTGACAGCACACTACGAAGCCAAAAATCGTCATTTGCATAATCCGCAGCCTCGGTACAATGCTGACGACCCTAAAAAGGGTGGATCCAACCTCAGCCTATTCAAAGGGAATCTCGCACCAGCCAGTGTTTCAAATCCAGTATCTTTGGATAACGAACAATGGCGGACCATTTCGTTGTATATCTTCAACAACCTGATAGAAGTGCGGCCGTACATCGAGTAAGTTCTCGGTACATAGTTTCGCAACTTCTATTTCCTTTGAAATGCTCTTATTCCTGGAGATATTTCATACAGTCGATACGTCGCCTTATTCTCGTATGGAGTGGTGATCCAAAAGGATTCTGTCGAAGAGTATGAGTTTCTCGCAAAGCAAGGTGGCGGCTATCCCGGTTTCATCTCTTGGTTTAAACAAACGGTAATTTCTATTAGACTTGTAGGCTAATTTGTAGGCGGCTATCCCGGTTTCATTCGCTAATTTGTGCGTAATGCAACAATCCTTTCATATTAAACTTGTAGGCTAATTCAGAGTCTATGGACGCCGAATTGAGACAAGTCGCTAATGGTTTTGACTATAAGGTCCGTTCATTTGACAAATACGACATCAACGGGTATCGCTTTCGTACCTATGGCAAAGAGCTATCTATGGCCGACCGAAAGTCTACAAATTGTTGTGTATCTGCTATCGGCGAAGGAGGTACCGAGTATTATGGGAGAGTTGAAGCAATTTATGAACTTCTATTCTATGGTGAAAACCCACCGAATGTCGTAGTCTTCAAATGTTATTGGTTTCAGCCGAAGGAGACTAGAAGAACTCATGAACATATAGGGCTAGTTGAAATCAACCAAAGCACCCATTTAGATGTTCCTGATGTCTATATTACGGCTCAACAGGCGACCCAAGTATTCTATCTACCGTGGGCCTGCCAAACTAATCCAAATCTGAAAGGTTCGGATGTCGTTTATGAAGTGCCGCCACGTGCTAGACTATCTCCCCCAAAGGAAGAGGATTATGAACCTCACATTAACCCAGACACATATGAAGGAGAATTCTTCCAAGAGACACGTCTTTCCAAAAAGCGTTTCAAGAACCACTATACTTCACCCCAAAACATTGAAGTAGACAGTGACAGTGAATCCGACATCACCGCAGAGGAGGAACAAGAAGAGCCGAAACAAGAAGAGGTTACTGCTGCGGATGACCTGTCATTGCTTGACCGATTACGTCAAGGTGGCCTTGCACATGTTGATGCCACTGAACCCTATGAGCCCGTCATTGATTATAGTGATGATGATGATTATGCATTTATTGATGATACTGATCGAGATTATTAGTAGTGTCAGGTATTAAATTTTTTTATGTTGTACTTGATGATGATACACTTAAGTGATACACATATTATTATTCATGTCGGTCTTTTTTTTATGTTGTACTAATTTCGTTTACTGTTTGTCATGGCAGGTGTTGAAAGATGGTGGGCGCGGGTCGGGAGCGCGCCAAGGCCCCTTCTTCCTCGGCGCGTGGTCTGAGGTCTTCGATTCCAGACGTACCTCTTAGCCGAGCGTTGCTGGACAGTATGTCCACACCGCCGGGCCCTTCTTCGTCCAGCGCGGTGCCCAGCAGGGGACGAGGTAGGAAGAGAGGAGGTGGGGCACGTGGTCGCGGGAGAGGAGGTAGGGTGACTGCTAGGGCGCCTTCCTCGCCGCCACCCCCAGCTGTTTCACCCGAGCACGTGACTGCTAGGGTGGACTCGTCCGAGGAGGAGGCTACACGGACTCCGGTCCACGAGCCTCCGGTCCACGGGTCTTGGGCCCACGAGCCTCGGGTCGACTGGCCTTCGGCCCACGAGAGTTCGGCCCATGAGACCCCGGAGGAGCACACGTCCGGATGGGGTACCTGGCCGGATCAGCCCGAGGAGCCGAGTGGCCATGCTGATGATGGCGGGGAGCCGACTGATCTTGAGGAGGAGGGTGGCACCGTCTACCAGCGTGGTGCTACACGGCTCCCGTCCGTGCCGGCGACCCGCGAGCAGAGGTGGTTGATCTTCCCTGATGGGGAGAGGTACGTAAGTGCATTTAATATTTTTGTACCTTCTGCATTCACGTTTCTTCAAATAACTAATGCGTTGGCCTTGTCATGCTGCAGGGGTTGGGACCACCATCATAGTGTCCGCCGGCCCAACTCCGTCCTTGGAGTTCTTTGCCGGCAAAACTTCCCGGGGTTTGTCACGTTGCCTGGTGAGGGTCGGCTTCCAGAGCTTGGGTTGAGCTGGGAGCACTACGTGGCTGCCCCGGCCCCGCCGGATGTCATTATCGACGGTGTCGTGTGCGACACGAGGGCAGACATGGTGATCAGGACGTTCTGGGTAATTTCTCCTTTACACATTTCAAAATCTTCAACTAGCTAGTTATTAATTGTACTAATCAATATTGTCTCATTTGATTGCAGACATTCTACAGGTGTGAGGAGGGATACGAGGAGGACTGCGCAAATGTTATCCAGAACGTCTGCAAGCGCCTACTCCAGAACTTACGGCACGAGGCTCGGGTGCAGGCTGTTCGAGACTACTACGCCTTGCGTGGTATCAAGAAGACCAAGCCGGCGTGCCGCGATAAGTTCCTGAGTAAGGAGCAGTACATGAAGGTAATTCTTAAGGCCTTCTACTTAAGTTCCTTCATTTAGTAATTCTTAGCCGTAGCGCTCAAGTTTCTATTTGCTAACTTAGGCGCCTCCGAGATGGTGTGCGGATCGGATGGATTGTTGGGAGGTGTTGGTCGATGAGTGGTGCTCACAAGAATGGCTAGCCCTCCACAACCAGGCCAAGGACAAACGTGCCCAAATGGAAGGTGTGCCACACCATCAAGGCAGCTCCAACTTAAATCAGTTCGGGCGCAACTGGGTATGTGGTTTGCTTCATGATTCATGCAATTCATTCATCATGCTAGCTTGAGCCCTTTAATTACTAATTTTCATTGTTTCTCTCTTTCAGGCACGCCACAATAAGGCGGATAAGGTGCCAGAGGTGTACGACCTGTATGCCATGGCCCACACTGGCTCTTACAAGAAAGTCAAGGCTTTCTCTCAGTCTGACCTCGATGATGCAAACAACTTCACCAACATCTCCTCCCACAACAAGCTCGTGAGATATAGAGATGAGGGGAAGGCGAGGAAAGGGGAGGACTTTAACCCGAGCCAGGGTCCCATTGATCCAGAGCTGGTGATGATATCTGGTGGCGGGAGGTCCCATGGCTCCATAGCCATTGGAGATGGACTTATCCGTTGTCCTAGCACTCTCCCGGAGATCAAGGCGCGCCAGTCGAGCTCCGCTCCTGAGATAAGGCCTCGTGAACGGCCAGTGCAACTCGCCATCAAGGTTAGTGATATGTACTCAGTTATCTTTCTCCATTACATTGTGTGCGCTTCCATCAATGATTACAAATGGTCATGTGAGTGGTGTTGCAGGCTGCTATACAGACTGAGAGAGATAGAACGGAGAAACTTCTGGCGGAGGCGGCGGAGAGGCAGCGGGAGATGGAGGAGAGGACGAGAAAGATGATGGAGGAGGAGAGGGCACGGAATGACATGCAGGCAAGGGCCATGTACGAGCTCCTTGTGGTAAGTTTCTTCTGCAGATTACTTGCTAGTCTTAACATTTGAGTCTCATTACTAACTAGTATGACTCTGTTCTGAAAACCAAATGTGTAGTCTGTGTGCGAGAAGTCCGGTCAGCCCGCTCCGCCGATGCCAGTGATTGCTCCTGGGAGCACGGTGAGTTTAGTTTGAATGGACATTACTTGGTAGTCTTAACATTTGAGTGTCGTAATGCTAATGAGACATTGGAAATGATCTTTGGTGCAGCTTAACTCCAGAAACGCATCGCACGATCCTTCTCCAGGTAGCGGCACTAGCCACCCCGCTCCTACACCTCCCTGATCACGGTAAGTTTCTCTAGTGTTTTGCTTAACAAATGCATAAAGACCTAGACTTAGCTTTATTTCCTCCAATATGCTTACCATAATGACCTAGAGTTAGCTTATTTTCCTCCAAAATGACCCATTTTACCTAGGTTAGCTTATAAATGATGCAGTTCATCCAAGTTAGCTCAAAAATGACCCATTTTACCTACATTAGCTCCTAAATGATCCATTTTACCTACATTAGCTTTAAAATGGCCCATTTCACCTAGGTTAACTCCAAAATGACCCATCTTACCTAGGTTATCTCATAAACGATCCATTTCAACTAATTTAGCTCATAAACGATCCATTTGACCTAAGTGAGCTAAAAAACGATCCATTTCACCTAAATTAGCTCTTAAATGATCCATTTCACCTAAGTTAGCTCAAAAAGATCCATTTCAACTAAATTAGCTCTAAAATGACCCATTTTACGTAGATGAGCTCCTAAATGATCCATTTTACCTATGTTAGCTTTTAAAATGACCCATTTCACCTAGGTTAGCTCCAAAATGACCCATTTCACCTTACTTAGCTCAAAAACGATGCCCTTCACCTTAGTTAGCTCATAAACGACCCATTTCAACTAAGTTAGCTCATAAATGATCCATTTCACTAAGTTAGCTCATAAACAACCCATTTCAACTTAGTTAGCTCATATATGATCCATTTCACCTAAGTTAGCTCATAAATGACATATACTTCTTGTTCTAGTCTTCTTCTTGTTCTAGTCACCTATTTCTAACTTTCTTATTTACCATTTTGCAGATTTCATTCACTTGATGGAAGCTAGCTTGCTATGATGGAGTGCTTGCTTTTCCTTTGATGAAACTTTGCATTGTATCTAGCTTGCTATCTTCATGACACTTTGCATTGTAATATATATATGGATGGAACAATGTGTATGGATGGAACTTCCTTATGTATGAACAATGTGTATGGATGAAACTGATGTGATATGTGATATGAAACTTATGTGCTAGATATGTGTTGGATATGTGCTGTATATGAAACTTATATATGTGGTATGTGCTGCAAATTGTGGGATTTAATAAAAAACAGAAAAAACAGACAATATGCAGGCTCTTTGCCGTCTGCCACCGACGGCAAAGAGCCTTTGCCGTCTGCCGCGGAGGGCAAAGAAGCCACGTGGCAGCCAACTGTGCTTCCTGGGAGCTGACCCATTTGGTCAGTTTGCCTACAGTGGCAGACGGCAAAGACTTTGCCGTCTGTGGCAGACGGCAAAGAACCTGCACTTTGCCATCAGTGGCAGACGGCAAAGAACCTGCCATCTAGTGACGTGTAGATGACATCATAAGGCGGACGGCAAAGACCAAAGGCTCTTTGCCGTCTGCGGCGAACGGCAAAGGTCTGCCGTTAGCCACTTAACGGACTGACAGCGCAATTATTGCCGTCCGCCCTCTTTGCCGTCCGCCGCAGACGGCAAAGAGCCTTTGCTGTCCGCCGCAGACGGCAAAGAGCCTTTGCCGTCCGCCGCCAGGAAGCAGACGGCAAAGCAGCTATTTACCGTAGCCTTCTTTGTCGGAGCCTTTTGCCGTCCGCGGCTGACGGCAAAGGTCTTTGCCG
Source organism: Aegilops tauschii subsp. strangulata (assembly GCF_002575655.3). Classification (NCBI taxonomy): domain Eukaryota; kingdom Viridiplantae; phylum Streptophyta; class Magnoliopsida; order Poales; family Poaceae; genus Aegilops; species Aegilops tauschii. Next base: position 285,534,753 of record NC_053039.3, read on the forward strand.
TCCGCCTTTCGAGCCTTTGCCGTCCGCCATGGCAGACGGCAAAGTAGCTGTTTCCTGTAGTGCCTGACAAAGTTCCTGGTCTGCTTGTCACCGTATTTATCGAAGAGGGGCGGTAGGCCTTGCTCGGCACGGTCCGCCTCCTCCTTGTCTCATATAGGCTCCGCCACTCTGTAACCGCCGGGACCGAGTGTGTGTTCCCCTAAGCTCAGCTCCCGCATTTCTTTCCCCCACTTACTTGATTCGGAGTTTGCGGTGCTCGAGCAATTGATCTTGAAGTCGTTGTAGTCATCTTCGGTGATCGAAGGATTTTTCTCCTTGATCTTCTCATAACTCTCACCTTTCTCGATCATTCTCTTCACATTGCTTTTCCAAGTAGACAGGGCCTTGCTCATCTTCGTGAGGGCAGCATTGTTCACTTTATTCCCTTTGAGGCTTGTGTTTTCGAATTCAGTGGGGAACTTGTATCGTTCGTGCAGCTTCGTGAAGAGGAGGTTGCGCAAATTCCCTCAGTCAGGATGCCTCAGGTTCTCGGTGTTGATCAAGACGGTGCTCCGGAGAATGCACCCGAGCTGAAGCGAGTACCCCTTGACTATTCGTTCAGGCGCCGTTGGATTCCCGTCAGAGTCCACTTCAGTAACTTCCTCCTTGAGGGTGCTGAGCACGGTCGGGCGCCGGTCCTTCCGTTGCCTCTTCGGTTGGCTGCCATCTGTGCGTGCGCCGCCATCATCAGTGGTGGCATCCTCGGCGGCACCATCAGTGGTGGCATCAGTGGGGTCATCCTCGGCGGTACCATCAGTGGTCTCAGGATCGGTGGGGAAGGCGGCGTCCTCATACAAGTGAGGTTGTTCCTCCATCTCCTGGGACAGCTTCCAGAATGCCTTGACGCCCGAACCCCCGGCCTCATCGTTGTTGGCCATGTTTCTCTCTAAATAGGAACAAAGTTTGGTCAAAAAGTTGGTTATTGTCAAGGAACAAGATCATGGTCTCATCATTTAGGGTTTGTCGACACCGAGGCATCCTAAAAGCTAAGCTTTTATCATTGAGGGTTTTTCGACGCCGAGGCACCCTAAAAGCCTAAGCTTTCATCATTTCGGTTTTTATCGACACCGAGGCACCCTAAAAGCCATGCATTAGTCACAAGTACGCCGGGGTACTTGATCCTACTTAATTAACTACTAAGATACCCCGGCCCATGCATTAGTCACAAGTACCCCATATGTCCTATTTTTAGCAAAGTCATGCTAAAATTCACGGAAAATTTCAGCATGACCTTTGCTGAAAATAGGACATATGGAGTACCCAAATTTTCCGGAACGGAAGTTAATCGACATTCTGGCAAACTCAAGGGCCTCTCGGGTGGACAAGGCAAAAAAGGCCTCCATCACAACATGGAAAATACATTGGCATGTGAAGAGGTGAAACAATATATGCATCTCCAAGCAGTATCATTCAACATTTTGGACAAAACACTACAAGCAACATGAGACACTGAAAACAATTGCTACCAATGAATCTACACTTCTATAACAAAATAAATCAGAAACTTAGTCTGTCATCATTATGCAGCCACCATTAGTTATTCCGTTATGTTAAAGCAGAAATAGAAAAATAGACTGAAAACACTAAAATCAGAAACAAATCCAACTGTACAGGCCAATGCATATAGGAAAAGTGAGGGGTTGAACTTCATTTTTTTCAGGTTTTCTTGGGTGTATGGGGTCTGCTCTAATTTGTTTTGAAAAGTGAACCTGCTGTACTGGCCAATGCATATAGGAAAACTGAACCTGCTGTACAGGCCAATGCATATAGGAAAATTAAGTCATGGAGAGTTGTTCATGATGTTCCTTGCCTTTTTTTGTGATACATAAGGTAAGGTTCAACAGCTTCAGAACTTTTTCTGTGATACAAATACTGCTTCAGTTTAAGAACATGTCTTAGTTTTGAATTCTCTTAGTGAAAACCTACTTCAGAGCATCAACACAAGTTGGGATACACAGCCAGACAGACGCACATGAACATAAATGGCTAGTTTAGGCTTGAACCGCATCATACAAAATAGAAGAACTTCACTACACAACTGAAACTCAATTAAGCTAGTTAAATGGAGTTCATCTACTCACTAGCAGTACTACTAACTGGCAGTACTTAAACAAGTTAAGCTACTCACTACAGTATTGGCTACTCACTTAAGCTAGAAGCTACAAGTTAAACACATTTTACCAAGATTGGCTACTGAAAGATTGGCTAATTTCATCCGAACTGTCAAACAGGTTTTGCAAGAAGCAGTCGTGTTTCCAACAAGCAGAAAACTAAAACATCCGTGACAGAAGTTTCATTTCTCAATATATATGTACCAACACATTAATGATTAATAAAAGTATAGATCGACTCCTCAAAATACTTGGGCCAGATGCTGCACCAGTGCTATAGAATGATCAAGGTATAGTGCCACAAGGTTTTAGCTTGACACGCGGAAGGGTGGATGATTTTTCAGTTGCTCATGCTTTTTACAAATTGTAGCTACTGTTTTTTATACCTAAACAAAATTGCCCTAGCTATATTTGCTACTGTTTTTATACCTAATTTTTTGCTACTGTTTTTTTAATTTGCTACTGCTTTTTTTTATTTGCTACTGTTTTTATACCTAAACAAAAATTCCCTAGCTATATTTGCTACTCTTTTTTTTATTTGCTACTGTTTTTATACCTAATTTTTTTGATACTGTTTTTAAAATTGCTACTATTCTTTTAAAATTGCTACTGCTTTTTATACCTAAACAAAATTACCCTAGCTATATTTGCTAATATTTTTTATTTGGTACTGTTTTTATACCTAATTTTTTTGGTACTGTTTTTTTAAACTGCTACTGTTTTTGCTACTACCCTAATTTCCTAAAAGATTTCTAACTTTGCTAACTGTGCTAGATTTGCCCTAAAAGTTACTGCCCTAACCCTAAAATTTGCAAACCCTACACCCTAAAATTTACAAAGGGGAAGGAGGAGGCCGGAGGGGGAGGGAGAGGTGGGGGCAGTACCTGAGGAGGCGGAGGAGGCCGGAGGGGACAAGGAGGAGGTCGGAGCGGCGCGGACGAGGAGGAGGGCGAGGACGAGGACGACGGGGCGGCGGCGTCGGGAGAGGAGAGGGGAAGGGGATCGAGGGCGATGTCGAGGGGCGAGGAGGAGGTCGGGGCAGCGGCGTCGGGAGAGGAGAGGGGAAGGGGCAGCGGCGTCGGGGCGTCGGGGCGGAGACGAGGACGACGGGGCGGCGTCGAGGCGGCGGGGCAGCGGCGTTGGGAGAGGAGAGGGGAAGGGGATCGAGGGCGAGGGCGAGGGAGAGAGCGGGGATAGGTTTGGGCCGGGGATAGGAGAGGGGAAGGGGATCGAGGGCGAGGGCACAATACTAATGGCGCACCACCCCTCGGTGCGCCATAAGTACATCCATACTAATGGCGCACCTCACCCTGGTGCGCCATTAGTATTTTTTTTTTGATTTCTGCTCGAGCCAACAGGTTATCTTCCACCTGACCTGATCCACACCAAGTTCCCTCTACTACCTCGACTGGTCAGCAGCCAGTTCTCACACCAGGAGGTCCTGGGTTCGATTCCCAGGCTCCACAATTTTTTTTATGCATTTAAAATGATGTTTGATATTTATTTGTGTTTAAATATGTTCAAACTTGTTTAAATCATAACAGTAATATTTTTTTATAAGACAGTAATAATTTTTTAAAAAATATCATCAAACAGTAATGCCGGTGGAGCGGGGGAGGGTGCGCGGGGTGCGGGGGGCCGGTGGACCGGGGGGTGCTCGGCGGCGAGGGGGACCGGATCTGGCGAGGTGGGATAGCAATCGAGATGGAGGGGGATCGAGATCGAGTGTCCATGAAATTTAAAAATATTCATGATAGTTCAAAAAGTGCCCATGAAATACAATCGAGAAATGAAGGCTACGATTTAAATACAATCGATCTTAGCTAGCTATCTGTTCACAATCTTCTTGCCCTTCTTTTTCGCAAATGGAGTTCTTCTGTGGAACGGGCGTCCTTTAGGTAGGGTGGTCCTGCTTCTTCTTGTGGTGTATGCTGCTACTTCATCATCGTAGTCATGTTCGATTCTCGGGTCGCTGTACTTGTCGAAGTCTTGCTCATTGGCTACTCCATCCATTCCGATGATCTTCCTTTTGCCTCTCCTGACGACAACACGACTGGGCTTTGACGGGTCGGTAATGAAGAAGCATTGGTCCACTTGGGAAGCCAGTACCCATGGCTCCTTTTTCGCGGTGACGTTTGCGCCTGCGGTCTTGGATTTCGCTTCGGGTATAACCATGGTGGTGAAATACCGGTCTTCTTTTAGGACGCTCTTGGCCCATCTGACACGGAACATCGGGACCTTCTCTCCAGCGTAGCTCAGCTCCCAGATCTCCTCGATCCTTCCGTAGTATCTGTCCTTGTCGTTACCGGTGTAGGATTCCATCGTTACCCCGGAGTTCTGATAACCATTGCTCTTCATGTCCTTGGCCTCGGTGTAGAATGTGTAGCCGTTGATATCGTACGCCTCATAGGTCATCAGGTTGTGCTCGGCGCCCTGTGACAAGGCGAATATGAGTTGTTCTTCCGCGGAAGAATCCTCATGTAAAGGGTACGACAGAAGCTTCTGCTTGAACCAACGCATGAAACATGAGTTGTGCTCTTTGAGTATATCTCCGTCCGTCCTCTGTTGGCCTCGGTCATTGTACGTCTTCTTAATAAAGGTTTTGTGCTCTACCACCCAAGGATCGACCACGTCTATGTGTTGTAGCGTGACTAGGTTTGCTCTTTCAAAGTCGGCGAGTCGACCCTCGAAGTCGACATGCATTTCGCGGCGACCCTGACGGTGACCCCATCCAGCGAGCCTGCCGAGGTGCCTGTTGACGGGCAGACCAACGGGGTTCTTGATGCCTAGATAATTCGTGCAGTAGGAGATGCACTCTTCGGTCAGAAAGCCCCTGGCTATGCTTCCCTCTGGACGTGACATGTTGCGAACATATCCTTTGATGACACCATTCATCCTTTCGAACGGCATCATGCTGTGCAGGAACGTCGGCCCGAGTTGGACGATGTCGTCCACGATATGGACCAGCAGATGCACCATAACGTCGAAGAATGCGGGCGGGAAGTACATCTCAAGCTCGCATAGTATCACCACGATCTCTTCCTGTAGCCTTCTGAGTTGCCTCACGCCAACAGACTTCCGAGAGATGACGTCGAAAAAGTTGCATAGGCCAAATAGCGTTTCACGGACGTGCGCGTCCATGATCCCACGGATTGCAACTGGAAGTATCTGCGTCATCAGCACGTGACAGTCGTGAGACTTCATCCCGCTGAACTTCAGCTTCGCTAGGTCTAGGTATCTGCTTATCTTCCCCGCGTAACCGTAAGGAAGTTTTACTCCTACGAGGCAGGTGAAAAACTGCTCGATCTCCTCCTGACTTAGAGTGAAGCACACGGGAGGGTAGTCATTTCCGGTCTTCTTGGCCTTTTTGCCTTTGCGACGACTTTCCGTGTCCTGCTTCGCCTCATCATCATCATCATCATCATATATAGCGTGAAGCTCCTGCCTGATGCCCATTGATTTCAAGTCTGCCCTTGCTTTCGGCCCATCTTTGGTCCTCTCTGGCATGTTGAGCAGGGTACCAAGCAGACTCTCGCACACGTTCTTCGTGATATGCATGACATCAAGGCTGTGAGGCACACGGTGGATCTTCCAGTATGGCAAGTCCCAGAAAACAGACCTTGTTTTCCATACCTTCAGCAGCGGCTCTGGCGCCTTTCGCTTCTTTCCCGGATCTGGCGCCTTTTGCTTCTTTCCCGGCAGTGGGCAGTCTTTCCAATTTTTCAACAGCTCGTCTATTTCCTCGCCGCTCCTCGTACGCGGGCGTCCTCGGGGTTCGGTTTCACCATCGAATAGATCCTTGCGTTTTCTCCACGGGTCATCGTCGCGAAGCCACCTTCGATGTCCCATGAACACGGTTTTCGAAGACCCGGGATCTCTATCTAGCTGGCGATACGTTGTGTCATCCATGCACCTGACGCATCCAGAAAATCCGTGGACCACCTGCCCCGCGACATATCCGTAACCGAGATAGTCGTGCACCGTCGTGAGCAGCGCGGCTCTCATAGGGAAATATTCTTTCTCTGCGGCGTCCCACGTATTGGCTGGCGTTTTCCACAGCGTGTCAAGCTCCTCTTTCAGCAGCCCCAGATACAGATTGATGTCGTTCCCTGGTTGTTTCGGTCCTTCAATTAGCATACTCATGTGAATGTACTTCCTCTTCATGCACAACCAGGGGGGAAGGTTGTACATCCACACAAACACAGGCCAGGTGCTATGTGTGCTTCTCTGGCTGCCAAACGGATTGACTCCATCGGTGCTCGTGCCCAGCACGATGTTCCTTGGATCGTTCCCAAATTCTAGGTCTTCGAAGTTCAACGCTTGCCACTGGCTCGCATCCTTAGGGTGACTCAGCATCTTGTCTTTTTATCTATCTCCGGATCATTTGCGTCATCTTCTCGCTTCTTCTCCTCCCTATCCGCGTGCCAACGCAGGAGCTTTGCTACCTTAGGGTCCGCGAAATACCGCTGCAGACGAGGAGTGATCGGAAAGTACCACACCACTTTTCGAGGAGCTTTCTTCCTCTTCTTGTATCGAGTGACGCCGCACACCGGACATATGGTAGACTCCGCGTGCTCGTCCCGATAAATGATGCAATTGTTCATGCACACATGGTATTTCACGTGCGGTAAATCCAGAGGACACATGATTTTCTTCGCCTCCTCCAAACTGGTCGGGCACTTGTTCCCCTTGGGAAGACGTTCGTGCCAGAATGACATGTTCTCGTCGAAGCATGCGTCGGTCATTTTGTGTTTTACCTTCATCTCCAGAGCCGTGAGCGTTACTTTCAGGCGGGTATCCTCGGGCCTGCATCCTTCATACAATGGAGTAACCGCGTCTAACTCAAGTTGATCCATCTTGGCTTTCTCTCAGGCGGCAGCTCTTGCGTTATCCGTCTGCTTGAGAAGCAGCTCTTGAATATGAGGGTCCTGCACCCAGCCCATCGATGGTCCAGCGTCGTCTGCTCCGCCGGCATCATCATCTTCATGATCATGCCCGTCGTCTGCTCCGGCATCTTCCTCATCATCATGTCCTGCATCTTCTACATGATGACTGTGTACAGCATCACCGTCGTGATCATCTCCTGGGGATTCTTCGTCTTCTTGCCCGCCCGAGCCGCGGTGGTTGTCTTGCTGCCCTTACTCATTTCTTGCCCGGCCCCCATGGACGACTTCGTAGTCATCTTCATCACCTTGCCACCGATAGCCATCCATGAAACCACGCAAGAGCAGGTGGTCCCACACCTGCCCGGATTCCGGGTCCGCAATAAGGCTCTTCAGCTTGCATCTTCGACACGGACATCTTATCTCCGTCTCGTTCTTTTGAAGCATCTCGGCCTTCGCGGACCTCAAAAACCTATTCACGATGCCTTCGGTCATCATGCGGACCATGGTCGCCTGCGGGGTAGAGCAAAACGATATTTTAGAACCAAGAAAAAATTTGGCATGACTTTCCCTAAAAATAGGACCAAAAAGAATGCTTAATGCCAAAATTCTCGCCGAAACGGAAATGAATCAACATTCCGGCAAAATATTGGCAACTATCGCATTTCAAATACCGGTACACCTCCAAACACAAACACATATGCAACACCACAAACATATGCAACACCACGAACATACATAGATCTAGCTAGGCCATAAAAAGTGCATGTGCACATTGTTGTAGGGAGAACAACATAAATATAGCTTCCCCTCTTACTTACCTATCAAAACAAGGTAATTTAACCACTTAAATTGAATGAATCTATGGTGGAAATGAGGTGAAAAAGAGGAGGCACCCGAGACAAGGAGGAGGTGGAGAGAATGAAGTGGGGATAAAGTGAGTGTGGGTAGGAGAGGCTGTCCAAAATATCTTGTTGCTGCCCACTTACTAATGGCGCACCAACTCTAAATGCGCCATTAGTAATCCAGGTTACTAATGGCGCACCTTCTGGTGGTGCGCCATTAGTAGTTTTGCAAAAAAAAACATACTAATGGCGCACTGTTCCACAGTGCGCCATTAGTAATTTGCACTATAATAGAAAAAACAACATTAGTGGCGCACTTTCCGGCAGGTGCGCCATTACTAGTTACAACTAGTAATGGCGCACTGTGTCTGGATGCGCCATTAGAATGCTTGGACAGGCGCACTAGTTAAAAAAAATTGATACTAATGGCGCACCCTGTGCCAGGTGCGCCATTAGTAGTTTTAACTCTAATGGCGTATCAGAAGGTGGTGCGCCATTAGTATATACTAATGGCGCACTGCTTGTCTGGTGCGCCATTAGTGTCAATCCCATCTATAGCCCTTTTTCTAGTAGTGAAGGTAACACGACGACGCTGCCTCGAGGGCTCTCCCTCCGGGGTAGGTGCAGGGTGAAGCACCGGGGCTACAGGAGTAGTGTGAAGTGAAACCCACTTGGCAGGAGCACTGAGAGGATTCACGGTCGAGGTGCCCAAGCTGCTCGGAGGAGTAATCGGTGAAATAGGGGAACTAGAACTGGATGGAATATAGGGAGTAAAGCCCGTAGAGGATGGAGCAGTGACAGATCTAGTAGTGGCTAACGTAGTACGAGCATGAGTCAGCTCTCGAGCCAGCTCGTGGATCATAAGATAGCTAGCAGTGATATAACAGGAAAGGTGGCCAGCAACACTATCAGACTCCGGACCAATGATAGGGAAACGGACATGACCATTGTCGTGCAGAGAGGGATAGTAGAAGAAACCTGGGTGATTCTGCATCCGGACCTCATTATAACGAAGCTCGACAAAGATCTCAAATGCAGCAAACTAGACAGCCTGAGAAGCGGTAGAAGCAAAACCGCTCCGGGAGGTATGAGTGTAAGTGCTGGAATCGGAACTGGTGCGCAGAGTAACCACTGTGTGATACTCATACACTAAGTCTGCTAGACACTCCCGGTACACACGATAGACTGGGTCATCACCGAGGGGGTACAGCCGACGCCACACGTTACGAAGGCAGCGTGTACGGCATCAGCTGCAACTGGAACAGATACGGCACCGGAGCCATCTACACTCACAACCATTAGCAGGTTAACATAAAAATAAAATGAATGCATACAATGCAACAACCAGCTACAACTACTACCGACACTCAACTTAAACTCGTAACTAACATCCAGTTAACACGTCGTAGTCTAGCGTGGCCTAGAGTCAGCGTGGCTCTGATACCAAGCGTTGTGGCACCCCGGCTCAGAGCAACCGGTTTACCATGCATTGCCTGCCTAGAGACCATGTCTTCTGGCAACACACAACATCTTGGTACAGAACACAACCGCTTTATTGATGCTAGCGGATCATAGTTTATATTATAATAGGTGGCGAGGCCAAGCGGCACACACGGTGCGGCTGAACAATATGTACATTATTTAGTGAAATAAAGGGGCCTCGATCATAGCAACTATGCGGCAGCGGAACTCCATAGCACAGTGACACCGATGTGGACGCGATCTAGACTCGGATAGCACTCCTTTCCAACAAGACTTTCCTGAAAGCTGGCATGACATGCCAGGTCAGTACATTGAATGTACTTGCAAGCTCACAACAAACATAAACATAATGACAAACAATATCATGATATTTAACCAATTGTTTTAATAATGCAACAACATATCATACATGCTATGATCATGATCTCGTGATATAAGTCCCTCGGACTTGCTTACCCACGGTGATCGCTCTCGGATCACAAACGGACCAATCTCATGGTCTTTGATCGGGTTACCTCGTAACCAAACGGTGATCCTTCCGGCGATCACAACCATGACCAACACCATGTTGGGGATATACCCCGCGGTATGACCCGGCCGGGAGTATGACCCGGCCGGACTTGACGCTTCATCATAACCCGCCCGAAGATTGGCAACTCATGAGCCTGGCGACTTAATGATGGCCCCGACGGCGGGTCAGACGGATGACAAAGGCCCAAGGCCCAGTAGGCCGGGACGTGTTATTATGGGTCGGCTTAAGACGGAAGGCATGAGGAATATTTCCTTTACGAGGAAGCAAGACCCGTACTTGTATCCGACTTGTAATAGAGAATAAGTTAGTTCTAATCCTACTAGGACTCTACATGTAAAGCCGCCTCTCCAACTTATATAAGGAGGGGCAGGGCACCCCAAAGAGGGACAAGCAACAAGAAACAATCTCTAGGTCTAGACACAAAGAGCCAGCTTACCGGCGACTCTCTCATGAGCATAATGAGACCTAGCCACAAACAGCATGTAGGGCTATTACCGGATGATGTTTCCCGGGGCCTGAAGCTGTCTAAATCCTTGTCTTGTGTTGCGTCTCTCGATTCCGCCCAACCCCTCTCAAGCTACCACATAGATGCGCTGGCCTCGCAACTAAGTCCTGACACTAGGACATCTGCCGTGACAATTCCACGACAGTTGGCGCCCACTGTGGGGCTGCGCACGGTGGTGTTGAGTTCTTGGAGGGATCTTCCCTAGGGTGTCGAAAAGCTCGCGATTTGTTAGATGTAGAAGAGCTGACAAAATTCATTGTTTGTGATCGGAATTGTGGTTAGCTTTGAAGCTGATATTACAAGGATCAAGAGAAATTAAGGTGGCATTGAGTACAGTGCCGCCGCTATCGAAGACGTGCACGAAATCAATCAGGTGCAAGGACCAAGTCATGCGGGCCGACAAGGATACAAGAATTTTCGCAGCATAATGTGTGCCTGGCGAGCAGCCAAATCGCCGAGTCAAGGTTGCCAAAAATTTCCGCTGTAGTATCAACCTGTACGGTGGCCGTATCCGACTGTTCTTGTATTTCCCCTGGTCCAGTAATCAAGTCCCGAGGCTGTGAGATGCTTAATTGGCCAAGGTACCACGTTTGTATTGTTGCTCTCCACCTCATCCCAAAAAGAAATCAGCAATCAACAGCAAAAGTAGAGAGCCACGGCTGGCAACGTCTCCTGCATGCAAGGACAGAAGCACATACACTGTTTAAAAGGAAAAAAGGGGTTACCCAGGGGCCATGACCCGTAAACAAAGAGGGCAGCGACTCGGACTCCTCCGCGGACTGTGCCTCGCCTCTGCCCAGAATCTGGGCTATTTGCTGCTTCTGCCCAGAGCGGCCGGCGTGCCTCTGCCGCGTCACCCGTCTACGAGCCGGCGCGCCACTTCGTCAAGCCGACCGCGCTTCTGCACCAAGCCGCCGTCTCCTCTACGGTGCTTGAGCCGCCGTGGGCTGTCACCTCTGCCTACTGCGACTGCGGCCGCCCGTTTCTACAGCTGTCGTACCGCGCCGCTAGCTCACTACCATTGCCGGGTCCACGTCCGCCGTTCATTGCTGGGTCTGCTCCGTTTCCCCGTGCCAGGTCTCCTTCGCTGAGCTGTCCACGCGCTGGGGATCCTCTGCCTCCAAATTGCCACTTCAAAATGCCGGGTTTCCACTGCGGTTGAGTCGCCACCGCCGTGGCCTCGTGGGCCACCATCGCCTCGTCAAGCGGTCCGCGCCTGAGCCACCGCCACCAAGACCCGCCACGGCTTGTTCCGGTTGACCCCGGCCGGTTCTCCTTCGTTGCCACGACCCACCACCGCAGCCTCGCCCTCGAGCTGCTTCGCACCGGTTGACCCGCCGCAGCAAGCCGACTGGCCACCGCGCCAAGTCGCCACACCTCGGGCCGGCAGCCGCCTCTGCCAGTTGTTGTCCCCGCGGCCGCGCGTCGGCATCTGCCGCGATTCCGAGCCGCCGGCATCGCCCCGCTGCGTCGTCTCCGTTTTTTCAAGCCGCCCGTGAACTACTTGCCGGGTCGCCGCGCCCTCGCGTCAAAGCCGTCGCTGATGCGGCCTCGAGCTGCTACCTCCGCGGCCTTAAGCCGCCAGTGCATTGCCTTCGTCCCTGAGGTGCCCTTCGTTTACCTGCTTTTGTCGTGCGTCACTGTCGCGCCGAGTCACCGCTCCTACCTCGAGTCACCGCTGGCGCGGGCTGCCGCGAGTTGCCACCCTCATCCCTTGGCCTGTTTTCTGTCGAGAACCGCCGGCTCGAGAGTTGCCTTGGCTGGAGCAAAAAAATGTGAGATGCAGGAAGGAAGTAGTAAATGAACTCTACAGCAATTTGGATCTTCAATAAGTTGAATGCCAAGGGCTTCAGAGATGGTTGTATCTATGATGGGTTGCCGTCGTTTCAAATCTACTGGCAGAAGCAAGGAAAAATCAACTACTATGGCAGTGAAACCAACCACTGGAATTGACAGATACCCCTCACGCATTCAGAAGAAACCCAGAGGCTGGGCATAAGTCACCGGACCAAGTGCGTACACAGTCTAGGTTCCGAGGCTCAGTTATCCGCGGAACAAAATGTGCTTATTGAGCGCCTGAGATATAAAAATACCAGGTGATATTTTTCTGGTTTATTTTAATGCATATTAGTTTCTTCAAAAAACAAACTACTCTGGTATGTGTGTTTTCAATGCAGGATAATTATCCATCACACAAATGCTATGGATATGGAGCACGGGCCAGTATTAATCTGCGCTGGTGTTTGTCCGTGCCATGCTGCATGACGGATACATGGGCAAATCGCTGCTCCCGCTACATCCGCACGCGTGACTGACTCATCGTCCACGTCCACGTTTGTCTCGCCCGTGTCCGGGCCGTTTCCAACGCTGTGGCCGTCTCTCGCGACTGCACCGGCTTACAACGCCATGGACGACTCGCCCATCCGCTCTCGCGTCCGGTTCACGCATCAGCACCGGCTTACAACGAGGAGGACAATTTGCTCGTCCGCACCGGCTTACAACGCCATGGCCGATTCATCTGTCTGCTCTCATGGCTGACTCGGCCGTGATTGATTTTAGTTTCACCATGGTGATCATCAACTCCGCGGTGATAATTGCTGACCTGACGCATCAGGTGAAATCCATCGAGTATATTTTTTATATTACATATTGCTTTCTTTAAAAGAGCAATTACTCTGGCTTGCAAGTTTTCTGATGCAGGACAAGTTGTCTACTACAAAAGGGATTGTTATATCACTGAGCCGTTGAATAACTTATACCGGTTTATATCATGGTCAAATATGGAGAATCTCAAGACAACTCCTCGAGTCGTCTTAAGACTCGGGGGCTATGATGACATGACTCAGCAAATGTTGCCGGTTTTCAGTAAATTCAAGAAGTCCGAGTTATTAGAGGGAAAAATAACCCGGCCCCGGAGGCTACCGCCATATTGGTAAAAAGTTTAAAGGCCGTCAGAAAATTTCCGGCTTAAAAAGAAGGATTCCGGTTTAGATCCGGCTCAAGAGACTTGACATCTGCCACAAAGCACTGAAGCTCTTAAATATCCGGTTTAAAATCCGGTTCAAGGGAAATTTATCTGCCACAAAGTTTTGAAGCTCTCAAATCCGGTTCAAAATCCGTTTCAAGGTAAATTTGTTTATCACAAAGCTTTGAAACTCTCAATATCCGGTTTTTCCGGTTCAAAAAGAATTTATCTCTCGCAAAAGTTCGAGTTTTCAGGAAAAATTAAAGGGACCAAAAAGAGTCTGTTACAAAGCACAACCCAAACATAAGTACCCTGCTTTAATGACCATTGGTAGTTGATCGTATTCGAATTTAGCTCAACCCTTTTGGTGTGACCCTGATCGTATTCGAATCAGAGTCGTTAAATATTCTCATGATCACTAGGGGGCTTCCTGTTCAAACATAGGTCGTATTCGAACCAAAGAGAACATAGCTGTCGGTACCCTCTTGATCGGCACACTGCCGAGCTCACTAGGGGCTTCTTGATCGTATTCGAATCATAGCTCAACCCCTTTTGGGAACTGACGTGGATCGTATTCGAATCAGCGTCGTTAAACAACTCTCAAGGTCATTTGGGGGCTTCCTGTTCAAACATAGGTCGTATTCGAACCAAAGAGAACATAGCTGTCGGTACCCTTTTGATCGGCAATGCCAAAGCCACTGGGGGCTATATGATCGTATTCGAATCTTAGCTTAACCCCTTTGGACGGTTTTATGATCGTATTCGAATCAGAAGCCTCAAAATTTTTGAAGTATCTTTTTGCAAACAATTTTTGGATTTTATTTGAAGCTCTTTTGATCATATCTAAAGTGTATATGAGTGGTTGCTATTTAACCCGGTTTGACTTTGGATGATAAGTCACTGTCATATGACAATCATAAACATTTGGAAGTCTTGATTTCTAAAGATTGGGTTATCACCCTTACTGCACAGGTCACATAAACTGGCAATGAAATTCAATATCACAGGTATAATATTATTATTATAGTTATGTTTCAAAGTTATGATTCATAACAGGCTTATCTGTGACTCCTTGTTACACATCAATGGTTATATGTGAGATATTATGACCCGCCCTGCGGTAAACCGCCAAGGGATCTTGTGATCTAATTATGTGCAGGATAAGACTACATTTGGGTGGTTACCCGCCCTGGTTTTTGACGTTAAGTCGCCAGTGCATATGTTGTTTAAACTCTCCAGGATTTACAGAGCTATGACTTACATAAATGATTAAATCCAAGCCCATCATCAAAGATTGAAATTGGTGTCTCAAAAGGGTTATCAATTCTTGATTTTCTCAAAGACTATAAGCCGCCGGGTTGTACAAATTCCGGCTTACAATGGAGGCGTATTAAATCGCCATCGGCCAAGAGCTGCTGGGTCTTTAAACTCCGAATTGACTTATCAACAGATGAGGTATTCAAAGTCGCTTTGGCGCAATGGCTATTATTTTATCAATGGATATGATTTATTCTACAATGGAAAAGAATAGTCCCGAGTCGCTGCAGGCTTACGACCCGGCACTTGGGGGCTACATTATTTAAATTGAGATCACATCAAAATATGCAAGTCCCATGTCACTGCCAGCATGAACCATGGAACTTGGGGGCTAATGTAAAGACATTTTCTGCTCAACTTATTGAAGACCCGACTCATCACATTGTAATGAGCCGGCCCTTGGGGGCTACCAATTGCTCCTGTCAAAAATTCAAGGTACACAAGCCTTAATCCATTATATTGAAAGATCCACTGCTCAGTTGGTAGAGTACAAAGCTCTTAACCTTGTGGACGTGGGTTCAAGCCCCATGGTGGAGATTACATCATATGATGTTATTATCAATGAATCATATACAAAGTCCAGGCTCAGTAATATCTTACTAAGCCGGCCCTTGGGGGCTACACGTTGCTGCTCAACTTTACATGGTTATATCTACAAAGTCCCTGCTCATTATTGCATAATGACCCGGCCCTTGGGGGCTACACTGGTTGAAGTTTTTATGAGCATAAGGCAATTACAAGTCCCAGGTTGCTGTAAGCATGACAACCCGGCACTTAGGGGCTACAGGTGATATGCATATAAGGGAGAAAAAATCTTCAAATTCTCAGTTTGGAGTAGACCAGATTAACCCGTTGTCTGTAACAATCATGACCCGGCATCATTTATTTATAACCCGGCAATTTTGGCAATCATAAATTGGCAAGATCTACATCTTTAAGCCAGCTGAATATCAGTAGAATATTTCAAGACCAATATTTTTGTCAAGTCAGAGCATTGAAGGCCGACTCAAATGGATTATTTCTTATAATATTTCTCTACAAGAGCCATTGTCAGCAAATTGGTTATGAAGCTGGCCTATTGACCCGGATTTTTTAGAAGAAGTGCCTGGATTTTTTGCATTGGCAAGGTTTGGACATATCTGTTAAAAGAGATTTGCTATAAGATCTTGAGTATGCATCCAGGAGGAAATGACAAGGACTTAAAGATGATCAGGTGCCGGTTCAGGAAAATATTTAACCCGGAGCACAACCTATCAAGTTTTTTCTTGTGTTTATTTTACAGGATCAGTTTAACATGGATAAATCAAAATTAAACTGGGGGCTAATGTCGGGGATACCCCGCGGTATGACCCGGCCGGGAGTATGACCCGGCCGGACTTGACGCTTCATCGTAACCCGCCGGAAGATTGGCAACTCATGAGCCTGGCGACTTAATGATGGCCCCGACGGCGGGTCAGACGGATGACAAGGGCCCAAGGCCCAGTAGGCCGGGACGTGTTATTATGGGTCGGCTTAAGGCGGAAGGCATGTGGAATATTTCCTTTACGAGGAAGCAAGACCCGTACTTGTATCCTACTTGTAATAGAGAATAAGTTAGTTCTAATCCTACTAGGACTCTACATGTAAAGCCGCCTCTCCAACTTATATAAGGAGGGGCAGGGCACCCCAAAGAGGGACAAGCAACAAGATACAATCTCTAGGGCTAGACACAAAGAGCCAGCTTACCGGCGACTCTCTCATGAGCATAATGAGACCTAGCCACAAACAGCATGTAGGGCTATTACCGGATGATGTTTCCCGGGGCCCGAAGCTGTCTAAATCCTTGTCTTGTGTTGCGTCTCTCGATTTCGCCCAACCCCTCTCAAGCTACCACATAGATGCGCTGGCCTCGCGACTAAGTCCTGACACTAGGACATCTGCCGTGACAATTCCACGACACTTGGTCTCCAACATCAAGATGGTTTAACCACCATCGTCTTCTCAACAGTGCGATGTTCATAACTTAGTGTGCAAAATTAATTAAACGTTGACCCATGGTGTGACCTACTTTCGAGCGTGTCCGTAACCGTGGACTCGGCTACCGATAGATTTAATACACTCTGCAGAGGTAGCGCACTGTACCCACACCACGGAACCCATGGCCTCGCACTCCCATTAGGGTGGACCAACGACATTCCCACGAAACCCCTCCATTGCAATGACACTCTCCCGGCAATTCCGACTCACTCCCCCCTGGGCTAGTCCTGGGTGGCCCTGTGTCTACCAAAGACACCAACGGCCACCGTCGTGGCAACACATAAACGGTCCCAAATGGGGACAAGGTACCATAACAACAACGGGCACCCAAGGTTATGTCTGCTTACCGGGCCAGGGTACCGCACGCCCATAACCTTCCCTCGTTGGAGGCACCGACCAGAGGCATGACAATGGACCGAAAAAAGGCCTTCACTACAGGAATCAGCTATTTTGCCGTCTGCCACGGCGGACGGCAAAGGCATGAACGGTGGACGGCAAAGGCCTTTGCCGTCAGCCGCGGACGGCAAAAGGCTCCGGCAAAGTAGGCTACGGTAAACAGCTACTTTGCCGTCTGCTTCCTGGCGGCTGACGGCAAAGGCCCTTTGCCGTCTGCCGCGGATGGGAAAGAGAGCGGACGGCAATAATTGCGCTGTCAGTCCGTTAAGTGGCTAACGGCAGGCCTTTGCCGTCCGCGGCAGATGGCAAACTTTCTAGTGTCTTTGCCGTCCGCGGCAAACGGCAAACTTTCTAGTGTCTTTGTCGTCCGCCTTATGATGTCATCTACACGTCACTACATGGCAGGCCTTTGCCGTCAGCCGCTGACGGCAAAATTGTTTACTCTTTGCCGTCTGCCACTGTAGGCAAACTGACCAAATGGGTCAGCTACCAGAAAGCACAGCTGGATGCCACGTGGCTTCTTTGCTGTCCGCGGCAGACGGCAAAGAGCCCGTTGCCGTCGGTGGCAGACGGCAAAGAGCCTGCATATTGGCTCTTTTTTCTGTTTTTATTAAATCCAACAATTTTCACAGCAAATATATATGACATATATAGATATATTTCACAGGCATTCATATCACATATATCCAGCACATAAGTTCCATACATTCATACATAAGCAAGTTCAATCCATTAATACATAAGCAAGTTCCATCCATACATATTACATAAGCAAGTTCCATCCATCAATTCATACATAAACAAGTTCCATCCATACATAAACAAGCACTCCATAGCTAAGGTGACTAGAATAAGAAGACTAGAACAAGAAGAGTAGAACAAGCACTCCATCCAGCACATAATGAAATCTGCAAAATGGCAAAATAAGAAAGTTAGAAATAGGTGACTAGAATAAGAAGACTAGAACAAGAAGAGTAGAACAAGAAGAATACTAGAACAAGAAGAGTAGAACAAGAAGAAGACTAGAACAAGAAGAGTATGTCATTTATGAGCTAACTTACGTGAAATGGATCATATATGAGCTAACTAAGTTGAAATGGGTCGTTTATGAGCTAGCTAAGGTGAAATGGATCATTTATGAGCTAACTTAGTTGAAATGGGTCGTTTATGAGCTAACTAAGGTCAAATGGATCGTTTTTGAGGTAACTAAGGTGAAATGGATCGTTTTTTAGCTAACTTAGGTGAAATGGATCATTTATGAGCTAACTTAGTTGAAATGGATCGTTTTTGAGCTAACTTAGGTGAAATGGATCATTTATGAGCTAATTTAGTTGAAATGGATCTTTTTGAGCTAACTAAGGTGAAATGGATCATTTAAGAGCTAATTTAGGTGAAATAGATCGTTTTTTAGCTAACTTGGTGAAATGGATCGTTTATGAGCTAAATTAGTTGAAATGGATCGTTTATGAGATAACCTAGGTAAGATGGGTCATTTTGGAGTTAACCTAGGTGAAATGGGTCATTTTAAAGCTAACGTAGGTAAAATGGATCATTTAGGAGCTAATCTAGGTAAAATGGGTCATTTTTGAGCTAACTTGGATGAACTGGATCATTTATAAGCTAACCTAGGTAAAATGGGTCATTTTAGAGCTAACTTAGGTAAAATGGATCGTTTATGAGCTAACTAAGCTAATTATGCAATTTTTGACATAAGTAAGCTAAGTACAGATTGTTTTAGAGCTAACTTAGGTAAAATGGATGGTTTTGGAGGTCAGTAAGCTTATTAAGTCATTTTGGAGGAGAAGAAGCTAAGTCTAGGTCATTATGGTAAGCATTGGAGGAAATAAAGCTAAGTCTAGGTCTTTATGCATGTGTTAAGCAAAACACTAGATAAACTTACCAAGATCCAGGAGGTGTAGGAGCGGGCTGGCTCGTGTCGGTAGCTGGAGAAGGATCGTGCGATGCTTGTCTGGAGTTACGCTGCACCAAAGATCATTTCCAATGTCTTGTTAGCATGATGACACTCAAATGTTAAGACTAGCAAGTAATGTCCATTCAAATTAAACTCACCGTGGTCCCAGGAGCAATCACTGGCATCGGCGGAGCGGTCTGACCGGTCTTCTCGCACACAGACTGCACATTTGGTTTTGATGACTCAGTCATACTAGTTAGTAATGAGACAAACACTACATGAATGTTTTGGCTAATCTGCAGAAGAAACATACCACAAGGAGCTCGTACGTGGCCCTTGCCTGCATGTCATTCCGTGCCCTCTCCTCCTCCATAATCTTTGTCGTCCTCTCCTCCAACTCCCGCTGCCTCTCCGCCGCCTCCGCCAGAAGTTTCTCCGTTCTATCTCTCTCACTCTGTATAGCAGCCTGCAACACCACTCACATGACCATTTGTAATCATTGATGGAAGCGCACACAATGTAATGGAGAAAGATAACTGAGTACGTATCACTAACCTTGATGGCGAGTTGCACTGGCCGTTCACGAGGCCTTATCTCAGGAGCGGAGCTCGACTGGCGTGCCTTGATCTCCTGGAGAGTGCTAGGACAACGGATAAGTCCATCTCCAATGGCTATGGAGCCATGGGACCTCCCGCCACCAGATATCATCACCAGCTCTGGATCAATGGGACCCTGGCTCAGGTTAAAGTCCTCCCCTTTCCTCGCCTTCCCCTCATCTCTATATCTCACAAGCTTGTTGTGGGAGGAGATGTTGGTGAAGTTGTTTGCATCATCGAGGTCAGACTGAGAGAAAGCCTTGACTTTCTTGAAAGAGGCAGTGTGGGCCATGGCATACAGGTCGTACACCTCTGCCACCTTATCCACCTTATTGTGGCGTGCCTGAAAGAGAGAAACAATGTAAATTAGTAATTAAAGGGCTCAAGCTAGCATGATGAATGAATTGCATGAATCATGAAGTAAACCACATAGCCAGTTGCGCCCAAACTGATATAAGTTGGAGCTGCCTTGATGGTGTGGCACACCTTCCATTTGAGCATGTTTGTCCTTGGCCTCGTTGTGGAGGGCTAGCCATTCTTTTGAGCACCACTCATTGACCAACACCTCCCAACAATCCATCCGATCCGCACACCATCTCGGAGGCGCCTAAGTTAGCAAATAGAAACTTGAGCGCTACGGCTAAGAATTACTAAATGAAGGAACTTAAGTAGAAGGCCTTAAGAATCACCTTCATGTACTGCTCCTTACTCAGGAACTTATCGCGGCACACCGGCTTGGTCTTCTTGATACCACGCAAGGCGTAGTAGTCTCGAATAGCCTGCACCCGAGCCTCGTGCCGTAAGTTCTGTAGTAGGTGCTTGCAGACGTTCTCGATAACATGTGCCGCGTCCTCCTCGTATCCCTCCTCACACCTGTAGAATGTCTGCAATAAAATGAGACAATATTGATTAGTACAATTAATAACTAGCTAGTTGAAGATTTTTAAATGTGTAAAGGAGAAATTACCCAGAACTTTCTGATCACCATGTCTGCCCTCGTGTCGCACACGACACCGTCGATAATCTCATCCGGCGCGGCCGGGGCAGCCACGTAGTGCTCCCAGCTCAATCCAAGCTCTGGAAGCCGACCCTCACCAGGCAACGTGACAAACCCCAGGAAGTTTTGCCGGCAAAGAACTCCAAGGACGGAGTTGGGCCGGCGGACACTATGATGGTGGTCCCAACCCCTGCAGCATGACAAGGCCAACGCATTAGTTATTTGAAGAAACGTGAATGCAGAAGGTACAAAAATATTAAATGCACTTACGTACCTCTCCCCATCAGGGAAATCAACCACCTCTGCTCGCGGGTCGCCGGCACGGACGGGAGCCGAGTAGCACCACGCTGGTAGACGGTGCCCCCCTCCTCCTCAATATCAGTCGGCTCCCCGCCATCATCAGCATGGCCACTCGGCTCCTCGGGCTGATCCGGCCAGGTACCCCATCTGGACGTGTGCTCCCCCGGGGTCTCGTGGGCCGAACTCTCATGGGCCGAAGGCCAGTCGACCCGAGGCTCGTGGGCCCAAGACCGGTGGACCAGAGGCTCGTGGACCGGAGTCCGTGTAGCCTCCTCCTCGGATGAGTCCACCCTAGCAGTCACATGCTCGGGTGAAACAGCTGGGGGTGGCGGCGAGGAAGGCGCCGTAGCAGTCACCCTACCTCCTCTCCCGCGACCACCTGCCCCACCTCCTCTCTTCCTACCTCGTCCCCTGCTGGGCACCGCGGTCGACGAAGAAGGGGCCTTGGCGCGCTCCCGACCAGCGGCCACCATCTTTCAACACCTGCCATGAAAAATAGTAAACGAAATTAGTACAACATAAAAAAAGACCGACATGAATAATAATATGTGTATCACTTAAGTGTATCATCATCAAGTACAACATAAAAAAATTTAATACCTGACACTACTAATAATCTCGATCAGTATCATCAATAAATGCATAATCATCATCATCACTATAATCAATGACGGGCTCATAGGGTTCAGTGGCATCAACATGTGGAAGGCCACCTTGACGTAATCGGTCAAGCAATGACAGGTCATCCGCAGCAGTAACCTCTTCTTGTTCCGGCTCTTCTTGTTCCTCCCCTGGGGTGATGTCGGATTCACTGACGCTGTCTACTTCAATGTTTTGGGGTGAAGTATAGCGGTTCTTGAAACGCTTTTTGGAAAGACGTGTCTCTTGGAAGAATTCTCCTTCATATGTGTCTGGGTTAATGTGAGGTTCATAATCCTCTTCCTTTGGGGGAGATAGTCTAGCACGTGGCGGCACTTCATAAACGACATCCGAACCTTTCAGATTTGGATTAGTTTGGCAGGCCCACGGTAGATAGAATACTTGGGTCGCCTGTTGAGCCGTAATATAGACATCAGGAACATCTAAATGGGTGCTTTGGTTGATTTCAACTAGCCCTATATGTTCATGAGTCCTTCTAGTCTCCTTCGGCTGAAACCAATAACATTTGAAGACTATGACATTCGGTGGGTTTTCACCATAGAATAGAAGTTCATAAATTGCTTCAACTCTCCCATAATACTCGGTACCTCCTTCGCCGATAGCAGATACACAACAATTTGTAGACTTTCGGTCGGCCATAGATAGCTCTTTGCCATAGGTACGAAAGCGATACCCGTTGATGTCGTATTTGTCAAATGAACGGACCTTATAGTCAAAACCATTAGCGAATTAGCCTAGAAGTTTAATATAAAAGGATTGTTGCATTACGCACAAATTAGCGAATGAAATGAAATTGTCTAATAGAAATTACCGTTTGTTTGAACCAAGAGATGAAACCGGGATAGCCGCCTCCTTGCTTTGCGAGAAGCTCATACTCTTCGACAGAATCCTTTTGGATCACCGCTCCATACGAGAATAAGGCGACGTATCGACTGTATGAAATATCCAGGAATAAGAGCGGTTCAAAGGAAATAGAAGTTGCGAAACTATGTACCGAGAACTTACTCGATGTACGGCCGCACTTCTACCAGGTTGTTGAAGATATACAACGAAATGGTCCGCCATTGTTCGTTATCCAAAGATACTGGATTTGAAACACTGGCTGGTGTGAGATTCCCTTTGAATAGGCTGAGGTTGGATCCACCCTTTTTAGGGTCGTCAGCATTGTACCGAGGCTTCGGATTATGCAAATGACGATTTTTGGCTTCGTAGTGTGCTGTCACGAAGTTTGCCGCCTCCTCAGTGATGAATGCCTCAACCATCGATGCTTCAATTCTACGTTTATTTTTACATTTTTGTCGAAGCGTCTTCTGCATCCTCTCAGTTGGGTAGCACCAACGATTTTTCACGTGCCCCCCCAATCTTGCCTCGGTCGGGAGATGCAAAATGAAATGTTGCATTGGATTAAAGAAGCCCGGTGGAAAGATCTTCTCTAACTTGCAGATCAACTCCGGCGCCAACTCTTCCATTTCTTCTAGCACGCCAGGCGATAGTTTTTTCGCACAAAGAACACGGAAGAAATAGCTGAGTTCTGCCAGTACTAGCCATTCATCCTCAGGGATGAAGCCACGCAACTTCACCGGCATTACCCGCTCAATCCATATGTGCGAATCATGACTCTTGAGACCAAATATCTTCAATTTATCAAGACTGGCTCCCCTCTGTAGATTCGCTGCATACCCATCGGGGAACATCAACTGCATTTTCACCCACAAGATAATTTCCCTCATAGCTGGCCTTCCAAGATTGAACCATGCCTTTGGCTTCGTCCAGTTCTGCTTTCCTTTCGGTTCTTTCATGTTTTGTAACGGCCTATCACATAGCGCCTCCAGATCGACTCTAGCCTTAGTATTATCCTTTGACTTCCCATCCATGCCGAACAATGTACCAAAAAGTGCCTCGGCGATATTCTTCTCAGTGTGCATCACGTCGATGTTGTGTGGGCAAAGGAGGTCTTTGAAGTAAGGCAGATCCCATAAGCATGTTTTGTGAGTCCAAGCATGCTTAGAATTATACCCCTTGAAGTACCCTGGACGCTCTGGATCTGGCTCGAGAGCGTTTAACTGATCCAGGGTCTGTTGGCCTGTCAATGCAGGTGGTGCAGAGTTTTTGACAACTCTACCTCTGATGAAGTTCTTCTTGTCTTTGCTGAACTTATGGCGAGGATTCAGGAACTGTCTATGCATGTCGAAGCAAGAAAACTTGCGACCGGCCTGAAGCCAACGAAACTCAAGAGCTCCCTTGCATGTGGGGCACGGGAACCTTCCATGCACACACCAGCCAACGAATAGCGCATACGCCGGCAAGTCATGCGTCGAGTACATGTACCAGACACGCATTATGAAGTTCCGTTTGCTATAGGCGTCGTATGTCTTGAACCCATTATCCCAGGCTTCTTGCAATTCATCCTTAAGCGGCTGCATGTACACATTCATATTTTTCCCCCGGATAGTTGGGCCCTGGAATTATCAACGCCAGGAAAATGTTCTTTCTTTGCATAATCTGTCTGGGGGGGGAGATTGAGTGGAAAGACAAATACGGGCCAACAACTGTATTGGGCTGCCGTCATACCAAACACACTGAACCCATCCGTGCTGATGCCGACTCGAGGATGCCTCGGATCTGCCGCTTTGTCACCATGTAATTCATCAAACTTTTTCCACGCAACACCATCCGATGTGTGTACAATCATCAGATTCCCATCTGCATCTAGTTCGGTTCTTTTGCCTGTTTTGTGCCATGTCATCTGTGTGGCCGTCTCTTCGACCATGAAAAGACGTTGAAGTCTTGGTACGATTGGCATATACCGAAGAACACTAACGGGGATTTTGGTCTGTGTCTTCTCACCCATACCGTTGTCTACCACAACATACCTGGAAGACTTGCAAATGGGACAATAGTTCAAGTCCGCATAGTCAAACCTAAACAAGACACATCCTTTCTCACAGGCATGTATATTATCATAGGGCATCTTCAGTGCACGGAGGATTTTGTCCGACTGGTACAGGTTTGCAGGCATTACATGGCCTTTGGGTAGAAAGCGTCCAAATACTGTCATCATTGCATCGTAGCATTCTCTGCCCAAGTTGAACTGAGCCTTCAGAGCCATTACTTGTGAGATGGCATCCAACCGACAAAGCTCAGTGTGCTCATGGAGCGGACGTTTTGAAGACTCCAACATTTCATTGAAGGCCTTTGCATATTCCTCCATCTCCTCGTCCGAATCCCGAGCATCATCGAAGTCTTGCACCATGTTTTCCATCCCGGTACCATGCTCGTCGGTG
The DNA here is from genome assembly GCF_002575655.3 of Aegilops tauschii subsp. strangulata. Lineage (NCBI taxonomy): Eukaryota > Viridiplantae > Streptophyta > Magnoliopsida > Poales > Poaceae > Aegilops > Aegilops tauschii. The sequence goes on from NC_053039.3 coordinate 285,559,593, forward strand.
CGACGACGATCCACCTCAGCTCGGTCACGTTGGGCAGACTCACCATGAAATGTCCACACCGTATAATCGGGCGTAAAACCACTCTTCTGCAGGTGTTTGCCCATTTCAACCTCTGTCCTCTTTTCCAATTGCCGCACCGTAAACAGGGGCACCAGGTTTTCCTCTGGCCATTTGCAAATGCGGCTCGCACAAACCCCTTGGTTTTTGTGAACCATTCAGTGCTCCATTTGTTCTGACCAGTGTGACCGGTGTACATCCACGCACGATCACTCATCTTGACTTTCAGAGCTACTAGACACACAACAAATATATATATATATATATATAATTCACCATGTATATATTCATCAGTTGATCTACTTTGTCAATTTTATTACGTCCATGCAACCTACACTCTAATAGGTAATGATAGGTCCTAATCCCGCCCGAGTATGTTTAGATTGGGTTCATTTTCCCATGCTATGCTCCGGATCCTACGCAAAATTTCGGCAGCACCTCCCCGCTGTTCTCCTGATACACGTCTCTGCAATAAACAGAGAGGATGTGTACCCGGAGAACAACAGGGGAGGCACTGACGAAATTTATGCGTCGGATCCAGAGCAAAGCATATGGGAAAACGAACCCAATCTAAACATACTCGGGCTGTCCATGGATAGCGTTGGACAATTCGAAAGAATCAAGGTTATAAATATGCAAATGCATGCATATTTATAACTATGACGCTTTCGAACGGGAGACACATATTGGTTATGCATACTGATGATTCAAGACACATATATAGCTAGCTATCAAGTTTCATCGGAATAGATCAAATAATTAATGGGGGAGGAGGACATGTCATTTGTGCTCACCCACGAACGAAGGGGCAGAGCTCGTCAAACGCACAGCGAGGTCGTCGAACACCAAACCTCGCAGCGATGAAACAACTGCACATTTAAAACTACCCGATCAACACAATTATATATGATGTTTTTCATAACAAAATCGAAAAATATATGACCTAACTAATAATTCACAAATATATGACCCCGTCGGCTTCTGGAAGGCTAGAGAACACCTTTTCGGGAGGTGTCGGGGGTCGGGGTGTCGTGTCGGTGTCGGGGTGCCGGGTCGGGGTCGGGGTCTCGGGGTCGGGGTGTCGGGTCGGGGTGCCGGGTCGGGGTCGGGGTGCCGTGTCGGTGTCGGCGTCGGGGTGTCGGGTCAGGCTCGGGGTCGGGGTGTCGGGGTCGGGGTCGGGGTCGGGGTCGGGGTCTCGGGGTCGGGGTGTCGGGTCGGGGTGCCGGGTAGGGGTCGGGGTCTCGGGGTCGGGGTGTCGGGTCGGGGTGCCGTGTCGGTGTCGGGGTCGTGGTGTCGGGTCAGGCTCGGGGTCGGGGTCTCGGGGTCGGGGTGTCGGGTCGGGGTGCCGGGTCGGGGTGTCGTGTCGGTGTCGGGGTAAGGGTGGGTGTGGTGTCAGGGTGTCGGTGTCGGGGTGTCGTGTCGGGGTCGGGGTGTCGTGTCGTGTCGTCTTGGGGTGTCGTGCCGGGGTGTCGTGTCGGGGTCGGGGTGTCGTGTCGGGGTGGGGGTGTCGGTCGTCGAGGTCGGGGTGTCGTTGGTCGGGGTGTCAGGTGTCGGTGGTCGGGGTCAGGGTGTCGGTGGTCTTCTTCTTCTCCTCCTCTCCTCTAGCTTTCTCCTCCTCCTCCTCGTCCTCCTCTCCTCTTTCTTCTTCTTCTTCTTCTTCTTCTTCTTCTTCTTCTTCTTTCTTCTCCTCCTCCTCCTCCTCCTCCTCCTCTTCTTCTTCTTCTTCTTCTTCTCCTTTTTCCTCTTCTTAAACCTAGCACTAAGTAACCTAAAACAAAACAGGAAAAAACTACACCTAAACCTAGCTATTCTTCTTCTCCTCCTCTTCTTCTAATTATTCTTAGTTTTTTTCATTACTAAACATAAACCTAAAACTAAACTAAACCTAAGACCAAACTAAAAGTAATCTAAACTAAATTAAATATAAAACCAAACTAAAAGTAATCTAAACTAAACTAAATCTAAAACTAAACTAAAAGTAATCTAAACTAAAAAACAGAAAAAAAAGAAAAAAAAAAGGAGAAGAGGGGTGGGGCTCACCTGCGGCAGGGGTGGGAGGCCTGTGGCACGCTGGCAGGGCCCAGGGGCGCTGGGCGGTGGGGTTGCTCGCCGACGGAGGGGCGCTCGCCGACGGAGGGGCGGCGGGGTGGCGCTGGCCGGGCGGAGGGGTGGGGGCGACGGGGCGGAGCGGGCGACAGGGCGGAGGGGTGGGGGGGCAGCGACGGGGCGGAGGGGGCGATGGGGCGGAGGGGTGGGGGGCGACGGGGCGGAGGGGGCGACGGGTGGCGGGGCAACGGGGCGGCGGCGGGCGGTGGCGGTGGGGTGGGATGTCGTGGCGGGGCGCGTCGGGGAGGAGAGAGAGGGAGAGAACAGAGAGTAACGGGCGGGGGGTACGGGCCGTTAGGTTCTCTCCTCTTTGCCGTCCGCCTTTTTGTCTCTTTGCCGTCTGCTAGCAGACGGCAAAGAGGTGGGGCGTTATGTTTTTCCCAAACGGGCGGGGGGTGGGGGCCACCTCTCTCTTTGCCGTCTGCCAGCGGACGGCAAAGATTCTTTGCCGTCTGCTAGCAGACGGCAAAGAGCTCGCAGATGGCAAAGACCTGTTTTGTCGTCTGCCATTTCTTTGCCGTCTGCTTTTGGGTAGCTGATGGCAAAGAGCTTCTTTGCCGTCAGCTAGCAGACGGCAAAGAGCTGGCAGATGGCAAATTAGCTGATTCTAGTAGTGCTTCCCATAAAGGCAAATGTGGTTGCACTGGGAAAAACTTGATTCAGTGGCACCATGACCCGGTCAATGATATATTCAAGTTGAGTTATTATCAGGTTCAACTTAAAGTGAAAGTAACCGGTGTCATAATATGCCATGAAATGCAGCACTAACATATGCATCATACATCAACGGAAATAACTGGGTCAACTATATCCACACTAAGCATAGACATCAACAACTCATAACACTCCTCTGGTTATGATTAATCATCACTTTAAACAGAATCTTTACTTAACAAATTTATCATTTTTCTCATCCAAGAAAATAACTCAAAATAATTACTTATGTCCATAACCATATTACTTCTTCATAACAAATATTACTTCTAGTTACTTAACCAACTTAGTTAGCTTCAAACTTCTGTAAACTAAGCATATCAACTTAAACAAGCAACCAACAGAATATAAATAATATTCTAGTGATTTAAATGCATGGATTAAACCATTAATTCAAGTTGAAAAAATTCACGACTATTGTAATGGCACCATGAAAATGTTGCTGCGGCTTGCCTTAGTGCAGATGAGGTTCACAAACCTCCTGCTGATCCTCAAGACAAGCTTCACCTTCTAGAAATAATTAAAAACACAAAAAGAAAACATCAAGAACCCTTCTGAAATTCACCAGAAAATACAGACAGCAGAGAAAAATCTCATTTTTGGTGAGCTGCTAGATTTCTTCATAAAGAACACAATGCAAACAGAATCAATTCATTTGGACTTATGGTTAAAAAGTTTTGGCTGTTTGAAGCTCTCTGGATAGAATTAAATTTGAATTTAAATAAAACAGAACTGAGGGGGGGTGACATCGAAGGCGTAAACCTCGCGGGCACCACCACTCGTACCGCTTCGCGCGCGTACTGAGTGGCTGACTAGCGGGTCCCACTAGTCAAGTGAGAGGGAGTGGGAGAGGGAAACAGAGGATGGCGCGGCTTCGCCGGAGCACATGCCGACGAGGAGAGGTTCTTGGCCAGGACTGGAGGGAGGGATCGAAAGAGGAGATGGAGGCGCACCTGCCCCTACCCGTAGGTTAGCTAGGGGTGATCAGACGGCATCGGAAATGACCTCTCCTGCGGTGACAGGAAGCAGAGGTCACCGGAGTTGAAGACGACGGCGATTAGGGGCAACACCAGGGGCTCCAACCGGGCGGAACAGCACCACCGAGGCACGGCGGAGGCCCTGGAAGGGTGGCCCGAGACTTGGAGGGGCTGGAGCTGCGGAGATGACTCAAGGGGATCGCCGGCGAGCTTGAGCTCGGGGACGGCGGCCCGCGGCTTGCCCGGCCAGGCTACGGCTTTCTACGAGATTGTGGAGTGTGTGGGAGGAGTGGATGATACTCGAGGAGGCTGGGGAGGGCTCTATTTATAGCTGAGCGGCGAGAGGGGATCGGGCTCCGCCGAAGGACACCTGGACACGGCGCCCGGCGACGAACAGCGTCAGTGAGCGAGGGGGAAGGCGACGCAGCTCACGCGGGAACTGTGGGCGAGCAGAGACAAGCACAAGGGAGAGAGGGTGGCGACGAACACAGTGCACAGCGCACTGTTGCGTCGGACGGACCGCGCCCATGCTCGCTGCGGCGAGCTCCGGCGTCGGCGAGCGCCAGGAGGGAGTTAAGAAGGTCGGGACGAAGACCATGGCGATGTTTGGCAAGGTTTGGCAGTCGGGGAAGCAAGCACGCGCGCAATAGAGCGCTCGGCGGCACTCAGAGCGCGGCGACATGTAGGTTGGCATCGTGCACACGCGTGATCACCGCGTGAACTCTGACCTCAGGCCGACCTAAGCCCAAACTTCATGTCTGGCGTGTAGTTCGTGGTAGATTGAGAGGTTACCACGCTTTGGTTTGAGCTCAGACGCAGTAGAATGGATTTCAACTTCCTGGTAAGTTTCTGGTCAGTAACTTTGAGGGATTACTATGGTCAAACTACTGAGAGTTGGGAGCTGGGCTTTGGAGGTTTAATCATCTACTAAGGTGATGATGCACAAGAAAAATCAGCCACAATAGAGCAAGTAAAATGGTTGCTCTAGAAACTACCATTCTGTCCAGAACATAAAATATTTTCTGTAGCAAAAATATTCCAACAAGTTATGAATTTTTTTTTGCTCAGGAAGGTGCCCTAGGGTTCAAAGAATATTTGGGAATTTTCTTAGATTTTTGTGGGCAAGAAAAATTGGGGTTGCTTTGGAGCACATTGAGCTAGCTAGGGTTTAAGAGAGGGAAATGAATATCTTTCATTTAAGAAAATATTCAAAAAATTATTTTGAGGTGAACCAGAGAGGAAATGATAGTTAGAGAGGGAAATGAGGCACTTGGGTGAAAGTCAAGGGGTACCCAAGTGTTTAAGTCCATCTGAAAAGATTCAAAACTCCAAATTTAAAAATCAAACCAACTGAAAATCTAGCAAAGAGAAGAGGGCAAAAAATCAGGCTGTCACAATGTACTTCTACATTATAAACTTTGAACAAGCAATTTGATGCGGATGACAAAAATAAACAGCATTTGCACTCATAGCTATCCAAATATAAACAACAAAGTTTGAAGGCTCGAGGAGGACAAACTTACATTAGTAGTGAAGCCAGGCTCTATAAAGTCCTTGTCCATATTGATGGGGGGGGGGGGCAAATCAAGAAGTTTACCACACACTCTTCTTCAAGAGTATTGCCTTTATTCTACATTTTGTTAAGAGTAAATATAGATGTGAAAATATAGGAACAAATGGCGATTATTTAACTTAAGATGCAGAGTACAAATGTAAATGCAGCATACAGGCAGAAGGCACTGACAAGAGCAATGCGGAGCTAAACTTCTTCAGTAATATTGGTTTTATTCAATATTTTGGCAAGAGTAAATGTAGATCTGATGTGTAGAAAAATGGAGGACAAGGGAAAATAAGCTGCAAAGTGTACATGAAGAACTAGCTGACAAATATAAGTACAGTGATGAAGGACAACAGATACTTACAAGAACAATGCAGAACTAAATTTCTTCATAGGCATCGGGTTTATTCTACATTAATTTAAGCACTAATATAGATCTGATAATTTGGAGCGAACAGTGGATAAGCGCTATAATGCACAATGATGTCACATAATCCACCAGGTATGAATGTAAGGACAGCGATAGGACAATAGGTACTCACAAGAGCAAAGGAGCGACCAGCATAGTTGCGATATCCTAGGTTTTGCGGCGCTGGTTCCATCGCCAATATACGTCGGGTGCTATGTGATTTCTCCGGTAGCACCACCTTTTTCAAAGACTTTGCTTGTACTCCTTCAGGTTCTGCAATCACCCTCTTCCTTTTGGATGTCTGAAACATAAGAACAGCATTTGAATGGAAAAAACATGGTATGACGACAAATGGAATAGGTGTTGATAATGGATGGGCATGGCATCTTCACATATATCATGATATAACTAAGCAGATGGCGGTGCAACGAAGCAAAATAAATGCAAGACACCTTATGCAAGATATGTGCAACCAATAAAACCTTCCCAAATTAGAACATGCACCTTATTGGGTGAACAGGATAGGCCATCTGCCTTTGACTCCTTGAGCTCAGAATAGTCATTAGGATCATATTCAGAATACGAATCTATAGGTCGGGAGCATGTGGGTTTCATTGCATCCACAATGGACCCCAATCCCTTGATGCCAAGTTAGTTACCCATTGAACTGTTCCGCAATATTCTTCTGATGTGTGGATTCTTATATTCATTGTGGTTACGTACAATATCTGTAAAGCATGAAAACACAAGTAGTAGTGAGATTATCTTTCTAATGCATAGGATATTGTAATACAATAGAGGCTCCCTGTAAACCCTTGTGTGCTATCACTGGATTCTGATGAGAGAGCCCGTGTGTGCTGTAATATGGTCAGTAGATTAATATAATCTGGCACAACTACACAAAAAAATAAGCCCCCTGTTGGGGGCCCCAGATGTAAGGATAGTTGGCAGACGATAGGTTCATAATATACCGTATAGAAAGTTTATTGCCAAACCATGATAACGAGAGCGCAGAGCCAGTAGACAGATCATAGTGTAGATAATAGGAGTACACCATAACCACCATAAATAAATAAATCGGGAAAGCGGAACTGGCTGGGAAACATAGGGTTTTTCCGCTGCTAATATGCAGCCTATCGATCACCTACAGGCCAGCTCTATTCATCTGAAGGCACACAACTGTTACTATCAGTTTATTCTATCAAAGACCGCGTGGCTCCCACCATTTCCGGGGTATTATGGCAGACCAACTCGAAGTGCAAAATCATTTAGCAGAACCAGCCCAATAGAGGTGTCGACTGCCGATGTCCCTGCTCCCCTTCCTGACAAGGAACATATTGTGCTTACTAAGGAAGAACAGAAGAGGAACATGTTAAAGAACAGAAGAGGAAGCATATTCTGCATGTTTGCATGCAAGTCGCGTGACATTTGTCATTTGGGTCAGTCGACCATTTCAGGCGGTTGGATGAAGATCCTACGTCTCCTAATCCTTCTTCTTCCTCGTCTCCGATTCTTCCCATACAGAACACTGCACGGGCCGCCGGCCGAACCACCGGCCCCCACCGCCCGTGTTCCTCCACCACCCCCACCCCCGCCCCCACCCGCGTCGAGTTTTCTTCATTCGGCGAGGCCCCACCACCGCCCCCACAGCCACCGTCCCCACCCGAGCCCCTTCCTTCGCACTGGCGAACTCCGGCAAGTACTGAAAAATCGACTAACCCAAATTTTAAATTTAGTCTACTGTCATTTAACTAGTGTGGAATATAAAAGGGGAAAACCATAAGCATTGCGAGTATAGTGTTGAGCGTGCCATGGCGGATCTGAAGGTGCAAACCGGACAAAGGCAACTTCGCAACCGATGTCTGCTTTCAACTAGCAAGTAAGTGATGGACAATAAATCAGAGTAAAGCAGTGGCGATCTATTTTCTTGCTGCATTAAATAAGTTGAGCAGATACGAAAGAGTACCGCCTCTGGTGTGGCGCCGTGTATGCATCTGCTGAGAATTTGATGGTGCTGCGGTAGCGATGGCTGTCGGCGGCGTGGAAGCAGATCTAGGAGGGTAGACGATGGCGGCGGGGCGCGGTGGACGAGACAGTCGTAGGAGCAGCGCCGCCAAGGTGGAAGACGGCGGGGATGATGCGAGAGGACGGGATGCAAGGATCCCGGTTCGAAGCCGTGGATGAGAGAGGTCGATCTCTTGTAATGGCCGACGGTGTCGGGATATTAGCTCCGGCATGGTGGAGGAGGACGGCGGTGGATGGGGTGGCGGACGGAGGAGGCTGGGGTGGAGAGGGTGTTTTGGCGCCCACTGAGTACGAATGGGGAAATGGAGGGAGAGAGAGGAAGGGGGGAACCATGTCTTCAGGGCACGCTTATCTCACATGCAAGGAAACTTACAAACTTAGCCCCTGTTTAAAATTTCCTACATCACAGCAATATCAGTCGGTTGGGGATAGGATGGTAATCTCACATACACCGAATATTTACCGACGAGAGTTTGTTTTTGGCACCCACCGTGTATGAATCGGGGAGGGAGTCGATTTTGGCCGAGGAGACACTATGTTTTGGCGCCCACCATGCATGAATCCGGGTGAGAGGCGGTTATGTCACGTTTGAGTGAAATTACAAACCTACCCCTATCGAAACCTATAGAAATCGAGCCGATAGGCTTTGCGTGTCAGGGATAGGCAGTAATTTCCATCTCACAGATTTTGGTTTCGGGCGGCTGTGACTTTCCCCGCTTCATTCAAATTTTTGCTGAGCAAGAGTGCACGTTTACCGTGCCAATTGTCGAATGTGGGGTTCCGGCAAACCCTTAAGGTTCGAACACTAGGGTGCGCGTGAAGTCTTTCCCTTCTACCGATCTACGCCCTAGCTCGCTAAGGTCTCGCAGACGAACTCGACGAACTCACAGCACAGAGAGACACGAGATTTATTCTGGTTTGGGCCACCGTTGTGGTGTAATACCATAATCCAGTGTGGTGGTGGTGGATTGCCTCTTGGGCTGATGATGAACTGTACAAGGGGAGAACAGCCTCCTGAGGTTGAGGTGTTCTTGTGGCTAGGCTCTCGATCGGGTTGGATCAAGCTAAGATCCGATCCCCCCTCCACTATGGTGGCTAGCTCTACTTATATAGGCCCTGGTCCTCCTCCCAAATATCGAGCGGGAAGGGAGCCAACAACGGCGGGCAAATTTGAAGGGGGACAGCTAGTACAAGCTATCCTGACAAAAGTGGTCTTCGCCTGCGAAAAGCTCTGGTGGTGACGCTGCCTTGGGCTCCACGATGACCTCCGTCTTGCCGTCCTCCTGGGCTTGGTCTCGTTGCACCAATATAGCAACCTTTGTCTGATGCCTCGGTACTCTTCGCCTGCGTTGGCCTCCTTAGCACCAAAGAGGAAATAAGGACGTTGTGCGCGCTGGCGCCCGCCTGGTGCCGTTCGTCATGGCTCACGTCACGAGAGCCTCGTGAGGTTTGCCCCGCCTTGATATCTCCGCTCCTCGTGAGCCTGCCTGGCTAGGCCGCTCCAGAGGAGGTCTTGCGTTGTCCGCCTCGCGAGGCTTGGACCCTCGCGAGGGTCTTGGATGCCTTGTTGATGAAGATGGGCCGTACGGCCTGCTGGCTTAACCACGCTGTGGGCCGCAGGCAGGCAAGTCTGGGGACCCCCGTTCCCAGAACGCCGACAGTAGCCCCCAGGCCCAAGGTGCGCTCGGGCTTGGCTTCGCGGCGAAGCCAAGGGTCATGTTCGGAGCATCGCGGGCCCCAAAAGCCTGCGGCCTCGGTCGACGCATGGCGGTTGATTGGACGCGGGCGCCTCCGCTTCCCCATGCTGCCTCGGCAACTGCACGACTTGACAAGTCCCTGCGACATGCAAGGAAAACCATCATTACCTGCGATCGTGGGAGACGCCGGCTAGCCTTCTCTTGCTATAAATGGGGAGGGGGGCAGAGCCCCAGTTGCCCATCTCTTCCTCGCTTGCTTGCTTCTTCCTCCTTGCTCCACTACTGACAACAATGGCGCCTATCAGAAGGTTTCCTGCCGAAGAGAAAGGGAAGGCTCCCCGTGATGATCCGGGGCCACTTCCGCCAAAGAAGAGGTCGATCCATCGCCGTGATGAAGCGGCGATGCAGGTGGTGTCGAGTCCTTGGTGAGGAAGTTCCGCGGCTTTGTCTCCGCTCCTCTGTCCGGCGATGTCGTCGACCTTGCAGCTGGTGATGAAGGTGAAGACAAAATTGCTCACGGGGAGCACCTTCTGCAGGCGACGGCAACGTCTAGAGGTGACCCGCGGCCATTCTTCCCGTTTCGTTCCTACGACATGTATCAGGCCTCGTGGAGGCGTTTAGACTTTTCATTTGGTATTGTGAGGACAATATGCTTGTAATATTTGCTTCGAGATTTTGCGATTTCCTTCCTATTTGCTTTGCGTTCTGCGTCGGCAGAGCCCGGCCCCGCGCATACCTCAACCGCCATTGGGCCGACTGGAGACCAGGACGGACTAAGGAGTGAGGGGCTACGTGACCAGTTAGGCTCCTGAGTCGCGATGCTCAGGAGTCCCCCTTGACGCGCAAACAACATATAGGTAGAGTTCGTGGGGATAGATTAATGTTCTACGTCGGCAGAGCCCGGCCCCGTGCATACCTCAACCGCCATTGGGCCGACCGGAGACCAGGACGGACCAAGGAGTGAGGGGCTACGTGACCAGTTAGGCTCCTGAGTCGCGATGCTCGGGAGTCCCCCTTGACGTGCAAACAATTTCCATACTTGCCCTCGCCGAGGCCTCGGGAGGGGCGCGTGACGCCCAGGTCCGGGGGACCTGGTTGGGTGGCGTGCGCTTGGGCGTGACCCGAGCGCAGCCCCCGTGCCCAGCCCCCTTGTGCGGCTCTCCCGAGGGGAGGCGTTGTGCTGAGGCTGGGCGCTGAGCTCTGGGCTCCCTGAGGTTGGTACGACCATGGGGCCGCCCTCAGTTGTTTATCACCAGCGTGGAGCATAGTGCTTCCGCTTGTGCACGGGCATAGCCGCCCCTCGGCAGTGTCGACAGCCAGCGCGGAGCATGGTGCTTCCACTTGGGCGTGGGATGGGGGCCCCCTCCAGGAGGAGCCCCCGGGGCGTGTACAGCCCCGCCCTGACACGTGGCTTGCACGGTAGGGCTGCGAGGTGTATCTGGGCACTCGTGAGCCAGCGCGGGTGTCGACAGCCAGCGCGGAGCATGGTGCTTCCACTTGGGCGTGGGATGGGGGCCCCCTCTAGCAGGAGCCCCCGGGGCGTGTACAACCCCGCCCTGACACGTGGCTTGCACGGCAGGGCTGCGAGGTGTATCTGGGCACTCGTGAGCCAGCGCGGGACTCACGAGGCCCTACCTCAAGGCGGGTTGCGCTTGGTCTTGAGTCTTGGTGACTGTATGTCCCTACAAGGCGGTTAGATGCAAGCACTCTACGTCCTCAGGTCCCGGCCCTCGAGCGAGCTCAGCCGCCGCTGGTATGCCAGGTCGCGATGCCGTGGTCAAGGCCAGGGGGTGAGGGCTGGAGAGCCAGTAAGAGCTCCTGAGTCGCGATGCTCAGGAGCCCCCCTTTTAACGTGCAAGGGAATTGCATAGGATGAACAGACCCGTGGCGGGCGGCAATCGAGCGGGCGATAGCCGTTGGTAGGTTTAGCATGGAGAGCGGATCAACTTGGAAAAATGCAGGAAGATACATGCCACTGGGTCCGCCTCGAGCGGCTTGGGGATGATGCAGCCCGAGGGGCGCCCCCAGCAAGGTAAGCTAAAGACATAAGCAAAAGGGATACATGCCACAGGGACGGACCCATGTGGCCTAGGAATAATGCAGCCCGAGGGGCGCTCCCAGCTTAAATGAGGTCGGAAGATGTCACCTGGTTCTGTTGATGAAGTAGAGTTGGTGCAGCTGAAGGTGTGCGTTGAAGAAATGACTCCTCATGAGCCATCGGGACCCTGAGCCTCGGGAGGCTCTGGGGGCTCGGGAGGTTCCCTAAAGACCGTCTCCATCTCCTCCAGGACGGCGTGGTACCTGGCCTCCTGAGCTGCCAGGACACGCCGCAGGTCGCGCTAATAGGCTGACGCCACGCTCGGCAAGCCGAAGGGCATGCGAACGTAGCTGTGTGGTGGGCCCTCGCAGCGGCCCACACGCGATGGCCATAAGCGCTCCTGAGATGCGTCCCTGTTGAGCCCTGGGACGTCGATGCAGACGCGCAGCTCAGCATCCTCGCCTGGATGGGGAGCTGCGCCTCGTGAGCGGCCGTCGCCGCGCATGGCCCTGGCATCTTGCAGTTCCTGAGCGGTCTTGGTGATGAACTCCTGAGCGGTGGGCACTCCTTGCCCTGTGCTCTCCTGAGGGTCACGTGCCGCGAAGCACGCCTCCAAGTGGTGCCCAAGCGCCTCCCTCATGAGGTTGGCAAGGTCTGAGGCCCTCCAAAAGAGAGCCCCCGAGCCCTGCCTGAGGAGGGTGACGGGCGCGCCTTCCTATGCGATGGAGGGAGGCGCCCCTGGAGCGGGCGCTGATCCTGACGAGGCTCCTTCCGCGACGCCATCCTCCTGAGGTCCCGCACGGCGCGGCTCCTTCTTCTTGGGGATGGCCTCCGGAGGGCCTTCATTTCTGCTGTCGGGGTCGTCGATTGTTGTAGCTTGAAAGGCACGCTCGAGGGAGCGCACCGCATCCCTCTCTTCACACGGGACCGTGATGATTCCTCCGCTTCCTGGCATCTTGAGAATGTTGTAGCCGTGATGAGTGACTGCCATGAACTTGGCCAGGGCTGGATACCCGAGGATGGCATTGTACGGCAGGCGGATGTGCGCGACGTCGAAGTCGATGAGCTCGGTGCGGTAGTTCTTGCGCTCTCCGAAGGTGACAGGCAGGCGGACCTGCCCTATCGGTGTGGTGGAACCGTCGGTCACTCCTGAGAAAGGCTTGGTGGGCTGGAGCTGTTCATATGGCACTTGGAGGTTGTCGAACGTGTCGACGGACAGGACGTTGAGCCCTGCGCCGCTGTCGATGACGGTCTTGGTGACCTGCACATTGCTGATGACTGGGGAACACAGCATAGGGAGGGCGCCAGCGGTGGCTGCGCACTTGAGCTGATCCGCCAAATTGAAAGTGATGGCGCATTGGGACCACTTGAGCGGGCGCGTGGCCCCGAGCTTGGGGAGCACCGCATTCACCTCGCGAGCAAACTGTTTGAAGATGCGCTGAGAGGCTGGGGCCTGGGCTCCGCCCAAGATGCAGGCGATCGCACGCGGCTCCTGGAAGCCCCCAGCCCCCTCGTCCTGGTGGTGGTCGTCGTTCCTTCTTGGTGGCGGCAGCGGAGGAAGACCGGTGTTGCCCTGGAGGCGATCCTCATGAGGCGGGTCCCTCCAGGCGCCCTCGCGAGGTTGGTCCTGCCAATGGTCCTCACGAGGCCAGTCACGCCACTCCTGGCGCAGGCCGCGGTCGTCCCAGCGTCCGCCTCCTCGTCCTCCTCCACAGCCATAGCCACGGTCGTTGCGCTCGGGGCGTCGACCGTAGCGTCCTTCCTGTATGGCTCTGAGCTCTTGACAGTCGCTGGTGTTGTGGGTGTTCAGGTTGTGGAAGGCGCAGAACGGTCGGCCGTTCATGGATGACTCGGGCTGATCTCTCCCCCGCTTGGTGTCGGGCTCCGCTGTGAGCACCACCGCCTCCTTGCGCTTCACGTCCTTGGCCTTGGCCTTCTTCTCCTCCGCTCCTGCGGCTAGCAGCTCGAGGAGAGAAAGGCGCCCCTCCTCAGCTCTTGCGCACTTGGTCTCCAGGTTGAATAGCTCCTGAGAGGTGCAGAGCTCCTCGTGGATGGCGAGCTCTTCTTTCATCTTGACGTCACGGACGCCGTCGGAAAACGCGGAGATGATGGCCTCGTCCGTGACCTTGGGGATCTTGAGGCGGGTGTTGTTGAAGCGCTGGATGTACTTCTGGAGGGTCTCTCCTGGTTGTTGCTTGATGCGGCGCAGATCACCCGCGGCCGGTGGGCGGTCGCGAGTGCCCTGGAAGTTGGCGACGAAGTGGTCGCGCATCTCATCCCGGGAGGAGATCAAGCCGTGCTGCAGGTTCAGGAGCCAGGAGCGGGCTCCATCCTTGAGAGCCATGGGAAACCAGTTCGCCATGACTTTTTCGTCGCCGTTGGCCGCTACGATGCTCAGCTCATAGAGCTGCAGGAACTCCGCGGGGTCGGCGGTGCCGTCGTAGCGAGGAGGCAGGTCCGGCTTGAACTTGCCTAGCCAGGCGACGTTACGCAGCTCACGGGTGAAGGCGCGGCAGCCGGCTGTGGTTGCCGGGGCCCGCTTCGGAGGTGGAGCTTGGTCTTGACAAGGTCCGCGCTGCGCCGCTGCAGGCGGCGCGCGGTCTAGACGAGGTGGCGCGGGGAGCGCAGGTGCAGCTTCTCGCGGCCGCGGGATTTCTTGGTAGCTTCTCTCTTCGCGCGCGGGCACCGGGCGTGGCGGGTCACGCCGCGGAGCCGCGCGCCTTGGTGCCAAGGCACCGTCTTGGGGCTGAGGTGGTGGAGGCACGCCATGAGCCTCGTCGCCCGCGGCTGGTTGAGGGGGAGGCAGAGAGAGGGACGGCACTGGGGAGCCCCCTGCAGCACGGACGAGCTCGGCGACGCGGTCGAGCCACTCCTCATAGAGGTCGTCGATGGGGCGGTAACGCAGGAGTTCGTTCGCCGTGAGGAGCACGGCCCGTGCCTCCATGGGAGCGCGGCGCGCATGAGACGAAGAACCAGCAGGGGTTAGTGATGGAGTAGCGGTGCGGCCGTCCTGCCGCACCGAAGGATGCAGTGAGGATGTCTGCTGCTCATTCCCCGCCAGGCCGGTGGCAGCGTTGGCGGCGGGAGACAGAGAACGACGAGGTGGCCAGCGAGGATGCCTGCCCTGAGCGACGCGGGCGGTGAGGGCAGCACGACGCTCAGCCCGAGCACAGCGAGCGTCCGCCATGGAGACGACGGAGCGACGAAGCGGCGAACTGATGGAAGGGAAGCTACTGCGCACCCCTACCAGGAGCGCCAAATGTCGGATGTGGGGTTCTGGCAAACCCTTAAGGTTCGAACACTGTGGTGCGCGCAAAGTCTTTCCCTTCTACCGATCTACGCCCTAGCTCGCTAAGGTCTCGCGGACGAACTCGACAAACTCGCAACACAGAGAGACACGAGATTTATACTGGTTCGGGCCACCGCTGTGGTGTAATACCCTATTCCAGTGTGGTGGTGGTGGATTGCCTCTTGGGCTGATGATGAACTGTACAAGGGGAGAACAGCCTCCTGAGGTTGAGGTGTTCTTGTGGCTAGGCTCTCGATCGGGTTGGATCAAGCTAAGATCCGATCCCCCCTCCACTATGGTGGCTAGCTCTACTTATATAGGCCCTGGTCCTCCTCCCAAATATCGAACGGGAAGGGAGCCAACAACGGCGGGCAAATTTGAAGGGGGACAGCTAGTACAAGCTACCCTGACAAAAGTGGTCTTCGCCTGCGAAAAGCTCTGGTGGTGACGCTGCCTTGGGCTCCACGATGACCTCCGTCTTGCCGTCCTCTTGGTCTTGGTCTCGTTGCACCAATATAGCAACCTTTGCATGATGCCTCGGTTCTCTTTGCCTGCGCTGGCCTCCTTAGCACCAAAGGGGAAATAAGGACGCTGCACGTGCTGGCGCCTGCCTGGTGCCGTTCGTCATGGCTCACGTCACGAGAGCCTCGTGAGGTTTTGCCCCGCCTTGATATCTCCGATCCTCATGAGCCTGCCTGGCTAGGCTGCTCCAGAGGAG
This sequence comes from Aegilops tauschii subsp. strangulata, assembly GCF_002575655.3. Taxonomy (NCBI): domain Eukaryota; kingdom Viridiplantae; phylum Streptophyta; class Magnoliopsida; order Poales; family Poaceae; genus Aegilops; species Aegilops tauschii. The sequence continues at coordinate 285,575,181 of NC_053039.3, forward strand.
GTCTTGCATCGTCCGCCTCGCGAGGCTTGGACCCTCGCGAGGGTCTTGGATGCCTTGTTGATGAAGATGGGTCGTACGGCCTGCTGGCTTAACCACGCTGTGGGCCGCAGGCAGGCAAGTCTGGGGACCCCCGTTCCTAGAACGCCGACACCAACTCAATTTGAATCCAGTTTGTATTCTATTTTTCTTCGGGTAGGATCCATTTGCGATTGGAATAAAATTCTAAATACATCATTTTTTATATATATACTTTCAAAAGCACAACACCCTTTATACATAAATATGGTTTACAAATGGCATGATCTCAGATTCATAAGGCTGTATCCATCTTAATTTGGATTTCCAAATATTTGAAACCACTTTATGTTGAAATCCAATGTATGCATTCCTCGCTAACTGTCTCGAATTAATGTGTGTTTCTTGCGTTTCTTTTTTACTTCTCAAACATGTATAATGTGTTTCACACACGCAACATATAGTGTAATCCCGTTTAGACATTAATTGCATATAAATCATGCATTGTCTCTACTTAAAGAATCTATGGATCACTAATATTGATAAACTACATAACATTACACGTGTCCCCAAATTCAAATGAATATGCATGTTTCATACACCAATTTGCGTTACGATATTATCGATGTCATGATCTCCAGTTTAAATAATTGAATCCCCTTTAATCCAGATATTCGTCTCATATAGCTAGCACTCATGCTTATATAGGAGTATCTCTCTAGACCTATATGTGTTCATCATCTCTCGGGTATCTCTCGTGCTACCTGTATGTCGACAATCATCTTTTATCTTCGCAACACACTGACGGTACTCTATCCCTCGACCTTCATCACTCTATCTCTCTCTAAGTATATCTCGCTCCCTGCTATGTGTCTCTAACAATGATTCTCCATGTGAAATCTCTTTCTCTCACACAAACACAAACTTCGTCTCCCGGGGTCTCATTTCTCTCTACTATTCCCCTGTGTGCCACTCGCACACCCCCTCTCACACAGAGATGTCTTTCGCTCCTTAGATATGAGAAGCTACGACTCTTCCTCTTAAATATCTCTTTCTCACACACAAACACAAACTCTGTCTCCCAGGGTCTCATATCTCTCCACCATTCTCTTGTATGTCACTCACACACTCTCTCTCCCCTAGAGATATCTTGTGTTCCCTCATATGTCTCTCTAGCTATCACTCTCGTTGTGAAATATCTTTCTCTCTCGCAAACACAAAACTCCGTCTCTCGGGATCTCATTTCTCTCTGATATTTGTTTGTATGTGACTCACATGCACACTCTCTCTACCTCTCTCACACCCACACACATAACTCAGCCTTCTGATCCACTCGGCTCCTATCTCTAACACACACTAGCTAGCTAGCATCTTTATCTTTCTATTTATCTGTTTCTCCATCAACCTTCTTTCTCGCCCTCACTCTTGCTTCCTATCACGCACACTGTATATGTTTCTCTCTACATGCAGTCAAGTGCCCTCTTTTTATCTTTCTCTCACACACACATAACATCACCCTCTGAACCACCCGGCGGTCATTTCCAACACTCAAACTAGCCGATGTCCCTCTATCTAGCATCTCTATCTCTGTATCTATTTGTAGTTTCTCCGTCAACATTTCTTTCTCGCACGCACTCTTGCTTCCGATCACCCACACTATATATGTCTCTCCATACATGCATTTATAGGTTGATCTCTTTTGAACAATCATTGTGTCTCGCTCCCTCTGCTCGCCATAGATGCATGCTCCAGCCCATGCCACTATCTCTTAAAGACAAAACACATGCTCAATTATCGAGCCTTCTTCCCTGCACTCTCACATGCATGCATATTGTCATACTGATCTCTCCCATATCGTTGATCTTATGACTTATGTCTTCTTTCTTTTATCTCGATCATCCTCGCGCGCACACACACACACATCCCACGTATACATGTATACCTCTCGCACAAGCACGTTCAAGGTCTCCTATGTCTCCATACATAGTTAATTACCCTCAACCCTAACGCCACATCGAATCGTTCTCTTCTTGTGTGCACATAACTTCCGCCTGGATGGGTAAAACACACACTCACACTTAACAATCTCCCCCTCTCTCACTATTCCCCTATATCACCGAAACCAATAGGACCATCCCTTCATTTAATTCCCGCCTACATGCACCATTGATATATAGTAGTCTTCCTCGGTGTCTCTCGAACAAACACGTTCTCTCGATGTCGACTCCTCTCACGCGCACACGCCTTATCTTCCCTCTCTACGAGCCTTTTATCTCTTGCACCCCCTCGTTGGTGGCCCCTGTCATACACTGTGATGAAGCCACACACACTTAAATCACATCTGCCACCGAGGATCCCGCGTCACACACACACACGCACCCACTCGCACCCCCCACACACTAAGACTCCATCTCACACACACATGCTCTAGGCGGAGCATTTGTTCCTACCACCCTTCGTCCAACCTTACCCGTATGATAAGCAATCACCTTAATTTACTTGTATAACATGGACAAAATCCACTTTACTTTAGTAGTTAGCAAACTTATCATCTCTAGTCTTATAAAAAACGAGTTGCACTACAAAAAAAGGACACATCCGCGACATTTTGGGCCAAACGGAAAAAAAATCTGTCATACTTATGACACTTCTATGACGATAAATGTGACAAAACCCGGTATCATCATAGATGTGGTGGGCTCCTACTTCTATGACAAAAAATCATGACAGAAAATGGGCTTTTTGTCCTGGGCGGGCCGGAGACGCAGCTGCATGACATTCTTTGGGTTGTCCATGATGGAAAAAACCATGGTAGAAGCGAGGGCGAGTAAAATATCGGGGTGTTCCCGGTTACGGTGGGTGATCGGGGCCGAGCGATGCACGTTTCTCTCGTACACGTACGCGCATGTGTGCGAGGCGTTGGGCTCTAACTGAACCCGAGCGAGGCGTTCGCCTACTGAACCCAAGCAATTGCACTGCAGGCTATGCGTTACTGAACCCGAGCGATCGATCGATGGCTGTTAACTGAACCCGATCAAGCGATTCCTTCGCTACTGCTGCTAACTGAAGTCGATCGATGCTGCCTCTGGATGAATAGTGAGTGTTACTAGGGGGGTTTGGATGAACAGTTCCCGGTGGGGGTGGATGAACAGGACCCCGTGGTGTTGCCTCTGGATGAGCAGGACCCCGATCGATCGAGCCGGTTGGGGCTGGATGAACAGGACCCCTTGGATGGCTGGATGAACAGGACGACCCCGTGGAGGGCTGGTTGAATAGTAGACAGTGGAGGGTTGGATGAACAGTAGCCCGTGGAGGGGTGGTTGAACAGCAGCCCATGGAGAGGGCTGGTTGAACAGTAGCCGGTGGAGTAGCGCGCGGTGGAGGCTGGATGAACAGGAGCCCGTGGATGAATAGTCGCAGGTGGAGGCTGGAGGAGGTCGATGGTGGATGAACAGTAGCCCGTGGAGGCTGGAGGAGGTCGACGGTGGAGATGAACAGTATCCCGTGGAGTCCCGTTTTGTGGTACGCCACACCCCTCCCGATGATCAGGACCCCCGTTTCGACCATAGCGCTCCAACACAAGTCTGTTTCCTCCGTTTTGCGGTACGCCACACACCTCCCGATGAACAGGACCCCCGTTTCGACCATAGCGCTCCAACACAAGTCCGTTTCCTCCGTTTTGCGGTACGCCAGACCCCTCCCAATGAACAGGATCCCGTTTCGAACGTGGCCAGTCGAACACAAGGCCGTTTCCTCCGTTCTGCGGTACGCCAGGCCTCGTTTCCATCGGCTGTTCCGTCCAAGCCCTCCTGATGAACACGACGACGCATTCCGTTCCGACCCAGCCGGTTGGCTCCCCATGAACATGATGACAACGCTGTTTCTCCGTTCTGACCCAGCCATGTACACGAGCCCTGGCCGTACGTATGCGCGAGTAGGCGTTCGAGACCCCGCCCGTATGTACGTACATGGCCGTATTTACTTTCTTGCACCCTGGCTGCTGTACGTACGTGTACATGCTACGTGCGCACCTCTACTACGACACGTGCCCGCCTCTACATCGACCAGGATGTACGTACACGTTCGCGACCAGAATGACAACGCTACGTACGCTTCGACCAGGTGGGTCCTGACTGTCACGCACTTCCTTGCGTGCGAAGATGTAGCTGGTGGGTCCCAGCAGTCACGGGGGAAATCATTTTTTTGCCCGGACGCACTTCCTTGCGTGCGAAGATGTAGCTGGTGGGTCCCAGTAGTCAGGGGGAAACGTTTTTTCGTGAAATACGGTGGCCCGTCCGGTGGGTCCCCGCTGTCAGGTGGAGGAATAATTATTTTGTGCGTAATAAGGAGGCACTTCCTTGCGGCTGCCGTGGACCCAGATGTCAGCCTCTCCACGTACAGTACTCTTCCGATGGAAGTCAGTCGTTGACCACATTGACCATGCCGCGCCGAGAGCACCACAGCGGTGGACGACGGCGAGGCCTAGGAAGGGGACGACGCAGAGCCGGGGAAGACGCGGCAGTGGAAGCCCGCGTGGAGAGGAGTACGAGGGTTCACTGGTTCGGCTGCGGTGTGAGGCTGTCGTCGCTGCAGAATAACAGGGGGTGTGGGTGAGTAGAGGGATGGCTTGGCCAGCGGTGGGAGTAGTAGGGGGCGGTGAGGCCTTCGCGGCATCACAGCCGGCCTGGGGAGGCAGGAGCACGCGACACGACCGGCGCTGCTTTGGGTGGCTGGAGCAAGAAGACTAGAGGTTGAAGAAGCACTACGGTCGTTGGATGGACATCGTACGGTCACTGCAGCTAGAATCGTTTATATTGACTAAGTTGACAAAGCCCTTGGTACGTGTCAACTTAGTAGGCCCACAAGTTAGCCTCCGAAACGGTGCGCCCCAGATGTCAGGGGGAGGAATCATTTTTTGGGCGGCTGAAGCAAGAATATCCGAGATTGAAGAAGAAGCACGACATCCGTTGGATGGACATCCAACGGCCACAGCTACCAGAACCGTGTGTTGTTGACAAAGCCTTGCATACGCGTCAACTTAGTTTTTTTAGGGGACGCGTCAACATAGAAGGCCCACCAAGTGTGTGGCAGAGAACATATAGCCCATTTGCAATTTGTAAGAATGTACAACCCATTTTTTAATTCTACTGGAATTTAGTACAACCCATTTACAGTTTGTTAAAAGTACAACCATTTTCTAGCTAGGACAACGATAAATAATTTCAACCAACCGCTCAAAACAGAATTAAAAAAAATCCCACATTTTTATGGGTTCGGAAATATTTTTATCTGAAATTTCTAGTCAGATTAAATATAATTTCAAAATAAAGATCTATTATGTTAAAATCCAACGAAATATTGCGCGCACAACAAGTAATGAAATTAAAATTTTCAAATTCCAAAAATAATATATTTTTTAAACTAATTACGCGTTTGGTGCATTTTTTTATAGTTACTGCCCAGTTATTATAATTACATCATTTCTTAAAGTCCATTTTCTTGTAAAGCCTAATGCATACCTCCTAGGAAAGTTTTCAGCCCAGCGGGGCGGAGAATAACAAGTTGACCCGGATATTGTGTACAACTGTCGGCCCAGTTGCATTGCTGATGTTGAAAAAAAAGGCCTGTGTAGTACCGTACAACCTAACATGGCTACTCAACCCACATTTAGCGACGCGGGAAAGGCCCAAACAAGGCTTCTGTAAAACTTTTTGAAGTCACTCAGCTCAATTAATAACTTAAGAAAAAAGTTAGATTACAGTGGAACCTAATTAAAAGTTGTCACGAGCAAAGAAATAATTCAATGGGTCCCACTTGTGCGTGTGCGCGCGTGTGTGTGTGAGAGAGAGAGAGAGACACCCATCGGTCGATGCTCATAAATACATCTTTTAGCCATATGCATTGCTGATGCTCAGTAAAAACTTATATAGTTGACACAATCATATAGAACATCATAGCACACTAAACTTGCATACAAAAATTTCACACAGGAGGCACAATCAGGATGGAAGTAGTGGATCGCTACGGGTAGGGCTATGTTGAAACCAACGTACTCGTACATAACGGTTCATCGTCTTTATCAATGACGGGGAAATATCTTGAATGTTGTGCAAAGAAAACAGACAAACAACACAATAAGTTCTGCTAGCACATTAAGTTGACGTATGATGACCCACAAGTATAGGGGATCTATCGTAGTCCTTTCGATAAGTAAGAGTGCCGAACCCAATGAGGAGCAGAAGGAAATGATAAGCGGTTTTCAGCAAGGTATTCTCTGCAAGCACTGAAATTATCGGTAACAGATAGTTTTGTGATAAGGTAATTTGTAACGAGTAGCAAGTAACAAGCGTAAATAAAGTGCAGCAAGGTGGCCCAATCCTTTTTGTAGAAAAGGACAAGCCTGGACAATTTCTTATATGAAGGGAAACGCTCCCGAGGACACATGGGAATTATCGTCAAACTAGTTTTCATCACGTTCATATGATTCGCGTTCGGTACTTTGATAATTTGATATGTGGGTGGACCGGTGCTTGGGTGCTGTCCTTACTTTGACAAGCATCCCACCTATGATTAACCCCCATTTCAAGCATCCGCAACTACAAAACAAGTATTAAGGTAAACCTAACCATAGCATGAAACATATGGATCCAAATCAGCCCCTTACGAAGCAACGCATAAACTAGGGTTTAAGCTTCTGTCACTCTAGCAACCCATCATCTAGTTATTACTTCCCAATGCCTTCCTCTAGGCCCAAAAAATGGTGAAGTGTCATGTAGTCGAAGTTCACATAACACCACTAGAGGAGAGACAACATACATCTAATCAAAATATCCAACGAATACCAAATTCACATGACTACTAATAGCAAGACTTCTCCCATGTCCTCAGGAACAAACGTAACTACTCACAAACCATATTCATGTTCATATAGGGGTATTAATATGCATAATGGATCTGAACATATGATCTTCCACCAAATAAACCAACTAGCATCAACTACAAGGAGTAATCAACACTACTAGCAACCCACAGGTACCAATCTGAGGCTTTGGGACAAAGATTGGATACAAGAGATGAACTAGGGTTTGAGAGGAGATGGTGTTGGTGAAGATTTTGATGGAGATTGACCCCCTCCCGATGAGAGCATCGTTGGTGATGACGATGGCGATGATTTCCCCTCCCGGAGGGAAGTTTCCGTGGCAGAACAGCTCTGCCGGAGCCCTAGATTGGTTCCGCCAAGGTTCCGCCTCGTGGCGGTGGAGTTTCTTCCCGAAAGCTTGCTTATGATTTTTTTCTCACACGAAAGACTTCATATAGCGGAAGATGGGCACCGAGGGCAACCAGGGGGCCCATGAGGCAGGGGGCGCGCCCAGGGGGTAGGGCGCACCCCCCACCCTCGTGGACAGGGTGTGGGCCCCCTCTGGTATTTTCTTCGCTCAGTACTTTTTATTATTTCCAAAAATAACTTCCGTGGAGTTTCAGGACTTTTGGAGTTGTGTAGAATAGGTCTCTAATATTTGCTCCTTTTCCAGCCCAGAATTCCAGCTGCCCGCATTCTCCCTCTTCATGTAAACCTTGTAAAATAAGAGAGAATGGGCATAAATATTGTGACATAATGTGTAATAACAGCCCATAATGCAATAAATATCAATATAAAAGCATGATGCAAAATGGACGTGTCAACTCCCCCAAGCTTAGACCTCGCTTGTCCTCAAGCGGAAGCCGATAACGATAAATATGTCCACATGTTTAGAGATAGAGGTGTCGATAAAATAAAATACGGACATGAGGGCATCATGATCATTCTCATAAGAGCAACATATATAGATATTGTCATATTATTTCTTATGCTAAAGTAACAATCTATCCACAATGTAAAGTATGAATCAGAAACTTCATTGAGAACTAACAAACTATAATCTTAGTCATTGAGGCAATTGCAATTTATCATAACATCAGAAAGAGTCAATAAGAGCTTTTCAGCAAGTCCACATACTCAACTATCATTTAGTCTTTCACAATTGCTAACACTCACGCAATACTTGTGGTTATGGAGTTTTAATCGGACACAGAGAAAGATAGGGGCTTATAGTTTCGCCTCCCAACCTTTTACCTCAAGGGTAACGTCAACAACAATAGCTCATGCCAACTTACATCCAATTGGATATATATATATATATATATATATATATATATATATATATATATATATATATATATATCAGGATCCTTCCAACACAAGGTGCTTGCCAAAGGATAGAATGTAAAAAGGAAAGGTGAAGATCACCATGACTCTTGCATAAGGTAAAAGTAAAAGATAGGCCCGTCGCAGAGGGAAGCAGAGGTTGTCATGCGCTTTCATGGTTGGATGCACGAAATCTTAATGCAAAAGAATGTCACTTTATATTGCCACTTGTGATATGGACCTTTATTATGCAGTCCGTCGCTTTTATTTCTTCCACATCACAAGATCGTATAAAGCTTATTTTCTCCACACTAATAAATCATACATATCTAGAGAGCAATTTTTATTGCATGCACCAATGACAACTTACTTGAAGGATCTTACTCAATCCATAGGTAGATATGGTGGACTCTCATGGCAAAACTGGGTTTAAGGTGTTTGGAAGCACAAGTAGTATCTCTACTTGGTGCAAATAATTGGCTAGCATGAGGGAGAAGGGCAAGCTCAACATGTTGGATGATCCATGACAATATACTTTATTTCGGATGTAAGAAAACATAACCCATTATGTTGTCTTCCTTGTCCAACATCAACTCTTTAGCATGTCATATTTAATGAGTGCTCACAATCATAAAAGATGTCCAAGATAGTATATTTATATGTGAAGTCATTACTCTCCATAAGGTCAATATGATCTCTTTGTTTCTTTTTATTCTTTCTTTTTCTTTTATTCCCTCAAGATCATAGCAAGATAATCAAGCCCTTGACTCAACACTAATCTTTATTATATAGCTCACGGACTCGATTACATAAAGGGATCATAAAGCAAAACTCAAAACTAGATCATACCAAAAAATTTATTCTACTGGATCAAGATATTACTAAAGGATCGAACTAAGAAAAACAGTAAAGATAGGAGTGTGATGGTGATACAATACCGCGGCACCTCCCCAAGCTTGGCAGTTGCCAAGGGGAGTGCCCATACCCATGTGATTATATCTCTTTCTTCGGAGGTGAGGAAGATGGTGGTGGTGATGATAATTGTGCCTTCAGCTTTTTCATATTGTAATTGAGAAGGGCAATTTCCTCCTGTAGATCGTCGATCTCCGATTCCAGCTTCAAAATTTTGTCACATAAATCTCCTTTGCTTTTCTGCCGAAAACAAGAAGGAATAGATAGGTTGTTAGATAGTTTAGCTCTCTTAGGGAGACTAGATTTCTTGAACTTCACGTGCATATCCCCAGGTTGAGGTAGAGGGACATCCTCCTCCTCCGAACTTGAAACATTGATCCTCATCAAATGAGCATCCTCCTCCTCATCCGTAGTTCGACCACAAGGGGATAGATCCCCATAGGTCTTTGGGTCAGCAGTGAGGTGTGAAACATAGCTCTCTCCGTCGGAATCCTGAGATGACATCTTGCTCTAATCTGCGGCAGAAATAGCACGAAACAAAGATAGAGGATATTTGCGTGATACGATGGTCAAAACCTTCAGAAGATTATATAATGAATTTTTACCGACCAAAAGAAGTATCGTGCAACAAAACGGAGTCCAGAGAGCACACGAGGTGCCCACGAGGCAGGGGCCGCTCCCAGGGGGTAGGGCGGGCCCTCCACCCTCGTGGAAGCCTCGTGTCCTTCCCGGGCTACTTCTTATTTTCCTATTTTCTTAAATATTCCAAAACGGAGAAAAATTGCCATTAGAACTGTTTTGTAGTCAGTTTACTTACCGTACCACGTACCTATTCCTTTTCGGAGTCTGAAGCGTTCTGGAAAGTGTCCCTTATGTATTCCTTCGGTGTTACGGTTTTAATAACATTAGTTTCAACATTTATAGGATTACCTGAGATATGATGTTTGATTCATTGACCGTTCACCACCTTCGGATTTGTGCCTTTGAGGTTGTTGATTTTTATGGCACTGGAACGATAGACCTCCTCGATAACGTAAGGCCCTTCCCATTTAGAGAGAAGTTTTCCTGCAAAAAATCTTAAACGAGAGTTGTATAGCAACACATAATCACCTACAGTAAACTCACGCTTTTGTATCCTTTTGTCATGCCATCTTTTGACTTTTTCTTTAAACAGTTTGGCATTCTCATAAGCCTGGGTTCTCCATTCAACTAGTGAGCTAATGTCAAACAACCTCTTCTCACCGGCAAGTTTGAAATCATAATTGAGCTCTTTAATAGCCCAATATGCCTTATGTTCTAGCTCGAGAGGTAAGTGACATGCTTTTCCATAAACCAACTTATACGGAGACATACCCATAGGATTTTTATATGCAGTTCTATAGGCCCATAATGCATCATCAAGTTTCTTGGACCAATTCTTTCTAGATCTATTAACAGTCTTTTGCAAAATTAATTTGAGCTCTCTATTACTCAATTCTACCTGACCACTAGACTGCGGGTGGTAAGGGGATGTAATTCTATGATTAACATCATACTTAGCAAGCATTTTACGAAAAGCACCATGAATAAAGTGTGAACCACCATCAGTCATTAAATACCTAGGGACTCCAAACCTCGGAAAAATAACTTCTTTAAGCATATTAATAGAGGTGTTATGATCAGCACTACTAGTTGGAATAGCTTCTACCCACTTAGTAACGTAATCAGCAACAACTAAAATATGTGTATACCCATTAGAGGAAGGAAAAGGTCCCATATAATCAAAGCCCGAAACATCGAATGGTTCAATAACAAGTGAATAGTTCATAGGCATTTCTTGACGTCTACTAATATTACCAATTCTTTGACATTCATCACATGACAAGACAAACTTACGGGCATCTTTGAAGAGAGTATGCCAATAAAAACCGGATCGCAATACCTTATGTGCAGTTCTATCTCCAGCGTGGTGCCCTCCATAAGCCTCGGAGTGACACTTGCGTAGGATCTGTTCCTGTTCATGCTCAGGTATACAACGTTTAATAACACCATCTACTCCTTCTTTATAAAGATGTGGGTCATCACGGAAGTAATGTCTCAAACCATAGAAAAACTTTTTCTTTTGTTGGTATGTGAAACTAGGTGGTATAAACTTAGCAACAATGTAATTAGCATAATCAGCATACCATGGAGCAGTACAAGAAGCATTTATGATAGCTAATTGCTCATTAGGAAAGCTATCATCAATAGGCAGTGGGTCATCAAGAATATTCTCTAACCTAGACAAGTTGTCTGCAACTGGGTTCTCAGCTCCCTTTCTATCAATAATAAGCAAATCAAATTCTTGTAGCAAGAGAACCCATCTAATAAGTCTAGGCTTAGCATCTTTCTTTTCCATATATAAGGTATTTAATAGTAGCATGATCAGTGTGAATAGTTACTTTAGAATCAACAATATAAGGTCTGAACTTATCACAAGCAAAAACTACTGCTAAAAATTCTTTTTCAGTAGTAGCATAATTTCTCTGGGCATTGTCTAGAGTTTTACTAGCATATTGAATAACATTTAATTTGTTATCAACCCTTTGCCCTAGAACAACACCTATAGCATAATCACTAGCATCACACTTAATTTCAAAGGGTAAATTCCAATCAAGTGGCTGAACGATAGGTGCAGAAATCAATACTTTCTTAAGTATTTCAAATGCTTCAACACAATCATCATGAAAGACAAAAGGAACATCTTTTCGTAATAGATTAGTCAGAGGCCGAGAAATTTTTGAGAATTCCTTAATGAACCTCCTATAAAAACCGGCATGACAAAGGAAACTTCTTATACCTTTGATGTCCTTGGGACATGGCATCTTTTCAATAGCATCAACTTTAGCTCTATCAACTTCAATGCCTCTTTCAGAAATTTTATGCCCTAAGACAATGCCTTCATTAACCATAAAGTGGCATTTCTCCCAATTCAAGACGAGATTAGTTTCTTCACATCTCTGCAAAACTCGATCAAGGTTGCCCAAGCAATCATCAAAAGAGGATCCATAAACGGAGAAATCATCCATGAAAACCTCACAAATCTTTTCACAAAAGTTAGAGAATATAGCCATCATGCATCTTTGAAAGGTAGCAGGTGCATTACATAAACCAAAAGGCATACGTCTATAAGCAAAGGTGTCTAAAGGGCAAGTAAAGGTGGTCTTTGCTTGATCATCAGCTGATACAGGTATTTGAGAGAAACCAGAATAACCATCTAGAAAGCAAAAATGTGTGTGTTTGGATAATCTATCTAGCATTTGATCAATGAATGGCAAGGGGTAATGATCCTTTTTAGTAGCTTTATTTAATTTACGGAAATCAATTACCATCCTATAGCCTGTAATAATTCTTTGCGGGATCAATTCATCTTTATCATTAGGAACGACAGTAATACCTCCCTTCTTAGGGACACAATGGACAGGGCTTACCCTCTAACTATCAGCAACGGGATATATTATACCTGCTTCAAGGAGCTTTAATATTTCCTTCCTTACCACTTCTTTCATCTTAGGATGCAGCCGTCGTTGGTGATCAATAACTGGTTTGGCGTCTTTCTCCAGATTTATTTTGTGTTGACATAGAGTGGGACTAATGCCCTTAAGATCATCAAGAGTATATCCAATAGCAGCATGGTGCTTCTTTAGAGTTTTCAATAATTTTTCTTCCTCCTCTGAAAGGTTAGCATTAATAATAACGGGATATATCTTCTTTTCATCAAGATAAGCATATTTAAGAGTATCAGGTAGTGGTTTAAGCTCAAACACGGGATCACCCTTGGGTGGAGGAGGATCCCCTAGGATTTCAACAGGCAAGTTGTGTTTCATAATAGGTCCCTGTTTAAAGAATACTTCATCTATTTCCCTTCTTTCATTCATAAACATATCATTTTCATGGTCTAGCAAATATTTTTCTAAAGGATCATTAGGAGGCACAACAATAGAAGCAAGACCAATAATTTCATCCTTACTAGGCAATTCCTCATCACGGGATTGTCTACGAAATTTAGAAAAATTAAACTCATGAGACATATCACCCAAACCAATAGTAACAACATCCTTTTCATAGTCTATCTTAGCATTAACAGTGTTCAAGAAGGTTCTACCAAATATAATGGGACAAAAGCTATCTTGTGGGGAACCAAGAACAAGAAAATCAGCAGGATATTTAACTTTCCCACACAAGACTTCAACATCTCTAACAATCCCAATCGGTGATATAGTATCTCTATTGGCAAGCTTAATGGTAACATCGATATCTTCTATCTCAGCAGGTGCAATATCATGCATAATTTCTTCGTATAAAGAATGAGGTATTGCACTAGCACTAGCACCCATATCACACAAGCCGTAATAACAATGATCTCCTATTTTAACATAAATAACAGGCATGCCTACCACAGGTCTATGTTTATCTTTAGCACCAGGTTTAGCAATTCTAGCAGTTTCCTCACAGAAGTAAATAACATGCCCATCAATATTATCAGCCAAGATATCTTTAACCATAGCAATATTAGGTTCAACTTTAACTTGTTCAGGAGGTTTGTGTGTCCTAATATTACTTTTGTTGACTACAGTTGAAACTTTAGCATGATCCTTTATTCTAACAGGGAAAGGTGGTTTCTCAACATAAGCAGTAGGAACAATAGGATCGTTATAAGTGATAGTCTTTTCTTCAACTTTAATAGGTTCAACTACTTTTACTTCTATGGGAGGATGATATTTAAACCACTTCTCCTTAGGGAGATCAACATGAGTCAAGTCCATATTTAGTGCTAAATTCACGGAAAACATCGGTATCCATAAAAGATTTAACACAATCAAACTTAGGTGTTATACCTGACTCCTTACCTTCGTCGAGCTCCCAATCTTCAGAGTTGCGTTTAATCCTTTCCAATAAATCCCATTTGAATTCAATAGTCTTCATCATAAAGGAGCCAGTACAAGAAGTATCGAGCATGGATTGATTATTACGAGAAAGCCGAGCATAAAAATTCTGAATAATCATTTCTCTTGAGAGCTCATGATTGGGGCATGAATATAACATTGACTTAAGCCTCCCCCAAGCTTGAGCGATGCTTTCTCCTTCGCGAGGCCAAAAATTATATATATATAATTACGATCACGATGAACAAGATGCATAGGATAAAACTTCTGATGAAATTCCAATTTCAATCGCTTGTAGTCCCATGATCCCATATCGTCACATAGCCTATACCATGTCAATGCATCTCCCTTCAAAGATAAAGGGAAGACCTTCTTCTTGACAACATCATCGGGCATACCTGCAAGTTTAAATAACCCACAAACTTCATCCACATAGATTAAGTGTAAATCGGGATGCAATGTTCCATCTCCTGCAAAAGGATTAGCTAGCAGTTTCTCTATCATACGCGAAGGAATTTCAAAGTAAACATTTTCAGTAGGTTCAGTAGGTTGAGGAGCAACTATTTGCTCTACCAGTCGGGTGAAGATACCCCGAACAAGCCCCTCAAAGGATTACTTTCCATAGTGACAAGTGACAGTAAATTTCAGCACACTATATAATTTTTTCCTTACCAAATTCCACCTACCAAAGGCGCTTCACTCCCCGGCAATGGCGCCGGAAAAGAGTCTTGATGACCCACAAGTATAGGGGATCTATCGTAGTCCTTTCGATAAGTAAGAGTGTCGAACCCAATGAGGAGCAGAAGGAAATGATAAGCGGTTTTCAGCAAGGTATTCTCGGCAAGCACTGAAATTATCGGTAACAGATAGTTTTCTAATAAGGTAATTTGTAACGAGTAGCAAGTAGCAAGCGTAAATAAAGTGCAGCAAGGTGGCCCAATCCTTTTTGTAGCAAAGGACAAGCCTAGACAATTTCTTATGTGAAGAAAAATGCTCCCGAGGACACATGGGAATTATCGTCAAGCTAGTTTTCATCATGTTCATATGATTCGCATTCGGTACTTTAATAATTTGATATGTGGGTGGACCGGTGCTTGGGTGCTGTCCTTACTTGGACAAGCATCCCACTTATGATTAACCCCTATTGCAAGCATCCGCAACTACAAAAGAAGTATTAAGGTAAACCTAACAATAGCATGCAACATATGGATCCAAATCAGCCCCTTACGAAGCAACGCATAAACTAGGGTTTAACTTCTGTCACTCTAGCAACCCATCATCTACTTATTACTTCCCAATGCCTTCCTATAGGCCCAAACAATGGTGAAGTGTCATGTAGTCGACGCTCACATAACACCACTAGAGGAGACACAACATACATCTCATCAAAATATCGAACGAATACCAAATTCACATGACTACTAATAGCAAAACTTCTCCCATGTCCTCAGGAAAAAACGTAACTACCCACAAATCATATTCATGTTCATAATTAGAGGGGTATTAATATGCATAATGGATCTGAACATATGATCTTCCACCAAATAAACCAACTAGCATCAACTACAAGGAGTAATCAACACTACTAGCAACCCACAGGTACCAATCTGAGGCTTTGGGACAAAGATTGGATACAAGAGATGAACTAGGGTTTGAGAGGAGATGGTGCTGGTGAAGATGTTGATGGAGATTGACCCCCTCCCGATGAGAGGATCGTTGGTGATGACGATGGCGATGATTTCCCCCTCCCAAAGGGAAGTTTCCCCGGCAGAACAGCTCTGCCGGAGCCCTAAATTGGTTCCGCCAAGGTTCCGCCTCGTGGCGGCAGAGTTTCTTCCCGAAAGCTTGCTTATGATTTTTCTCAGACGAAAGACTTCATATATCAGAAGATGGGCACCAGAGGGCAACCAGGGGGCCCACAAGGCAGGGGGCGCGCCCAGGGTGTAGGGCGCGCCCCCACCCTCGTGGCCAGGGTGTGGGCGCCCTCTGGTATTTTCTTCGCTCAGTATTTTTTATTATTTCCAAAAATAACTTCCGTGGAGTTTCAGGACTTTTGGAGTTGTGCAGAATAGGTCTCTAATATTTGCTCCTTTTCCAGCCCAGAATTCCAGCTGCCGGCATTCTCCCTCTTCATGTAAACCTTGTAAAATAAGAGAGAATGGGCATAAATATTGTGACATAATGTGTAATAACAGTCCATAATGCAATAAATATCAATATAAAAGCATGATGCAAAATGGACGTATCAACGTACATCCCTTTCTAAAAAAAGTTCAGGTACAAAATTAGAACAGGTCAGAATCAAATGTACTGGCACATCAGTGCTTCACACCCATAGCTCGGATTTAACTAGTATCTGACAAGATTCAGTTGTTACCTCAAATTAGAGCACATCCAGGCAGCCAGCCCGGCCTCTTCTCCCAAAGAAGCAGTGGCCTCCGCCGCGCGATGGATAGGCCCTGTGCCATCCATCGTTCCGAGCAACACGAGGAAAGTCTGACGTTGACTCCTGTAATGGACGTCGTCGATGGACCCTGGCACCAGCGGCGGCGGTAGGACTTCGATTGATGGATTGACCACTTCTTCGACATGCACGAACACTCGATACAGGTACATTCCAAACATGGTCCGCGGCGGCCTTGGTGGTGATGAATAGTCAAACCCCGGTTCCTGCACCGGTATATCAACACCAATCACCTTCGGTATGGTGGACGGCTTCTTCATCCATGCCATAACCGTCAGAGCCCACCTGTCTCGAGGAACAAACATACTTACGATCTCACCTCCAAGGTCGTTGATAAGCTCATTCATGGACTCGTTGTTCCAAGCACGTCGAGGCATGCCGTGGAAGGTAAACTTTGTTAAAAACTCAAGCTCAGAGGGCACCGAGCCCCATCCTGGGTGCCACCGATCAAAGCTCACCAGCGCGCCATCGCAGAACAAACGCCGGGAAGATTCAAACACACGACTGCAGTCGAAAGTTGTCCGGAACCTGACGAAGAAATCAGCCGGTGGCAAACAGACTTCGACGAGCGAGTCACTTATTTGGATGCCGTGCGCAATGCCAAGAGCTTTGACAAGGTCGTCCGGCGAGACGGGAGGTTGGTCGCCGTTGATTGTTACCATCAACATTTTGCTGGCAAACTAGTCGTTAAGCACCGCCATGCCACTGTTGAGCGACAGCACGCAGCGACCGAAGGCAGGACGGACCTCAGGATCTCCGGCTCGGAGATCTGCGTTGACCGGCGACATGACAGTGCGCTTGAGTACAGGGAGTATAGGAGGGGGATTTGGGGGAACTGGAGTAGGTATCGAGATTCCAGAGGTGGGGGAGGGGTGGGAGATTGGGGATGAAAAGGTAGCATGAATTTCGAACACGCGCCAATATGCTCTCGGCGCGCAAGCGCACGAAAACACCGGTGGCGCCCACATGTCGGCCTAAGACTCCTTATTCTTTCTTTTTTGGAAAGCCCGGCCTTTTTTTGAGGATCTATTGAGAGCCCAGCCTGAGAGTCATAATTGACCTGTTTGGCATTGCGTTACTACTCGGCCCGTATTCAACGACACCTCACTGGCCCAAACAAGTGTACATCATCGAAAAGACACTGAGCTCAAATTATATAACTTGAAAAAAGGAGATACACTCTGAACACTGGAGAATGGTGATGCCCTCATTTAGCCCACTAGTAGTTCGAGACAATAAATAGTTCGAAACAACAATATATACAACATTCAAACACTGACTAGTGACTACTACTGACATAAACAGCAAGACATGATAGTTCATAAGAAGTCTTGCTACACCATCAAAATGCACCCATCTGCAGTGCTCAGACTCTCGTGATCCAGACGAGAATGACATTCTAAATAGAGGCAACTATTACATAGTAAGAGTGACATAGACGAGGATGACCCAATGACAAGGAATATGCATAACAAAAGAAAGAACTACCCATCCAGAACAACCAGCAAAGACAACAAAGTCATTCGAAGAGATGATCCAACACCATCATAATTTGCAGCCCCGATTCAGCGACCAATGATCCGGAGACACCAGTACTCCACCCTTTCGACGCAACACCCCAATTACCTATCAACCTGAAGGCTTGAGTCACATCACTACCTGTCGTAATTGAGACATCCAAGGATCAAAGTTAATCCGGATGCCTTTGTCATTCTCACCTTCTTTTGGCTGCAGGCTGTATCGTTGACAATCAGGGGAGTTTGCTCCCGAACTCCTAGGGCTCACCGTGTAGACACAGTTTTCCATAGCAAACAGAGACTCTCTGCCATCAAGGTCCTTGCCAATGGTGATCTCTTGGTTAATCGGATAATTGAGTCCAAGAAACAGAGAGTGTGAACCAAGGCTGTTTACCTGCCTCCAACTAAAAAATCCTGAAGGCCCCAACAAGCTGGTATCCTGCTCTAGACGTAACAGCCACTGTCCGGATACTCACGTATTTCACGGTGCTTGTATACAGTGGGATTTTTGCAATATAACTTTTCCGGCTCATGTGTCCGAATGATCATCAGTCTTTTGCCGTCGTCTGATCGAGCGAGGAACTAGTTGTGCTTCCCTATTTTTGGCAAAGGTGGTGTGATTACAAAGGGCAGTAACTGTAGGGACACTGCATCATATCAAAAAGGACAGGCATTGTTAATGTAAGATCAGCATTGTTCAAAGTATGAGTAGGATAATGCAAGAAACAACATTGATATGTCCCTGTTGGAACCGGGAGGAAAATACAGGGAAATGTATACTGGGTTCAAAAATATAGAAGTGCCTTGCATGGTTATACTCATGTTATCTCGCAATCGATTCTTCACAGGAAACTACCATGTCATGCATGTTATGTAATCATGTTATGTCCTCACAAACAAATTCTTCAAGGTAACTAAAAGACCATGCATTGTTATATACTCGTGTTCTGTGGGCAAAAAATTTCTGAGGATATTATTCTAGCCATTGATTGCTGAAGGGCGAATATAGGTATGTACACATGGTAAGCATTACAGGATTTCACTACTTCCAAATATAGAGTTCTCCATATGCACATTTACTTCCCTAATGTATGGTTAGATGAAACCAACAGTGTGGTGCATGTTTCTACATCATGAAAATGAGGACACTAACATGGCCATTGATACACACTCATATTTAGTAGTAGTATATAGATTACTGTAAAATAAGGAGAATATCCATATATTCCTAACCGTTTGATTATTCAGGGGTACAAATTGGCTGTAATGACATGGTCATATTCGCATGAATTAACTCATTCCAAATATAGCTGATTTACGGCGTCTCTAATTCATTGCCATAGTTCTACTCAAATTCTGCTCAAACAGAGATATGCCAATCATCACAAAAAGTTCAAACAGTGTCATGGCGTCATCATTAACATGAGACAGAAACAACTTACACGCGCCGTCCCAGCAATACGTGGTGCCATCTACTTTGTCGATCGCGTAGATGATGCCATTGTGTTTAATAGCATCACAGAAGTGTGTATCAGCTTTGACGATGATCCACTGCGAGCTGAGTTGTCTCCAGCTAAAGAAGGCACCGGCGTAAAGATAGGCGAGTCCGCGGTCGAACAAGGCAATTAGCTTGAAGTCTGCGTAATTCACATGTCGTGTGGGCACTTGGCAGATTACAATCTTCTGTAAAACAAGGTCCGTCCAACTGACGTGGTAATCTAGATGACTTGGACCTTGATGGTAAAACTCTATATAATCCCACAGAGGAAGGATAATCTCATGGGAGGTCAGGAAGTTCACGAGCACCAACTTTTTACCATCTTCTCTAAAGGCAGCCATCCAGTGGGAGTTCATGCCGACCCAGTACATACCTACCAAGAAGTTTAGAGCGATGGTGATCGGATCGAAATCGAGGGAAATGATGTACGGCGACCCACTACATACCTGCAAAGAAGTTTCAGCTAATGGAGATCGGATTGAAGTCGAGGGGCATCATGCACGCCTCCATATCATGGTGAGCCAATCTCGCAAGACTAGATAGCAGCAAACAGGGTGTCTTGAAAAGCTTAGGCCTCGCTTCGAGGATGGCCGTGTGCATGTCCCTCGAGCATGCGGCCAGCCGCAGGGCACTCAACATATCCATACACGAACAACAGAGGTCGAGGATGTCACTGGGGAGATTGCTCCAATCGCGGCTCATATGGATGCTGCGCAGTTCGTGTTCGGCCATGGTGGAGTTTGGAAGGTGGGGTTTTTTGGGGTCTTGATTTACGGGGGAGAAGGTTGTCGGTGCTGGAGCGGCTAGCGAGGGAATAGTGGTACTGGGGGAGGCGAGTGACGCGACGGTACACGGGGGCATAGTGAGATGGAGACGGAGATGGAGATGGAGATGGAGTGGTGCTATGGGAGGGGAGAGGGAGACGAGGCAAGGCATGCTAATGTGCTGTACAACGGCGGTGACAGACTGCACAGTGCACAGGGTGAGGCTGACTTTGGTAACCCGAACACGCCGCCTGGACTAGTGTCAGACGCAGGGTGTTGTCACTTCACTGTGAGGACCGGATGAATAGTATTTTGACCATCAAGTGTACCACAGTTGCACTACTACTACTACTACTAGTAGGAACATGAGTACTCCAGTACTGTATAGCGGAAATAGGTCTCCCGTGCTAGCATGCCTGTTCAATTCATCCTCCAGGTACCATCCATATTGCGAGCAGAACCAAATTCTCGTGCATGCGGAAGCGCGAAGATGGGACTTTTCTTTTTTGATGAGGATAACCGTGTATTCCTTAACCAGAGAATGTTGTGTCTCCCACGCACGCGCCAATATCCATCTGAACCAGCTACGACACATTTTCTTATCTGTTTGCATAGGTCCCACCTATCAGGAAGGATGGGCACGTACACGAACAGGTACGACTCCTCAGTCTACCCGCATAGCCTTTTCGTTTAGTCTACCTAGCCGTCTAATCAACTGCCTACACGCCACTTCTCCCATTTACTTCTCCATCGGGAACCGATTTTCCTCGGCTTCTTCACCTCCCCTTCGTCTTCATTTGCATCCAAACCCCACTGCGTTCACATTATTTTAACCTCTTTAAATAATCATCTACTACTTCAGCTAGACTAGCCATCTAATCCTAATTCTCCAAACCATAGCCCTCTGTTCCAGCGTTACAAATGACGAAAGAGATTGAGATGCAGGTTTTTAGCATCCAACATGTCCTCGTCGAAGGCTCACTGAGCATAGTTGCCACCGTCACCGTCCACCCAAGGATTGTCCGGAAGTGGATCAACAATGTATCCAACTCCCTCGAAAAGGTAGAGATGAGGGTCATCGGTCTCGACGCAGAGTACACGGAGCGTGCCACTGGGAAGATCCAACGCGCCGCCATCCTTCAGTTGTGCCTCGAAGATGATGTTTTGGTGTACCACATCATACACGCGCCATCCATACCAGGTGAGCTTCACGATTTCTTGTCTCGGGAGGACATATACTTCTGTGGGGCAGCCATCGAAGGGGGCAAATAGAAGTTGGAGCCATACAACCTTGATTTGAAAAGCATCACTGACCTACAAACCAGAATCAAAATTCATGTAGAAGATTGTGATAAACAGACACCATCCCTATTCGACGTAGCAAATTTTGTGCTCGATACAAATCTCCAGAAGGGTGACGAGATGGTGGCATTAAGGTCGTCTGGATGGGAGAATTATCCCTTGACGTACGAGCGGATAAAATATGCTGCCCTTGATGCCCGTGTGAGTTTTGAGATAGCTGCAAGGTCCGAAGAGCTTGTTGTGAAGCCGTCTCCCACAGCAAATGAGAACAAGAAGAAGAAGAAGAAGAAGAAGAAGATAAGGTTGCACCAGCAGCATGGCATTATGGATGGATGAACTATTTCCTCTCTTGTAAAAAAATTATTCCCTCTCGGTGTATATTGATATAGATGGACTATTTCGATGGTGTGCATGTCTTTGGAACAAGTAGTAGCGTGGGTCCGCTTGACTATAAGGAACTATTTATCCGCCTAGCTTTCTCTACTACTCCTTCCAGTGATCGTTATGCAATGCATGTGTCGGTAGACATGACAGCTTGTCCATGGAAGTTCAACTACGGCGACCATCACGTTTCATCCACTGCCACTCGCGATTCCCACGACGCCGCTCCAACCCACGGCACCACGTCCCCTGACGTGCGCGTCACCCCTCTTGGCCGCACCGCCCCTCTGCCTTTGTGTGCATGACATGTGGGCCACCTTAAATGCAGCGAGCATCAAGTTTCTACCACAGCCACACGCGATTCCCACGACGCCGCACGAACCCATGACACCACACGTCCCCCAAACTGCGGCTCACCCCTCTCAGTACCACTGCCCCTCTACCTTCGGGAGCATTACATATGGACCAGCCACCAATCGGGTCCACATGTTATTGACTCAAAGGCAGGTGTAGTAAGGCGCTGAAGCTCAGTCCCGAGGGCCCTGAGAGGGAAATGTAACTCCCGCGCCAGGCTGGTGCTACCGCTGCACGAACTCGTGCCAAACTCGAGATTTGTTTCTTTACTATACATGCACGCAACGATTTAATGGACATTGTAATCTCAACATGTGATGGGGAGCTCTAAATTTGAATTTGAAACTTATAAAACGAAAAGATTCAAAACAAATAAACTAGGAGAGAGGGAGTATATCATAGGATGTGTCCCATACGAAACAAGTCCCCTGGTTTGTCACCGCGAAGATGCGGTTAGAAAGGAGCACAGCGTCTTCGTACTCGTACGGCAACAAATCGGCCGCAGACAGCATGGTCCACCTTTGACCGCCATGTGCAAGGTTCGTGCTATCTTATTCAATCTCACCGTGGTTCCATCGTACCAATTCATGTGGTGGCCCGTTGCATGGCTGATCCCAATGTCACCATTGTAAATGTTGTGAAAATTGATGTTGGTACCCTCCGATACATATGCAAGCCAATCTCCACTCGCACCGAGCCTAACCTGTGAAACAGTGGGCAGGGGGAGAATTAGGAAATGGACACAGAAGTAGTCTTTAGAATGCATTTACTACGTGATCAAACTCATCTTACCTGCTCATCGGAGGAAATCCGAGTGCCCCTCAACGTCGGCATCTCAAGGGGCGTCAACTTGCAACTACGGCCACGCCGCGCTGGAAAGACCCCCAAGGAAACATCCTCGTGCGTTCCACGGAACATCAAGATGCATTTGTATGAGTATTTTATCTTGTGAGAGAAAAGGATGAACGAGGGAAGGCCTCTAGAGATAGAGATAGACACTACTACTACCAATGTGCTGGCCCGTGCGTTGCAATGGATCCAAAGTAGTAGAATAATACTTGTTCACGTGCTTGAAATATAAACACTCTAGTTTTGATATACATGTGTCAGCAGACATGATAGCTTGTCCATGGAAGTTGAACCACAGCGACCATCATGTTTCTTGTTTCTACCACTGTCACACCCACACGCGATTCCCACGACGTCACTCCAACCCTACCTGTAAGCACGGCTACCCCCGATGTGGACATGGATCCTCTGACATGGCTATCACTGCCTTACCATGCCTTTCCTTCACTGACAAGTGGGACCCACACTTGGGGGTCCCACATGTCAGTGACAGAATGGTAGGATTGTTCACGTCAGGGGATCCTCATCCCCCCGACATGCGCCTCATCCCTCTCGGCCTCACCGCTCCTCTGCCTTTGTGTGCATGACATGCGGCTAGCTGAACTGCGGCGACCATCAACTTTCTACCACAGCCACACCCGCTTGGATGTGGTTTGCCTGCTCCACTGCTGTGCTCCGATCCGTACTCCCGCACCATCGAATTTTCATCCAGCGGCTGTGACACATTTTGTCCCGGGCATCAATCCTCAGCTGGAGTACTTCTGTACTACAGGTAGTACCCGCCGGTGTGGCCATCTATGCCTCGTAACGCCCCGACGCCCAGTTGTGGCACCCTCGCCACGGCCACGCCACCACCGGTCGGTTCATCTTGAACGAGTGAGTCGCGAACCACACCACCAGCATGAGAATGACATGTGGGCTAGCCGCATTTAAGGTCCGCATGTCATTGACTCATAGGCAGGGCACTAAGCCACTGAAGTTCGGTCCCGTGGGCCCCGAGAGGGAAATGTAACTCCTGCGGCAGGCCTTGTGGTGCTCCCGCAGTACGAGCTCGTGCCAAACCCGGAATTTGTTTCTTACTATTACCAACTACTAGTAAGGTACACGTGCATTACACGCATGAGATTCTGGTGGTTTGTGCATTATGCTTCTACATGTGGAGTCTTCTAGATTCTACATGTGGCAAAATATGGTGGAATGTAGATGATATCCAACGGCCAGTATTGCTCGCATTTGCCATCTTTGTACCGTCGGATTGGCTTCATCCAATGACCAACTTTCAAAGTTATTCACACACTATATAGGGGAATAGATGTTTGGTTTGCAGCCTAAGGTTGCCACACCTAAGCTTAGGCGTGCCACAAGTGTCTTTGGTTGCATTCTCGTCTCAGCATAGTTGTTCACTATTCATGCATGCTCAACTCAACACCCCTCTTCATGTATGCTCTCTTCATGCATGCTTCTAGTGTATTTGTGCTAAGCTAGTGTGGACTCATGCACCCTCCATACACTCTACCAAACACCCAAAAGTGGGTCGAGAAGGGAACTCTTGGGATCATGCACCCTTCATACACCCTACCAAACACACCAGGCATGTGTTTGGTTCATTGCTACACTTGTGGCTTGCCACACTTTTCTAGCTACATGGTCCACATGTCATAGACTCAACTTATTGCCAAATCTTGCCACACTTGTGGTGGCCATTTTTTTAGCCACATTTTTTGTTGCAGACACACTTTGCCTAAGCTTAGTTGTGTCAAAGTTAGTCATGAATGAAGTTCAACCATGGAGTCTTCTAGATTCTACATGTGGCAGAATCTGGTGGAATGTAGATGATATCCAACAGCCAGTAGTGCTCGGATTTGCCATCTTTGTACCGTCGGATTGGCTTCATCCAATGACCAACTTTCAAAGTTATTCACACACTATATAGGGGGTATAGATATAGATGTGTCGGCCCGTTGCAATGGATCCAAAGTATATCTATTTAGTGGAGTGCACTCTAAACACATTATCTATTTACTTTTCTCTAACCCTTCGTAGCCATGCAACCAAGCCACATAAGCTTCATGGGTGCCCCCACATCATATTATTCATACTACGTTGACTGAAAAAAAGATAAATCACCCAAAACAAGATCTTCCTGTTTTTTGTTCCTGTGATGTTGTGTCGTGCACGTACCTACTAGCTGAATAGTACAAACTTGGTACTAGTAGGAGTAGAGTAGTATGGAATGCTCCCCATCTGACACCAAATTTTTTGGCTTCCATGCTACAGCTAGATCTTCCCCTCGTTTCTGTTTTCCAACCCGGCGGCGGGCGGGGTGCGGTTTGCCAATAGTCGGTTTGCTCAACGGCGGTCCCACATGAAAGTGAAAATGATAGGAAACACGCCTTCCCTAAGCTATGTGTCGGGCCGAACGGGCCGTGGAGTACTCCCAATTCCCGGGCGTGTGGGGGGGGGGGAGTGCGACGCGAACGCGGCAGGCCTTTTCCTTTTACTAGCAATGTGCCCGTGCGTTGGGACGGATCCAAAGTAGTAGAATAGTAGTACTTGTTCACAAACTTGAAAGAAATCACTCTTGTTTTGATATACTGCTAATATATTACTCCCTCCGTTCCTAAATATTTGTCTTTTTAGAGATTTCAAATGGACTATCACATATGGATTATATAGACATATTTTGAAGCGTAGATTCACTCATTTTGCTCCGTATGTAGTCACTTATTGAAATCTCTAGAAAGACAAATATTTAGGAATGGAGGGAGTACTTTTCACTCAAAATATATTTCTCAGGCTGTTTTGATGAGGTGAGGGAGGGATGCGGTTGCTTTCAAGATAATAAGGGGTTTTCTACAAATTGGAGCAGAGAAGTGGGCTATTGTTGCAAAAATGCCACAACTTACCTCACAGCCGTTAGATGCAGATCTAATGGTCAGAAATGACAGATGGCAGCACACCACCATCACCAACTGAGTCTTTTATAGGAGTAGGAGTAGAGAAACATGTATAAATTGTAACATTTTGGTCCTGCTCCTTGGCACGATCGATAGATAGAAATAACGATTGGATATGCTAGGGCGGGGCTATTTCCGCCAAATAAGCGGGGTACGTAGTAGCTAGGTTGGCGCATCGTCGGTTTGGTCACACGCGGTCCGACATGTTCTAGTGTTTCTAGCAAGATGCCCGCGCGTTGCACGAAGTTGATGGAAAAGGTAAGCACAACTTATAAATTGACGGATGGAGTACTAGCTACAGTGATGCATATAATTAGGCAAAGGGATCGCACATGTCAGTATTGACTGGAACGAGAATGCAATAGCACAATAAGAATTAAGGCCACGATGATGATGCGATCGTAGTGGTGGTTACAGAAGGCAAGAAGAAAGATGCATCCATCAACGTACGACCTCCTCCTCCTCCTCCTCAACTTAGTGCGCCGGGCCACCGACCGGCGGCTTTTGTGGCGAGGTCGAGGTGCTTGTCAGCAAAGGCATCCAAGGCTTCCGGCCGGTTGAGGAAGGCCAACGTCGTAGCGTCCTCACTGGCCTTGTAGATACCTATGTACATGATTTGCTCGTACACGTGGATGTGTAGGTCGACGAATTCTTGCAGGGCGTGGCGCCTCACGGCAAGCGCGACCTCCAGGTGGACATTCTTCGTGGCGTCGGGGCAGTCGCAGGGCCACCAGTGCTTGAAAGAGGTTCCGGCCATGGAGGCCGATTAGGGTGGCAGGCAATGAGGAGCCTGGGCGCACGGGCTGGAGGAGTACAGCGATGTCGTCCGCGAGCTTCTTAAGGACGGTGAACTTGTTGGTGGTGGCAACGATCATCTGGTCCAACTGAGAGTCGTAGTTGGCGTCGACGACGGCCATCCACCAGCCGGTCTCCAACACCGTCTGGAGACGATCCTCGGCGCCATGCCGCAGGCCGACGTTGTGGACCATCTGGCACATCCGCTGGCCGCTCGCGTGCATCGCCGCCATGGGTCTGGAGTGAGCTCTTTTGCGCTTAGTGTAGGTGCTTAGGCAAAAGCTTAGGTGCGTACAATGTGGTAGATGCATTGGAATGGAGGGGCGCCTTTATATGAGGGCAAACTGCGTTGCATTCGCATCGTGCATCCTCTTTTCCCGGTCCTCCTCCCATTACTTCCCTCATGCATTAATTGAAGGAGGATGCATTGGCTGTTCAACATTTCGGGAACCGCTACTCCCTTCCTCGGCTGCATTAAAGCCGTATCGGGAACTGCGCCGCCCGCTGTCAAATCGAATAGTACTGCGCCGCCCGCTGCACGCCCGGCTGAACATGCCTCCTCGCCTCCATTAAACCCGCATGCAAACCGAGAAACCTACTCCGGCCACACGTCCGCTCATGAGCAGGC
The DNA here is from genome assembly GCF_002575655.3 of Aegilops tauschii subsp. strangulata. Lineage (NCBI taxonomy): Eukaryota > Viridiplantae > Streptophyta > Magnoliopsida > Poales > Poaceae > Aegilops > Aegilops tauschii. The sequence continues at coordinate 285,602,706 of NC_053039.3, forward strand.
CGGAATTAAACGCAACACCGGCCGAGCTCCTCCCGTCCGCCCTCAGTTTAAACGAGGTGAGACGCTGGCCAAGCTCCTACCGTCCGCCCTCTATTTACACGAGGCCAGACAGACAGTGGGCAAGAATCACACCCCTCCACTGCTCCCCCATCTCCTCTGTCACCATTTACTCCACTCTTCCGATGGCTTCCGAGGAGCCGTTCTCCGGCATATTACCTGGGTTGGTGGCTCGCTGAGCCCTCCGTATACGGGCGAGGCCGCTCGATGCTTCACCAACCTCGCTTGGCCCGATGGAGCCAGTTGCCGTCCCAAGCAGGCGCGTGGTTCAGCAACTCACCGCTCCAGTTCAGCTCGATGAGGAGTGGCGAGTTGCTCCACGCCGGCACGGCGGCGAGCACACCAGTACGGGCGTTGTCGCTGCCACGTCGTACCACGCCACCAGTGTCTGCGGTGTCGTGCCTCCCGTGTCTGTTGGCGCGGCTCCCGTGCCTGCGGCAGTGCCATGCAGGCAGAGACAGAAGCCGGGTGTGTGGAGAGTGACGAGTCGGTGGCCAGCTTCTCCATGTCCGCCGCCATCATCGAGGAGAAGTAGAACACGGGAGGCCGCCGCCACTTGGGTCCCAGGAAGGCCACCGCCGAGGGGACGACTGCGCATTCAGGTGGTTTCTTTGCTGCTTCGTCTCTTCCGAGGACCTTCGTCGACCCCGCAAGTATCTGCCGGACATGAGGAAGACAAAGGGATCCGCGGGTGGCCATTTAGATTATGTACTCCCACTCCAGTTGGCGGGAAATATTTGTTCTAAGAATTGATAAATTGTATGTATCTATAACTAAAATAAGTCTAGGTACATACATTTCTAGGACAAGTATTTCCGGATGGAGGGAGTATTAATTATACCAAGAGAGCCGGATTGGCACCGCTTAGTTCATGTAAATGTAATGAAATCCATCATGTTTATATGAAGATCCGGCTTTTTTATACGAAATCCTTCATGCTTATATGAAATCAGTCCGTGTTTGCACGAATTTCATCTCGTTGGTTAGAGTGGTGAAAATGTATGCCGCTGGCGTTTGATGTCGTCCTCCGCGGAAGGAAGCGGGAGGAAATTTGCCAGCTGCCATTGGAGATGCTCTTATGCTGGAAATAATACAGTGACATCCAATCCATTTGAGTTAATTGCGTGTATGATTGTCCCTCTATAAAAAGTTAATTGCATGTACAGTGTACATGTGACTTGCAGGGTGGCTACAGCTTCGTACAGAAAGTTAAAAAGAAACAAGTCCATCCTTAATCTTGTATTCGAAGTACTCTATGGGTTCCACTATCAGTACATAGCGAAATAAGTATATATTAAATAAGTAATATATAATATAAAAATCTAAAGTTAAAGACAGAATTCGAACTCATGTCATCGCGTTGCGAGCATCTGGCACTAACCCGTCCAGCACATTTTTGTTGTAGACCATGCTGGAGATATATCTCCATGTCTACTCTTATACTCCATCCATTCCTAAATATTTGTCTTTTTCAGATTTCAAATGGACTACCACATACGGATGTGTATGTAGACATATTTTAGAGTGTAGATTCACTCATTTTGCTCCATATGTAGTCACTTATTGAAATCTCTAAAAAGACAAATATTTAGGAACGGAGGGAGTAGAAAACAGAGTTGGTGATGATGGTTTGTCTGCCATCCTGCAATATAGGCCGTCGGATTTATATCTCTCGGTGTACAAAACTAGGGGCTCTCCTTTTGACCCCTTTACTTGTGCACCGGCAGTCAGAGCCACGCGCCACGGACACACCTAGCAGGACAGAAGAGGGAAGCCAGAGAGAAACTGAAGCGTAAGACAAACAAGGCAATGCCAAGACCAGAGACACCAAAGAGCAAGAGGGCGAGGTGGAATCCCCCGGCAAGGCCCTTGCCAGGGCAACTTGCCCAACGCCAGCAGAGCGAGCCACCCTTGAGCCCAAAGGTTCCAAGTGCCGTCAACAACTGTACAGGAACTAGGGCTCAGGAGGCACCTCTACGGTGGCATGCAGATCTTTGTCAAGATCATAAACACACAAGATCAAATGAGGACCAGAAGACGACGACCCTCGGGAAGATCCTTGCCGAGGAGAGCCACAAGACCCCCGGCAAGATCCTTGCCGGGGACGACTGCAACACCACGGCAAGACCCTTGCCGAGCCCCCGGCAAGGCCCTCGTCAAGGACATCGGCAGGGCCATAGCCAGGCCCACGTCGACCAAGACTCCACCGCCGTCCCCAAGCAGCTGCTAGCTCAACCAGCTGGGAAGGCACCTGTGTGGCGACGGGCGGCTTCCGAACCAACTCAGCAAGCACCTGCGTGGTGGCATGCAGTTCTTCGTCAAGACCCTACCACCGCGCCACCTCAGCTGCCTGCCTGCCTACATGGCGCCGCATGCACCGCTGACCTGGGCCCTTGTCGAAGCGAGGTGCGGCGGCGACAGACGGGGCGGGCCTCGCCCCTGTCCTCGATAAAGCTAAGGGACACCTAAGCGATGCATTAAATGCGTCTTATCCTGTAATGCGGGCGATAAGCTCGCAGAATTGTAGACCTTTCCACCTCCTGTGTGCCACTATGGCAGCCCCTTTCGACTATAAAAGGAGGCTCATGGTGTACTGGAGAGGGATTCAGCTCTTTTGGGAAAGTGACACACCGTAGCTAGCTCAAGAACACTCAATACATCCACCAAAGCAGGACTAGGGTATTACGCATCCTCGCGGCCCCAACCTGGGTAAACGATTCGTGTGCTTCCTGTTAGACCTGCTCTTCTCACAACCCTGCACCCCACCAACCGTAGTAGGGATTCTTGTGATCCCATAGGTGTCGTTCCCACCGACATCTTTGGCACGCCAGGTAGGGGGCGCAGTCATGAGAATCTGATCTAGCAGTTAGTCTAGCGGTTCTTCATCGCCATGGCTCCCAAGAAGAAGACGATCACGGCGATCGGCTCGTCGGGAGCCGAACGGCCCGTGCCAGTGCGGGCAAGCAGCGAACCAGTCGCGGACAGAACCCGAGCCGCGGTCCGCGAGCACTAGCATCGCCCCATCAGTCAGAGCCTGGCGAGCGGCATCATTCGTGCGCCAGACGACGAGCCACACGCCGCCAGATCCAAAGACGGGGCTGCCCCCCCCCCCTCGCAAGCGGCGCGGGATCCTCCAGAGGCGTCGCTGTGCCCCCTACAGGCGGCTGCTACCTCTTGAGCACTGCGTTGGTTTTCCCTTGAAGAGGAAAGGGTGATGCACCAAAGTAGCGTAAGTATTTCCCTCCGTTTTTGAGAACCAAGGTATCAATCCAGTAGGAGGCTACACGCAAGTCCCTCGCACCTACACAAACAAATAAATCCTCGCAACCAACACGATAAGGGGTTGTCAATCCCTACACGGTCACTTACGAGAGTGAGATCTGATAGATATGATAGGATAATATTTTTGGTATTTTTGTGATAAAGATGAAAAGTAAAGTAAACAAAATATAAACGGCACCAGAAATAGCTTGTTGTCGGGAGATTAATATGATGGAAATAGACCCGGGGGCCATAGGTTTCACTAGTGGCTTCTTTCAAGAGCATAAGTATTTTACGGTGGGTGAACAAATTACTGTTGAGCAATTGACGGAATTGAGCATAGTTATGAGAATATCTAGGTATGATCATGTATATAGGCATCACGTCCGAGACAAGTAGACCGACTCCTGCCTGCATCTACTACTATTACTCCACACATCGACCGCTATCCAGCATGCATCTAGAGTATTAAGTTCATAAGAACAGAGTAACGCTTTAAGCAAGATGAAATGATGTAGAGGGATAAATTCATGCAATATGATAAAAAACCCATCTTGTTATCCTCGATGGCAACAATACAATACGTGCCTTGCTGCCCCTACTGTCACCGGGAAAGGACACCGCAAGATTGAACCCAAAGCTAAGCACTTCTCCCATTGCAAGAAAGATCAATCTAGTAGGCCAAACCAAACTGATAATTCGAAGAGACTTGCAAAGATAACCAATCATACATAAAAGAATTCAGAAGATTCAAATACTGTTCATAGATAAACTTGATCATAAACCCACAATTCATCGGTCTCAACAAACACACCGCAAAGGAAGATTACATCGAATAGATCTCCACGAGAGAGGGGGAGAACATTGTATTGAGATCCAAAAAGAGAGAAGAAGCCATCTAGCTAATAACTATGGACCCGAAGGTCTAAGGTAAACTACTTAGACTTCATCGGAGAGGCTATGGTGTTGATGTAGAAGCCCTCCGTGATCGATGCCCCCTCCGGCGGAGCTCCGGAACAGGCCCCAAGATGGGATCTCGTGGGTGCAGAAGTTTGCAGAGGTGGAATTAGGTTTTTGGCTCCGTATCTAATCGTTTGGGGGTACGTAGGTATATATAGGAGGAAGGAGTATGTCGGTGGAGCAACGTGGGGCCCATGAGGGTGGACGGCACGCCTTGGGGGGTAGGCGCGCCCCCTACCTCGTGGCTTCCTGCTTGATTTCTTGGCGTAGGGTCCAAGTCCTCTGGATCATGTTCGTTCCGAAAATCACGTTCCCGAAGGCTTCATTCCGTTTGGACTCCGTTTGATATTCTTTTTCTGCGAAACTCTGAAATAGGCAAAAAACAGCAATTCTGGGTTGGGCCTCTGGTTAATAGGTTAGTCCCAAAAATAATATAAAAGTGTATAATAAAGCCCAATAATGTCCAAAACAGAAGATAATATAGCATGGAACAATAAAAAATTATACATACGTTGGAGACGTATCAAGCATCCCCAAGCTTAATTCCTGCTCGTCCTCGAGTAAGTAAATGATAAAAACAGAATTTTTGATGTCGAATGGTACTTGTTGGAAATATGCCCTGGAGGCAATAATAAATGGTTATTATTATATTTCTTTGTTCATGATAATCGTCTATTGTTCATGCTATAATTGTATTGTCCGGAAATCGTAATACATGTGTGAATACATAGACCACAACGTGTCCCTTGTGAGCCTCTAGTTGACTAGCTCGTTGATCAACAGATAGTCATGGTTTCCTGACTATGGACATGGGATGTCGTTGATAACGGGATCACATCATTAGGAGAATGATGTGATGGACAAGACCCAATCCTAAGCATAGCATAAAAGATCGTGTAGTTTCGCTTGCTAGAGCATTTCCAATGTCAAGTATCTTTTCCTTAGACCATGAGATCGTGCAACTCCCGGATACCGTAGGAGTGCTTTGGGTGTGCCAAACGTCACAACGTAACTGGGTGACTATAAAGGTGCACTACGGGTATCTCCGAAAGTGTCTGTTGGGTTGGCACGGATCGAGACTGGGATTTGTCACTCCGTGTGACGGAGAGGTATCTCTGGGCCCACTCGGTAATGCATCATCATAATGAGCTCTATGTGACTAAGGCGTTAGTCACGGGATCATGCATTGCGGTACGAGTAAAGAGACTTGCCGGTAACGAGATTGAACAAGGTATTGGGATACCGACGATCGAATCTCGGGCAAGTAACATACAGATTGACAAAGGGAATTGCATACGGGATTGATTGAATCCTCGACACCGTGGTTCATCCGATGAGATCATCGTGGAACATGTGGGAGCCAACATGGGTATCCAGATCCCGCTGTTGGTTATTGACCGGAGAGGCGTCTCGGTCATGTCTGCATGTCTCCCGAACCCGTAGGGTCTACACACTTAAGGTTCGGTGACGCTAGGGTTGTAGAGATATGTGTATGCGGAAACCCGAAAGTTGTTCGGAGTCCCGGATGAGATCACGGACGTCACGAGAGGTTCCGGAATGGTCCGTAGGTGAAGAATTATATATAGGAAGTCAAGTTTCGGCCACCGGGAAAGTTTCGGGGGTTACCGGTATTGTACCGGGACCACCGGAAGGGTCCCGGGGGTCCACCGGGTGGGGCCACCTATCCCGGAGGGCCCCGTGGGCTGAAGTGGGAAGGGAACCAGCCCCTAGTGGGCTGGGCGCCCCCCCCATGGGCTTCCCCCCATGCGCCTAGGGTTGCAAACCCTAGGGTGGGGGGGGGGGGCTTCCCACTTGCCTTGAGGGGCAAGGCACCCCCCTTGGCCGCCGCCCCCACCCTAGATGGGTTTGGCCGGCGCCCCCCCCCCTCGCAAGGGGGCCTATATAAAGGGGGGGAGGGAGGGCAGCAACAAATACAGCCTTGGGTGCCTCCCTCTCCCCCTGCAACACCTCTCTCTCTCGTATAAGCTCGGCGAAGCCCTGCCGACATCCCGCTGCATCCACCACCACGCCGTCGTGCTGCTGGATCTCCATCAACCTCTCCTTCCCCCTTGCTGGATCAAGAAGGAGGAGACGTCGCTGCACCGTACGTGTGTTGAACGCGGAGGTGCCGTCCGTTCGGCACTCGGTCATCGGTGATTTGGATCACGGCGAGTACGACTCCGTCATCCACGTTCATTGGGACGCTTCCGCTCGCGATCTACAAGGGTATGTAGATGCACTCCTTTCCCCTCGTTGCTAGTATACTCCATAGATGCATCTTGGTGAGCGTAGGAAAATTTTAAAATTATGCTACGATTCCCAACAGTGGCATCATGAGCCAGGCCTATGCGTAGTTACTATGCACGAGTAGAACACAAAGAAGTTGTGGGCGTTGATGTTGCCAATTCTTCTTGCCGCTACTAGTCGTTTGTTGTTTCGGTGGCATTGTAGGATGAAGCGGCCCGGACCGACCTTACACGTACGCTTACGTGAGACAGGTTCCACCGATTGACATGCACTAGTTGCATAAGGTGGCTAGCGGGTGTCTGTCTCTCCTACTTTAGTCGGAACGGATTCGATGAAAAGGGTCCTTATGAAGGGTAAATATAAATTGGCAAATCACGTTGTGGTCATACGTAGGTAAGAAACGTTCTTGCTAGAAACCTACAAACCACGTAAAAACTTGCAACAACAATTAGAGGACGTCTAACTTGTTTTTGCAGCAAGTGCTATGTGATGTGATATGGCCAGAAGATGTGATGAATGATATATGTGATGTATGAGATTGATCATATTCTTGTAATAGGAATCACGACTTGCATGTCGATGAGTATGACAACCGGCAGGAGCCATAGGAGTTGTCTTTATTATTTTGTATGACCTGCGTGTCATTGAATAACGCCATGTAAATTACTTTACTTTGTTGCTAAACGCGTTAGCCATAGAAGTAGAAGTAATCGTTGGCGTGACGACTTCATGAAGACACAATGATGGAGATCATGATGATGGAGATCATGGTGTCATGCCGGTGACGAAGATGATCATGGTGCCCCGAAGATGGAGATCAAAGGAGCATAATGATATTGGCCATATCATGTCACTATTTGATTGCATGTGATGTTTATCATGTTTTTGCATCTTATTTGCTTAGAACGACGGTAGTAAGTAAGATGATCCCTTATAATAATTTCAAGAAAGTGTTCACCCTAACTGTGCACCGTTGTGAAGGTTCGTTGTTTCGAAGCACCACGTGATGATCGGGTGTGATAGATTCTAACGTTCGAATACAACGGGTGTTGATGAGCCTAGCATGTACAGACATGGCCTCGGAACACACGCAATACACTTAGGTTAACTTGACGAGCCTAGCATGTACAGACATGGTCTCGGAACACGGAGGACCGAAAGGTCGAGCATGAGTCGTATAGAAGATACGATCAACATGGAGATGTTCACCATTCTTGACTAGTCCGTCTCACGTGATGATCGGACACGGACTAGTTAACTCGGATCATGTTTTCACTTAGATGACTAGAGGGATGTCTATCTGAGTGGGAGTTCATTGAGTAATTTGATTAAATGAACTTAATTATCATGAACTTAGTCTAAAATCTTTACACTATGTCTTGTAGATCAAATGGCCAACGTTGTCCTCAATTTCAACGCGTTCCTAGAGAAAACAAAGCTGAAAGATGATGGCAGCAACTATACGGACTGGGTCCGGAACCTGAGGATCATCCTCATAGTAGCCAAGAAATATTATGTCTTAGAAGCACCGCTAGGTGAAGCACCAATCCCTGAGAACCAAGACGTTATGAACGCTTGGTAGCAGTGTGCTGATGATTACTCCCTCGTTCAGTGCGGCATGCTTTACAGCTTAGAACCGGGTCTCCAAAAGCATTTTGAGAAACATGGAGCATATGAGATGTTCGAGGAGCTGAAATTGGTTTTCCAAGCTCATGCCCGGGTCGAGAGATATGATGTCTCCGACAAGTTCTTCAGCTGTAAAATGGAGGAGAACAGTTCTGTTAGTGAGCACATACTCAGAATGTCTGGGTTGCATAACCGCTTGTCTCAGCTGGGAGTCAATCTCCCGGATGTCGCGGTCATTGACAGAATCCTCCAGTCGCTTCCACCAAGCTACAAGAGCTTTGTGATGAACTTCAATATGCAGGGGATGGAAAAGACCATTCCTGAGGTATATTCAATGCTGAAATCAGCTGAGGTAGAGATCAAAAAAGAACATCAAGTGTTGATGGTGAATAAAACCACTAAGTTCAAGAAGGGCAAGGGTAAGAAGAACTTCAAGAAGGACGGCAAGGGAGTTGCCGCGCCCGGTAAACCAGTTACTGGGAAGAAGTCAAAGAATGGACCCAAGCCCGAGGCTGAGTGCTTTTATTGCAAGGGAAGTGGTCACTAGAAGCGGAACTGCCCCAAATACTTAGCGGACAAGAAGAAGGCCGGCAACACCAAAGGTATATGTGATATACATGTGATTGATGTGTACCTTACCAGTACTCGTAGTAGCTCCTGGGTATTTGATACCGGTGCGGTTGCTCATATTTGTAACTCAAAACAGGAACTACAGAATAAACGGAGACTGGCGAAGGACGAGGTGACGATGCGCGTCGGGAATGGCTCCAAGGTCGATGTGATCGCCGTCGGCACGCTACCTCTGCATCTACCCACAGGATTAGTTTTAAACCTCAATAATTGTTATTTAGTGCCAGCTTTGAGCATGAACATTGTATCTGGATCTCGCTTAATTCGAGATGGCTACTCATTTAAATTCGAGAATAATGGTTGTTCTATTTATTTGAGAGACATGTTTTATGGTCATGCCCCGCTGGTCAATGGTTTATTTTTGATGAATCTTGAACGTGATGTTACACATGTTCATAGTGTGAATACCAAAAGATGTAAAGTTGATAACGATAGTCCCACATACTTGTGGCACTGCCGCCTTGGTCACATTGGTGTCAAGCGCATGAAGAAGCTCTATGCAGATGGACTTTTGGAGTCTCTTGATTACGAATCATTTGACACGTGCGAACCATGCCTCATGGGTAAGATGACCAAGACTCCGTTCTCCGGAACAATGGAGCGAGCAACCAACTTATTGGAAATCATACATACCGATGTGTGTGGTCCAATGAGTGTTGAGGCTCGCGGAGGATATCGTTATGTTCTCACTCTCACTGATGATTTAAGTAGATATGGGTATGTCTACCTAATGAAACACAAGTCTAAAACCTTTGAAAAGTTCAAGGAATTTCAGAGTGAAGTTGAGAATCAACGTGATAGGAAAATAAAATTCTTACGATCAGATCGTGGTGGAGAATATTTAAGTCATGAATTTGGTACACACTTAAGGAAATGTGGAATAGTTTCACAACTCACGCCGCCTGGAACACCTCAGAGAAATGGTGTGTCCGAACGTCGTAATCGCACTCTATTGGATATGGTGCGATCTATGATGTCTCTTACCGATTTACCGCTCTCATTTTGGGGCTATGCTTTAGAGACTGCCGCATTCACTTTAAATAGGGCTCCGTCGAAATCCGTTGAGACGACACCGTATGAATTATGGTTTGGGAAGAAACCTAAGCTGTCGTTTCTAAAAGTTTGGGGATGCGATGCTTATGTCAAGAAACATCAACCTGAAAAGCTCGAACCCAAGTCGGAAAAATGCGTCTTCATAGGATACCCTAAGGAAACTATTGGGTATACCTTCTACCTCAGATCCGAAGGCAAGATCTTCATTGCCAAGAACGGGTCCTTTCTGGAGAAGGAGTTTCTCTCGAAAGAATTGAGTGGGAGGAAAGTGGAACTTGATGAGGTGATAGTCACCCCTTCCGAGCCGAAAAGTAGCGCAGCGCGGGAAGATGCTCCTGTGGTGCCTACACCGACTGGGGAGGAAGTTAATGATGATGATCATGAAGCTTCGGATCAAGTTGCCACTGAACTTCGTAGGTCCACAAGGACACGTTCCGCACCATAGTGGTACGGCAACCCCGTCCTGGAAATCATGTTGTTAGACAACGGTGAACCTTCGAACTATGAAGAAGCGATGGCGGGCCCGGATTCCGACAAATGGCTAGAAGCCATGAAATCCGAGATAGAATCCATGTATGAAAACGAAGTATGGACTTTGACTGACTTGCCCGATGATCGGCGAGCCATAGAAAACAAATGGATCTTTAAGAAGAAGACGGACGCGGATGGTAATGTGACCATCTACAAAGCTCGACTTGTCGCTAAGGGTTATCGACAAGTTCAAGGGGTTGACTACGATGAGACTTTCTCACCCGTAGCGAAGCTGAAGTCCGTCCGAATCATGTTAGCAATTGCTGCATACTATGATTATGAGATATGGCAGATGGACGTCAAAACGGCATTCCTTAACGGCTTCCTTAAGGAAGAGTTGTATATGATGCAGCCGGAAGGTTTTGTCGATCCTAAGAATGCTAACAAAGTATGCAAGCTCCAGCGCTCAATCTATGGGCTGGTGCAAGCATCTCGGAGTTGGAACATTCGCTTTGATGAGATGATCAAAGCGTTTGGGTTTACACAGACTTATGGAGAAGCCTGTGTTTACAAGAAAGTGAGTGGGAGCTCTGTAGCATTTCTCATATTATATGTGGATGACATACTATTGATGGGAAATGATATAGAATTCTTGGAAAGTATAAAGGCCTATTTGAATAAGTGTTTTTCAATGAAGGACCTTGGAGAAGCTGCTTATATATTAAGCATCAAGATCTATAGAGATAGATCGAGACGCCTCATTGGTCTTTCACAGAGTACATACCTTGACAAGACATTGAAGAAGTTCAATATGGATCAGTCCAAGAAGGGGTTCTTGCCTGTATTGCAAGGTGTGCAATTGAGCACGGCTCAATGCCCGACCACGGCAGAAGATAGAGAAAAGATGAGTGTCATCCCCTATGCCTCGGCCATAGGGTCTATTATGTATGCCATGCTGTGTACCAGACCTGATGTAAACCTTGCCGTAAGTTTGGTAGGAAGGTACCAAAGTAATCCCGGCATGGAACACTGGACAGCGGTCAAGAATATCCTGAAGTACCTGAAGAGGACTTAGGATATGTTTCTCGTTTATGGAGGTGACGAAGAGCTCGTCGTAAAGGGTTACGTCGACGCTAGCTTCGACACAGATCTGGATGACTCGAAGTCACAAACCGGATACGTGTATATTTTGAATGGAGGAGCAGTAAGCTGGTGCAGTTGCAAGCAAAGCGTCGTGGCGGGATCTACATGTGAAGCGGAGTACATGGCAGCCTCGGAGGCAGCACAGGAAGCAGTCTGGATGAAGGAGTTCATTACCGACCTAGGGGTGATTCCCAATGCGTCGGGCCCGATGACTCTCTTCTATGACAACACTGGAGCTATTGCCCTTGCGAAGGAGCCCGGGTTTCACAGGAAGACCAGGCATATCAAGCGTCGCTTCAACTCCATTCGTGAAAGTGTTCAAAATGGAGACATAGATATTTGTAAAGTACATACGGACCTGAATGTAGCAGATCCGTTGACTAAACCTCTCCCTAGAGCAAAACATGATCAACACCAGGACGCAATGGGTGTTCGATTCATCACAATGTAACTAGATTATTGACTCTAGTGCAAGTGGAGACTGTTGGAAATATGCCCTAGAGGCAATAATAAATGGTTATTATTATATTTCTTTGTTCATGATAATCGTCTATTGTTCATGCTACAATTGTATTGTCCGGAAATCGTAATACATGTGTGAATACATAGACCACAACGTGTCCCTAGTGAGCCTCTACTTGACTAGCTCGTTGATCAACAGATAGTCATGGTTTCCTGACTATGGACATGGGATGTCGTTGATAACGGGATCACATCATTAGGAGAATGATGTGATGGACAAGACCCAATCCTAAGCATAGCATAAAAGATCGTGTAGTTTCGTTTGCTAGAGCTTTTCCAATGTCAAGTATCTTTTCCTTAGACCATGAGATCGTGCAACTCCCGGATACCGTAGGAGTGCTTTGGGTGTGCCAAACGTCACAACGTAACTGGGTGACTATAAAGGTGCACTACGGGTATCTCCGAAAGTGTCTGTTGGGTTGGCACAGATCGAGACTGGGATTTGTCACTCCGTGTGACGGAGAGGTATCTCTGGGCCCACTCGGTAATGCATCATCATAATGAGCTCTATGTGACTAAGGCGTTAGTCACGGGATCATGCATTGCGGTACGAGTAAAGAGACTTGCCGGTAACGAGATTGAACAAGGTATTGGGATACCGACGATCGAATCTCGGGCAAGTAACATACCGATTGACAAAGGGAATTGCATACGGGATTGATTGAATCCTCGACACCGTGGTTCATCCGATGAGATCATCGTGGAACATGTGGGAGCCAACATGGGTATCCAGATCCCGCTGTTGGTTATTGACCGGAGAGGCGTCTCGGTCATGTCTGCATGTCTCCCGAACCCGTAGGGTCTACACACTTAAGGTTCGGTGACGCTAGGGTTGTAGAGATATGTGTATGCGGAAACCCGAAAGTTGTTCGGAGTCCCGGATGAGATCACGGACGTCACGAGAGGTTCCGGAATGGTCCGGAGGTGAAGAATTATATATAGGAAGTCAAGTTTCGGCCACCGGGAAAGTTTCGGGGGTTACCGGTATTGTACCGGGACCACCGGAAGGGTCGCGGGGGTCCACCGGGTGGGGCCACCTATCCCGGAGGGCCCCGTGGGCTGAAGTGGGAAGGGAACCAGCCCCTAGTGGGCTGGGCGCCCCCCCCCCCCATGGGCTTCCCCCCATGCGCCTAGGGTTGCAAACCCTAGGGTGGGGGGGGGGGCTTCCCACTTGCCTTGGGGGGCAAGGCACCCCCCTTGGCCGCCGCCCCCACCCTAGATGGGTTTGGCCGGCGCCCCCCCCCTCGCAAGGGGGCCTATATAAAGGGGGGAGGGAGGGCAGCAACAATTACAGCCTTGGGTGCCTCCCTCTCCCCCTGCAACACCTCTCTCTCTCGTATAAGCTCGGCGAAGCCCTGCCGACATCCCGCTGCATCCACCACCACGCCGTCGTGCTGCTGGATCTCCATCAACCTCTCCTTCCCCCTTGCTGGATCAAGAAGGAGGAGACGTCGCTGCACCGTACGTGTGTTGAACGCGGAGGTGCCGTCCGTTCGGCACTCGGTCATCGGTGATTTGGATCACGGCGAGTACGACTCCGTCATCCACGTTCATTGGGACGCTTCCGCTCGCGATCTACAAGGGTATGTAGATGCACTCCTTTCCCCTCGTTGCTAGTATACTCCATAGATGCATCTTGGTGAGCGTAGGAAAATTTTAAAATTATGCTACGATTCCCAACAGTGGCATCATGAGCCAGGCCTATGCGTAGTTACTATGCACGAGTAGAACACAAAGAAGTTGTGGGCGTTGATGTTGCCAATTCTTCTTGCCGCTACTAGTCATTTCTTGTTTCGGCGGCATTGTAGGATGAAGCGGCCCGGACCGACCTTACACGTACGCTTACGTGAGACAGGTTCCACCGATTGACATGCACTAGTTGCATAAGGTGGCTAGCGGGTGTCTGTCTCTCCTACTTTAGTCGGAACGGATTCGATGAAAAGGGTCCTTATGAAGGGTAAATAGAAATTGGCAAATCACGTTGTGGTCATACGTAGGTAAGAAACATTCTTGCTAGAAACCTACAAACCACGTAAAAACTTGCAACAACAATTAGAGGACGTCTAACTTGTTTTTGCAGCAAGTGCTATGTGATGTGATATGGCCAGAAGATGTGATGAATGATATATGTGATGTATGAGATTGATCATATTCTTGTAATAGGAATCACGACTTGCATGTCGATGAGTATGACAACCGGCAGGAGCCATAGGAGTTGTCTTTATTATTTTGTATGACCTGCGTGTCATTGAATAACGCCATGTAAATTACTTTACTTTGTTGCTAAACGCGTTAGCCATAGAAGTAGAAGTAATCGTTGGCGTGACGACTTCATGAAGACACAATGATGGAGATCATGATGATGGAGATCATGGTGTCATGCCGGTGACGAAGATGATCATGGTGCCCCGAAGATGGAGATCAAAGGAGCATAATGATATTGGCCATATCATGTCACTATTTGATTGCATGTGATGTTTATCATGTTTTTGCATCTTATTTGCTTAGAACGACGGTAGTAAGTAAGATGATCCCTTATAATAATTTCAAGAAAGTGTTCACCCTAACTGTGCACCGTTGCGAAGGTTCGTTGTTTCGAAGCACCACGTGATGATCGGGTGTGATAGATTCTAACGTTCGAATACAACGGGTGTTGACGAGCCTAGCATGTACAGACATGGCCTCGGAACACACGCAATACACTTAGGTTAACTTGACGAGCCTAGCATGTACAGACATGGTCTCGGAACACGGAGGACCGAAAGGTCGAGCATGAGTCGTATAGAAGATACGATCAACATGGAGATATTCACCGTTCTTGACTAGTCCGTCTCACGTGATGATCGGACACGGCCTAGTTAACTCGGATCATGTTTTCACTTAGATGACTAGAGGGATGTCTATCTGAGTGGGAGTTCATTGAGTAATTTGATTAAATGAACTTAATTATCATGAACTTAGTCTAAAATCTTTACACTATGTCTTGTAGATCAAATGTCCAACGTTGTCCTCAATTTCAACGCGTTCCTAGAGAAAACCAAGCTGAAAGATGATGGCAGCAACTATACGGACTGGGTCTGGAACCTGAGGATCATCCTCATAGTAGCCAAGAAAGATTATGTCTTAGAAGCACCGCTAGGTGAAGCACCAATCCCTGAGAACCAAGACGTTATGAACGCTTGGCAGCAGCGTGCTGATGATTACTCCCTCGTTCAGTGCGGCATGCTTTACAGCTTAGAACCGGGTCTCCAAAAGCGTTTTGAGAAACATGGAGCATATGAGATGTTCGAGGAGCTGAAATTGGTTTTCCAAGCTCATGCCCGGGTCGAGAGATATGATGTCTCCGACAAGTTCTTCAGCTGTAAAATGGAGGAGAACAGTTCTGTTAGTGAGCACATACTCAGAATGTCTGGGTTGCATAACCGCTTGTCTCAGCTGGGAGTCAATCTCCCGGATGACGCGGTCATTGACAGAATCCTCCAGTCGCTTCCACCAAGCTACAAGAGCTTTGTGATGAACTTCAATATGCAGGGGATGGAAAAGACCATTCCTGAGGTATATTCAATGCTGAAATCAGCTGAGGTAGAGATCAGAAAAGAACATCAAGTGTTGATGGTGAATAAAACCACGAAGTTCAAGAAGGGCAAGGGTAAGAAGAACTTCAAGAAGGACGGCAAGGGAGTTGCCGCGCCCGGTAAACCAGTTACTGGGAAGAAGTCAAAGAATGGACCCAAGCCCGAGACTGAGTGCTTTTATTGCAAGGGAAGTGGTCACTGGAAGCGGAACTGCCCCAAATACTTAGCGGACAAGAAGAGGCCGGCAACACCAAAGGTATATGTGATATACATGTGATTGATGTGTACCTTACCAGTACTCGTAGTAGCTCCTGGGTATTTGATACCAGTGCGGTTGCTCATATTTGTAACTCAAAACAGGAACTACGGAATAAACGGAGACTGGCGAAGGACGAGGTGACGATGCGCGTCGGGAATGGATCCAAGGTCGATGTGATCGCTGTCGGCACGCTACCTCTGCATCTACCCACGGGATTAGTTTTAAACCTCAATAATTGTTATTTAGTGCCAGCTTTGAGCATGAACATTGTATCTGGATCTCGCTTAATTCGAGATGGCTACTCATTTAAATCCGAGAATAATGGTTGTTCTATTTATTTGAGAGACATGTTTTATGGTCATGCCCCGCTGGTCAATGGTTTATTTTTGATGAATCTCGAACGTGATGTTACACATGTTCATAGTGTGAATACCAAAAGATGTAAAGTTGATAACGATAGTCCCACATACTTGTGGCACTGCCGCCTTGGTCACATTGGTGTCAAGCGCATGAAGAAGCTCCATGCAGATGGACTTTTGGAGTCTCTTGATTACGAATCATTTGACACGTGCGAACCATGCCTCATGGGTAAGATGACCAAGACTCCGTTCTCCGGAACAATGGAGCGAGCAACCAACTTATTGGAAATCATACATACCGATGTGTGTGGTCCAATGAGTGTTGAGGCTCGCGGAGGATATCGTTATGTTCTCACTCTCACTGATGATTTAAGTAGATATGGGTATGTCTACCTAATGAAACACAAGTCTAAAACCTTTGAAGAGTTCAAGGAATTTCAGAGTGAAGTTGAGAATCAACGTGACAGGAAAATAAAATTCTTACGATCAGATCGTGGTGGAGAATATTTAAGTCACGAATTTGGTACACACTTAAGGAAATGTGGAATAGTTTCACAACTCACGCCGCCTGGAACACCTCAGAGAAATGGTGTGTCCGAACGTCGTAATCGCACTCTATTGGATATGGTGCGATCTATGATGTCTCTTACCGATTTACCGCTCTCATTTCGGGGCTATGCTTTAGAGACTGCCGCATTCACTTTAAATAGGGCTCCGTCGAAATCCGTTGAGATGACACCGTATGAATTATGGTTTGGGAAGAAACCTAAGTTGCCGTTTCTAAAAGTTTGGGGATGCGATGCTTATGTCAAGAAACTTCAACCTGAAAAGCTCGAACCCAAGTCGGAAAAATGCGTCTTCATAGGATACCCTAAGGAAACTATTGGGTATACCTTCTACCTCAGATCCGAAGGCAAGATCTTCATTGCCAAGAACGTGTCCTTTCTGGAGAAGGAGTTTCTCTCGAAAGAATTGAGTGGGAGGAAAGTGGAACTTGATGAGGTGATAGTCACCCCTTCCGAGCCGGAAAGTAGCGCAGCGCGGGAAGATGTTCCTGTGGTGCCTACACCGACTGGGGAGGAAGTTAATGATGATGATCATGAAGCTTCGGATCAAGTTGCCACTGAACTTCGTAGGTCCACAAGGACACGTTCCGCACCATAGTGGTACGGCAACCCCGTCCTGGAAATCATGTTGTTAGACAACGGTGAACCTTCGAACTATGAAGAAGCGATGGCGGGCCCGGATTCCGACAAATGGCTAGAAGCCATGAAATCCGAGATAGAATCCATGTATGAAAACGAAGTATGGACTTTGACTGACTTGCCCGATGATCGGCGAGCCATAGAAAACAAATGGATCTTTAAGAAGAAGACGGACGCGGATGGTAATGTGACCATCTACAAAGCTCGACTTGTCGCTAAGGGTTATCGACAAGTTCAAGGGGTTGACTACGATGAGACTTTCTCACCCGTAGCGAAGCTGAAGTCCGTCCGAATCATGTTAGCAATTGCCGCATACTATGATTATGAGATATGGAAGATGGACGTCAAAACGGCATTCCTTAACGGCTTCCTTAAGGAAGAGTTGTATATGATGCAGCCGGAAGGTTTTGTCGATCCTAAGAATGCTAACAAAGTATGCAAGCTCCAGCGCTCAATCTATGGGCTGGTGCAAGCATCCGGAGTTGGAACATTCGCTTTGATGAGATGATCAAAGCGTTTGGGTTTACACAGACTTATGGAGAAGCCTGTGTTTACAAGAAAGTGAGTGGGAGCTCTGTAGCATTTCTCATATTATATGTGGATGACATACTATTGATGGGAAATGATATAGAATTCTTGGAAAGTATAAAGGCCTATTCGAATAAGTGTTTTTCAATGAAGGACCTTGGAGAAGCTGCTTATATATTAGGCATCAAGATCTATAGAGATAGATCGAGACGCCTCATTGGTCTTTCACAGAGTACATACCTTGACAAGATATTGAAGAAGTTCAATATGGATCAGTCCAAGAAGGGGTTCTTGCCTGTATTGCAAGGTGTGCAATTGAGCATGGCTCAATGCCCGACCACGGCAGAAGATAGAGAAAAGATGAGTGTCATCCCCTATGCCTCGGCCATAGGGTCTATTATGTATGCCATGCTGTGTACCAGACCTGATGTAAACCTTGCCGTAAGTTTGGTAGGAAGGTACCAAAGTAATCCCGGCATGGAACACTGGACAGCGGTCAAGAATATCCTGAAGTACCTGAAGAGGACTAAGGATATGTTTCTCGTTTATGGAGGTGACGAAGAGCTCGTCGTAAAGGGTTACGTCTACGCTAGCTTCGACACAGATCTGGATGACTCGAAGTCACAAGCCGGATACGTGTATATTTTGAATGGAGGAGCAGTAAGCTGGTGCAGTTGCAAGCAAAGCGTCGTGGCGGGATCTACATGTGAAGCGGAGTACATGGCAGCCTCGGAGGCAGCACAGGAAGCAGTCTGGATGAAGGAGTTCATTACCGACCTAGGGGTGATTCCCAATGCGTCGGGCCCGATGACTCTCTTCTGTGACAACACTGGAGCTATTGCCCTTGCGAAGGAGCCCAGGTTTCACAGGAAGACCAGGCATATCAAGCGTCGCTTCAACTCCATTCGTGAAAGTGTTCAAAATGGAGACATAGATATTTGTAAAGTACATACGGACCTGAATGTAGCAGATCCGTTGACTAAACCTCTCCCTAGAGCAAAACATGATCAACACCAGGACGCAATGGGTGTTCGATTCATCACAATGTAACTAGATTATTGACTCTAGTGCAAGTGGGAGACTGTTGGAAATATGCCCTAGAGGCAATAATAAATGGTTATTATTATATTTCTTTGTTCATGATAATCGTCTATTGTTCATGCTATAATTGTATTGTCCGGAAATCGTAATACATGTGTGAATACATAGACCACAACGTGTCCCTAGTGAGCCTCTAGTTGACTAGCTCGTTGATCAACAGATAGTCATGGTTTCCTGACTATGGACATGGGATGTCGTTGATAACGGGATCACATCATTAGGAGAATGATGTGATGGACAAGACCCAATCCTAAGCATAGCATAAAAGATCGTGTAGTTTCGTTTGCTAGAGCTTTTCCAATGTCAAGTATCTTTTCCTTAGACCATGAGATCGTGCAACTCCCGGATACCGTAGGAGTGCTTTGGGTGTGCCAAACGTCACAACGTAACTGGGTGACTATAAAGGTGCACTACGGGTATCTCCGAAAGTGTCTGTTGGGTTGGCACGGATCGAGACTGGGATTTGTCACTCCGTGTGACGGAGAGGTATCTCTGGGCCCACTCGGTAATGCATCATCATAATGAGCTCTATGTGACTAAGGCGTTAGTCACGGGATCATGCATTGCGGTACGAGTAAAGATACTTGCCGGTAACGAGATTGAACAAGGTATTGGGATACCGACGATCGAATCTCGGGCAAGTAACATACCGATTGACAAAGGGAATTGCATATGGGATTGATTGAATCCTCGACACCGTGGTTCATCCGATGAGATCATCGTGGAACATGTGGGAGCCAACATGGGTATCCAGATCCCGCTGTTGGTTATTGACCGGAGAGGCGTCTCGGTCATGTCTGCATGTCTCCCGAACCCGTAGGGTCTACACACTTAAGGTTCGGTGACGCTAGGGTTGTAGAGATATGTGTATGCGGAAACCCGAAAGTTGTTCGGAGTCCCGGATGAGATCCCGGACGTCACGAGAGGTTCCGGAATGGTCCGGAGGTGAAGAATTATATATAGGAAGTCAAGTTTCGGCCACCGGAAAAGTTTCGGGGGTTACCGGTATTGTACCGGGACCACCGGAAGGGTCGCGGGGGTCCACCGGGTGGGGCCACCTATCCCGGAGGGCCCCGTGGGCTGAAGTGGGAAGGGAACCAGCCCCTAGTGGGCTGGGCGCCCCCCCATGGGCTTCCCCCCATGCACCTAGGGTTGCAAACCCTAGGGTGGGGGGGGGGGGCTTCCCACTTGCCTTGGGGGGCAAGGCACCCCCCTTGGCCGCCGCCCCCACCCTAGATGGGTTTGGCCGGCGCCCTCCACCCCTCGCAAGGGGGCCTATATAAAGGGGGGAGGGAGGGCAGCAACAATTACAGCCTTGGGCGCCTCCCTCTCCCCCTGCAACACCTCTCTCTCTCGTATAAGCTCGGCGAAGCCCTGCCGACATCCCGCTGCATCCACCACCACGCCGTCGTGCTGCTGGATCTCCATCAACCTCTCCTTCCCCCTTGCTGGATCAAGAAGGAGGAGACGTCGCTGCACCGTACGTGTGTTGAACGCGGAGGTGCCGTCCGTTCGGCACTCGGTCATCGGTGATTTGGATCACGGCGAGTACGACTCCGTCATCCACGTTCGTTGGAACGCTTCCGCTCGCGATCTACAAGGGTATGTAGATGCACTCCTTTCCCCTCGTTGCTAGTATACTCCATAGATGCATCTTGGTGAGCGTAGGAAAATTTTAAAATTATGCTACGATTCCCAACAGTACTTGGCATAATTTCAATGTAATTCTTCTTAATTGTGGTATGAATATTCAGATCCGAAAGATTCAAGATAAAAGTTTGTATTGACATAAAAATAATAATAGTTCAAGCATACTAACTAAGCAATTATGTCCTCTCAAAATAACATGGCCAAAGAAAGTTCATCCCTACAAAATCATATAGTTTAGTCATGCTCTCGTCACACAAGAATGCTCTCATCATGCACAACCCCGATGACAAGCCAAGCAATTGTTTCATACTTTAGTAATCTCAAACTTTTTCAACCTTCACGCAATACATGAGCGTGAGCCATGGATATAGCACTATGGGTGGAATAGAATGTGATGATGGGGGTTATGTGGAGAAGACAAACAAGGAGAAAGTCTTGCATCAACGAGGCTAATCAATGAGCTATGGAGATGCCCATCGATTGATGTTAATGCAAGGAGTAGGGATTGCCATGCAACGGATGCACTAGAGCTATAAATACATGAAAGTTCAACAAAAGAAACTAAGTGGGTGTGCATCCAACTTGCTTGCTCACGAAGACCTAGGGCACTTGAGGAGGCCCATTGTTGGAATATACAAGCCAAGTTCTATAATGAAAAATTCCCACTAGTATATGAAAGTGACAAAACAAGAGACTCTCTATCATGAAGATTATGGTGCTACTTTGAAGCACAAGTGTGGTAAAGGATATTAACATTGTCCCTTCTCTCTTTTTCTCTCATTTTTTGGGGCCTTCTCTTTTTTTATGGCCTTTCTCTCTCTTTTTTTTTATTCCTCACTTGGGACAATGCTCTAGAAAAATGATGATCATCACACTTCTACTTATTTACAACTCAATGATTACAACTCGATACTAGAACAAGGTATGACTCTATATGAATGCCTCCGGCGGTGTACCGGGATATACAATGAACCAACAGTGACATGTATGAAAAGAATTATGAACGATGGCTTTGCCACAAATACTATGTCAACTACATGATCATGTAAAGCAATATGACAATGATGAACGTGTCATGATAAATGGAATGCTGGAAAGTTGCATGGCAATATATCTCGGAATGACTATGGAAATGCCATAATAGGTAGGTATGGTGGCTGTTTTGAGGAAGATATAAGGAGGTTTATGTGTGAAAGAGTGTATCATATCACGGGGTTTGGATGCACCGGCGAAGTTTGCACCAACTCTCAATATGAGAAAGGGCAATGCACGGTACCGAAGAGGCTAGCAATGATGGAAAGGTGAGAGTGCGTATAATCCATGGACTCAACATTGGTCATAAAGAACTCACATACTTATTGCAAAAATCTACAAGTCATCAAAAACCAAGCACTATGTGCATGCTCCTAGGGGGATAGATTGGTAGGAAAAGACCATCGCTCGTCCCCGACCGCCACTCATAAGGAGGACAATCAAAGAACACCTCATGTTTCAAATTTGTTACATAACGTTTACCATACGTGCATGCTACGGGACTTGCAAACTTCAACACAAGTATTTCTCAAATTCACAACTACTCAACTAGCACAACTTTGATATCACTACCTCCATGTCTCGAAACAATCATCAAGCATCAAACTTCTCTTAGTATTCAACACACTCATAAGAAAGTTTTTACTAATCTTGAATACCTAGCATATTAGGATTATTTAAGCAAATTACCATGCTATTTAAGACTCTCAAAATAATCTAAGTGAAGCATGAGAGATCAAAAGTTTCTATAAAACAAATTCACCACCGTGCTCTAAAAGATATAAGTGAAGTACTAGAGCAAAAACTATATAACTCAAAAGATATAAGTGAAGCAGATAGAGTATTCTAATAATTTCTGAATCATGTGTGTCTCTCTCAAAAGGTGTGTACACTCCAAGCAAAACACATATCATGTGGTGAATAAAAATATAGCTCCAAGTAAAGTTACCGATGGAAGTAGACGAAAGAGGGGATGCCTTCCGGGGCATCCCCAAGCTTTGGCTTTTTGGTGTCCTTATATTATCTTGGGCGTGCCATGGGCATCCCCAAGCTTAGGCTCTTGCCACTCCTTGTTCCATAATCCATCAAATCTTTCACCCAAAACTTGAAAACTTCACAACACAAAACTCAGCAGAAAATCTCGTGAGCTCCGTTAGCGAAAGAAAATAAAACACCACTTCAAGTTACTGTAATGAACTCATTATTTATTTATATTGGTGTTAAACCTACTTTATTCCAACTTCTCTATGGTTTATAAACTATTTTACTAGCCATAGATTCATCAAAATAAGCAAACAACACACGAAAAACAGAATCTGTCAAAAACAGAACAGTCTGTAGTAATCTGTAACTAACGCAAACTTCTGGAACTCCAAAAAATCATCCAAAACAGGAAGACCTAGATAATTTGTTTATTGATCAGCAGCAATTGGAATCAATATTTTATCACGTTCTGGTGATTTTTAACAATTAGTTTCGTGAACAGAAAGTGTCTGGAAATTACAGCAGATCAAATAACTATCATCCAAGAAGATCCTATAGGTTTAACTTGGCACAAACACTACTTCAAAAATAAAAACACATCTAACCAGAGGCTAGATCAAATACAATTGGGTTGCCTCCCAACAAGCGCTATCGTCTAGCGCCCCTAGCTAGGCATAAAAGAAAGGATAGATCTAGGTATTGCCATCTTTGGTAGGCAATCCATAAGTGGCTCTCATGATAGATTCATATGGTAACTTTATTTTCTTCCTAGGTAAGTGTTCCATTCCTTTCTTTAATGGAAATTAGAATCTAATATCCCCTTCCTTCATATCAATAATTGCACCAATCGTTCTAAGGAAAGGTCTACCAAGAATAATAGGAAATGAAGGATTGCAATCTATGTCAAGAACGATAAAATCTACGGGCACATAATTCCTATTTGCAACAATAAGAACATCATTAATTCTTCCCATAGGTTTCTTAAGAGTGGAATCCGCAAGGTGCAAGTTTAAAGAGCAATCATCAAAATCACGGAAACCTAGCAAATCACACAAAGTTTTTGGAATCGTGGAAACACTAGCACCCAAATCACACAAAGCATAGCATTCATGATCTTCAATCTTAATTTTAATAGTAGGTTCCCACTCATCATAAAGTTTTCTAGAGATAGAAACTTCCAACTCAAGTTTTTCTTCATAAGATTGCATCAAAGCATCAACAATATGTTTGGTAAAAGCTTTATTTTGACTATAAGCATGAGGAGAATTTAGCACGGATTGCAACAAGGAACTAAATCTATCAAAGAGCAATTATCATAATTAAATTCCTTGAAACCCAAAATAGTGGGTTTATTAATATCTAGGGTTTTGATTTCTTCAATCCCACTTTTATCAATTTTAGCATCAAGATCTAAAAACTCCGAATTTTTGCAGCGCCTTCCAGGTAAAGCTGGATCATATTCAGTCCCATCATTATCAAGATTCATATTGCAAAACAAATATTTAATAGGGGACACATCAATAACTTTTAGATCTTCATCTTTATTTTCAAAGTTCTCCGATTTAGCGGCCATCTTATTAACTAAGGTAGCCTGCTTATCCGATATTTCAGCAATCAACTTCTCAAGACGAGCAATTTGGGATCTCAAACCATCAAATTCTTTAGACATATCATCGAGCACTTTATTCATATAACTCATAAAGTTTTTTGTTCCTTAAGCTCGTTTCTGAAGAAATTATTATTCTCAAATTGCAAAACCATAAAACTCCTGACGTTGCTTTCAATCTCTTCTAACCTTTTAGGGTGAAGATCACCAAATCTAGGTAGAGCCATCGTGACAAGCAAGCAATCCAACACATGAGCAAACAAGAAGCAAGCGAAAAAGAGGCGGACGAAAAAGAGTGGGCGAATAAAACGGCAAGGGTGAAGTGGGGCAGAGGAAAACGAGAGGCAAATGGCAAATAATGTAATGCGGGAGATAAGGGTTTGTGATGGGTACTTGGTATGTTGACTTTTGCGTAGACCTCCCCGGCAACGGCGCCAGAAATCCTTCTTGCTACCTCTTGAGCACTGCATTGGTTTTCGCTTGAAGAGGAAAGGGTGATGCAGCAAAGTAGCGTAAGTATTTCCCTCAGTTTTTGAGAACCAAGGTATCAATCCAGTAGGAGGCTACACGTAAGTCCCTCGCACCTACACAAACAAATAAATCCTCGCAACCAACGCGATAAAGGGTTGTCAATCCCTACACGGTCACTTACGAGAGTGAGATATGATAGATATGATAGGATAATATTTTTGGTATTTTTGTGATAAAGATGCAAAGTAAAGTAAACAAAATAAAAACGGCACCAGAAAAAGCTTGTTGTCGGGAGATTAATATGATGGAAATAGACCCGGGGGCCAGAGGTTTCACTAGTGGCTTCTCTCAAGAGAATAAGTATTTTACGGTGGGTGAACAAATTACTGTTGAGGAATTGACAGAATTGAGCATAGTTATGAGAATATCTAGGTATGATCATGTCTATGGGCACCACGTCCGAGACAAGTAGACCGACTCCTGCCTGCATCTACTACTATCACTCCACACATCGACCGCTATCCAGCATGCATCTAGAGTATTAAGTTCATAAGAACAGAGTAACGCTTTAAGCAAGATGACATGATGTACAGGGATAAATTCATGCAATATGATAAAAAAAACCCATCTTGTTATCCTCGATGGCAACAATACAATACGTGCCTTGCTGCCCCTACTGTCACTGGGAAAGGACACCGCAAGATTGAACCCAAAGCTAAGCACTTCTCCCATTGCAAGAAAGATCAATCTAGTAGGCCAAACCAAACTGATAATTCAAAGAGACTTGCAAAGATAACCAATCATACATAAAAGAATTCAGAAGATTCAAATATTGTTCATAGATAAACTTGATCATAAACCCACAATTCATCGGTCTCAACAAACACACCGCAAAGGAAGATTACATCGAATAGATCTCCACGAGAGAGGGGGAGAACATTGTATTGAGATCCAAAAAGAGAGAAGAAGCCATCTAGCTAATAACTATGGACCAGAAGGTCTGAGGTAAACTACTCACACTTCATCGGACAGGCTATGGTGTTGATGTAGAAGCCTTCCATGATCGATGCCCCCTCCGGCGGAGCTCCGGAACAGGCCCCGGGATGGGATCTCGTGGGTACAGAAGGTTGCGGCAGTGGAATTAGGTTTTTGGCTCTGTATCTGATCGTTTGGGGGTACGTAGGTATATATAGGAGGAAGGAGTACTTCGGTGGAGCAACATGGGGCCCACGAGGGTGGAGGGCGCGCCTGGGGGGTAGGCGCGCCCCCCTACCTCGTGGCTTCCTGATTGATTTCTTGATGTAGCGTCCAAGTCCTCTGGATCACGTTCGTTCCAAAAATCACGTTCCCGAAGGTTTCATTCCGTTTGGACTCCGTTTGATATTCTTTTTCTGCGAAACTCTGAAATAGGCAAAAAAACAGTAATTCTGGGATGGGCCTCCAGTTAATAGGCTAGTCCCAAAAATAATATAACAGTGTATAATAAAGCCCAATAATGTCCAAAACTGAAGATAATATAGCATGGAGCAATCAAAAATTATAGATACGCTGGAGACGTATCAGCGGCGCGGCGACCACTAAGACGCCCACCCCGGCGCTCACAGCGAGCTCCTCCCATGGTGTGCGTGACGAGTAGCGTCACCACGCCGGTGACCCTGGCCACCACCGTGGGAGGAGCCCTGTGCATCGTCCGCGGGACGAAGGAGTCCAGCATGCCTGCCAAAGTGCTGGCGAGAATGGCACGCAGCCGCTGGGCCGTGATAGAGCTCCTTCTAACTTGGTTAGAAGTCAAAGCGCGCCACGTTCCACGCAGCTGTCGCCGCCATCCACGCCAGCAGAAGCTTTGGCGCGCGCAGCTGCTCCTCGACTTCCCTCCTGCTACGGAGAAGCTCGACGAGTGGAGGGCCACCATCCGGAGCCTCGTCGCCGTCACCAATAAAGACGACCCGCGACCGGCGGGGCCCTCGGTCCGGCGCTCCATCGAGCCACCACATGCCAGCGGAGGGAGGACCGAGGGAGCTGCGGCCACGGTGCACCCTCCTCCTCCATGCCAGCCACCGCGGGTGTCAATCCGTCATGACGACGCATGTGATAACATTTCCATAGCGTCGTCCGACCTAGGGACCCACCGCGACCAGCGCCAAGTCCTTCGGGAATGAGCCCACGAAGATGCTCGAACCACTATCGAGCGCCGGCGCGATACATGCCACCAGTCGGATAAGCGGGCGGGACCCGCTATGGACCACCCAGCACCGGGGGGCTCCGGCGGCCTACCTTACGAGGTGGCTTGCCCAGCCTTTACCCATGAGCTGCGGCAGTTCCAGTGGCCGTCCCACCGCACGTTCAAGCCCGACATCGGCGAGAAGTACAACGGCAAGACCCATACGTCGGAGTTCCTCAGCATCAACACCATCGCGATGCAAGCTGCCGGAGCTCGCGACGACAAGGTGCTTGCCAATTACTTCCCGTTGGCACTCAAGCCCAACATCATGTCTTGGTTGATGCACTTGCCGGCGGATTCCAGTTCTTCTTGGTCGGATCTGTGCCATTAGTTCATTGGTCCCTTCACCGAAGGCCACCAAGCTCATGGCTAGGCCAGTGATTTGCATATCATTCCCAGAAGGAAGGGGAAACCCTGCGCAAGTACATCCAGAGGTTTAGCCGGTGCAGTACAACATCCCCGATGTTCATCCCGCCGCCATGATTAGCGCGTTCCATCAGAACGTGCGCAACCGCAAGATGCGCGAAGAGCTGGCGATGAACAAGGTTAAGGATGCGGCTGAACTTTATGTTCTGGCCGATAGATGCGCCCGGGCTGAAGAGGGAAGGAAGTACCCCAGCGACGACGCCAGCATGGAAACCGACTCTACCGATGAAGACACCGCGGCCCCGATGAAGAAGGGCCGGCGTCGGCACAGGAATTGCAAGGGCAAGACCGTGCTTGCCGTTGAGGGATCCGACAGCACCAGCGCCGCCAAGAAGGCTAAGGCAGACGACCCCGGCAAGGAAATTGCAGGGTGCGCCGCTTGCCGGGCCTTGGTGGCTGCCGACAAGCCAGGGGCTCCGACAAGCAGTATTGCAAGATCCACCGCACCAAGGGCCACGACCTCCAGAACTGTCGGCAAGTCGAGTTGCTTGCTGAAAAGCAAAAAGCTGAGTACGAGAGGCGGGACAAAGAGAAGGGCCAGGATGGTGCCGAGGGATCTGGCAAGAAGCGTGCCAGCCAAGGAGGTCGCCGCGGCAAGGATAACCAACAAGAGAGGCCCGCTCAGGGCCGCAACAAGAAGCAAGAAGATGATGATCATGACGACAACGACGAGTCCCGCGAGCAAGAGTTCCAGAAGGCTACAGAGGCCATGTGCGTCGATGGTGGTGCCTCGCTGCATACTTCTAACCGCCGACTCAAATAGTGGGCGCGTGAGATTACGGCAGCGGAGCCCTCGTTCGACGCTCAGAAGCCACTGAAGTGCTCCAGCACGCCCCTCATCTTTGACGCCGAGGACCACCCTGACCACACAACTGCGGTCGGGTGTTTGCCGTTGTTGGTCTCACCAACGATACACAACCTCAAGGTGAACAAGATGCTGGTTGACGGCGGGGCTGGTCTGAACTTGATCTCACCCGTTGTGATCAAAAGATTGCAAATTCCTGATGGAGATCTCGAGGAAACGGGCACGTTTCAAGGGGTCAACCCGGGAAGGAGCCAGCCAAAGGGGAAGGTCACATTGCCTGTGACGTTTGGAGGTGAGCTGAACTACATGACGGAGAGGATTGTCTTCGACGTAGCCAAGATCCCCTTACCCTACAACGGGATCCTCGGCCGCCCGGTGAGGGAGTCCTGGACTAAGGGGTCCTCGGGCATCCGGCCTGTTATCCATGGGCCGGACTGATGGGAGGCGAAGACATGAAGGCCGAAGACTACACCGTGTCCGGATTGGACTCTACTTGGCGTGGAGGGCAAGCTTGGCGACCAACTATGAAGATTCCTTCTTATGTAACCGACTCCATGTAAACCCTAGATCCCCCCGGTGTCTATATAAACCGGAGAGGTTAGCCCGGAAAGGAGATATTCATTTCCATATACACATAGGCTAGGCTTCTAGGGTTTAGCCATCACGATCTCGTGGTAGATCAACTCTTGTCACACTCATATTCATCAAGATCAATCAAGCAGGAAGTAGGGTATTACCTCCGTAGAGAGGGTCCGAACCTGGGTAAACATCATGTCCCCCATCTCATGTTACCATCGATCCTAGACGCATAGTTCGGGACCCCCTACCCGAGATCCGCCGGTTTTGACACCGACATTGGTGCTTTCACTCAGAGTTCCACTGTGCCGTCGCCAAGAGGGTTGATGGCTCGCCTTGTTCTCAAGGATAATATCGTCTCCGGAGGAACCCTGGCCCCAGGCCAAACCCTCCGGCTGGGCGGCTTCGTCATGATCGCCGGGTCGGCCCTTAAGCCGACGATGACCTCTCAAGTCATCGAAAATCGTCTCTGTGTTGATCCCGAATACTCCGCCCGGATGGATCCAACGGAGTTATCATCGTTGAACGAACTCCTGGATCGCATGGCCGCCTTGGGGGTCGCTACAGACTATGATCGGGTTGGGCTTAAACCCGACCAGCGAGAAATTAAAACTCCGCCGATCACCTACCAGATAGCGGTAGTCGAGGAGCGGAGCAACTCTTCTACTATATTGAAGACGAACTATGTCTAGATCTCCGATCTTGAAGGGTCGGATATTCTCCGGCAGAAAGGCATGTCCCGTCCCCCGAACAAGGAGTTGGACGATGAGCCTAAAAAATCAGTCGATATCCCGGAACCCGAACTGCCAGGGCCGGTAGATCTTCAAACTCCGGATCCAAAATCGGGTCAGGGTTCGGATTTCGTTCCACCCACCCACCCGGACACAGAGGCTCTCATGAGCATAAAACAACAGTCTCAGGAAAAGGTCCACCACTTCTGGCCAGATTCCTCCTTGTCAAGGACAAGGTAAAAGATTGCCGTGACCAGGACGCAATATCAGCGTTCTGCAAAAATTGCGAGGACGAAGGAATCCTCAACGCCATCAATCGCCGCCGCATACTAAAATTTGCTGACTTAGCAACCATCGTACAAAAATACTGCGAGATGGAAAGCGCCTGGGAAACTCGGGCAGCTCGCTGGGAACCACCAGCCCCAACCCAACTTCCCCTACAGGCAAAAAGGGCGTACCCTCGGGGCACGCCCAATCCAACAGTCAAAAAGCACAAAGCCGCTATATGGCACGACACCGTTCTGGAGGGATGGCTTAATGGCCTGTGCAAAATACACACGACGTCGGATACCGCGGCAACCCATAGCCTTAGAGCATGTTGGATACTTCGGCAGGTAGCCAAGAGCAGCGAAGACATCCTTATCAAGGACACCCCAGAACAGCACCCTCCAGCAAACGACGACACTAGAGTATTGACAGTCTTCGAGACATTCGCTTCAAACAATAAGCGTAAAAGGGCACTGTGCGATCTCGCCGAAGTTTGCCAGGTCGCCACAATTGACCTCTGGAACGACATGACCATAACCTTTAACGCCAGTGACGAACCCAAATACACAACAGTCCGAGCGCCAGGTGCATTAGTCCTCAGTCCCATCGTGGATGGCTTTCGACTTACAAAGGTCCTCATGGACGGCGACAGCGGACTAAACCTCATCTACGAGGACACGCTCCACAAGATGGAAATAGACAGGAGCCGCATCGAGAAAAGCAGCACGACCTTTCGAGGTATCATTCCCAGTCGGGAAGCGTGGTGTGCGGGAAAAATTACACTCGATGTGGTATCGGCACACCGGAGAATTATCGATCCGAAGAAATAACTTTCCAGGTGGCCCCTTTCAACAGCGGATACCACGCCCTGTTAGGGCGAGAGGACTTCATGCGCTTTCAAGCCATACCCCATTATGGGTATATGAAGCTAAAAATGCCCGGGCCTAATGGAATAATCACCCTCGTCAGCGATCCGGATATAGCACTCCGCGCCGAGAACAAAACTGCATCCTTGGCCGTCGAGGCATTATCTGAGGCCCTTGCGGCTGAAGAACTAACCACACTACGCTCCACTGTGGATAGAGACGATGTTATCCTGGACAAATGACCCAAATCTACCTCCTTCAAGCCAGCAGAAGAAACGGTCAAATTTCAGGTCCATCCAACAGACCCGAAGAAGACAGCCTCTATCGGAGCGCAACTCAACCCCTCAGTAGACGCATCACTGCGAGATTTCTTGCGCGAAAACTGGGATATATTCGCCTGGCACCCATCAGATATGCCAGGAATCCCACGTGAGTTGGCCGAACACAGCCTCAACATACTAAAGGGATATAAGAAGGTCAAACAAACCTTTCGGCGCTTTTCCGAACCCAAACGACAAGCTATGGGGGAGGAGCTAGCCAAACTCATCGAGGCCGGATTCATCAAAGATATTAAACATCTGGACTGGCTGGCAAACTTGGTAATGGTACCAAAGAAGGATAAATCCTGGCGCCTATGCGTCGATTTCAAAGACCTTAACAAGGCTTGCCCTAAAGGTCCCTTCCCCCTTCCTCGCATTGATCAAATCATTGATGCTACCACAGGACACGACTCGCTATGCTTCCTCGATGCATATTCTAGATACCATCAAATCAAAATGAAGGAGTCCGATCAAGCTGCAACAACATTCATTACACCATACGGGCCGTTTTGCTTCAACACCATGCCTTTCGGGCTCAAGAATGCCGGCGCCACCTACCAGCGCATGATCCAAACATGCCTCAAGAAACATATCGGCAAAGATAGTGGAGGCCTACGTGGACGACGTCGTCATCAAAACTAGACACGTCGAAACACTAATAGACGACTTGTGTCAAACATTCGACAACCTCCGCGCATACGACATCAAGCTTAACCTGAAAAAATGCGTCTTCGGCGTCCCCACCGGTAAACTACTAGGCTTCATCGTTTCCAACAGAGGAATTGAAGCAAATCCAGCCAAAATCCGAGCTCTGTCGCAGTTGGCCACGCCAACCGAACTCAAACAGGTCCAAAAACTCGTCGAGTGCGTGGCAGCGTTAAGCCGCTTTATCTCCAGGTTGGGGGAAAAGGCGCCCCCTTTATCACCTTCTGTGGCGCACCGATAACTTCGAATGGACAGACGCAGCGACAGCCGGACTAGAGGAAATAAAGCCCTTTTGGCAAGCAACCCAATCCTGGCCGCGCCAAACGTCGGCAAACCAATGCTCCTATATATATCGGCAACACACCAGGTGGTGAGCGCCGTACTCGACGTCGAACGAGAATAGGATGGACACAAATTTCCGCTCCAAAAGCCGGTATACTATGTATCCACCGTCCTCACACCATGCAAATCCCGGTACCCTCACTATCAAAAGATAGCATATGCAGTCTTCATGGCATCTCGAAAATTGCGACACTACTTTCAGGAGTGTTCGATCACGGTGGCTTCCGAAGTGCCCCTCAATGATATAATCAACAACCGGGATGCAACGGGCCGGATTGCCAAATGGGCCATTGAGCTCCTGCCATTCGACATCATGTACAAACCACGTCGAGCCATTAAATCCCAGGTACTGGCTGACTTCATCGCCAAATGGACAGAGGCCGAACTCCCTAAAGAGTACGGCGCATATTCCAACTGGGTTATGCATTTTGATTGCTCCAAAACATTGGCAGGGCTAGGGGCGGTCGTCGTATTAACGTCCCCCACAGGAGATATCGTCCCGTACGTACTCCAAATATTATACACAGACTCCAACAACGCAGCCGAATACGAGGCCTTGCTACATGGCCTTCGGATGGCCGTATCAATGGGCATACAATGCCTGGAGGTGCGCGGGGACTCAAACCTCGCAATATCCCAAATTAATGGAGACTTTGATGCCAAAGATCCAAGATGGCAGCTTACCGCAATGCCATCTTGAAGATGTCGGCTTGGTTTGAGGGGCTCGAATTTCATCACGTCGCCCGCGAAAGTAATCAGGCGGCAGACATCCTTGCTCGCATTGGCGCTAAGCGCGACCCCGTCCCACCTAACATCTTCCTCGAAAGGCTCTTTAAGCCATCCATGTTTTGGCAAGGGGGAGACAGTAATGACAGTCCCATTTCAAACACAAACACAGATAGCGAACACGCCGATACCATCGGAGGCTCAGCCACCGAAATAACACCATCGGCCCACCTTATCATGGCAGTAATTGCCCCGTGGACCGAACCATTCTTGGCCTACTTTAATAGGAAGGAGCCCCAGAAGATCAGAACGAGTCTCACGGCATCGTCCGGCGTTCGAAGGCCTATAAAGTTCACGAGGGAGAGCTCTACAAGAAAAGCACTACCGGAGTCCTTCAAAGGTGTATCTCCGAGGAGGAGGGGCGGCAACTCTTGGCAGAAATTCACGCCGGTCTCGGTGGGCACCACGCCGCAGCCCGAGCACTTGTCAGCAAGGCCTTCCGGACAGGATTTTATTGGCCTATGGCCCGGGCAGACGCACAGGACCTCGTCCAGCGCTGCGTTGGATGCCACCTCTTCGCCAACCAAAGCCATATGCCCCCAACCGCCCTACAAACAATCCCCATTACATGGCCCTTTGCGGTCTGGGGCTTGGACATGGTTGGACCCCTTAAAGGGGGAAGCCATAAGAAAAAATATCTGCTGGTCATGGTGGACAAATTCACCAAGTGGATAGAGGCTAGACCAGTTAAAACGGCCGAGTCCGGACCGGTGATCGCATTTATATCCGATGTGGTGCACAGTTATGGTGTACCGCACAGCATCATCACTGATAACGGTTCCAACTTCACAGCTGATGAGGTGAAAACCTAGTGTGCTAATCTGGGCATTAAGCTCGATTACGCCTCTGTCTACCACCCGCAAACAAACGGTCAAGTCGAGCGAGCTAATGGTCTTATTATGAGCGGCATCAAACCCAGGCTAGTGCAGTCTTTGAAAGAATCAGACAAACACTGGGTCGAGGAGCTTGACTCTGTACTCTGGGGGCTGCAGACCACGCCCAACCGTACTACCGGATACACACCTTTCTTCATGGTGTACGGTGCAGAGGCTGTATTGCCCTACGATATTATGCATGACTCACCTCGAGTGCGTATGTACGAAGAGAAAGAGGCCGAGTTGGATCGGCAGGACAGCCTAGACGCCCTGGAGGAGGAGCGCAACGTCGCCAAAGCATGTTCATCATTTTATCAGCAGCAGGCTCGAAGATATCAAAGCAGAGAAGTACGGGCCAAGACTTACAATGTTGGCGAACTCGTTCTACGCTTGCCGGAGAAGAAAAAGGACAAACTCAAGCCCAAATGGGAGGGTCGCTTCATAATTGATGAAGTTCTTACCGGAGGAGCGTACCGTCTCCGTGATGCATCAGACAATCGCCTAGAGCCGAACCCCTGGTACGCGGCCAGACTCCGAAGGTTCTATGCCTAAGCGTCGAACTCTTTGTTAGTATCCTTCTCCCCTATAGTTTCCACTACTTTTTCTCCCTTTTACACAATTCTTTTTTTCTTGCTTTAAAACTCTCATTCGGCTCGACCGAACACCGCTGACGTACACATCTTTACATATGTACATCCACTATACCTGGGGGCTTCTTGAACAGAAGCTTGTTAACATTATTTGCCGAGCGTCAAGCTCATCATACATACGCGTTTTTCCCGTGTGTCTTTTCTTCACCATTATATGCATCGATATGACTTAAGTTTTGGCTAAGCTGGGTTGCCTGGCTCCTGTGCTTACCCCTACGTTCCCGATTGTTCGGCTAGGTGGTAAAGGGAGCACCTCTGCGATTGTTACTGCCGGGTCATCCGGATGTGTACCTCAGACTGGGTGAAGCCGAAAGCTAGCATTCTTAAGGGAATATTCGGTCGGTGGATGAAAAATATTCTTTGTACTCACTCTATTGTGAACCCCCAGAAGCTATACACACCGTGATTTTTACATCATAATTCGGACATGTCTACTAATGCATGCACACCCAGGGAAAGGAACCCTTAACGTAACTATTCTCCCTGGAAGATGTTTCTTACAATCTCAATGTAATATAACACAACTAGCCGGATACAACTTGTCTGTTCAAGCAACTATGACCCCTATGCTTAGTTTTCCATGCATACCCCGGCCTGTTCGGCCGTAATGGTATTCGGAAACACTCCGCACCTTCGGGTCCAGAGGTTGAAGAGAAAAGGTATGCCATGACAAATGATATACAATTCAGCTAGAATTTCACATGGTGAGGAAAGTACACAGTCACTTGGACTCAAACACTTCCTCATCTATACCATCCAACAGGCAGTCTAGCTTACAATCCTGTTGGGAATATTTTGCGGCCACCTCTACTTGGTCATATACTAAACTAACGGGAATTTCTTCCCCATCTGACCCTAGTGGTCCGAACCTAGCCATGTGATTCGGGTCCAGCTTGGTATATCACGTTTTCACCATGGCCCAGGCTTCCCGCGCACCCTCTCGGCAGGCCGATATCTTCCATAGCCGGATACGCCGCCGTGCTCCCTTGAACAGCTCTACAAGCTCCTCCATACTTCCTGGAGGGGAGTCGGACGGCCATAAGGCCTTAGCCACACTCCGCATGGCTAGCCGAGCATGCTCGTGCACTTCCGACAGCCTCTGTAGCAGATCACTTGCTGATCCAGACACCTCCTCTTCAGGACGGCCTGTCAATATACCTGCAAGCATAGCTATATCAGTTCCATTTATCTCCGAACTACTAAAAAACAACAAGGTCGGAAACATACTGAACAGCCGCCCCACGGCTTCTTGTTCTCCTTTACGGAGTCGGCTAGCTAGGCCCGCACATCTTTCAACTCTTCACCCAACTTAGTGTTGGAATCCTGTAGCTTGTTTTTCTCGTCCCTGACGAGGGTCAGCACACGCTCGCCTGCGGCGTGTTGCCTCTTTGCCTCTTTTTCTCCCTCTTGGGCGATCTTCAGCTTCTTCTCAAGCTGATCAGGCGACCCTATCACACAATCAGTGGCAGTATTAGCACAATTGGTATACATTTACTGTTCCTCGATGGAGGGGAACGTTACCAGTGGACAGCTTCTTCAAATTTTCCAGTTCAGCGGTAGCAGCATTTAGCTACGCCTGACACTGCTCCAGCTCTTGGGCTAGCAGACTATTCTTCTCCGCAAGGACCTGGTTGCTCAACAATCCTTAAATCAGTTGTGCCAATTGCTTTCAGTCTTGGGGGCCATGGGTATATGGCTATCCTTTTTTGACAAAGAAAACTTACCTGCACATCTGTCAGATATTGCCTCGTGGCTTTTCTAAGCCCGTCTCGAGCAGCTCCGATGTATGTGTCGCCCGAGCTAAAGGCATTAAATGCCTCGTCTGAGAACTTCGGGTCTCGTAAAACAGCTCTGCAGCGCCGATGATTCATGGCTCTCTCTACTTCCGAGTTGGTAATAGACATATTGTCCGAACCCTCGGCTGAAGGGCAGTCTGGCTTTGTTCCTACATCGGCTCCCGTCTCCCCGGCTGGATCTAAATCTTGGTTGTTGGGAGCGCGGCCGGCCGGACCCCTGGACACAGTACCTTTTTCCTGTAATCAAACAGGCGCATAGGTCACAGTTGGACACGGCCACTGAAGAATATATTTATCCGTACCTCCTCGATGAGTGCCCGGCGGTGCCTTCACCGGCCCTCCTCTTCGAAGGCCTGCCCGGCGCAGGAACCGATTTCCTCGGTATCGTCAAATGCCTCCCCTGTAGAACGCGCGACAATGCGGTGGGTGAGGCAGAGTACGAGCACCCATTCAGAGGAGGTGTTTCTTGATTACTTACCTGTGAAGCAGGAAGAAGACAAGGGTAGTCGGTGATGATGGCCACTTCTGTGCCATCATAGCTCATCTGGTAAAACACCCCCTCCGCGAGCACCACAAATATATCCGGATCCTCTTCAAACCCGGGATCAAGCTCCCGGTTGTGGTCCTCCGGATGTGGGGCGGGCCTATAAAATCCCTCGGTGACCTTTCGCTAGTGCTGTCATAAGCAAACAAGCTAGAAATTTATCAAAGGCAATTCGGAGATGGAGGGAGTAAAAATAGAGGGGTCGGGCCTTACCCAACTGGGAGGGTTATACATAGAGTACCCGTCTCTGAGTTTGATGTGAAGAAATTCCTTTTCCTCCCCTTTGAACAGTTCGGCTAATATCTTAGCCAAAGCGGCAGGGGTATCTGGACCTTTCCGGCCGCAGCGAGAGGCGTCGTCCTACCCATTGTAGTGCCACATTGGAAGCCCTCTGTATTGGAGCGGCTGAACCCCTCGCGCTATGGAGATCGCCATAACCTCGATTACTGTGAGTCCGGATAGAGTGAGCTCTTTTATCTTGCTCATCAGCTGACGAACCTCCGCGCCATCTTCCTCTTCAAGACTCCGGGGACGTCAACTGTGGCGTTTCTTCAGCGGGACGCGCGCAAATTCAGGAAGACCCTTTCGAACCGGGTCGGGAAGCGCAACGTCCTCTATATAAAACCATTCGGAGGGCCATTCATCAGGTGCCTTCCTTGGTGTACCGGATGGATATCCGGTAACGGCGATGCGCCATACTTCGGCTCCGCCCACTTCAAATACTGACCCTTCGTGATTGCACGGGACGAGACAGAACAGCTTCCTCCACAACTCGAAATGAGCCTCGACGCCCAGGAATAGTTCGCATAAAGCGACGTAACACAGGTAGTACTCTAGAAGCCCTCAGAGAAATGGATGGGTTGGAAATCCACGCCTCTCAGCAGGTAGGGGACAAAACACACTCGCTCTCCCCCGGACGGATTGGGGAAGTCCTTTGCCTGAGTCCCCTCATTGAAGGAAGCTAGCCCCGTTCGAACAGGGACTAGATCTGCATGGGGAAGGAATCCCTGCGTTTGCAACATCGTCAATCGGCTATGAGACACAGAACACCTCTCCCACTCGCCTTTCTCTGGGCCGGGACGAGCGGAGGAGCTGGGAACGCTAGCCATGCTGCAATGGTTTCTCCCAAGCTGTCTCTGGGGATTTCTTCTAAGTAGCGCTGAATGGATCTGGGATCCAATCTCTTCAAATAGGCGCTCTTCCTCGCGTGGATGGGGTGTTATTCGCAAAAATACCCTGACTTTCCACATTCGCTCGACACGTGGAGGACAAAGATTATTTAACGTGTAGAAGCCAAGGAGGCGACATTTGATCAATGGCCGAATACATTACTTGGAGATCATTGAAGGGGGAACCTGCCATGCAATGCCGAAGACAACATGTGTGGCGAGCACCTCGCTATTGAACACTGGTTCGGGGGCTACTGAGGGAGTCCTGGACTAAGGGGTCCTCAGGCGTCCGGCCTGTTATCCATGGGCCGGACTGATGGGCTGTGAAGACATGAAGGCCGAAGACTGCACCGTGTCCGGATTGGACTCTACTTGGCGTGGAGTGCAAGCTTGGCGACCAACTATGAAGATTCCTTCTTATGTAACCGACTCCATGTAAACCCTAGATCCCCCCGGTGTCTATATAAACCGAAGGGGTTAGTCCGGAAAGGAGATATTCATTACCATATACACATAGGCTAGGCTTCTAGGGTTTAGCCATTACGATCTCGTGGTAGATCAACTCTTGTAACACTCATATTCATCAAGATCAATCAAGCAGGAAGTAGGGTATTACCTCCATAGAGAGGGCCCGAACCTGGGTAAACATCATGTCCCCCGTCTCCTGTTACCATCGATCCTAGATGCACTGTTCGGGACCCCCTACCCAAGATCCGCCGGTTTTGACACCGACACCCGGCACTGGCCAAGTTCATGGCGGTGTCACACTACGCCTACAACACGCTAAAGATGCCTGGGCCGATGAACATCATCCCCGTCTGAGGGAGTCCTGGATTAGGGGGTCCTCGGACAGCCGGACTATATCCTTTGGCCGGACTGTTGGACTATGAAGATACAAGATTGAAGACTTCGTCCCGTGTCCGGGTGGGACTCTCCTTGGCTTGAAAGGCAAGCTTGGCAATACGGATATGTAGATCTCCTCCCTTGTAACCGACTCTGTGTAACCCTAGCCCCCTCTGGTGTCTATATAAACCGGAGGGTTTAGTCCCTAGGACAACAACAATCATACCATAGGCTAGCTTCTAGGGTTTATCCTCTACAATCTCGTGGTAGATCAACTCTTGTAATACTCATATCATCAAGATCAATCAAGCAGGAAGTAGGGTATTACCTCCATCGAGAGGGCCCGAACCTGGGTAAACATCATGTCCCCCGCCTCCTGTTACCATCCGCCTTAGACGCGCAGTTCGGGACCCCCTACCCGAGATCCGCCGGTTTTGACACCGACATTGGTGCTTTCATTGAGAGTTCCACTGTGCCGTCACCATAAGGCTTGATGGCTCCTTCGATCATCGACAACGATGCGATCCAGGGTGAGGCTTTCCTCCTCGGACAGATCTTCGTATTCAGCGGCTTCGTACTGCGGGCCAACTCGCTTGGCCATCTGGAGCAGATTGAAAGCTACGCCCCTGGCCGACAGGTCAGGTTTGGAAGCTTAAACTATACTGCCGATATCCGCGGAGACTTCATCTTCGACGGATTCAAACCCATGTCAGGTGCGCCACACAGTCACGACGGGCATGACTTAGCTCTGCCGATGGATAGTGTTCGGGAGATCCCACCGGCAGCTACTCTGGCTTTCAATCCAGAGCAGATTGCGCCGTCCGAGGACGGGTGGATTGACCCCGCCACGGAGGCCACACACTCAGCGGCGATAGAGCCAAATACTGACTTCACCTCTTATGAGGCCCGTGTTGCCGGACACTTGGATTCGTCCCCGGCCACGGGCTCCGAATCGCCTGCTTCTGTGCCTATCGAATCTGATTGGGCAACGATCATGGAGTTTTCCTCCGCGGATATCTTTCAGCACTCACCACTGGGCGACGTGCTAAACTCATTGAGGTCTCTCTCCTTGTCAGGAGACCCTTAGCCGAACTATGTCCGGCTAGAATGGGATGCGGACGATGAAGAAATTCGCTGCCCACCCACCACCCACTTAGTAGCCACTGTCGACGTTTTAACCGACATACTTGATTTCGGCTCCGAAGACATCGACGGTATGGACGACGATGCAGGAGACGAACAGGAACCACCGCCCACAGGGCGCTGGACTGCCACCTCATCATATGATATATACATGGTGGACACCCCCAAAGAAGGCGATGGCGATAAGACAACGGAGGATAATCCTTCCAAGAAGCAACCGAAGCACCAACGTCAGCGACGCTGCTCTAAGTCCCGCCATAGCAAAAGCAGCAATACCGGCACAAGAGACAATAATGCTCCGGATAGAACCGAAGACGACAATAATCCCCTCCAGCCAGACCTCGAGCGGGAGGATGAACAAGCTAGCCCTCCGGAATAGGTAGCAGACAGAGAATCAGAGGATGATAATTACATGCCTCTCTCCGAAGACGAAGTGAGCCTCGGCGACGAAGAATTTATCGTGCCTGAGGATCCCGTCGAGCTAGAGCGCTTCAAGCGCCGGCTTATAGCCACAGCAAACAGCCTGAAGAAAAAGCAACAACAGCTTCGAGCTGATCAAGATCTGCTAGCGGATAGATGGACGGAAGTCCTGGCGGCCGAGGAATACGAACTCGAGTGCCCAACCAAGAGTTACCCAAAGCGAGGCTGCTCCCCCAACTCGAGGAGGAAGCATTGAAACCTGCATCACCAGGGTATGATGCGGCTGACCGGCCACCTCGTGGCCGAGAAAGAGGGGCATATCAGCCCGAAGTCTCGCCCGCACCCCGCCGCCATTCAAACAAAAATACCAAGGCCCGGCGCAACACGCGGGACCTGCGAGACGTATTAGAAAACAAAGCAGGACATGCAAGATCGATCTACGGATCACGGGGGTGTGCCCCAACGCGGGACGATGACCCTCACGCCGGATATACTAAAAGCAAATCCGGCCGG
The DNA here is from genome assembly GCF_002575655.3 of Aegilops tauschii subsp. strangulata. NCBI lineage: Eukaryota > Viridiplantae > Streptophyta > Magnoliopsida > Poales > Poaceae > Aegilops > Aegilops tauschii. The sequence continues at coordinate 285,643,444 of NC_053039.3, forward strand.
GCCGAATACAACAGACAAGACTCGTATGAACTGCATCGTGATATAGCCCGGCGCAGAGGCGCCGCACAGCCCCTATGCTTCACTGATGAAGTAATGGATCACGAATTCCCAGAGGGTTTTAAACCCGTAAACATTGAATCATATGATGGTACAACAGACCCCGCGGTATGCATCGAGGATTTCCTCCTCCACATCCACATGGCTCGCGGTGATGATCTACATGCCATCAAGTACCTCCCACTAAAACTCAAAGGACCAGCTCGGCATTGGCTGAATAGCTTGCCAGCAAAATCCATTGGCAGTTGGGAGGATTTGGAAGATGCATTTCTTGAAAACTTCCAGGGCACTTATGTGCGACCACCGGATGCTGATGACTTGAGCCATATAACTCAGCAGCCAGAGGAATCGGCCAGGAAATTCTGGACCCGGTTCCTAACTAAGAAGAACCAAATTGTCGACTGTCCGGATGCAGAGGCCTTAGCAGCATTCAAGCATAACATCCATGACGAGTTGCTCGCCCGGCACCTCGGCCAGGAGAAGCCAAAGTCTATGGCAGCCCTCACGACACTCATGACCCGCTTTTGCGCGGGCGAGGACAGCTGGCTGGCTCGCAGCAACAACACATCAAGAAGTCATGGCAATTCAGATGCCAAAGATAGTAACGGCAGACCACGTCGCAACAGACACAAGCGCCGCAACAACGGTGACAACGCCGAAGACACGACAGTCAATGCCGGATTCAGTGGCTCTAAATCCGGTCAGCGGAAGAAGCCGTTCAAAAGAAGCAACCCGGGCCCGTCCAGTTTGGACCGCATACTCAATCGCTCGTGTCAAATTCACGGCACCCCCGATAAGCCAGCCAATCACACCAACAAAGAATGTTGGGTGTTCAAGCAGGCCGGCAAGTTGAACACTGAAAACAAGGAAAAGGGGCTGCATACCGACGATGAGGAGGAGTCCCGGCCGCCGAACACAGGAGGACAGAAGAAATTTCCTCCCCAAGTGAAAACGGTGAACATGATATACGCAACGCATATTCCCAAGAGGGAACGGAAGCGTGCACTAAGGGACGTCTATGCGATGGAGCCAGTCGCCCCAAAGTTCAACCCATGGTCTTCTTGTCTGATCACTTTCGATCGTAGGGACCACCCCACTAGTATCCGTCATGGCGGTTCTGCCGCATTGGTCCTTGATCCCATCATTGATGGATTTCACCTCACCCGAGTCCTTATGGACGGTGGCAGCAGCCTGAACCTGCTTTATCAGGATACAGTGCGCAAAATGGGTATAGACCCCTCGAGGATCAAACCCACTAAAACCACCTTTAAAGGTGTCATCCCAGGTGTAGAGGCCCGTTGCACGGGCTCAATCACACTGGAAGTGGTCTTCGGATCTCCGGACAACTTCCGAAGCGAGGAGTTAATCTTCGATATCGTCCTGTTCCGCAGTGGCTATCACGCACTGCTCGGACGAACCACATTTGCCAGATTCAATGCGGTACCGCATTATGCATACCTCAAGCTCAAAATGCTAGGACCTCATGGGGTTATAACAGTCAATGGAAACACAGAACGCTCGCTCCGCACGGAGGAGCACACTGCAGCCCTCGCAGTAGAAGCACAAAGCAGCCTTTTAAGGCAAACCGCAAATTCGGCGATAAAGCCCCTGGACACCTTCAAGCGAGTCCGGAGTAACCTGCAACAGGATCGCCTGGCACGTTCAGAGCTCGCCTAGCAATTCGGCCTCCGTCCTAGTCCCAGTCAAGCGACGAAATCTGTGCCGAGCGTACATAATTATGCACTAAAAATACCATGGGCATAGGCGGAGGCACGGCCAGGACACGTCCCACAATGCGGCTCAACCGCCCCAGGGGCTGTACGCCTTTATCATTTTCTCTCTTTCAGGACCTTACTCTCTAGAAGCCCTTTTCGGCAGTCTGATTGCTGGACGCATTACGGGAAGGAAACACGAAGCAAGCAAGACGCTCTGACGTACAAGGGAAATCCCAGGTGGTCGCTGATAACGACCGATGTACCTGTTTTTACATACCCATATGCAGCTTGCCCTTGGATAGGACATGTCAAATAGTCCTATTTTTTGCTTATTGCACTACTTGTATCTGTACGCTTTGACGTATTATTTAATAACAATGCATAGCATTAGTCTATTATTGCATTACCCTTTCTTTTTTTTCCTTGTCCACTTATTTACGACAAATTGCACCTGTACATTCCGGTACGACCAGTACGCCAGGGGCTTCAGTATACCCCATAAATACGGCATGAGAAGTCCGAACACTTTTGACAGTGCGGCACCCCGAACTTATAGCATTATATGCATCAGCTCCGAATCATGTCTTGGGTCAATAGTTGGGTTTGCCCGGCTCCCATGTTTTGGTACCTTAAGTTCCGCAATATCGGCTAAGGTAGCACTGGGAGAACTACTACGATTGTGTCCCGGTTCTTCCGGATGAGCACCTCAGTAGAGAAAGCCAAAAACTGACTGTCATGATAAGGCGAGAGATGGTCGCTATTCGAGAGGTCTCAAGTCCTTAAAGACTTTTTCTGCTTCGGGCGAGGAGTCAGCCTTGCCCGACTTAGGCGTATATAGCGCCCCAAATTTGGCCTTCCGAATACTAGGGGCTTCGCCAAAATTTAAAATTGTAGACTTCTATGGCTAAGTGAGAGTGATAAAGCCTTATAGTCCGATTGCCTGGTTCGTTGTGCTGAACACCTCCTTCGAACGACCCAAAATTGGGATAAAGAGTGCCCAGGTTTATCCCAAACACCTCTGTACTAGTTACATGGGGGCAGAAGCCGACGACTGGCCAACTCTCAGATTTTATAAACGGCCGCACAGAATGTAATATTTTAAATTCACAAGCGTTGCATAGCGCAAATGAACTCGTTTCATATTACAGGATCACATGAGTACATTTATTCAAATATTACATCCTTAGCACATTCCTCCGCCACAAGGCGAGCACCCTTCAGGACACTTTCATAATACTTTTCGGGGTGGCGATGCTCCTTGCCCTATGGCGGCCCCTCCTTCACCAGCTTTTCGGTGTCCAGCTTCGCCCAGTGCACCTTTGCCCGGGCAAAAGCCTTGCGCGCACCCTCGAAGCAGATGGACCATTTTATGACTTCAAACCGTGGGCAAGCATTTACAAGCCGCCTCACCAGACCGAAGTAGCTACCGGGCAGGGGCTCGCTAGGCCACATCCGGACTATAAGACCCTTCATGGCCTGTTTGGCCGCCTTGTGAAGCTCGACCAGTTGCTTCAACTGGTCGCTCAAGGGCATTGGGTGTTCGGTCCCAGTATACTGAGACCAGAACAACTTCTCCGTCGAGCTCCCCTCCTCGGCCCGGTAGAACTCTGCGGCATCTGACACACTGCGGGGTAGATCTGCGAATGCTCCTAGAGAGCTCCGAACTCGGGTAAGTAAAAAGAAAGTTTCCTTCACATGCTTGCTTTGCATAATGAATGCCTTACCCGCTGCTATCTTCTTAACCGCCTCAATTTCCTGGAGGGCCTTTTGGGCTTCGGCCTTGGCATGTTGTGCGCTTTCGAGGGCCTTCGCAAGCTCGGACCCTTGCGTCTTAGAGTCAAGCTCCAAGGACTCGTGTTCCTTGACGAGAGCCTGGAGCTCTTGCTGCACCTCGCCTACTCGGGCCTCTTGCTTGTCCCGCTCGATGCGCTCCTTGGCCGCTTTGTCTTCGGCCTCGGCTAGCACCTTCTGCAGGGCCGCCACTTCGGCCGTGGCCCCTAGCAAAATTCATGACGATCCTATTATTCTAAAACCAACTTTTTCTTTATCAATATTCAGACGGGGTGTCACTTACCTTTGTTCTCTTCGAGCTGCCTCTTGGTAAGGCTGAACTCTTCCTTGGACAGCTCAAGGTCCCGCCTCAGTGCGGCGACCTCCGTAGTACGAGCGGCGGCGACCAGCAGTGAAGCCTGCTTATTCACATAGACGCATTCTGATTAGACTCCTACGCTTATTATTTGATCCTCTATTCGGCTTTTCTTCATGAACGCCAAACAGAGCATCAGGGGCTACTGTATATGCTGTAACATTTTCTTACAATTTGATTACTTACCTCACAGCTGGTTAGGAGGCTGGCACAGGCTTCAGTTAGTCCGCTCTTAGCGGACTGAACCTTCTTGACGACTGCACTCATAATAGTGCAGTGCTCTTCGTCAATGGAAGCGCCGCGAAGCACTTCCAACAAGTTGTCCGATGCCTCTGGATGGACAGAGGCCATCAGCACAGATGGCTTGCCCCCCTTAGCGAGGGGTTGCCTGACAGAATCCGGAACCACTGGAGGTTCCGGCGCCGTATTCGGCTTGGGGCTAGACTTGCTGCCCCCGGCGTTGGGGCCCAGGGGAGTCTTGCCCCTCGTACGCCCAGCACCTGGAATGTCGCCTTGGGGCGCCTCCGGAACTGTCTCCCCTTGGTTCTGTTCCCTTTGAGACAACACCTTGGCGTCGTCCGTATGGTGGGGGGAGGAGGCGGTCGGGAGTGAATCGATGTTCATATCTGACGGGCCCAAAGAAACATCCGACGAAGACACGTCGATATGGGCTCGGGATGGACTGCATAATCATGCGTGGCATGATAAGAAACAGTACAATAAGACATACCAAGAATTATTATGGTATCCGGATACTCACGACTTCGCCAGGGGCTTGTCCCTGGGTAACCACTCCTCGTCGCTGAAAGCGGCCGTCGTCGAGCAGTCCGGGAGGAGGGTCCTTCCTTTCTTGGCCCCTTCGGCCTCCCCTGATGGGGCGGCATTCCTTTTCCTGTCCCCCCGGCTGGGGGGGCAGAACTTTCCTCTTCCTCCTCCTCGTTTTCGTGGGAGGAGTGCGCCTCGGTGTTTTCAGACGATGAGTCCGATATAACCGCGGCCTTCTTCTTGGCCTTCTTCTCCCGCACCTCATAAGGCGCCGGAACCAGCATCTCCGTTAGGAGAGCATACGCTGGATCTTCAGGCAGGGGGGCTGGACAATCGATCGGCTCCGCTTTCGCTACCCAGTCCTGTTAAATGGCGTGGAGGCTTAGATCCCGCGTGTGGTTATACTGGGGAAAAGAACATCTTATGAGATATAAAAGACTTACCGGATTGGCAGGGCGCTTTGCGCTGAGTCCGCGGTCCTTGGTAAGGGGAGGAGGTACCTCGGCGCCCTTGAACAGCACCTTCCAGACGTCCTTGTGCATCGTGTCGAAGAGCTCTTGCAGCGTCTGGTGCTCGGCCGGCTCGAACTCCAACAAATTGAATGCCCGTCTTTGACACGGGAGGATCCGGCGGAAGAGCATGACTTGGACCACATTGATGAGCTTGATTTTCTTGCTCATCATGTTTTTGACGCATGTCTGGAGTCCGGTCAGCTCTACTGAGGAACCCCAGGATAGGCCCTTCTCTTTCCAGGAGGTGAGCCGCATGGGGATTCCGAATCGGAATTCGGGGGCCGCCACCCAGTTGGTGTCGCGCGGCTCGTTGATGTAGAACCACCCCAATTGCCACCCCTTTACGGTCTCCACATAGGAGCCTTCGAGCTAGGTGACGTTGGGCATCTTGCCCACCATGGCGCCTCCGCACTTCGCTTGCTGGCCGACCACCACCTTCGGTTTAACATTGAAGGTCTTCAGCCACAGGCCAAAGTGGGGCTTGATGCGGAGGAAGGCCTCGCACACGACGATAAACGCCGAGATGTTGAGGATGAAATTGGGGGCCAGATCGTGAAAGTCCAGCCCGTAGTAGAACATGAGCCCGCGGACAAACGGGTGGAGAGGAAATCCCAGTCCGCGGACGAAGTGGGTAAGAAATACCACCCTCTCATGGGGTTCTGGAGTAGGGACGATCTGCCCCGCATCTGGCAGCCGGTGCGCGATATCCTCGGCCAGGTATCCGGCTCCCCGCAGCTTTGTGATGTCCTCCTCCGTAACGGAGGAGACCATCCACTTGCCTCCCGCTTCGGACATGCTTGGAGTGGTTTGAGGAGAAAACGCGAACTTGGGTGCTGGAGCTCGAGTGCGCTAGAATGGATGAGCAAGGAGGAAGAAGGCGTGGGTGAAAAAGGTGAATCCTTGTCCCTTTATAAGGGCGGAAGAAACTATGCGCCTCCCCACCTACCTGGAAAACTCACTTATTCCCCAAGCGCCGTAATTGATGGCGCGGCTGGGTTACCCACACCCGTATTGATGAGAATCCCGTGATAAGGGGACACGATCTCTGCTTCGACAAGACGTGCCAAGAAAACCGCCTCGCAATATGTGCAGTGGCTGGTTGTGAAAAACGGTTCAAATAATGACCGGGTCATGGTGTGATGTCATGCTGCAGAATGTGTCAACAGATAAGATTTGTGGAAATATTATTCTCTCTACGGTGGTATGTGGAATTTGTTTTGCAGAGCCGGACACTATCCTTGTGGTCAAAATCTTCTATGGAGTATTCGGAGGAAGAACCCGCCTTGCAATGCCGAACACAATCTGCGCGCCGGACTCATCGTCATTGAAGCCTGGTTCAGGGGCTACTGAGGGGGTCCTCGGATAGCCGGACTGTTGGACTATGAAGATATAAGATTGAAGACTTCGTCCCGTGTCCGGGTGGGACTCTCCTTGGTGTGAAAGGCAAGCTTGGCAATACGGATATGTAGATCTCCTCCCTAGTAACCGACTCTGTGTAACCCTAGCCCCTCCGGTGTCTATATAAACCGGAGGGTTTAGTCCGTAGGACAACAACAATCATACCATAGGCTAGCTTCTAGGGTTTAGCCTCTACGATCTCGTGGTAGATCAACTCTTGTAATACTCATATCATCAAGATCAATCAAGCAGGAAGTAGGGTATTACCTCCATCGAGAGGGCCCGAACCTGGGTAAACATCGTGTCCCCCCCCCCTCAGTTACCATCCGCCTTAGGCACACAGTTCGGGACCCCCTACCCGAGATCCGCCGGTTTTGACACCGACACCGTCCCCTCCGACAAGAAGGACGCGCTGATCTGCGCCGACCTACTCTACCGGGAAGCAGTTGCAGCAGCTGCTGCCACGGCACTTACTCCTGCCGCTGAAGCACCGGGAGGGAAGAAGACCGGCAAGACCTCTCGCACCCACTCCGGCAAGCGCACCTCTTCGGAGTGTGGTGCTACCGTCGAGGATGTGCCAAAGAGCTCCACCGGCAAGAGCAAGAAATCCAGAGCTGCGCCACCAGAGACCAAGATGGTGTCCGTCAGGGAGGATGGCACGAGAGGGGCTTTCACCATAAGCTCCACCCTCGACAACAAATAGGAAAGCGCGCTCGTCACTTCCTGCGGGCGAATGTCGATGTGTTTGCATGGCAAGCATCTGACATCCCCGGCGTTCCTAGGGAAGTGATTGAGCACCACCTTGCTGTCTGTCCCCATGCGCGACCCGTCAAGCAGAAGGTCAGGAAGCAAGCTTTGGAAGGGCAGGAGTTCATTACAGAGGAGATCAGGAAGTTGGAAGCAGCAGGCTTGGTGAGAGGAGTGCTCCATCCGACGTGGTTGGCCAATCCGGTGGTGGTGCGCAAGGCAAACGAGAAGTGGAGGCTGTGTATTGACTACACAGACATCAATAAGGCTTGTCCTAAGGACCCCTTCCCGTTGCCGCACATCAACCAGATTGTTGACTCCACGGCCGGGTGTGATCTGTTATCATTCCTCGACGCCTACTCGGGCTACCACCAGATCTTCATGACAAGAGAAGATGAAGAGAAGATAGCATTCATCACCCCATGTGTTACGTACTGCTTTTTACGGATGCCTTTCGGGTTGAAGAGTGCTGGCTCGACATTTGCAAGGGCGGTCCAAATTGGTTTTGAGCCCCAGGTACATAGAAATATGGAAGCCTATATGGATGACATAGTGGTCAAAACCAAGGACAAGGCAACTCTTGTACAAGACTTAGAAGAGACATTTGCCAACCTGCGCAAGATCAACCTCAAGCTGAACCCTGAGAAGTGTGTCTTCGGCGTTCCGTCTGGCAAACTTCTCGGATTCTTTGTGTCGCAGCGCGGGATCGAGGCAAACCCAGACAAGATCAAGGCTATCGAGCAGATTGAGGCGCCCAAGCGGATCAAGGATGTGCGTCGGCTCACTGGCTACGTTGCCGCCATGAGCCGATTCATCTCCAAGTTTGCCGAGCGCACCCTTCCCTTTTTCAAGATCTTGAAGAAGGCGGGCCCAATGGAGTGGACCCCAGAGGCCGAGGCGGCGTTGCAGGACCTGAAGAGATACCTTTCCTCCACACCGATACTAGTTGCGCCTAAACCACAAGAGTCATTGCTGCTGTATCTGGCAGCGACGAATCAAGTGGTCAGTGCCGTGCTAGTGGCGCAGAGGGAGATTAGCGAAGAGGCAGTGGCAACGGCAGGACCGGCGGATGGCGAGTCAGAGATTCCCCCGGCAGGGCCTAGTGCCGGCAAGGCCCCCGGCAGAGTCTGACGCCATCGGGACGGGGCCCGCGCAGCCAAGTGAAGTGGTGCAGAAGAAGAAGATGATGCAACACCCGGTTTACTTTGTCAGCTCCCTCTTGCAGTGGGCTAGGTCAAGGTACTCCGGTGTGCAGAAATTGCTCTTCGGCCTCCTTATGGCCTCGAGGAAGTTGCGTCATTACTTCCAAGCCAACGAGATCACTGTCGTCACCCGCCTCCCGTTGCAACGGATACTGCACAACCCAGATGCAACCGGAAGGATTGTGGAGTGGGCCTTGGAGTTGTCTAGTTTTGGGTTGAAATTTGAGAGTACTTCGACAATCCAGAGCAGAGTCTTGGCAGAGTTCATTGCAGAATGGACCACAACGCCCGACGAAGAAGTCCAGGAGACCGCTCTCCCCGGCAAGGAAACAGCTCGCGACTGGATCATGTACTTTGACAGAGCTTTCTCGCTGCAAGGCGCCGGTGCTAGTGTGCTGCTCGTCGCACCCACCGGAGAGCACCTCAAGTATGTAATCCAGATGCACTTTCCCAGGGAGATGTCCACCAACAACACTGCTGAGTACGAGGGGTTGCTTGCCGGTCTCAGGATCGCGGCAGACCTTAGAGTTAAAAAGCTCATCGTCAGGGGTGATTCGCAGCTCGTCGTCAGACAAGTCAACAAAGATTATCAGAGCCCATTGATGGAGGCCTGCGTAGATGGGTGAGGAAGCTGGAGGGGCGCTTTAACGGTATACTGGCGGAGCACATTCCCCGAGCGGAGAACGACATTGCCGATTACCTGTCAAAGCGCGCTGCGTTCAAGCTACCTGTGGAACCAGGTACTTTTTTGCTTCGGTTAACTCAACCATCCGTCGAACCATCAACGGAGCAGAACAAGGGGAGGAAATCAGGCCCCGACAAGTACTTTCCCGCTGAGCCCCCAGGGGCCGCCGGCAAGGGTGTTGCCGTGGACCCTGAGCCTACCAAGGAGCGACCGACTCTGGCAGGCCGTCAAGCCCTGGTCGTAGAGACGGCCGCTCCCATGCAGAAGAGATGCCCTTGGTCCTTGCCATCGAGCCCCAGGCTCCGGCATGGGCACAGCACACCATCCGATTCCTCCAAACAGGGGAGCTTCCTGAGGAGCAGGAAGAAGCGGAAAAAGTAGCCCGTCGGTCTGCCTTGTACCAGTTCATCGATGACGTCCTGTACAGAAAGAGACCGAACGGTGTGAAATTGAAGTGCATTCCCCGGGAGGAAGGACTGGAGCTGTTGGCAGAGATACACGGAGGCATATGTGGCTCCCACATAGGGTCGAGGGCCCTTGCCGGCAAGGCGTTCCGGCAGGGTTTCTTCTGGCCCACTGCCCTCCAGGATGCGACGGCACTAGTAACCAAGTGTGAAGCGTGTCAGTTCCATTCAAAGAAGCTTCATCAACCAGCTCAAGCCCTTCAAACAATCCCTCTCTCCTGGCCATTTTCGATCTGGGGGCTCGACATACTGGGCCCCTTCCCCCGTGCTGTCGGGGGCTTTGAGTACTTGTACGTTGCAATCGAAAAGTTCACAAAGTGGCCGGAGGTGGAGGCAGTGAGGAAGGTGACAGCACAATCAGCCGTCAAGTTCTTCAAGGGACTGGTCTGCCATTTTGGTGTGCCAAACAGAGTCATCACCGACAACGGCATGCAGTTCACAAGCCACACCTTCATGCAATACATCCAAGACCTCGGCAGCAAGGTCTGTTTCGCCTCCGTGGCACACCCACGGAGCAATGGCCAGGCAGAGAGGGCAAATGCTGAAGTGTTGCGAGGCCTGAGCACAAAGACTTTTGACAAGCTGCACAAGAGCGGAAGGCGCTGGATTGATGAGTTGCCGGCGGTTCTTTGGTCGATCAGGATGACACCAAATCGAGCCACCGGAAAGACACCCTTTGCCCTGGTATACGGGGCGGAAGCAGTTCTCCCCACGGAACTCATGTACGGGTCACCTCGAGTGCTCGCTTACGACAAGCTTGAGCAAGAGCAATTGCGGCAAGATGACGCAACACTCCTTGAGGAAGATCGTCTTCAGGCGGCTGTGAGAGCAGCAAGCTACTAGCAAGCCTTGCGCCGCTACCATAGCCGCAAGGTTCATGCCCGGAGCTTTGAGGAAGGCGACCTTGTTCTTCGGAGCGTTCAGTCGGCCAAGAATACCAACAAGTTGACGCCGAAGTGGGAAGGCCCTTATCGGGTAATACGAGTCACCAGGCTCGGCGCGGTCCGCCTGGAGACCGAAGATGTTGTGCTAGTGAGCAACTCCTGGAACATCGAGCATCTTCGCAAGTTTTACCGATAAGGCGCGGCTTGCCGGGCCTCCCGGCAAGCCAGCTTTTGTAGAAGCTTTGCCGGCAAGGCATGTAACCCTCTGTACAAAGCCAGGCGCAGACTCTGAGCATAAATAAATGAAGCGCCAGCGCCCAAAGTTATAGCATGCATGCTAGGTTGAGTCTCTGCCTCGGTTAGGGTTGATAGTGCTTAGAGGCGACTAACCCCTAGCCTAGAGGTCGAGTATGCGTATTTCTGTCCTCTTTGGTTCACAGGGCACATGGACACTTCTGCTGAGCCGCTTGGGAAAAAGAGAACGGACCGGCGCTCCGGCCCCGACAAGCCAAGACTGCCGGGGGCTGAAGATACAAGGATCCAACCACGGCAAGCCAAGGTTGCCGGGGGCTGCGGATTCAGATAAGCCTTTCATCCCCTGTTATGCCTTTCCGTATAGAACTGGGACATGTGAAACCGCGTTTACATTCTTAAACCACCGTGCTCCCCTTTTCCTGTACCCACGAGCTATCTTCCTGGGTCAGAAATTGGTCGTAGTCGCGGTGGCAAGAAGGTAAACGGGGGGCCTAATTCTACTTCGCCCCTGCATCCGCCAAGAGCGCGAGAATGGTCGACCGAAGTGGGGGGGACGGCAAGGCCTGCTGCTGGGCGACAATGTTTATCTTAGAAATAACAAGGACTCGTTCCTTGGCATGGGCCTCGCTTACGCACAAGAAAAACCCGGCAAGCACCCTTTTTCATTAAAAATGTCCCATACAGGTACAGTTTGTGCGGAATAAAAAACATGAGCAAGGGGATTACAAGCTTTAAATCTAACAAGTGCCCGCAGGCTTACAAACTAAAAAGAGATGAGATGCACGTAATCCCTTTCTTGTCCCTCTCCTCAGAAGGTGGAACAAGACAGCGGGAGGGCAAAAGGGGCGCCTAGGCGGGGTACGAGGAGCAGAAGGCACCAAGAGAACGTCTTGGTGCCGGGAAAGGCGCTGGAAGACGAGGCAGCGGGCCGGCAATACGCGATGAAGGCATCGATGCCCACGTACTCCGATTTGACGGCCGCCACCCGCCTTCCTCGCCTTCTCCGGCCCTCCTACGCCAGCCGCCCAAGGAGACGATGGGGAGCGCCCCGATGGAGAGCTTGACGAGGAAGGCCCTCGGCAGGGCGCGAGGCCGAGGGAGGGGCGACGCGGTCAGTCAAAGTCGGAGTCGGCATCCTGCCGCTCGACTCCCTCGTCGTCGCTGTCGCTGTCCTCCTCGTCACTCCCACTCGAGGAGGAATCTTCATCATCGGAGGAGCTCTCCACGCAGCACTTCAGGCGAGTTCCAATATCTCCGAAGACCTTGACGGAGAGCAGGTCGTCCTCCATTAACTTATAATGGAGAGGACAAGCTCCGCCGTCAGGCTGTGGATGCGGGCGAACGTCTTCCATCCACTGCGGAGGTACATGACGTGAGGAGCGGGAAGTCGAAGTCGACCCGTGTGCCGCCGCTCCCGCAACCCCTCATGTGCAGCCTGAGGGTCTGGGGCGGATCGAGCTCCATCTCCTGAGCAAAAGGGGTGGGGAGGCGGAGGCGACGATGCGGTGGCCGGCGTAGCCTGATGAAGAACTCGCGGGGCCGGTCCCCGACGTGCCCCTCCACCGCGGGAGGCATCGCTGGCGGAGGCACGGCCACCGCGCCGCCTCGCCCCCCTCTCCCCTGACCGCCACGGCGACCTCGGCCTCGCCCACCTTCCCCTTCCCCTCGCGGCCGGCTCCGCCGCAGCGAGATCTGGGGAAGGAGCGACGTGCTGTCGAGCAGCAACCCTCAAGCCCACCATCGAAGGACCAGCACTTCCTCTCGCCATGGCGGATGGAAGAAAGGAGCGGAGGTAGAAGGAAATGGATGATGGGAGAATGTGGGATGCCGTCCCCTCCCCTTCTTATAAAGGAGAGGAGCCGGGGCTCGGCCGCCCCATTCGACCAATCCAGTCACTAAGGGCACAGGGAATCAGGACCGACCCGCTGCCCCAATCAATGACGACCCGGTTTCCTGCCTCCACCGCCTGCCACCTGCATGAAGACCATGTGGCAAGCAAGCAGAGCCGAGGGGACGGGTGAGGCGACCATTCCCCGCCCCGTAATTGTGGGGCGTGGGAGCCTTGAAGACCGCGACCTGAGTCCATCCAGTAAATGAGTCGCGCCTCCACGCCTCCCTCTTTTTATGGGAAGGCGCGAGCCGCCTCTTTACTATGGTGTGACGCATGCGTGCGGGAACCGCATCGCGCATGACCCCCACGTCACGCACGACCCCCCATGTCGCGCGTTCAATGCGAGTCATGGGGAACCGCAGCGGACGAACAATTACCGCGGTAAAATCCGCCCCGCCTGCCCGCGCACCGTTCTGGGCCTGGCCCAACAACATGTCGCGCTTATGTGTGGCCCAGGCCCAGGGGCTCCTGTCGGTGTACAAAAGTAGGGGCTCTCCTTTTGACCCCTTTACTTGTGCACGGGCAGTCAGAGCCAGGCGCCACGGACACACCTAGCAGGACAGAAGAGGGAAGCCGGAGAGAAACCGAAGCGCAAGACAAACAAGGCAACGCCAAGACCAGAGACACCAAAGAGCAAGAGGGCGAGGTGGACTCCCCTGGCAAGGCCCTTGCCGGGGTGGCCTCCGCGGCCCCGGCAAGAGCCTTGCCGGGGCAACTTGCCCAACGCCAGCAGAGCGAGCCACCCTTGAGCCCAAGGGTTCCAAGTGCCGTCAACAACTGTACAGGAACTAGGGCTCGGGAGGCACCTCTGCGGTGGCATGCAGATCTTTGTCAAGACCATAAACACACAAGATCAAATGAGGACCAGAAGACGACGACCCTCGGCAAGATCCTTGCCGAGGAAAGCCACAATACCCCCGGCAAGATCCTTGCCGGGGATGACTGCAACACCACGGCAAGACCCTTGCCGAGCCCCCGGCAAGGCCCTCGCCGAGGACATCAGCGGGGCCACAGCCAGGTCCGCGTCGACCAAGACTCCACCGCCGTCCCCAAGGAGCTGCTAGCTCAACCAGCTGGGCAGGCACCTGCGTGGTGACTTGCGGCTTCTGAGCCAACTCAGCAAGCACCTGCGTGGTGGCATGCAGGTCTTCGTGAACACCCTACCACCGCGCCACCTCAGCTGCCTGCCTGCCTACATGGCACCGCATGCACCGCTGGCCTGGGCGCTTGTCGAAGCGAGGCGCGGTGGCGACGGACAGGACGGGCCTCGCCCCCATCCCCGATAAAGCTAAGGGACACCTAACTGATGCATTAAATGTGTCTTGTCATGTAATGCGGGCGATAAGCTCGCAGCACTATAGACCTTTCCACCTCCTATGTGCCACTGTGGCAGCCCCTTTCGACTATAAAAGGAGGCCCATGGCGTACTGGAGAGGGATTCGGCTCTTTTGGGCAAGTGACACCCCGTAGCTAGCTCAAGAACACAAGAACACTCAATACATCCACCAAAGCAGGACTAGGGTATTACGCATCCTCGCGGCCCGAACCTGGGTAAACGATCCGTGTGCTTCCTGTTAGACCTGCTCTTCTCACAACCCTGCGCCCCGCCAACCATAGTAGGGATTCTTGTGATCCCATAGGTGTCGTTCCCACCAACAATATCTAACGGATAGGAAGGAAACTATGGCAATTTTGCAAAAATATACCCACACCCCTCTCCACGTTCGCAAATACGGCCTTCCCTCGTTCATCCTTTTCTCTCACAAGATAAACTACTCATACAAATGCATCTTGATGTTCCGTGCAATGCACGGGCATCTAGCTAGTTTCTTTTAAAATAGTTACTGCGATAACTGGGTTGAAGTGATATATTTTATGTCTGCCCCGAATGATTTCAGATTCACTAATAGTAACAAAGAAAAGTTTGCCTTGTTAATTAACAGAAAATAGGGTGAAAACTATCACATGAGGCCGGTAAAAACGAGGCACACTGGGTTCAGCGTCATCGTCACTACAGCTGTGCGTGCGTGAGAAGTCTACATATCGAGGGGGCTACTGAGCGAGGCACAGATTACGATCAGATCGAGTTGTCACCCTTCTGTTGTCATTGTTGGGGTGGGGGGAGGGGGAGGGAGAGAAAGACGTATCGAGAGTGTGCGCGGTAGGCACAGAGGCACAACTAGCGAGTGTGTGTGTGTTTGAAAGAAGAGTAGATAGATTACTATCAAGATCGAGGTGCCACCCTACTCCTTCGGTGTCGGGTAGTGTGTGTGCGTGTGTGTGTGTTTGAGAGAGAAGCCACTCGATAGATTAGTATCAAGATCGAGGTGTCACCCTACTCCTTCGGTGTTGGGAAGTGTGTGTGTGTGGTTGTGTGGGTGTCGGTGTGGGTGTCAGGAGGGCAGTGACACTTACATATCTCTACTCTTATGAAAAAGAAGAGTTGGTGATGATGGTGTTCCTGCCATCCTGCAATATAGGCCATCCGATTTATATCAGACGGATAGGAAGGAAACTGTGGCAAATTTGCAAAAAGATACCCACACCCCTCTCCGCATTTGCAAATAAGGCATTCCCTCGTTCACCCTTTTCTCCCACAAGATAAACTACTCATACAAATGCATCTTGATGTTCCGTGCAACGCATGGGCATCTTGCTAGTAGGGAGGAGGAGTTTGTGTGACACATATCTAGCTATATTAAGGGATAGGTAGATAGCATTTGTGCGAGGCATACTTAAAGCATCACGAAGATAAACAAAATGGTGTGCATGCAAGTGCCGGAAAAGATGAAGCGAGAAACAATGTGTGTGTGTGCGCGCGCGCGCGTGTGTGTGTGTGAGTGAGTGAGAGAGAGAGAGAGAAATCTCAACACAAAGGGTGCTCTACTGGAATCCCATTGTATGTATTCATATGGTTCCGGAACTCGAGTTAACCTTAGGCATATGTGTGAGAGACATTATTATACTTTGAGACATTAGTGGTTGTGGGTGGGCGGAATTAAAGGGGTGGGCGTGTTCGACAGAGAGAGCGTGTGTGTTTCTGTGTGAGAGACTTGTAGGATGGGCTAGAAAGACGAATTCTAACCTTGACGGAGGGAGAGAAATACACGAAGTGCGCATGTGTGATTCTGATGCCCACAGGGAAATGAGATATGTATGCGTGTGAGGGAGATTGCACAATTCATTCACGTATCACTATCTAGCGATCGTGGACGTGCATCGCTTGAACATAAATCAATATCTACTTTGTATCATGGCCAAAGGTACAATATCGATTCAAGGCTATAAAGATTGGACACTCATGTATCACATTTTTTCTATTTAAATAAACCTTTTCAGTTGTGCATGCCAAAGTTAGACTGATGTTTCTTCAAACAACCAATGTAGCTATCATGTACATGCACCATTGTTACTCTTGCATTCGAAATCATTAGTCATGGATGATTTAAGGTTCTATTATGAAGTAATATATGTAATATTCATATATGAATTCAACGGGTACGCAATTTATGAAATGGAGGCTATGTAATGATATGAGGTAACACTTTTAAGTTGCGGACTACAATATCCATTTCTTTTTGTGCGCCTCTACACTAACACGTCAATGCATTACGTTTAAAGTAAATAACCAATTGCACTAAATTATCTATTTACACGAGAAATACATAGGCTGAGCGTTTGATCCCTTTTTTGTGAACGCGCCACTACACCTGTACGATTGGCCGCACCTGTGTGAACGTCCAAGTTATCGGCGCATCATCCCGAGTTACTGTCTTTTTTTTGGTGGACTTCACACCAGTTATTAACTGCTGACCCGTGCCCCATGTACACAGTCTCGCATGACCTTCCCGCTAGCACGGTCCAATATTAGTTGAAACTGGATACGAACGATCCCGCGGGCGGCAAAATCTCCCGCCTCCTTCTAAAATTTCCACCACCTTAGTCTTTAGCATGCGAAATTCCCCTTTTGTCCTTGCTGCACGAAGACCAACAGTTAAAATACCGCCCTCATCTACATAATAGGTCGGGGCTGCTTTGGTAACTTCCGGTTCCCCCCACTACATGGCACCACCATTTCCTCTCACCCTCCCGCAAAAACGACCAACTCCACAGCACCAGAGCATCTTACATCACGCCATCCGTACTTCATCGGACTTTCTCCCCTCCCCTCTCGAAACCCTAGACTGCTCATCCACTAGCGTACCAGAGCCCATTCACTGCCAGCGGCGTCCACCTCGCCGGATCTGCTTCTGCGGCCGCATCTACCCCTCCCACCTCCCCTAGAAACAAGTAGACTGCTCATCCACCACTGTACCACAGCCCATTCAGTGCCGGCCTTGTCCACGATGCCGGATCTGCTTCGCCGGAACTCTCGTCAACCGCAGCGCATCTGCAGCGGCTCATTCGTACTCCCCACCGGAGACGCTTCGTCCACACCCACCCGGAGCCGCCCCACCGACGCCCCCGTCGACGGCCTCTAATCCTCTTCGCCGACACCTTCCTCAATCCTACCTGATGCGGAGCATCCCACGATCATCCCCATGGACACCACCTCAACTATCCAAGCTCCAAGTGGACCCATGACAATAGCAAGGGCTCGTGCTATTCAATCCGAGGTGACATCACTCCTACTTGAGTTTCCCTCTTCTTCAAGTGAGACATGGCTACTGCCTAAGTCTGAGATGCTATGTGTGATCAGGTACAACACTCAAGCCACGGAGCCGAGAGCTGAGGAAGAAGAGACAGACGTCAACTCTCTGGACAGCCCGGACCTTCCGGCCTGAGCCCGGAACTTCCGGCCCCCGGACCCTCCGGCCGAACCGGAGCTTCCGGCCTCCAACGTCTTCGACCAGCCCAGGCATGCCAACTCTCTGGTTAGCCCGAAACCATCCCGGATCCCGGCCCGGACCATCCGGCCCTCGGAACCTCCGGCCCACCCGGACCATCCGGCCCCCGGACACCAACCCAGCTCCACCCGTGCCAACTCTCTGGTTAGGCCGGACCGTCCCCGGAACCTCCGGCGCCCGGAACTTCCGCCCACACCCGGAACTTCCGGCCCTGCCTGCGCACAGCGACTTGGGCCGAGGCCCATGTACTCTTTCGCCCCTTAAACTACATATACTCTTCTCCTACCTACGTTTTAGGATTAGCAAAGGATTAGCTCATTTGAGAGATAGAGCTTTTCTCATCTACTTGGTTACCTTCTCCTCAGAGAGTGCGCCTCCTCGGAGAAGATCCTTCCAAGCGGATTCAAGACCCCCTCTTGGGTGGCCCCATCAAGACCTCCTCATGGAGATGAACTTTACCTTGTATCTTTCCCTTTGTTGTTCATACCTTATGGATCTTCTGTGTTTGATTGTCTAGTGGATGTGTGATTGGACTTGTTATTGAGTGTTTCCCCTTGTGATTTCTCTCCGTTCTTCCCCGTGTTCTTCGTGTTCTTCGAGAGATCCCACTCCAATCGTGAAAGATCGGCCTACACCGGGTTAGCCCCGTACCATATGGTATCATGAGCCACGTTGATCACGATTTCGGAGCCTCCCCTTTATTTGCTAGCCTAATTTTATTGATTTTGTCCCTAATTTGAAAATCCCCACAAAAATAGCCCTCCCAATTTTTTTTGTGATTTGTTGGTGTGATGAAGTTTTGTTGGATTTGATCCGTGAATTTTGTGTGTGGCAAGTAGATCTAGCTTCCACACCCTTCTTTTCCCCCTAAATTTTTCTTTTCACCTTCGGATTTGGGTTTTTCTCCAAGTTTTTTCCGCCAAAATCCACGATCCCTAATTCTCTGTTCTTGACAGATTCGCTACCAACGGAACTTCCGGCCCCGCCCGGACCTTCCGGCCGACCCCAGAACCGCCGGACCCCGGACCTTCCGTCTTGCCCGGAACTTCCGGCCTAGATAGAAAGTTCACACATCTTCGACGACTTCCGCTACTTCGACCACGGTGCAGCGGCATCTTCGCCAACGTACTGAAGACCGTGCACTACGACACCGCCTACAATCACATCCTTTTGACACCTTCAACCATAAGCAAGGACGGTAATCTCGATGACATCTTTGTCTACTCCTTGCCATTACATTGATAACCACATAGCCCACCTTTGCGTACCTTACCCATCGAGACTAGCCTTTGAGTATTGCGGGCAACGTGACTTGTGCACATTGGTGATCATTCTTACCATAGCATACATACCATCGTGGTGCATATCTTGGTATCATCTTTTGTGTCACAAAGTGTCATAGCATATACTCAATTGCTATCTTGGTTCGTGAAGTTTTGCATGAGAAAAGAG
This sequence comes from Aegilops tauschii subsp. strangulata, assembly GCF_002575655.3. Lineage (NCBI taxonomy): Eukaryota > Viridiplantae > Streptophyta > Magnoliopsida > Poales > Poaceae > Aegilops > Aegilops tauschii. Next base: position 285,662,464 of record NC_053039.3, read on the forward strand.
CTCAAAAGAGAAAGAGCCAAACAAGCTTTTAAGCAAAAAGGAAAGATAAGCAAAGAGCTTATAACCAAGAACCATAGCATCATACTACATTAAGATTGTCATACCCGATCATCTTGGATCACACCATCGGAACACCATACATAGAACATACTTGGGATAGAAGTCGTTGCATTTTTGCTTAGTAGGTTGTGCAGAAGTCTCGTATCCGTCTATTGTGCAATCGTGCTAGCGTCTCTCTAGAGTTGTGCAACAAGAGCATTTTCGTCGATTCCACATTTTGGCTCATCCCTTGGTTGCATGACCCCACTTATCTATTTGCGTGTGTGTTTCCATGTACCACATCTTGCTTTTGGTCTACTTGTTGCATTTGCAAATTTGCGAATCTTTTCCAACATTTTTGAAGCTCACTAACGATTGCATCAAATTTTGTGCCACCATCCTAACCAAGCTCCACCAAAATATTTTACTTGTGTAGGTGTGAGAAACCGACAAGAATTGGTACCAATTGTGTTATTTCCTTGTTACACATTGGAGTGATCTTTGATCCATCTTCAACATCGGTCAAGGTACATTTGGTATTGGTTCTTCTCTTTCTCCCACTCACATATATTTTTTTGGAATGATGGATAGGCCAAGTACTTCTACCAACCCACTTTTCTTGGAGCAAGACGACGACATGTCATCCTACGTCACCAAGACCCACCTCTTTGATGCACAACGAGCTTTGCATGAAGAGCAACAAGCAATGAGCAACCGCATCGACAACCTCGCCACCGACTTGCGACTCTCCGAGCAACGAACAATAGCCTACTTCGACAACAAGCTCAACGCACACAAGCATGAGAATGACGCAAGAATGGACGAGATTCGTGCCTTGTTGGTCAACCGCTGTTCTACCACTTCGTCCTACTCAAGAAGGAGCCGCTCGAGTCGACACTTCGACGACACTCTCTCCGGCTCAAGTACCCCGACATCGAACACTCTTCGTCGTGCTGCGCGTCAAGACCGTCAAGCAAACCGCAATCCTCTACATGACATCGACTCTCAAGAGCATCGACACCGTCAAAACCAATCTACATTCGCGCAAGCACAAGAACGGCAACGTCTACGCCAACAAGAACAAGAGGAACGAGTGCGACAACACCAAGATGCACAAGATGTCGAGGCTCAATGCCAATAGAAACAACTACGTGAAGCTCAAGCACTTGAGGCGCAACGTGCCCTTCGAGATTCAAGTCGAGCCATAGCCAACCGAGGCCGACAAGCTCGTGAGCATCAAGAAGCGCTTCATGAGGAATTCAAGAATGGATCTATCAATCACGTGTGCATCGTCAAGTTCCTCAAGCTCCTCATCAAGCTCGACAAGCTCCTCCTCAAGCTAGACAAAAACATCACGTTCAACAAGAGCAAGACGACAATGGAAATCCTCCAAGACAAGAACAAGATGAGGTCGACAACCCTCCTCGCCAAGAGCAATATGAGATTGTCAACCCTCAAAGACATGGGCGTCATCATCCCCGACCCCAACACAATGAAGAGCAATGATACGGCAAGCTAAAGTTCACCATGCCCAAGTTCAATGGCAGCAATGACCCCGAAGAGTACCTAGCATGGGCATTAAAGGTCGACAAAATCTTCCGCTTGCACAACTATGATGAAGACAAGAAGATTGCGATGGCATCACTTGAGTTCCAAGACTATGTACTAATATGGTGGGAACAAGTCATCGAGCACCGAATGGCAAGAGGTGAACCACCCATCACCACTTGGGTGCAAATGATGGATGTCATGAGAGCACGATTCGTGCCAACCTACTCCAACCGCGACCTCTTCAAGAAACTCCAACTCCTCAAGCAAGGAACCAAGAGCGTTGAAGAGTACTACAAGGAAATGGAGATTGCCATGATACGAGCCAATGTCATGGAAGATGATGAGCAAACTATGGCATGTTTCTTGAATGGACTCAATCACCCTATCAAAAAGATAGCCGACATCCAACCATACTCAAACCTCATCGAGCTAGTGCACCAAGAAACCAAGGTGGAGCGACAAGTGCAAGATGACTTCAAGTACGCCAAGTTCTCCTCCAAGACATTTGGCTACAACAATCAATCTTCAACGACTCCAACACCTTATAACTCCACCAAGCCTTCTATAAGCAACGGCGACAAGTCAAGTTACAAGAAAACTTCGACAACTCCAAGTCGTCCTCTTACTACAAGCAACTTCAAGCCGAAAGTCCCGTCATCATCTACCCCAACCGATGAGACCATCAAGACAAGTTCCTTCAAATGCTTCACATGCGGCGGCCGAGGCCACAAGTCCTTTGAGTGCACCAACAAGCGCACCATGATCCTCAACGACGACGAAACCTATGACTCAATGAGTGAAGGAGAAATGGAAGCCCTTGACCAAGTGGCCATGCACCGACAAGTGAACGATGAAGAAGATGAAGTATTTTGTGATGAAGATTCAAGTCCCACTCTTGTTGTCTCCAAGGTCTTGACTCTTCAACATCAACAAGATGAGGACCAAAGATGCCATATCTTCCACACCAAAGCCGGCATAAATGGACGGTCCGTCAAGGTCATCATCGATGGAGGGAGTTGTCATAACTTGGCTAGTGAAGAACTATGCTCCAAGCTCCAATTGGTCAAGACGAAGCACCCGCACCCCTACAAGGTTCAATGGCTTAGTGACTCCGGCAATATCCAAGTCGAACATAGGGTACAAGTCTCCTTCAAGATCGGAGCATACGAGGACACTTTGGAGTGCGGTGTTGTTCCGATGACCGTTTGCCACCTCCTTCTTGGACGGCCATGGCAATTTGACCGAGGTGTCATCCACAACGGGCGTACCAACCACTATAGCTTCAAGATAAAAGGAAGGGAGTATGTGCTATGACCTATGTCTCCAAGCCAAGGGATCGCCAACAAGCAAGCCACCCATCATGGAGAGAATAGTGAGAGAGCGAACCACCAAAAAGAGAGTGAGCGCCACAAGCCAAAATTGAGTGCCTCCACGATGAGCGACAAGAAAAACTGAGTTCTATTTGCCACCAAACGTGAGATGAGAGAAGTGTGTGAGAACCCATCAAGTGTCCTACACTATGTCCTATTGTGCAAGGACGAGGCACCCAAAACTAACACCTCTCACAATCTACCTTTGGTGTTATCTTCTTTATTGCAGGAATTCCAAGATGTTTTCCCCGACGAGCTACCTCCGGGTCTACCTCTACTACGAGGCATCGAGCACCGCATTGACCTAACAAGGCTCCATACCGCATCAACCCCGAAGAAACTAAGGAGATCCAACGGCAAGTACAACAACTCATCGACAAGGGCCATGTACGTGAAAGCTTAAGCCCTTGTGATGTTCCAGTTATACTTGTGGCTAAACAAGATGGTTCTTTTCGCATGTGCTCCGATTGTAGACCCATCAATGCTATCACCGTTAGATATAGGCATCCCATACCTCGCCTTGACGATATGCTAGATGAGCTTAGCGGTGCCACTATTTTCTCAAAAATTGATCTTAAAAGTGGTTACTATCAAATACGCATACAAGAGGGTGATGAATGGAAAACCGCTTTCAAAACAAAATTTGGTTTGTATGAGTGGTTAGTCATGCCTATGGGTTTATCGGAAGCACCTGGTACTTTCACGCGTCTTATGCATTATGTGTTTCGCCCTTACATTGGTGAATTTGTTGTTGTCTACTTTGATGATATTCTTGCGTTTAGCAAATCTCTCAAAGAGCATGTTACACATCTTAGAACCGTGCTACAAACCCTAAGGAAAGAACGTATTTTTGCTAATATGAAGAAGTGCACTTTTGGTGTTGATAAGCTCGTTTTCTTGGGTTTCGTTGTGTCTTCTAAGGGTGTTCATGTTGATGAATCTAAGGTCAATCCTATTCAAACTTGGCCCCAACCAACCAACCTGCAACAAGTGCGTAGTTTTCTTGGTGTAGCCGGTTTCTATCATTGATTTGTGAAGGATTTTAGCACCATTGCTTCACCTTTGCATGCTTTGAGCAAGAAGAATGCGCCTTTTGTTTGGGGACCATCCCAAGATACCGCATTCAATGAGCTTAAGAATTTGCTTACTCATGCTCCCATGCTTGCTTTACCCAACTTTGACAAACCTTTTGAAATTCATTGTGATGCTAGTGGTAATGGCATAGGAGGTGTGTTAACGCAAGAGAAACGCCCCATAGCATACTTTAGTGAGAAACTCTCTGGCGCGCAACTCAATTATCCTATCTATGACAAAGAGCTATATGCTTTAGTGCGAGTTTTTCATGAATGGGAACATTATCTTCGCCCTCACTAATTTATCATCCATACCGATCATGAAACGCTTAAATACCTTAAGGGTCAAACTAAGTTGAACAAGTGTCATGCTAAATGGAGTGAGTTTATTGAGTCTTTTCCTTATGTCATCAAGTATATTAAAGGTAAGGAAAATGTTGTGGCGGATGCTTTCCCGTATATGAATGCTTGTTATGCAACTCGAGTTGAATGTCATTGGCTTTGAGCACATAAAAGACTTGTATGCTCATGATCCTACTTTTGCCATTCCGTATGCCAAATGTTTGACACATACATCTTGGGATCGATATTACATCAAGGATGGTTATCTTATGAGAGCTAACAAACTTTGCATCCTCGAGTCTTCTCTTCGTTTGTTGCTTTTGCAAGAATCTCATGGAGGAGGACTAATGGGACACTTTGGACGCGACAAGACACTTGCTACGCTCTCCAAGAACTATTTTTGGCCCAAGATGTTCCGCGACATCAACCGCTTCACCAACCGATGCTCTACATGTCGCAAAGCTAAGTCCAAAGCTCAATCTCACGGCCTATATATGCCTCTTCCAATTCCGTACCAACCATGGGAAGATATTAGCATGCATTTTGTGCTTGGTTTGCCTAGAACTAGGAATGGAAAGGATTCGGTTTTTTTTTTGTGGACCGATTCTCCAAAATGGCTCATTTCATTCCTTGCAACAAGATAGACGATGCTTCACACGTCGCAAATTTGTTTTGTAGGGAGATCTTGCGCCTTCATGGAGTGACAAAGACGATTGTCTCGGACCGCGACGTCAAGTTCTTGAGTTACTTTCGGAAGACCTTATGCGCCAAGCTCAGAATCAAGCTACTTTTCTCAACGGCATACCATCCACAAACCGATGGCCAAACGGAGGTGACAAACCAAACACTCTCCACTCTACTACGAGTGTTGATAAAGAAGAACATCAAGGAGTGGGAGGAGTACCTACCTATCGCCGAGTACACCTACAACCGTGCAAGACATTCGACTACCGACAAGTCCCCTTTCGAGGTCGTCTACGGTCTCAACCCGTTGTCCCCCTTGGACATTCTTCCTCTACCACTACAAGAGTGCATCAACATGGATGTGAGCACCCGAGTGAACTACCTCAAGAAGATGCATGAAGATACAAGGCACAACATCGAGCGCCAAGTACACTGACTCGCGACCAAGCTCAACATCAACAAGCAACCCATGATATTCAACATTGGAGATCTTGTGTGGCTACACCTTTGCAAGGACCGCTTCCCAATGAACGCAAGTCCAAACTTCTACCACGAGCCGATGGACCCTTCAAGGTGCTAGCACGCTACAACAACAACAACGCTTACAAGACCGACCTCCCGCGCGACAAGTACAACGTGAGCGACATCTTCAACGTCGAGGATCTTTCGCCATACCATGGTGATGAGGATTTCGATCCGAGGTCGGATCTTTCCCAAGGGAGGGGAGATGATGCGGAGCATCCCACGATCATCCCCATGGACACCACCTCAACTATCCAAGCTCCAAGTGGACCCATGACAAGAGCAAGGGCTCGTGCTATTCAATCCGAGGAGACATCACTCCTACTTGAGTTTCCCTCTTCTTCAAGTGAGACATGGCTACCGCCTAAGTCTGAGATGCTATGTGTGATCAGGTACAACACACAAGCCACGGAACCGAGAGCTGAAGAAGAAGAGACAGACGTCAACTCTCTAGACAGCCCGGACCTTCCGGCCTGAGCCCGGAACTTCCGGCCTGAGCCTGGAACTTCCGGCCCCCGGACCCTCCGGCCGAACCGGAGCTTCCGGCCTCCGACGTCTTCTACCAGCCCAGGCATGCCAACTCTCTGGTTAGCCCGGAACCATCCCGGATCCCGGCTCGGACCTTCCGCCCCCCGGAACCTCCGGCCCACCCGGACCTTCCGGCCCCCGGATGCCAACCCAGCTCCACCCGTGCCAACTCTCTGGTTAGGCCGGACCCTCACCGGAACCTGGCCCGGAACCTCCGGCGCCCGGAACTTCCGCCCACACCCGGAACTTCCGGCCTTGCCTGCGCACAGCTACTTGGGCCGAGGCCCGTGTACTCTTTCGCCTCTTAGACTATATATACTCTTCACCTACCTACGTTTTAGGGTTAGCAAAGGATTAGCTCATTTGAGAGATAGAGCTTTTCTCATCTACTTGGTTACCTTCTCCTCAGAGAGTGCGCCTCCTCGGAGAAGATCCTTCCAAGCGGATTCAAGACCCCCTCTTGGGTGGCCCCATCAAGACCTCCTCATGGAGAGGAACTTTACCATGTATCTTTCCCTTTGTTGTTCATACCTTGTGGATCTTGTGTGTTTGATTGTCTAGTGGATGTGTGATTGGACTTGTTATTGAGTGTTTCCCCTTATGATTTCTCTCCGTTCTTCCCCGTGTTCTTCGAGGGATCCCACTCCAATCGTGAAAGATCGGCCTACACCGGGTTAGCCCCGTATCACTACCGGAGCCGCTTCGCCGACACCGTCGTCAACCCCACCGGAGTAGCTTCGCCTATACCATTCTCAACCTTACCGGGGCCGCTTTGCCAACTCACAAGTCCACGGCCTCAGATTCGCTTCCTCGCACCCTCATCCAACCTACCGGAGCAGCTTCTGACGCCCCGTCCACGACCGCAGATCCGCATCGTCGACACCATCCATAACCCAACCACCGAAGCAGCTTCACCTACGCCCTCGTCCACGGCCACAGATCCGCTTCGCCCACACCGTAGTCCATCCTACTGGAGCCGCTCCACAAACACCCTACTCGACGGTTCTAGATCTCCTTACCGGACCCCGACAGCCAGTGCAGCGTCATCACCCTTGACGTTTCTAACCTGATTCACACCGTCTGGCAAGATGCCAAGCACCCGCCACGGCCTAGGTACTCGTCACCTTTAAACTCATCGAGCATCACCTGCCCGATGTACTTCAAATATACCAACAGGTCGCTGTTACCTACTATGCAACTGGCAAAAACTACAAGGATGATGTTTCTTCTGGATCTAACAGCTTGGCCAACCAAGATCCTGGACCGAGGCATTGCTATGATCTTGTAAGTGCGTCTCTCTCTCTTGTATTGTTCTGTGCCTGCCAGCGTGCTTTGCTAGGATTTTCGACCAGTAATCCCTTTGTGCAGACAATGATTTCTACTACTGGCTGCTAAATTAGATATGTAGATGTCATACATGATACTACCTCGTACCTCCGTTCCTAAATATAAGTCTTTCTAGAGATTCCACTATAGGCTACATACAGAGCAAAATGAGTGAATCTACACTCGAAAATGCATCTATATACATCTGTATGTGGTCCATACTGGAATCTCTACAAAGACATATATTTAGGAACAGAGGCAGTACATTACACAAAATCGTAGGTGGCATGTAGGAATTCCAGTGCACTACATTAGGCTCCCTTAGAGTGCCTGCTAGTCCAGCACACAGAATCATGGCTAGTTTATGCTACGCACACAATCATTAATTGGTGGTTTAAATATGCGCAAGGGATATGCAATGTATTATCATGTAGAGATGTCTGAAATTAGCCGTGTCAACTTGTAGATAGGGTTACACAATGAGAAAGTACAAGATGTATGTGGCAATTTCATGGAACATTGCAAAAAAAGGAGAGGCGGCGGTGAGCCTATACAGTGTGCTATGGTACGTCACTCCTCCATTGCAATCATCGTGACATGTTATTTGTATGTCAGTTCTATTGGCCAAGTTTCTTAGGGACAGTTATTACGAGTTATCCTAACAAAATAAGTGATACGTCTCCAACGTAACTATAATTTTTTACTGTTCCATGCTATTATATATTCTGTTTTGGATGTTTAATGGGCTTTATTATACACTTTTATATTATTTTTGGGACTAACCTATTAACCAAAGGCCCACCCAAATTGCTATTTTTTTGCCTATTTCAGTGTTTCGAAGGAAAAGGATATCAAACAGAGTCCAAACGGAATGAAACCTTCGGGAACGTGATTTTCGGAACAAACGTGATCCAGAGGACTTGGAGTGGAAGTCAAGCAATCAACGAGGAGGCCATGCGATAGGGAGGCGCGCCTGCCCCTGGGCGCGCCCCCACCCTCGTGGGCCCCTCATAGCTCTCATGACCGAGCTCCTTCGCCTATATATACTCATATACCCTGGAAACATCATATATGGAGCCAAAACCCTATTTCCACCGCCGCAACCTTCTGTACCCGTGAGATCCCATCTTGGGGCCTTTTCCGGTGCTCCGCCGGAGGGGGTATCGATCACGGAGGGCTTCTACATCAACACCATAGCCTCTCCGATGATGTGTGATTAGTTTACCTCAGACCTTCGGGTCCATAGTTATTAGCTAGATGGCTTCTTCTCTCTCTTTGGATCTCAATACAAAGTTCTCCTCGATTCTCTTGGAGATCTATTCGATGTGACTCTTCTTTTGCGGTGTGTTTGTCGAGATACGATGATTGTGGGTTTATGATCAAGATTATCTATGAACAATATTTGAATCTCCTCTGAATTATTTTATGTATGATTGGTTATCTTTACAAGTCTCTTCAAATTATCAGTTTGGTTTGGCCTACTAGATTGATCTTTCTTGCAATGGGAGAAGTGCTTAGCTTTGGGTTCAATCTTGCGGTGCTCGGTCCCAGTGACAGTAGGGGAAATGACACGTATTGTATTGTTGCCGTCGAGGATAAAAAGATGGGGTTTATATCATATTGCATGAGTTTATCCCTCTACATCATGTCATCTTGCTTAAAGCGTTACTCCGTTCTTATGAACTTAATACTCTAGATGCACACTGGATAGTGGTCGATGTGTGGAGTAATAGTAGTAGATGCAGGCAGGAGTCGGTCTACTTGTCACGGACGTGATGCCTATATACATGATCATACCTAGATATTCTCATAACTATGCTCAATTCTATCAATTGCTCGACAGTAATTTGTTCACCCACCGTAATACTTATGCTCTTGAGAGAAGCCACTAGTGAAACCTATCGCCCCGGGTCTATTTTCCATCATATTAATCTCCCATTATTTCTATTACCGTTTATTTTGCTTTCTTTACTTTTACTCTTTATCATAAAAATACCAAAAATATTATCTTATCATCTCTATCAGATCTCACTTTTGCAAGTGGCCGTGAAGGGATTGACAACCCCTTTATCGCGTTGGTTGCAAGGCTCTTATTTGTTTGTGTAGGTGCGTGGGACTTGAGCGTTGTCTCCTACTGGATTGATACCTTGGTTCTCAAAAACTGAGGGAAATACTTACGCTACTATACTGCATCACCCTTTCCTCTTCAAGGGAAAACCAACGCAGTGCTCAAGAGGTAGCAAGAAGGATTACTGGCGCCATTGCCGGGGAGTCTACGCACAAGTCAAGACATACCAAGTACCCATCACAAACTCTTATCCCTCGCATTACATTATTTCCCATTTTCCTCTCGTTTTCCTCTCCCCCACTTCACCCTTGCCGTTTTATTCGACCTCTCTTTCCGTTCGTCTCTTTTTCGCTTGCCTCTTGTTTGCTTGTCTGTTGGATTGCTTGCTTGTCACGATGGCTCAAGACAATACTAAATTGTGTGACTTTACCAATACCAACAACAATGATTTTCTTAGCACTGCGATTGCTCCTCTTACCAAAGCTCAATCTTGTGAAATTAATGCTGCTTTGTTGAATCTTGTCATGAAAGATCAATTCGCCGCCTTCCTAGTGAAGATGCCGCTACCCATCTTAATAGCTTTGTGGATTTGTGTGATATGCAAAAGAAGAAAGATGTGGACAATGATATTGTTAAATTGAAGCTATTTCCATTTTCTCTTAGAGATCGTGTTAAAAGTTGGTTTTCATCTTTGCCTAAAAATAGTATTGATTCTTGGAATAAATGCAAAGACGCCTTTATCTCTAAGTATTTTCCTCCCGCTAAGATCATCTCTCTTAGAATTGATATCATGAATTTTAAGCAACTTGATCATGAACATGTTGCACAAGCTTGGGAGAGGATGAAATTAATGATACGTAATTGCCCTACTCATGGTTTGAATTTGTGGACCATTATACAAAATTTCTATGCCGGATTGAATTTTGCTTCTAGAAATCTTTTAGATTCGGCCGCGGAAGGGGACTTTTATGGAAATCACTTTAGGATAAGCTACTAAAATCCTAGATAATATTATGGTTAATTATTCTCAATGGCACACTGAAAGATCTACTAGTAAAAAAGTGCATGCGATAGAAGAAATTAATGTTTTGAGTGGAAAGATGGATGAACTTATGAAATTGTTTGCTAGTAAGAGTATTTCTTCTGATCCTAATGATATGCCTTTGTCTACTTTGATTGAGAATAATAATGAATCTTTGGATGTGAATTTTGTTGGTAGCAACAATTTTGGTAACAGCGCTTATAGAGGAAACTTTAATCCTAGGCCGTTCCCTAGTAATTCCTCTCATAATTATGGTAATTCCTACAACAATTCTTATGGAAATTTTAATAAGTTGCCCTCTGATTTTGAGACTAGTATTAAATAGTTTATGAATTCACAAAAGAATTTCAATGCTTTGCTTGAAGAAAAATTGCTTAAGGTTGATGAGTTGGCTAGGAACGTGGATATAATTTCTCTTGATGTTGATTCTTTGAAACTTAGATCTATTTCACCTAAGCATGATATCAATGAGTCTCTCAAAGCCATGAGAATTTCCATTGATGTGTGCAAAGAAATAACCGCTAGAATGCGTGCTAAGAAAGATTGCTTTGTGAAAGCGTGTTCTTCGAATTTTTATGAGAATAAAGATGAAGATCTAAAAGTTATTGATGTGTCTCCTATTAAATCTCTATTTTGCAATATGAATCTTGATAATGATGGGACTGGAGATGAGTCAACTTTAGTTAGAAGGCGTCCCAAAAATTCGGAGTTTTTAGATCTTGATGCAAAATTTGGTAAAAGTGGGATTGAAGAGGTTAAAACTTTAGATATCAATGAACCCACTATCTTGGATTTCAAGGAATTTAATTATGATAATTTCTCTTTAATATATTGTATTTCCTTGTTGCAATCCGTGCTAAATTCTCCTCATGCTTATAGTCAAAATAAAACTTTTACTAAACATATCGTTGATGCTTTAATGCAATCTTATGAACAAAAACTTGAGTTGGAAGTTTCTATCCCTAGAAAACTTTATGATGAGTGGGAACCTACTATTAAAATTGAAATTAAAGATCATGAATGCTATGCCTTGTGTGATTTGGGTGCTAGTGTTTCCACGATTCCAAAAACTTTGTGTGATTTGCTAGGTTTCCGTGATTTTGATGATTGTTCTTTAAACTTGCATCTTGCGGATTCCACTATCAAGAAACCTATGGGAAGAATTAATGATGTTCTTATTGTTGCAAATAGGAACTATGTGCCCGTAGATTTTATTGTTCTTGATATAGATTGCAATCCTTCATGTCCTATTATTCTTGGTAGACCTTTCCTTAGAACGATTGGTGCAATTATTGATATGAAGGAAGAGAATATTAGATTCCAATTTCCGTTAAGGAAAGAAATGGAACACTTTCCTAGAAATAAAATTAAATTACCTTATGAATCTATTATGAGAGCCACTTATGGATTGCCTACCAAAGATGGCAATACCTAGATCTATCCTTGTTTTTATGCCTAGCTAGGGGCGTTAAACGATAGCGCTTGTTGGGAGGCAACCCAATTTTATTTTAGTTTTTTGCTTTTTGCTCCTGTTTAGGAATAAATATTTGATCTAGCCTCTGGTTAATTTTTTTTTATTCTTTAATTAGTGTTTGTGCCAAGTTAAACCTATAAGATCTTCTTGGATGATAGTTATTTGATCTTGCTGAAAATTCCAGAAACTTTCTGTTCACGAAAACAATTGTTTAAAATCACCAGAACGAGATAAAATACTGATTCCAATTGCAGTAGATAAATAAAAAAATTATTTAGGTCTTCCTATTTTTGTATATTTTTCTGAGTTCCAGAAGTTTGCGTTAGTTACAGGTTACTATAGACTGTTCTGTTTTTCACAGATTCTGTTTTCCGTGTGTTGTTTGCTTATTTTGATGAATCTATGGCTAGTAAAAGAGTTTATAAACCATAGAGAAGTTGGAATACAGTAGGTTTAACACCAATATAGATAAATAATGAGTTCATTACAGTACCTTGAAGTGGTGTTTTGTTTTCTTTCGCTAACGGAGCTCATGAGATTTTCTGTTGAGTTTTGTGTTGTGAAGTTTTCAAGTTTTGGGTAAAGATTTGATGGATTATGGAACAAGGATTGGCAAGAGCCTAAGCTTGGGGATGCCCAAGGCACCCTAAGGTAAAATTCAAGGACAACCAAAAGCCTAAGCTTGGGGATGCCCCGGAAGGCATCCCCTCTTTCGTCTTCGTCCATCGCTAACTTTACTTGATGCTATATTTTTATTCACCACATGATATGTGTTTTGCTTGGAGCGTCTTGTATGATTTGAGTCTTTGCTTTTTAGTTTACCACAATAATCCTCGCTGAATACACTTTTGAGAGAGACACACATGATTTGGAATCTATTAGAATACTCTATGTGCTTCACTTATATCTTTTGAGCTATATAGTTTTTGCTCTAGTACTTCACTTATATCTTTTAGAGCACAGTGGTGGTTTTGTTTTATAGAAAATATTGTTCTCTCATGCTTCACTTATATTATTTTGAGAGTCCTACAAAACAGGATGGTAATTTGCTTTAATTGTGAAATTAGTCCTAATATGATAGGCATCCAAGATTAGTAAAAACTTTCTTATAAGTGCGTTGAATACTAAGAGAAGTTTAATGCTTGATGATTGTTTTGAGATATGGAGGTAGTAATATTAAAGTTGTGCTAGTTGAGTAATTGTGAATTTGAGAGATACTTGTGTTGAAGTTTGCAAGTCCCGTAGCATGCACGTATGGTAAATGTCGTGTAACAAATTTGAAACATGAGGTGTTCTTTGATTGTCCTCCTTATGAGTGGCGGACGGGGAAGAGCGATGGTCTTTTCCTACCAATCTATCCCCCTAGGAGCATGCGCGTAGTGCTTGGTTTTTGATGACTTGTAGATTTTTGCAATAAGTATGTGAGTTCTTTATGACTAATGTTGAGTCCATGGATTATACGCACTCTCACCCTTCCATCATTGCTAGCCTCTTCGGTACCGTGCATTGCCCTTTCTCACCTTGAGAGTTGGTGCAAACGTCGCCGGTGCATCCAAACCCCGTGATACGATACGCTCTATCACACATAAACCTCCTTATATCTTTCTCAAAACAGCCACCATACATACCTATTATCGCATTTCCATAGCCATTTTGAGATATATTGCCATGCAACTTTCGACCATTCCTTTTATCATGACACGCTTCATAAATTGTCATATTGCCTTGCATGATCATGTAGTTGACATCGTATTTATTTCATACATGTCACTCTTGATTCATTGCCCATCACGGTACACCGCCGGAGGCATTCATATAGAGTCATACTTTGTTCTAGTATCAAGTTGTAATCATTGAGTTGTAAATAAATAGAAGTGTGATGATCATCATTCATAGAGCATTGTCCCCAAAAAATGAGAAAGGCCAAAAAAAAGGAAGGCCCAAAAAAAGAAAAAAAAAGAAGAAGAAAATAAAAAGGGGCAATGCTACTATCCTTTTTTTCCACACTTGTGCTTCAAAGTAGCACCAGGATCTTTATGATAGAGAGTTTCTTGTTTTGTCATTTTTATATACTAGTGGGAATTTTTCATTATAGAACTTGGCTTGTATATTCCAACAATGGGCTTCCTCAAATGCCCTAGGTCTTCGTGAGCAAGCAAGTTGGATGCACACCCACTTAGTTTCTTTTGTTGAGCTTTCATACATTTATAGCTCTAGTGCATCCGTTTCATGGAAATCCCTACTCCTTTCATACTTTCTCCTTTTTTTTCTTCTCCACATAACCCCCATCATCATATTCTATTCCACCCATAGTGCTATATCCATGGCTCACGCTCATATATTGCGTGAAAGTTAAAAAAAGTTTGAGATTACTAAAGTATGAAACAATTGCTTGGCTTGTCACGGGGTTGTGCATGATGAGAGCATTCTTGAAATGGAGCATGACCAAACTATATGATTTTGTAGGGATGAACTTTTTTGGCCATGTTATTTTGAGAATAAATAATTGCTCAGTTAGTATGCTTGAAGTATTGTTACCTTTATGTCAATATTAAACTTTTATCTTGAATCTTTCGGATCTGAATATTCATACCACAAATAAGTGAACTACATTGAAAATTATTCTAAGTAGCATTCCACATAAAAAATTCTGTTTTTATCATTTACCTACTCGAGGACGAGCAGGAATTACGCTTGGGGATGCTTGATACGTCTCCAACGTATCTATAATTTTTTATTGTTCCATGCTATTATATATTCTGTTTTGGATGTTTAATGGCCTTTATTATACACTTCTATATTATTTTTGGGACTAACCTATTAACCGGAGGCCCAGCCCAAATTGATGTTTTTTTGCCTATTTCAGTGTTTCGAAGGAAAAGGATATCAAACGGAGTCCAAACAGAATGAAACCTTCGGGAACGTGATTTTTGGAAAAAACGTGATCCAGAGGACTTGGAGTGGACGTCAAGCAATCAACGAGGAGGCCACGAGGCAGGGATGCGTGCCTGCCCCCTGGGCGCGCCCCCACCCTCGTGGGCCCCTCGTAGCTCTCCTGACCGACCTCCTTCGCCTATTACTCATATACCCTAGAAAAATCATATACGGAGCCAAAACCCTATTTCCACTGCCGCAACCTTCTGTACCCGTGAGATCCCATCTTGGGGCCTTTTTCAGCACTCCGTCAGAGGGGGCATCGATCACGGAGGGCTTCTACATCAACACCATAGCCTCTCCGATGATGTGTGATTAGTTTACCTCAGACCTTCGGGTCCATAGTTATTAGCTAGATGGCTTCTTCTCTCTCTTTGGATCTCAATACAAAGTTCTCCTCGATTCTCTTGGAGATCTATTCGATGTAACTCTTCTTTTGCGGTGTGTTTGTCGAGATCCGATGAATTGTGGGTTTATGATCAAGATTATCTATGAACAATATTTGAATCTCCTCTAAATTCTTTTATGTATGATTGGTTATCTTTGCAAGTCTCTTTGAATTATCAGTTGGTTTGGCCTACTAGATTGATCTTTCTTGCAATGGGAGAAGTGCTTAGCTTTGGGTTCAATCTTGCGGTGCTCGATCCCAGTGACAGTAGGGGAAACGACACGTATTGTATTGTTGCCATCGAGGATAAAAAGATGGGTTTTATATCATATTGCATGAGTTTATCCCTCTACATCATGTCATCTTTCTTAAAGCATTACTCCGTTCTTATGAACTTAATACTCTAGATGCATGCTGGATAGCGGTCGATGTGTGGAGTAATAGTAGTAGATGCAGGCAGGAGTCGGTCTACTTGTCACGGACGTGATGCCTATATACATGATCATACCTAGAAATTCTCATAACTATGCTCAATTCTATCAATTGCTCGACAGTAATTTGTTCACCCACCGTAATACTTATGCTCTTGAGAGAAGCCACTAGTGAAACCTATCGCCCCGGGTCTATTTTCCATCATATTAATCTCCCATTATTTCTATTACCGTTTATTTTGCTTTCTTTACTTTTACTCTTTATCATAAAAATACCAAAAATATTATCTTATCATCTCTATCAGATCTCACTTTTGCAAGTGGCCGTGAAGGGATTGACAACCCCTTTATCGCGTTGGTTGCAAGGTTCTTATTTGTTTGTGTAGGTGCGTGGGACTTGAGCATGGTGTCCTACTGGTTTGATACCTTGGTTCTCAAAAACTGAGGGAAATGCTTACGCTACTTTACTGCATCACCCTTTCCTCTTCAAGGGAAAACCAACGCAGTGCTCAAGAGGTAGCAATAAGCACCTGTGAATATAAGCTCCATGTAATAAGCCAACCAGTTCTTTTCATTGCGTTTTCAGCTTATCTTTGGTATGATCAGTGAAAAGTCTAGATTGCATTATATTTTTTCATTTTGCTGCCCATATGAAAATTAATTTGACTTGCAAACATCACAAATTGAACCCAGTGCAGTAATTAATATGATTGGAAAACAGACCATCACTATTTGCTCAAAATGCAAATACAAAGATACCATCTACTTGGCACAATCTACTTTGGTCAATGTTTTCCCTAGAGATCCCATTGCCTAATTTAAACGAAGAACGCATGACTCACATTTAAATGAAGAACAATTATTTATTGAAATTCGATGGTCCAAGTGGCTGGTTATTATCATATAGCAGCACCACCTGAAAGCATCATATAGCAGCAGCAGCTCATAGCAAGTCATCATACAGCAGCAGCAGCAGCAGTGTGCAATTCATCATATACCAGCAGCAGCTCATAGCAATTCATCATACAGCAGCAGCAGGAGCAGCTCATAGCAATTCATCATATAGCAGCAGCAGGAGCAGTTCATAGCAATTCATCATATAGCGGCAGCAGGAGCAGCTCATAGCAATTCATCATATAGCAGCAGCAGGAGCAGCTCATAGCAATTCATCATATAGCATCAGCAGGAGCAACTCATAGTAATTCATCATACAGCAGCAGCAGGAGCAGCTTATAGCAACTCATCATATAGCAGCAGCAGCAGCTCATAGCAATTCATCATACAGCAGCAGCAGCTCATAGCAATTCATCATATAGCAGCAACAGCTCATAGCAATTCATCATATAGCAGCAGCAGGAGCAGCTCATAGCAATGCATCATATAGCAGCAGCAGAAGCAGCTCATAGCAATTCATCGTATAGTGGATCAGAATGAAAATTTGGCAAAAAATCAGAGGAGATCCTCACCTTGTTGGATGAGCTCATCCTTCAACAACACCTCAAGGCCACGGCCTGGGAGGTGGGGAGGGGGAATAAGGTGCCTTCTGCCGCAGTGTGGCATCAGCCGTAGTTGTGCAGCGCCTGCCGGAGTAGTGTGTTGGATGAAACACAGTGGAGCAGCAGCTGGAGACCATGAGAATGAGGGGCGGCGCCAGAGGGAGGAGCAGCCAGGGAGATTTGCCCCTACCCGCTGGCCATGTAGCCTAGCTGGACAAAGCATCGTCGAGGACCAGGCCAGATGGGACCAGTGGCGATGGCTCGCTGGAGGAACCCTAGTGCTGCAGTCAGGGGATCGAGGTAGAGGGAAAGGGGAGAGGAGATGCAAGCGGGCAGGGCGATGAACGCTTGCATGTTTGTTTTTACTTGAGGGTGAGGTGTGACGTGGGCGTCAGCAGTTGCATTTTGAGTGTAATATAGGCAGACAACAGAGTCATTTCACTATTCCCCTTCCCTTCAATTTTTAGTGAGGTTCTACCTGAAACACCCCCCTCCAAAGCGAAATTAGTTAAGCCCAAGCCCATAACTCAAAAATGACTTCTTTACATCTTTATGGCTTATTTTGACAATAAGCCCTGAAAAGGCGGAATAGAACTGGCCCTTAACCTGCAATTCAATTGTGCATGCAATGATGAATCACGCCTGCCTGCTATAGTGTACATTTAGGCATCATCATACATGGCATAACCTAATACATATGCATTCCATTGTAGAATCTGGAATATGCAATGTTTATGTTAGTTCATACTTTGCACATGATGTTTGAATGCCCCTTAAATCTGGTCAGTCAAGTGATGGTCTTTAAGCCTACTTCTTTGCTTCTTTTCTTGATATGTAAGATTTGCTCACACGTCTGTTCAATTGCTTGTTTGCATCAGCCAGCCATACTAGGACTATTTGCTTTGATTACTTGATGTTCTTGACCTAACACTCTAACAGAGCTTGTCAACGATTTAAACACTAAAGGTTGCTGTAGTGGGGCCTTTTCTAACTCATAGGTGACATAAAGGTTTGGTTGTACACTAAAGTAGGCTCTCCAAGAGTACCTGGAGATCCAGTTCGAAGGTATGCCTAGTTTTTACATAGTGCAGACATAGTAAATGCTCATTTCATTGTGTGCAAGTGTAAGAGATGCGGCATGTTTCATTATGTGGTGTTGTTTTGTTATAATCTCATCTTTTCGTGTTCACAGACTGGAAAGTATGCATATTTATCTTCCAAGGAGACGAGTAACTAGTTTGTGTCACCTTGTAGAGGGGTGCAATGAAGATAAGATTGAGGATTTCCAAGTACAAAATGTTAGGAAGGAGCCTTGCAAGAGAAGTAGGAGCTGCGTTGAGCCTCTTCAACCTGTTAAGGTAAGTCACTGTATCCAACTCAACAGTGCAATTCCTTGTTTGTTTCAGGCATAGTTAATTTGATCTTTTCAATTTCTTTATTTGTCCTCAGTTAATGAGATGCCCAAAGAATGATGCCTGATGTTGGGTACTTGTATAACTATTAGTTGACATAACTAAAGGCCTTACCATAATTACTCTGCCGAAGTGTGCCTGAAGCTTTGAAGTCTATTAACCAACTATTATTGCATGAGGCTCACAATCTAGTTTATACTAGGCTAATGATTGCATAGTTTTGCTTCATGTAGTATGTTTGTATGAAACCCTCTGCTGTTCATTATGCTCCCTAAGACTTTAATTGAGCTACAGAATGGCCAACTGCTTGCTTACTTCTACGCAACGTGTTGTCTAAATTTGTAACTTGTCTGTGTTTTGGATTGGGCCCCAACATCATGCTCCTCTAGTGAGCTAAGAGAGATTTCTGTATGCAGGCTGCACAGATTACCTTTTTTATAATTTTTAAAATATCACCTGCTTATGCTTCATGACGTGTAACATTATTGTTAGTCCTGTTTTGCCATGTACAAAATAGTCTGTCTTGCTCGCTTCACTATTGTAACTATATTTTTGCCCTAGTCATGTGTACTTACAGAAACATTTCAGGATGGAGTGACATCAACACAAAGATCTGCGAGCAGTGCGGTATGGCCATTACCGAATGATTATGGATTGGAATTGGAATGTGCTGATGTTCTCGAGCATCAACTAGAGGTGGCAAGACAACATGTACATGATTCTCAACGTACAATCAACAAGTTGAGACTGGACATGTAGGTATTAGATGCAGGAGTCAAAAAAATGAAACAAGACAGTGAGGTAACAACGAAGGAATTGGAGATTTTGCAGACTGAAATTTGTGCTATCTAAATCCGGGCAATCCTATTTTCTGAAGAGATTATAGTTCAAATGGTAAGATGGTAAGTTATGTTGATGCGCACCCATGATGTATGAGCTGTATTTGCCCAGTGTATGTAATTTGCTCTTTGTGTATGCTTTATTATCACTGGTGCCGAACCATAATGCCTAGTGGGTATAATCGGCTGTAATTTCTTTATTGTATAGTCTATGTTTTTTAGAGGTGATAGTATAGAGTAGGATAATTCTTTGAATATGCTATATCGTTCAAATGGGGGCCAACTCCCCAAACGTTGTAGTGACCATGGCCCTCCACGGGCCGTACGATCCATGGGCCATCTATGGGACGGACGATCCATGGCCTTCTATGGCCGTCGGATCCGTGGGCCTTCTATGGGCTGTCGGATCCATGGGCCTTCTATCGCTGTCGGATCCATGGGCCATCTATGGGCCGTCGGATCCATGGGCCTTCTATGGGCCGTTGGATCAATGGGCCTTCTATGGGCCGTCAGGTCAATGGGCCTTCTATGTCCCGTAGGATCCATGGTCCTTCTACGGGCCGTCTCATCTATGGGCCTTGTACGGGCCGTATAAGGGGCCGTAAACGGGCTAGAGTGGAAATCGTACGTTTTATGTGCTAACCATAACGGGCCGTTAATAGGCCGTATTTGATGATGCTATGAAAATGGCCCAACAGATTAACGGGCCACAAACGGGCCGACTGTATCCACGGGCTGAATTTGGCCCACAAGCAGAAAAGGCCAGTAACGGGCCGTAAGTAACCAAATGCTGGAAATGAGCCCAAGAATAAATGGGCCCTGCGAAGGCCGAAAGGTAACACGGGCTGGAAACGACCCAATGGAATAATGGGCCGCTAATGGGTATAAAGCGATACACTGTTCATTACGGCCGGTTTCACCACGGGCCGTTAATGGGCCAAGAGTTACAAAGCAACTCATATGGGCCGAAATACGTCATGGGCCATACATGGGCCGGAAGTTACAACGGGCTGGAATCATATTGGACGGCCCAGATGACGCTACTGGGCTTAATTCCGAAAGGCCGTAACGGGCCGTGAGTTAGCTGGCTGTAAATGGGTTATATGCGAACATGCCGTTAACAGGCTTTCCATGGGCCGACCTGCCACCTTTTGACCAAGTCAAATGGGCCGGCCTTTTCACAGGAATGGGCCTCTGTTGGGACATGCCACGTGTCGACGTATCATAGGCGCCTTGGGTCCAATGAGTGGATGACATCTGTCCCAACGGTGAGCCGACACGTGTTTCCTCCAGCCAATGATGATTTTACACGTGGAAAATCCCCATTGGTCGGGGCTATTAACGGGTTATCGGATCCAAAACCGGACCCGATAGCTTAACGGCATTCCGTTATGGTGGATGCCACGTGTCGGTCACCCTTGACGAAAGCACTTTTGTGACGCGCGATTTATCGTCATGGAAGTGGACACTTCCATGATGATAATTTTGGTAATGTCATGGAACACTTCTACGACAGCACACGTATGACTATCTTGATTCTGTCAAAAAATCGTCATGGATGTACATGCATGACAAAAAACGCGACCTACTGTGACAAACACGTATCATCACGGAAGTGTATTTTTTTGTAGTGTTGGTGATGATGGTGTGCCTGCCATCTTGTAATATAGACCGTTCGATCTATATCTGATTGACAGAAAGCAAACTATAACAATTTTACGAAAGATACCCGCATCTCTCTCCACATTTACAGACAAGGCCTTGCCTCGTTCATCATCCTTATCTCCCACAACCTCATTGCTGAGCAATTAAAAAAGGAAGTCTCTGGAACAATCTAGCATGGTGGCCGCTGCCGCCTGCCGGCGCCGTCCATCCCCATGCCTCCGCCCAGTCCGACCACCAGCTGTCACCACCACGCTCCACTCCTCCTCACCTTATCTCTCATCTTTCATTTTTTTTATGAAATTGTTGAGATACCAGTTTTCCGATAAAATTCTCGAGATATCATTAGTTTTTACACATGGGATTACTCCTGCATGGGTCAATCACAACAGGTGTTTTGTAAAAAAGGCATATTGATGTTCCGTGCAATGCACGAGCATCTTGCTAGTAATTATATAACGCAAATCAAGAGCAGGAAGTGACATTTTTTTTACACAACCACGTTAACATGGCCACGTAAATCACTAGCTAAAGTGTAATACCATTATACTTATATCCCGATGCAAAAGGTTGAGTACATGTCCGAAGAGTAGAGTCGCACACACGCACTCTATCTCTCAGAATCTCTCTCACACACCAGTTATGTGACGCCCACTTAAGCAGACACGTATGCTACAATTTGTGCACCCGCGGGTACACGTGATGGTGCGCATTTATTTAAGCCAGACGGCGAACCCAAATAATAGCTGCATTCATTCCCCTCCCGCCGCCTCTTCTCTGGCCGCCGTAGCCCGGTAGCCATGGCCCGGCCGAAGGTAACGACATACGCCATACTCCCGCCGGAGCGGCGCTTTAATCTGAAAATTTTAGTGGTCATGCATGCATCTTTTTGTGCTAGCACTCCTATATAAGGGTTGACCGGTCGCTTCCGCGGACGTGCGCAGGCAGTGGAAGAGGAAGGAGAAGGGAAGCGGGCTGTGGAGTAACGTTTTTTACCACATTTTCTTAGGAAACTGAGTGCAATAATTGAGTAGTTTGCAAACTACCAGTACTACACCTGAAATGGTTCAAAACCAATACCACCACCACGCCCGCGTCTGACCGCCCTGGCTGACCCAACCCCCCTCCCTTGCCGGCGTGCACTTCCCGCGTGAAACGGTCAGCGTCGCCCCAGAATGTCAGTGCAGCATTAATGCACGGCCAGAGCGGAGGCGACCTCTCGCTGGCGCCGGCTTTGAAGCAGCGCGACGGCCGAGACAGCGTCGCTTCCCGGTGCACGCGACTGCTCCACGTCGAGGCTGGCCATAGTTTGGATGAGTCTCCATCGTGGGGATCCACACTAACTGCGATGATATGGACTATCGTTGCCCTCGGTTATGGATCCTTCCATCTATGAAGAACACGTGGGACTGGAACTACGAGACGAACATGTACCCAGGAGTGGACGTACGGACCTGAGTAATGTAGCGCAGTAAGTGAAGTAGAAAGGCAGAAATAGTATGAACATGCGTGGCATATAGGCATTTGTCTCTTACTACCACTAAATGTTGTACGTGCAATGCCCGGTGATGTTATGGAGTACGTGCCTAAGTACTCTACTACTACTATATTAATTGGAGGCACATATTAGGTTTTATATTTGTTTACGTATATGCCCCGAGACCTTCCAACTAGACGTGTCTTTCTCTCCGGGTCGCACTTTGTATCATTCATACCACTAGTACTACTACGTGTGGTCTCCAACCCAGAAGTGGAGACGCTCTACCACGCTATTCATGTCCCACTCCTTTCGCTAACGTGTGGGACATCCAGCACGTGCCATGTTTGGCACTCCTTCGTCGTAAGAGTTGAAACGCTAGCATTCATCAGAAATAAAAAATAAATATAAATCAGCAGTGATACTATACCACGCGATTTCGTTGCTCCTCGATATCGGAAAGAATACTTCCGTTCGCCGACATGTGGGACGTCGACCATCCTGGTCCACTTGCCATGCCCGCAGAACTCGAAGGGAGAGTCACCCCAGTCGTCGCGCTGCAGTAATTACTAATGAGCTGTCAAATCATAGGCCCAACCTTTCCCACTTTGAAGTTGCTCGGACGAAGGAACCATCATGACTTCGTTGAATTCCGCTTCTTGAAGAAAACTAATGTACCAGCAGTAGTGCTAGCTACAGTAGTTACTCCAGCAGAGGCCTCCTTTGGTTCATAGGATAGGAATTTTATAGGAATATGAAAATCCTAGGAAGTGAGATGACATGCATCTCAATTCCTATAGAGAAATAGATGCCATTTGATGCATAGGATAGGAATTTTTCCATTGAGTCTAGGCTAATGTACTGGTAATTTGCTCTAAAAACTACAGTAGTAACTAGTAGTACTGGTACATGCTCGTAATTAATTAAACAAACGTATGGGCGACAGAGACACACACACTAACTACTAGTACTACTACTTCTCACATGCTGGCCAGACGCCGTCGTTCTTCTTCCCGGCTTTGTTGGCGACACCCCACCGTGCTTGGATCTCCGTCGACCTCTCTGCAGCAGCGCGTGCGTCCTCTTCTTTCTTGCAGCGGCGAGCCTCTCTTTTCTTGAGTGCTTTCTGACTTTTCCGCTCCCTCTGTGCGGCTTTGGCCGCCTCTTGCTCTACCGCCCATTTGGCCTTGGCAGCTTCAAATTCTGCCCACATAGGTGTGAGGTCGCGAGCGGCGATGAACTCGGCACGGCGGGATGCCATCGCTTCCCTACCATTCTGTGTGCGGTCGTGGGCGGCGAGGAACTCGGCACGGCGGGATGCCATCGCTTCCTTACCGGTTAGTGTGCGGTGCGGTGGCAAGAATGACGCTTGGTGACAGCTCTGGGGTGGAGTGGCTGGACAACCGTAAAGTGCATTGGTTTCTCAAGAGCTCAAGGACAGAAGACGAAGGAAATTTGGATTCCCCTTCAATCCTGGTCATTTATTACCGAGTAAAATGCATTGGCGGTCATCGAACTTGTCTTGATAGCTCACTCTGATCATTGTATACGAGATATGGTGATTATACGGTCACTGGCTCAGCGTATAGCTACATATTTGTCTGGTTGACCAGTCAAACAGTCCGCATGCACCTCATCAGCTCGTGTTCTTTATCTATCTATCTATGTGGGCCTACCTGTTAGTGGAGAAAGAAATAAAAACCAAAATGATGTGTATGTGAGGAATCAAACCACGGACTCGTCGCTGCAACGCACACCCGTCAGCCAAATGAAAATGAAATACTTTGCGTTAAATGCACAAACAGATTTTTTTATTATACGTGATGCACACACTAGCGCACACCGTCCATAGAGGCAAGTAGCATATACGCGTGCAGACAGCCAGACACTCACGCTCACGCTGTCAAACCATGCTAATGCATGCACGTCGCCCTCTCAATCAAAGTCCTACTCATGGCGCAACACAAACAGCAAGCCCGTCACCTGCGCGCCCCGGTGGTGTGTGACATTACTGTTTAGACATTTGCTGGAGGCCTCCGCGAACACCGAGCATGTATTCACCTGGCTCAACACCAAAGGTCATACTCGTACCTCGGCACCTTGCTCATGTATATCGTCCATCACAACGACAATCTATAAAACAGCCTAGCTAGAGAGGGTACTATGGTACGGAGTATGTACTATCGTGAGCAACTGATCATAGTGCCACTGCACACGAGTGTGTGTCTGATCGATTTGTCCATTATTCATAAGTTATGCATGGTTGTGTCATGTCTAATGGTGGTCGTCGAAGGCTAGCTGGCGAAAAGAGCGGTTTCATGGACGCCTGGTTGTCAATACGTGCCGCATACGCTTCAAAGGCTCATCATCCATGAGTTCACATTTTACGACCACGCCAGTGTCTGACCGCCCTGGCCTACCGAAACCCCTTCCATCGCTAGCATGCGCTTCCCGCCTAAAACGGTCACCGTCTCTCCAAAATGTCAATGCCGCATTCACCGGACTTAACTGCAGGTGCAGTTGGTGTGTCACTGACATGCGGGCCAGATGCCCGTTGGGCCCACATGTCAGTGATCCAACGCACCTGCGGTAAGTCACTGAAGCAGCATCCGCATTCACGCCCGGCGCGACCTCTCACTGGCGCCGGCATTGCAGCAGCGTGACAGCCGAGAGAGCGCCACCCGCGCGGCATCCCGGTGCAAGCGACTGTTCCGCGTTAACGACACCACGGCTATCCTTCCGTCCGCCGCCCACATTAATGATACGCGGCTGCCGACAAACCTACTCCGGCGCCAGCCGTCCATCCGTCTGCTGCGGCTCATTGCCATTCGCCCGCTATATTAACTTGAGCCCCAGCACGAAGCCATAGCCAAAGACCCACACTCATTCTCCTCTGGTCCCTTCCTTCTATCGGCACCACTCCAACCATGGCCTCCTGGCGCTCCAAAGCTCTCTTGGACGTACTGTCGCAGGATCAGACAAAGGACATCAGCGGCTCCGCTCCGGGCGCACTCCAAAGCTCTCTTGGACATACTGTCGCAGGAGCAGACGCAGGAGATCACCGGCTGCCCCCCCCCCCCGGCCGCCCTCCGCCGCCACAACCACGAAGCTGGCGCGCGTGTGCGGGCGTAGCCGGCAGCGAGGAAGAGTAGTACACGGTAGGTCGCTGCCGCTCTAGTCCCGAAGGCCACCGCTCCTCCACTCAGTCAACGCCAAGCTTGGTGGGATAAACATCGGCGGCCGATTAGCCGCTTGACGGCGACGTGGAGGTGGAAATCTTCAGAACCTTGTGCTCCGGAGGAGGAGGTTATCGAGGCCGATGAGGAGGAGGCAAAGGCAATGGCCGGCTTCTCGGGTTCATGGCTGGACATGGTGGTTGGGCGCCGATGATCGTTTAGATTAGGTTTACAGTAGGTTTTAGTATGGTTTGTGTGAAATATGTAATGAATTTCGTCTAGTTTATAGGAAAAGTTTTCGAAATGTAATGAATTTCATCCGGTTAATTTGAAATTTGCTTTGTTTGCATGAATTTCGTCCGGTTAGTTCATATAGTTGTCGAAAGGTATGTGGGCAGCATTGGATGGCATCCATCAGGGTCCTCGGACAGATGCCGGTGTAAATTTGAGGGCCAACGCTGGAGATGCCCTAACTATCATGCTATAATCGCTAATAGTGCTCCATTATTTCGCAGGGAACAGTTATCCCTCGATCAAAATCAGATCCGCCATGTTTTGCACTCCTCCCACGTAAGAGTGTAGACTCTTGCTTACATAAAAATGGAGCAAGTGGACGGCACAGTAGCACGTCATATCACTCAAACTAGCCCGCCTAACGCGTGGGAAAGCACCGCCCTCGTCATTTTGTTCTGGATTTCTATGATCGATCGCACGAAAATGTTACGCTTTGCAAGTTCAAAAGGAAAAGGCGGCACACTTATGACTCGTACGCGTTGCACCCCCGACAGTCAGGCTCGCACGCCGCTCACCAGAGGGGACACGCGTTGTCTTGCATTTTCACTGACATGTGGGACTGCAATTGAATAAACCGTCGATAGCCGAAACCTAATCGCTCAGCGGGCGTCGACTGAGAAGAGAGAGACGGGGGAGGGAGAAGAGATCGCCCGCTCGCCGCGCACGAACTCCAAGAAATATATATGGTGATAATGTGAGGTGGGCCATGCGAGAGTCCGGACCGCTTCCAAGCCCGCTTCTGACCGCCCTGGCCCACCAGAACCCCCCCCCCCACCCCACCACCTCCCCGCGCGCGCTCCCCCCTTAGACGCCAGCTGCCCGCATTCATAGCAAGTAGTGCTAGTCACTACAAAAAAAAGACACATCCATAACATTTTGGGCCGAACGAAAAAAAATTCTGTCATACATATGACACTTCTATGACGATAATTGTGACAAAACCCGGTATCATCATAGATGTGGTAGGCTCCTACTTCTATGACAAAAGATCATGACAGAAAACGGGCTTTTCGTCCTGGGCGGGCCGGAGACGTAGGTGCATGACATTCTTTGGGCCGTCCATGACGGAAAAAACCGTGGTAGAAGCGAGGGCGAGGAAAATTTCGGGGAGTTCCCGGTTACGGTGGGAGGTCGGGGGCCGAGCGATGCACGTTTCTCTCGTACACGTACGCGCGTGTGTGCGAGGTGTTGGCTCTAACTGAACCCGAGCGTGGCGTTGGGCTCTAACTGAACCCGAGTGATTGCACTGCAGGCTACGTGTTACTGAACCCGAGCGATCGATCGATGGCTGTTAAGTGAACCCGATCGAGCGATTCCTTCGCTACTGCTGCTAACTGAAGCCAATCGATGCTGCCTCTAGATGAACAGTGAGCGTTGCTGGGGGGTTTGGATGAACAGTTCCCGGTGGGGGTGGATGAACAGGACCCCGATTGATTCTTTGTTGTAAAGCAGGTAGGGTTGTTTAGCCATAGGTAGACTCTTTTCCTTTTTCCTTCCTTGTATAGTCTGTAATTTGTTTGTAAAGTTGTGCTTTCTTTAATAAAGGGCTGTGGGGCTTTGCCTCACAGTAAATATTCAAAAAAACAGGACCCCGTGGTGTTGCCTCTGGATGAACAGGACCCCGATCGATCGAGCCGGTTGGGGTTGGATGAACAGGACCCCGTGGAGGGCAGGATAAACAAGACCACCCCGTGGAGGGCAGAATGAACAGTAGACGGTGGAGGGCTGGATGAACAATAGCCCGTGGAGGGGTGGTTGAACAGGAGCCCGTGGAGAAGGCTGGTTGAACAGTAGCCGGTGGAGTAGCTTGTGGTGGAGGCTGGATGAACAGGAGCCCGTGGATGAACAGTCGCAGGTGGAGGCTGGAGGAGGTCGACGGTGGATGAACAGTAGCCCGTGGAGGCTGGCGGGGGTCGACGATGGAGATGAACAGTGTCCCGTGGAGTCCTGTTTTGCGGTACGCCACACCCCTCCCGATGAACAGGACCCCCCGTTTTGACCGTAGCGCTCCAACACAAGTCCGTTTCCTCCGTTTTGCGGTACGCCACACCCCTCCCGATCAACAGGACCCCCATTTCGACCGTAGGAGGTCCGTTTCCTCCGTTTTGCGATACGCCAGACCCCTCCCGATGAACAGGATCCCGTTTCAAAACGTGGCCGGTCGAACACAAGGCCGTTTCCTCCGTTCTGCGGTACGCCAGGCCTCGTTTCCATCGGCTGTTCCGTCCAAGCCCTCTCGATGAACACGACGACGCATTCCGTTCCGACCCAGCTGGTTGGCTCCCCATGAACACGACGACGACGCTATTTCTCCGTTCCGACCCACCCATGTACACGAGCCCTGGCCGTACATATGCGCGAGTAGGCGTTCGAGACCCTGCCCGTATGTACGTACGTGGCCGTATTTTCTTTCTTGCACACTGGCCGCTGTACGTACGTGTACATGCTACGTGCGCGCCTCTACTACAACACGTGCGCGCCTCTACATCGACCAGTATGTACATACACGTTCGCGACCAGAATGACAATGCTACGTACGCTTCGACCAGGTGGGTCCCGACTATCAGGCACTTCCTTGCCTGCGAAGATGTAGCTGGTGGGTCCCAGCAGTCAGGGGGGCGAATCGTTTTTTTGGACGCACTTCCTTGCGTGCGAAGATGTAGCTGGTGGGTCCCCGCAGTCAGGGGGAAACTTTTTTTCGTGAAATACGGTGGCCCGTCCGGTGGGTCCCCGCTGTCAGGTGGAGGAATAATTATTTTCTGCGTAATAAGGAGGCACTTCCTTGCTGCGGCTATGGACCCAGCTGTCAGCCTCTCCATGTACAGTCCACGTCCGATGGAAGCCGTTCCTTGAACACGTTAACCACGCCGCGCCGAGAGCACCAGGGCGGTGGACGACGGCAAGGCCTAGGAAGGGGATGACGCGGAGCTGGGGAAGACGCGGCAGTGGAAGCACGCGCGAAGAGGAGTACGTGGGTTCACTAGTTCGGCTGCGGTGTGAGGTTGCCATCGCCGCAGGTCCTGGCCAGCGGTGGGAATAGTAGGGGCGGTGAGTTCTCCGTGGCAGCACAGCCGGCCACGGGAGGCAGGAGCATGCGGCACGACCAGCGCTGCTTTGGGCGGCTGGAGCAACAAGACCAGAGGTTGAAGAAGCACTATGGCCGTTGGATGGACATCATACGGTCACTGGAGCTAGAATCGTGCATATTGACCAAGTTGACAAAGCCCTCCGTCCCCATCAACTTAGTAGGCCCACAAGTCAGCCCGCCACTATACTGGGTCCCAGCTAGCAGGGGGAGTATTCATTTTTTTGTGCGTAATAAGGATGCACTTCCTTGCGTGCAAAGATATAGCTGGTGGGTCCGAGCTATCAGCGGCGGTAATGTTTTTTTCACGGAATATAGAGGCCCTTTCGGTGTGTCCCAGATGTCAGGTGGAGGAATCATTATTTTGCGCATAATAAGGAGGCATTTCCTTGCGTGCGGCCGTGGACCCAGCTGTCAGCCTCTCCACGTACAGTCCACTTCAGATGCATGTTGGTCATTGACCACGTTGACCAGGCCGCGCCGGGAGCACCAGGGCGGTGGACGACGGCGAGGCCTAGGAACGGAACGACACGGAGGCAGGGAAGACTAGGCAGTTGTTTCCCACGCGGAGGGGATTACGACTATACGATGGTTTACTGGTTCGTCTGCCGTCGCCGGAGAATAACAACAGGTGTGGGTGAGTAGAGGGATGGCTAGGCCAACGATGGGAGTACGGTGGGGCGGTGAAGCCTACGCGGCAGCACAGCCGGCCGCGGGGAGGAGGGAGCGGGCAGTCCCGCCGGCGCTTGTTTGAGCGGCTGGAGCAGGAAGAGCAGAGATTGAAGAAGCACGACGGCCGTTGGATGGACATCCAACAGTCACTGCTTGTGCGTCAACCTTTTTTTTAGGAAAGCCTCAAATTTGTGGAAAACAGCATACAACCCATCTGCCATTATTTCTAATAATTTACAGCCCATTTGCTAATTCTGAAGGTTTTTTTGGAGCCCATATTCTTTTTGTTAGCATTACAGCCCATATTGTGGCCACGGTTAAAAAATTATACGAAATGTTGCATACTTCGGTGCGGTCCGAACTGTTTTTAATCCCGAAATTTCGAGTCACATTCAAACTGATTTTAAAAATAAATGTATATCAATATAAAATCCAACAAATTGTCCACGCATAAAAATTAATGCAATTTAAAATCTGGAAATGAAAAAAAGAAATTTGAAAGTAATTGCCGGTTTGATGTGTTTTAAAAATCTACAGCCCATTTCTCATTACTGATAGGCCATTTTCTCGTCCAGCCGAATGAAGCTCTCCTCGTCTTGAAAGATTTGCAGCCCAATAGGCCTGACAAAGCGACTTACTTGGCAAATCACAAAAAAACTGGGCTAGCCATTTTCAGAAAGAAAAAAAAACTACTGGGCTGGTCTGTGGTAAACATGAAAGAGAAGGCTGTCTAGACATGCCAGAGTGCCCCGCACAGCCCAGTTGACACCCTGCTTCCGTCTCAAAAACAAATTATATAAATGCCACAACAAATATGGCGATTCATAAAAATGCCACTGCAATTTCCAAACTTTGAAAAATGCCACTGCAATTTTTGCAAACTTTGGAAAACGCCACTGCAATTTGCAAACTTTGAAAAACGCCACTCCAGACTTCGAAAAATGCCATTGGGGATGGCATGAAATGGCATTTTTCAAAGTTTGGAAATTGCAATGGCATCTTAGAAACACTAGATTTGGAGTGGCATTTATCAAATTAACCCAAAACAAAAATAACTGGGTGAGCTGCTGGGTCCCTGATGTCAGCCGCTCGTTGTGCAACTCTCTCGTTTATTGACTACGTTGACAATGGCATGGGACCCAGATGTCAGAAATCCATTACGAGGAGCCATTTTTTTATTGGATTGAAATAAGGAGGCACTTTGCTTGCGTACTGCCATGACCTTGGCGGGTCCCTGCTGTCATCCTCTCCACGTACAATCATCTCCTGGTTGTGTACGCGTCAACTTGGTGGGCCCACAAGTCAGCCTCTAAACCAGTGGAGGACAAATACAACCCATTTAAAAAAATAACAGCCCATTCCATATGTTCAAATGGAAAGTTCAACATTCAGAGCAAAGTAACAGGTCTGATCCACATATAGAGTACTGAACTTCCACGTTGACAACCATCATAGCCAAGTTAACTATCTACTTCCACTAATACTCTAGTAGCGTACAAGTACTAACTTACTCTTAGCTAACTAGACGATGCCGGCTGCCATCTGCGATACACGCTAAACGCCGGCACCGGCGTCCTCCGCCTCACCTCGGACTTGCCAGAGGTGCGATAGGGCGCGTTGCTCGCGCGCGTTGGCCCTTTCCATGCCGGCGTGGTCCACCGAAGCTTCGGCTTCTAAGCGGGAAACCCACTTGACGAGCTGGTAGTAAAAATCGGCCGGGCGCCGGCCTCCAGGGCTATTTGCCGGGCGCCGGCCTCCACGTAGTCGGCCCACGTGCGGGCGCTCTGCTCGCGACTCAGAGCGTCGGTGCGCTGCTGTTCCATGTCCCGCTGGCGGCGCAAATCGGCGATACGCTGCTCATCCGCCAAGCGGTCGCGCTCCAACAACTCCTGCTCCTCCGCCAGGCGGTCGCGCTCCAACAAGTCCTCGATCTCCGCATTGCCATCTAAAGACCGATAGAATGCCTCCTCCCTCCGTCTGCCTTCCAGTGAAAAACCAAACACTAGTTCCGGCGGTGACCGCCTCCGTCCACGCCTATCGCGGATGGGCGGGGGCATGGCGGACGTGGCGAGAGCGAGGATAAGTGGCGAGCAACGTCGGGCCGGTGGGGGCTTATGAGGATATGGCGAGTTGGGTCACGGTGCCACCATAGAAGGCTGAGAAACAGTACTTATAAGCGGAAGGTAGCGCGACGATCATCGGAATTCAATGCATAATGAAGCAGGCATGGCTTAGCGCGCCAGCTTGCCGTGGAAAACTAGAGAAACTAAAATTCTGACTGTGTCGTCCCGTCCAGTCCGTGCTGGGTCGCACGCCGGCCTTACGATCAAACGAGTGCACTCGAATCATCTCCCTCCTTGTCAATAATGATTCCACGGATTTAAAAGGCCCGCAACAATTAAAGCGCATCTTTTTTCGCATCAGTTAGCTGCCTTAATTACGGCCGGCTGCATGCGGGCACTCAAAATCGCTCGCAGCCAGTACGCGGAGCAGCATGCAACGAGTTGCAGCCAAGGGCATTAATTGATGAACTTTAGCTGGGATATAAGGCATTTGCGAACGTTTTTGCTAGCAGTTTCTTCAGATTCGCATGGCATTTTCTTTAGAGCAGCTTGTCAGTTTCTTCAGAGGTAGGCATTTCTATTCAAAAAACTGCCACTTCGGATCTTGCATCGCAACTAAAACAGCCAGGAGCGCATTAGTAGGCTAGCTAGTGATCGATCAGTAACTTGTAAACACTGAGCGAACAGATATAAGGAACTGTTAATGCATCTCAATGATTCACAGATCATATACAAATATGTAGCTCCAAAAGCAAAGATCAGCCACAACTAAAACCAACTAGTACGATTCCCATACATAAGATCAACATGTTAATGCATCTCAATGATTCACAGATCATATACAAATATGTAGCTCCAAAAGCAAAGATCTAAAAAAACATATGTTCTTCCTACTAACATGGATGCTTCTCTTGGCCAACATTCAGTACAGACTGAATGACAAATTTGTTTGTGATGTCTACAATTCCTCTTGCAAACGTAAGTGGTTTCACCAACAGCTGGAATCATGGGAATGAACCACACATGATGGAGGAACATCCACTGCAATATGATTTGGTCTTCTCTTGATCACACGGCGAGACTATTTTCGGAATACAAACTTTAACTTAGGCAAAATGATGCCCATTGTATAATCAGACCAAAGCAATGAAGCACCTAGTGTTGGCCAATAAATAGTACAGTACTACTTTTCTGCAGTCCATGAAGTGACTATCCAATCTTTCTGTGTCTATTTTCAAATGGCACTGCATGCAGTGACTATACTATTCTCTTGTGCAATTGAACCAAAATTGTGGTCACTTTGTGTGTTTGCTAAATAGCAATGGGCAGACATCTCTGTCTGCACAAATATCAAGCAGCTAGTAAACATATACCCCACCTTGTATTTTCGGTTTAAACATGTCTCTTCCGCTTAGATCTGTCATGTTTTGCACTAGACAATTTGAAACAGTCATGTTTTGCCCTGGACAATTTCATACTGAATTGATTTGCTTGTTCAGAGCAGAAATATAGCACCTATTTTTCATCAGACCAAGGATATCCATGTTCGCAGTGATGGAAGAGGTGAAATTGATACAACCGAAATTGAGCATCCAGTCATTGAATCATGTCCTGCACCTCCAATGTAGGTCCACCCTGCCAATAAATTCACATGCAAACCACTAGTATTACTATCTAATGACAGTACAAAAAGAGTAGCAAGATAGTAGCAAACCATGTACCCTCTTAATGAACAGCTCATAGTGCCACCAATTGGATATAAAGGTTTGGGAGAAAACATGCTCCTAATGTTGAACCAGTTGGACTTTTTGTGCAGTTCCACTAAACTCGAGCATCCCTGTTTGCATAGATATTGAAAGTGTGATTACTATAAAAGTGGCACTAGTTGAAGCATAGACTCACAAATATAAGCATTCCAATTTCTTAATGGGAAAAGGTAGCATGACTGTTTCTAACCACCTTTTTGAAGGAATAAATAAGGCAACAGAGGCTGATGTCAGAAAGGCATATATAGTTCTTTCTGAAAGAATGATCGATTCCTGACCTTTCCTCTTCTTTTAAGCATATTTTTGTGCAGTTCAACTAAAATAAAATGCCATCACCGCCTTGACAATTCAGTGACACTGTACAAAAGGAAATGACTTAACATTACATCATGACGTCAGGTATGTAGTCGACAGGCATTAGAGACAAACTTACAGACCTCCTCTGATAACATAATGAACATTAATTTTAACAAAGGTGTGACTAGCTTTACCGGGATAATTTGAGTGAACTCTACACCCTCTGTTCCTTAATATAAGAGGTTTTTGCGATTCAGTTTAAAGTACCCAAACATCTACTAGTATTTAGAAAAACAGGTAGTAGTTTTCTTGAGCACATATCTGGGAAAGCTTGCCACCCTTTATTTATGTCCATACGCTAATGCAACACCATTCAAAATTTCGAATACTACAAATATACACTAACCTAGTGGCTAGTGCAACAGTAGAGTAGTTATTTTATTACAGGGTACAGTACAATGGTTTTACTGAACAGACTTAAATAAACTCTGGCACTGGAAGATTTCTATAAGAATTAACAATACAAAACGTAAAGGTAACACGTTTCAGCATTGGTATACTAGCTGTGCATGAGCATTAAACCAAATACAAAAGTCTAGCATTATTAACTAATGACAGTATAAAAGAATTGCAAACCATGTACCTCCAAGGTAAATATCATTTCGAACTCAGGGGGACCTTAAAAATTGCTATCCCAATCTTGATAATCGATCAAACATAAAAACTTGATCGAACGAATCAAGAGAACAGCCGGAGGAGGAGGTGCCCACTCTTAACCTTTCCTCTTGTCTTCATAATTTTTTGTGCAGTTTAACCAAAATAAAATGACATCAGCGCCTTGGCATTTTGGTGACACTGTACAAAAAAATTAACTTATCTCATGAAAGTGATGTATGTAATCTATAAGCATTAACAGTGCAAAAATCTGAAGGTAGTAACAAGTTTCATCGTTGGTATACTGGCTGTGCAACATCATTAGAATGCCTTAGTTGAAAAATCTTTAATACATCCACAATCAACAACTAACCCTGAAATAATCTAGTGACATTAAATGGCATTGCTTAAATTTATCGATGGCATTAGACTGAGTGCGGCATTAGTTAAATGTGGCATCACTTTAGCAGTAGCATTGCTTGACTTGACTGTTGGCGTTATACTAACAGCAAAAAAGTTAGACTAAGAGCATGCGAGGCCCATTCGGACAGTGGGCGCACCAGTACGATGTACCTCCACGGACACATAGAGTGGTGAGGGAGGTATGGTTGCCCAGAGCAACAAATATCCAGGCAGCATATGTGGATTACATCCCATTTTTGTTATGTTTAGCCACCTTTTTCCTATGTGAAGACAACAAACCGATCGACCTGGTCATTCTCTATTGCGTTGTCATGCCTTTCTACCCTTCTTCAACCAAGAGACACGAGACTCGTTCCTTAGCTACTGATTTTCCCCTTCTCAACCTAGATGCGGGTTCGATGCCTACTCTCTTGGACAGTACAGTCTCCCTTCCTTTCCTTATTCAACCCAGACATGGATTAGTCTGCATGAAGTAGGGTTTCCTTTAATAGTGCAAATTAAGGTTTTCGTCTGCGTGACCAGCAGAGTAGAGGATAGCAAATTGGGAAGATGGAGTGGAAAAAGATCCACATGCAGCGACATGGCAGATGGGGCAATAGAACAAGGGTATGGTTCGAAAAGAGGTAGCATACCTGAGGGTCGGCGGGAAGTGGCTTCGCTCGTGGTCATCGTCCTCCACACGCACTACGACAGCGAGCTTGGGGATGGAGGCCATCCTGCGCGGGCGCTAGGTCTGAGAGGACGGCCTTGTCATCAGTGCGTAACCTCGCTCGCCGACGACAAGTGCGTCAACACTGCACGTCCATTTCTTCCCCGGTGGATCTGTGACCACCGGTGAGGAGGGAGAGAGAGGCCGTCTTTTTTAGATCTGGAGAGAGGGTGATAGTATGAGAAGCAAGTGGGCAGTCCTTAACAAGAAAACTCTGAAGCTCCAGCCTATATATCTTTTTTATACTACTAGTACTAGAGGTGGAGTAGTGGTAGAGTAGTTTATATTTTCTCTGCAAATAGTACCAGTTAGTCATGCTTCAAAACTGAACGGCACGCCATTAAAAAAATAAAGTCGAGAAATAATGCGGCACCTCGGGCTAACGCGGCCAGATCGCATTTTGCACGAGAAATTACACACGATGTTTCGTTGACATGTGGTCCCGTTCCAACATGTCAGTGAGACGACGGCGAGTCCTTTTGTACAATTTCCGAAAGGACGTGTAGGCCGGGGCGCCTCTTCGTGTACCGTGGCAAACTGGCAACCGTCCACCGACTCTTCGCCTTTCCCTCTCGATTTGGAAGTGCTGTCGCACGCTCTTCCTCCCTCCTCCATTTGCCTTCACCCTTCCTTCTGCCATTGTTCGATCGTCTTCTCCATGGAGGGAACAAGCCGGAAACGACCCCGTTATTCTTGCCCCGATCTGAAAGATGACGTGGTGGGGGAACTCATTGATCGGTGCGACGTCATCACCTCGGCTAGCATGGCAGGTTCGTTCAAGCCCATTCTCGACTCAACTAATAACATCATTACAAGGAACTCAAGGGTCCAGGAGCGGTTTGATCTTGCATGTAGTAGTCCTTGTGGACGATTTGCGCGTAGATGTGGGTGATTATGTCGATGGTGTCTTGCTGCGCCAGGCGCTGCGCGGTGAGCGCAACCTCGAGGGTGGCAGGCATCGCAGAGCCTGGGCGCGTGGGCTGGAGGCGTACGTCAAGGTCGTCCGCAAGCTTCTTGACGACGGTGAACTTTTTGAGGAAGCCGACGAGGACCTCGTCGAACAAGGAGACGAAGCTGTCGTCCAAGCGGCCCCTCGCCATGGCGGCCTCAAGCACTACCTGGAGACATTCCTTGGTGCCAGGATGCAGGCCGGCGTCGTGGACCATCTGGCACAGCTGGCTGATGCTCGTGCTCATCGCCTCCATGGGTCTAGCTTCTAGTCAACTGATCTTGCAATTGGAGTGATCACTTTTGCCCTTAGGTGCGTAGGTGCGTAAGATTTCGTAGATTGGACTGGCGGGAGCCTTTATATGAGAAGTGCAGACTGCGTTGAATTCACGTGCGTGTTGGCCATCTACTCCTCGCCCTCTACTGCACCTGCCTTTGGCTTGACAGGTTGGCCAGCCACCCGTTGGACCCACGTGTCATACACCCAAAGGCAGGTGCAGTAAGTCAATGAAGCTGCGTCCCCCTCCATGCCCGTGCATGCTTTCAATGACTTGAGACTACCAAACATCACATGCGGTGGTTAGTTCATTGCATGTAATCCTATTAAGTAGCAAAAAGACATTAAGTTACCTCGCCGATAGGAATAAAACAATACACCATGTATTTATTTACAGAGGGAGTATAGCCAGCATCCGGTTAGTATATGAAGTTGCCACATCACATAGAGCCAACCTAATATTGGAGTATGCTAGCCCTCCACCGGCGCGCCGCTTCAAATGGCAGAGGAAGTGAGAGGTCGCGTCACCTTGTGTCCAGATCTGAGATGCCACGTGTACCAGATGAATGACTCCAAGTTCGACCACCGTGATGCTAGGTGCGAGCCAAGGAACACTGTTGGAGAGACCCCCCTCATAATTTTCCTACATTGTCGACGACGAGGTGCCTATGGTGACTTCGTAAATTTCAAGATGATAGTGGCGTGCGTGTGTGCGTTCATAGGGGTGAGTGTATGCGCGTGTATATGAGCGCTTACGTCTATACTGTGTAAAAAAACGTAAATGCGTGTCAAAAAGAGACTAGTCAGTATACTCAATATTGTGCACCTCGGAGAGGAAAACGATAGAACTAGTACGTATTTATTTACGGTGCAGATTCACTCATTTTGCTCCATATGTACTCCGTCTCGGTGTAGTCTAGTCACTTGTTGAAATCTCTAGAAGGGCAAATACTCCTTTCTGGTTTACAGGGCTATACTAGCAAGTAGTTGTACGTACTAGTACAATAGTGGGCTCACATACCAATTTTGTCTCATGCAAGAGCCTGACTATATGCGTGCTCCAATGTTCGCAACTGCAACGTTCGGTTTGCGCTTGGCTCTTCGCCTCTTCGAGAAGACGAACAATGATGTTACTACTACTGCTTCTACAGTGTCCAATCCACTGCTGCATGTCCGTCCACCGCGAGCGGGGCGGATAGCTTGTTGTAGAAGTACTACTAAGCAAAAGCCTGTCCTCGTTTGCGAGCAACCGCGTGCATGGGTGAGGGAGAAGGCGTGTAGTAAAATCAAGCTTCTCCTCGTTGTACGAGTTGACGCGACACATCATAGCACTGGCCCCACATGCTTGCCTCTAAACTTGGCTGAAAGACCCGCAGTGTACAATATATTTGCTGCAACCTCTAACATTTACCCACCACAAATTAAAATATATGTGGCCGTATGCATCGTTCTGATGCAGAGGCTGGGGAGTCCCCCCTTTTCGAAAAAAAACAAATTAAAATATATATTCCTGTCTTGACCAGATGAGCGTGCAAACTACAATCACCAGGGTGTCAGGTAGGGCCAGAAGACTATTTTAATTTTTTTTTAAACTTCAAGACGGCCACATAGCATGGAGCCGACCCCAACGATTTTAAGCTTACATGCACGGTACACACTATCCTAGACTACTCTACGCATGAAACTGCCACACGAGCGTCCGGGCTGCGCTTGGCTCTTCGCCTCTTCGGGAAGTCGAACAATGATGGAGTACTACTGCACTGGAGGAGTACTACAGTACGCTTCTGGCCATCTGACACCGATTGAACTACTGCATGTCCACCGCGTGCGGGAGGAAGAGCGTGTAGCGAAAGCTTCTCCTAGTCTTGCGAGCCACCACGCTCATGGGCGAGGGAGGGACGCTCCTGCCTTTGCGTGTATGACAGGTGGGCCCGACAGGTGTGTGGCCAACCTGTCATACAGCCAAAGGCAGGTGCAGTTAAGTCCGTGAGGGAGAGGATAATCAAACTTCTCGTTGATGTACGAGTTGACGCGACACATCAAAGCACTGCACTCGATATATTTCAATAATTTGTGTTTACCGATGCATTAATTACAACGCATGCATGCATGTCGTGACTCTCCTTTTGATACTTGCATGTGTTGATTTAATGCACCTTGAAGTAGTATAAAATATGTGACGGTAAAGCTTTGTAATACCCCGGCCCAAGTCGAGAGATGGTTGTGCACGAGGAGGGCGACATCATGCAGACCGAACAAGACCCGACGATGGAGCTCTCTAAGGTCTCGATGGACCTCACCGTGCTCCACTCCCCCTTGTGCCTCCGCCCCTTGAATTGTGGTTTCTCAACGAGTTGTGCTGAACTTATTGTGAATTGTGGTGGTTTTCAGTAATGAAAATCGGAAGGGGCAAGCCCTTCTTTGATCAAAAAAAATTAATCGTCCTTATATATTCATCAGTCTTGCTATAAGTCGCAGTAGATGCTATATAGGTCCGTCGGATCTTACATCAAGATCCGTGCTTTCAGATTTTCTTTTTTCTCTCTTAAATCTTAGTCAAGTGAGACATAGCCACGCCATTAAACAGAGGCTCGGGCGCCATTAATGGAGACCTTGGGAGA
This sequence comes from Aegilops tauschii subsp. strangulata, assembly GCF_002575655.3. NCBI lineage: Eukaryota > Viridiplantae > Streptophyta > Magnoliopsida > Poales > Poaceae > Aegilops > Aegilops tauschii. The sequence goes on from NC_053039.3 coordinate 285,702,107, forward strand.
GAGGTGGACGGCAGATGGAGGTCAAAGGGCTCTCCTCCCGATAAGCACGCGCAGGGGTCTGATCGCACGCCTCTCGTACTCAAATAGCTACCCTGCACGGCGCCTCCTAGCTAATAAAAAATGGGGACGCGTGGCGGCACGTAGATGGTACTAGTAAGTAGAACGCCCACGGTTTCAATAATACTTGTGTTTCCGATTGTAACGTGACAGCACTTGTTCCAAAATGACTTTGTTGATTGTTAATGTGTGCGCCTTCGCAAATCGGACTGCAAATTTACCACAGCATGTTGGTACCATGTCATGGCACCAAGCCAAGTTTCATTATTTTCATGCGTGTTTTGGATTTACAGGAATTAAAAAACTAAGTTTCTCAATGTTTCCAACCCAGCCACGACGCCCAGAATTTTGAATTTCATTCCCATTTCTTGCATGGAACCTAGAAATTTACCCGAGGACACACATGTGATTTTTCAACCAACTTTGGTGCACTGGAACATGTGCTTGTATTTCAAATTTGAATTATGCACACAAAGGTGACACGTTCCCTCCCAGAACCACGAGCCTTCTTGAGAGAAGCTCCGATTTGCAAGAAGCTTATACCAAAATTTGTTCCTATTCGGCCAATTTTTTTACCACGGCATGGTACTACCATGACATGACACCATGCCAAGTTTCATGATTTTAAAACCAAGTTTCTCAATGTTCTCGACCGAGCCACGATGACCAGATGTTTGAATTTTATTCTCATTTTTTGCGTGGGACCTACTCCCTCCTTCCATCTATATAGGGCCTAATGTGTTTTTCAAGACAGCCTTTGACTATTAACAAGATTAATAGCACATGAGATGTATACTATGAAAATTATATTATTGGAAGCTCCTTTGACATACAAATTTGAAGGTATGCTTTGTGTAAGTTGTATGTCATATATTATTGCTCTAACGTTTGGTCAAAGTTAGCCTCGAAAAACGCATTAGGACCTATATAGATGGAAGGAGGGAGTAGAAATTCACCCGAGGACACAAATGTGATTTTTCAACCAACTTTGGTGCACGGGAGCATGTGCTTGTAGTTCAGATTTGAATTATGCACATTAAATGACCAAAAACTCAATTAATGTGTAAATAAGGCCAAACGAAGCCGGAATAATTCCAAAATTTAACAGGGCACTCATGTAGTTCTATGTTGCCTTTGTAAATAAACTCAAGGGGGACAACGTATATCGTTTCGCACTCAAAGGTGGCACGTTCCCTCTCAGAACCACGAGCCTTCTTGAGAGAAGCTTCGGTTTGCAAGAAGCTTATAACAAAATCTGTTCCTATTCGGCCAATTTTTTTACCACAACATGGTAGTACCAAGACATGACATCCATGCCAAGTTTCATGATTTTCAGACGTGTTTTGGATTTACAAGAATTTTAAAACCAAGTTTCTCAATGTTCTCGGCCGAGCCACGATGCCCAGATGTTTTAATTTTATTCTCATTTCTCGCATGGGACCTAGAAATTCACCCGAGGACACAAATGTGATTTTTCAACCAACTTTGGTGCACGAGAGCATGTGCTTGTAGTTCAAATTTGACTTATGCACATTAAATGACCAGAAACTCAATTAATGTATAAAAAACGACAAACGAACCCGGAATAATTCCAAAATTTAACAGGGCACTAATGTAGTTCTATGTTGCCTTTGTTAAGAAACTCAAGGGGGGCAGCGTGTATCGTTTCACACTCAAAGGTGGCACGTTCCCTCTTAGAACCACGAGCTTCCAAATCAGCCCAATTTTTTACCACAACATGTTAGTGCCATGACATGACACCATGCCAAGTTTCATGATTTCTAGGCGATTTTTGGATTTACATGAATTTAAAACCAAAGTTTCTCGATGTTCTCGGCCGAGTCATGACGCCCAGATGTTTGAATTTCATTCTCATTTCTTCCATGGGACCTAGAAATTCAACCAAGGACACACATGTGATTTTTCAACCCACTTTGGTGCACCGGAGCATGTGCATGCAATTCATATTTAGATTATGCACATTAAAAGTCCAGAAACTCAATTAATATTTTAGTCATTTTTTGTGTTCTAAAATGCCTGCCGGCTCGCGGAAGGACGTGTTGCCGGCACACGCGCGGATTCAATGAAGGCAGGCGGGGCAGTCTTAAGCTGGTTGCACGTGGTGAGGAGGCGTGCTCAGCCGGGCCTGCAACGAGTGCGGCCCTCTTGGCCGGCGCGCTGGTTCAATGCCTGCGCTATGAGAGGTCGCGTCCGTGTCAGAGCAATCACTCCCTCCAGTCCTTTTTTGTTTGGGTATAACAAAATCTCGTTTTCCATTCACATTTTACAGGTAAAATTCGTGGACAAACTTTGACCCAAAGTACGATGGGGACTAGTAAACCAGAATGGAGGTAGTAGTTTTTTTAATCAAAGAAGGGTTTCCCCTTCCGATTTTCATTACTGAAAACCAGCATCTAAATCTAAACCATAGTATTTGCCCAAGAACTACCAGGTTCAACATCTCGCAACATAAACCCAGACAACCTCCATCGCCAAAAAAAACCATACAACCATATGCCAAGGAGGTACGTAGTACTATGAATTCCATTTTTGCTCCATACCAATCGTTCTAAAAACTACTTACTACTTATAACGCGCCATTGAAAATCGGAACTCTTAACCCCGCTAAAAAACGATATTTTAAACGTGCCTACTCGATCTGTGGCAACTGGCGAGCCACCGCGCTCCAAGTCGTTCACCTGTGGTCCCGACCATCAACTCCTACGGATCAAATTATCACGCGAGCTGACTATTCCTACAAAGGTGCTCCACCACGTACGCGGTACCCGCGAATGCAGCAATCGTGCACCTAGGGTTTTAGGGTTTATTTGTTAACGTCGCCTTTACGTAACACTCATGTGTGCGAGACAGCGAGAGGCCGACTGCGTGCGTGCGCCTCTTCTCTTCGTATGTGTACTCCACCGTTTGTCTGGTGTCCAAAAAATTATAATAACTACTAGCAATGTGCCAATGCGTTGCCACACGATCAAAGTAGATTAATACATATTCACCGATTTGATAGCAAAAAAGTCTAGTTTTGAAATACGTATATCACTAAAAATATGTTATGTTTCACTCAAAATATATTCCTTTGGCGGTTTTGATGAGATAAGGGAGGAATGTTGTTGGTTTCAAGATTCGAGAAGTGGTATATGTATAATTTCTACTCTTACTAGCAAGATGCCCGTGCGTTGCACGGAACATCAAGATCTTGTGGGAGAAAAGGATGAACGAGGGAAGGCCTTATCTGCAAATGTGGTGAAGAGTGCGGGTAAATTGCCATATTTTCCTTCCTATCCGTCAGATATAAATCGGACGACCTACATTGCAGGATGGCAGGCCCACCATCATCACCAACTCTATTTTTTATCCCTACTCTTATAAAAAGCATTGTCGATGATGATCGTGTGCCTGCCATCCTGCAATATAGGCCGTCCGATCTATATCTGACGGATAGGAAGGAAACTATGGCAATTTTGCAAAAAGATACCCACACCCCTCTCCACATTTGCAAATAAGGCCTTCCCTCGTTCATCCTTTTCCCCCACAAGATAAACTACTCATACAAATGCATCTTGATGTTCCATGCAACGCATGGGCATCTTGCTAGTTGTTGCAAAAATCCCATGTGTGTGTGAGAGAGAGAGGGAGAGTGGAGGAGGACGGAGTGCATGTGTGACAAAGACACAAGGAGTTGTGTGCGATAGGTATCAGCTTAAAATGAGGCGATGGTGTGTGTGTGTGCACGATCGAGAGGGCATGTCTCAAGAAGGGAAGAAAAATCTACATAAATACAAGGAGCGGGAGAGAGACATGTATGCGATGGTGGAAGCACGAGTGTGCAGGTGTATAAACCTATCTAGAGGCTAGCTAGTCGATAAATATTTGTGAGAGAAATATGGGTCGGGGTGCGAAAGCGAGAGTTTTGTGTGTGTGAGAGAGAGACGGTAGTCGGGAAGGGGAGTGGAAGTAGGAGTTGTGTGTGTGTGTCTGTGAGAGAGAGAGGAGACGGTAGTCGGGGTTGTCTGATCGGTAAACAAATGAATAATGTCAGTCTGGGATGGAGACGAAAAGGAGACCGCAACAAATGTTGTGTCTACAGGAGAGAGAGAGAGAGAGAGAGAGAGAGAGAGTAATTTTAGTGGTATGAGTCATATGTAGAGACATATAGGGTGTGTGAGAGAATCCCATAGAGAGAAAGGCAAAGTGAAAGACGAGTGGAGACTGTGTGTGTGGCGGTGAAAAAGAAAGGTTAGGTACCGAGTGATACCAGAGAACAGTAGAGACGTGAGAGATAATGAAAACCGTGTAATGTATAATGATAGGGAGAGTGTGACACTTCTCAAGGGAGACGTCGAGAGACCATGTTTGCGAGGATAGGAGAAACATGAAGTGAGCGTGCGGGTGAGCTGGAGAAAAGAGAGTGATAGCTACCTGAAGGAGCATGCATGCGAGAGAGATGGGCGTGAAAGGAGTGAACAAAAAAGGGATTCAAATATTTGAATTCGAGATGATGATACATGTAATCGATACTTGAACCAAAATTGATCTATCAAACATGCATACTCATATGAATTCACGCACATCTATGTTATTTAATATGTAGATATTACTGATCCATACATTTTAGTAGAACATAATTTGGTTTAAAAAAATCGAATTCAACCTTAAGATTTCGAGAGCGTTGTATTTGTAAATCATATTATACATATAAAGGAGCAGAATTCTTTGTTGTGCTTTTGAAAGTATATATAAAAAAATGATGTATATAAAATGTAATTCCAATTAAAAATGGATCCCGCCCGAAAAGAAATAGAATACAAACGGGATTCGAATTGAGTTGGCACGGTAAACGTGCACTCTGCAAAATTTGAACGAAGCGGGGAAAGTCGCAGTAACCGCCCGAAACCAAAATCTGCGAGATGGAAATCACTACTGCCTATCCCTACCATGCAAAGCCTATCTGGTGGATTTCTATAGGTTTCGATAGGGGTAGGTTTGTAATTTCACCCAAACGTGACGTAACCGCCTCTCACCCGGATTCATACACGGTGGGCGCCAAAACACAGTGTGTCCTCGGCCGAAATCGACTCCCTCCCTGATTCATATTCATACACGGTGGGCGCCAAAAACAAACTCTCGTCAGCAAATATTTGGTGTATGCGAGATTACCGTCCTATCCCCAACAGACTAATGTTGCTGTGATGTAGTAGAAATTTGAAACGGGGGCTAAGTTTGTAAATTTCCTCGCATTTGAGACAAGCGCGCCCTAAATACATGGTTCCCCCCTTCCTCTCTACCTCCCTTTTCCCCATTCGAACTCCGTGGGCGCCAAAACACCCTCTCCACCCCACCCTCCTCCGTCCGCCGCCGTCCGCCACCCCATCCACCGCCGTCCTCCTCCACCATGCCAGAGCTGATACCCCGTGGCCGCCGTCCATTACAAGAGATCGACCTCTCTCATCCACGGCTTCGGACCGGGATCCTTGCATCCCGTCCTCTCGCTTCATCCCCGCCGTCGTCCACCTTGCCGGCGCCGCTCCTATGATCGTCTCGTCCACCACGCCCTGCCGCCACCGTCTACCCTCCTAGTGTTGGGTAACGTAGTAATTTCAAAAAAATTCCTACGCACACGCAAGATCATGGTGATGCATAGCAACGAGAGGGGAGAGTGTTGTCCACGTACCCTCGTAGACCGACAGCGGAAGCGTTATCACAACGCGGTTGATGTAGTCATACGTCTTCACGATCCGACCGATCAAGTACCGAACGTACGGCACCTCCGAGTTCTACACACGTTCAGCTCGATGACGTCCCTCGAACTCCGATCCAGCCGAGTGTTGAGGGAGAGTTTCGTCAGCACGACGGTGTGGTGACGATGATGATGTTCCACCGACGCAGGGCTTCGCCTAAGCTCTGCAACGGTATTATCGAGGTGTAATTTGGTGGAGGGAGGCACCGCACATGGCTAAGAGATCTCAAGGATCAATTGTTGTGTCTCTGGGGTGCCCCCCTGCCCCCGTATATAAAGGAGCAAGGGAGGAGGAGGCCGGCCCTAGGAGGGGGCGCACCAAGTGTGGAGTTCTACTAGGACTCCCTAGTCCTAGTAGGATTCCACTTCCCATCTGGAATAGGAAAAGAGGAAGGGAAAAAGAGAAGGAAGGAAGGGGGCGCCCCCTTTCCCTAGTCCAATTCGGACCAGACCAAGGGGAGGGGTGCGGCCACCCTTGAGGCCCTTTTTCTTCTTTCCCGTATGGCCCAATAAGGCCCAATACGTATTCCCGTAACTCTCCGGTACTCCGAAAAATACCCGAATCACTCGGAACCTTTCCGAAGTCCGAATATAGTCGTCCAATATATCGATCTTTACGTCTCGGCCATTTCGAGACTCCTCGTCATGTCCCCGATCTCATTCGGCACTCCGAACTCCTTCGGTACATCAAAAGTCAATAAAACTGTCATCGTAACGTTAAGCGTGCGGACCCTACGGGTTCGACAACTATGTAGACATGACCGAGACACGTCTCCGGTCAATAACCAATAGCGGGACCTGGATGCCCATATTGGCTCCCACATATTCTACGGAGATCTTTATCGGTCAGACCGCATAACAACATACGTTGTTCCCTTTGTCACCGGTATGTTACTTGCCCGAGATTTGATCGTCGGTATCTCGATACCTAGTTCAATCTCGTTACCGGCAAGTCTCTTTACTCGTTCTGTAACACATCATCCCGCAACTAACTTATTAGTCACAATGCTTGCAAGGCTTATAGTGATGTGCATTACCGAGTGGGCCCAGAGATACCTCTCCGACAATCGGAGCGACAAATCCTAATCTCGAAATACGCCAACCCAACAAGTACCTTTGGAGACACCTGTAGAGCACCTTTATAATCACCCATTTACGTTGTAACGTTTGGTAGCACACAAAGTGTTCCTCCGGTAAACGGGAGTTGCATAATCTCATAGTCATAGGAACATGTATAAGTCATGAAGAAAGCAATAACAACATACTAAACGATCGGGTGCTAAGCTAACGGAATGGGTCAAGTCAATCACGTCCTTCTCCTAATGAGGTGATCCCGTTAATCAAATGACAACTCATGTCTATGGCTAGGAAACATAACCATCTTTGATTAACGAGCTAGTCAAGTAGAGGCATACTAGTGACACTCTGTTTGTCTATGTATTCACACATGTATTATGTTTCCGGTTAATACAATTCTAGCATGAATAATAAACATTTATCATGATATAAGGAAATAAATAATAACTTTATTATTGCCTCTAGGGCATATTTCCTTCAGACTCCCACTTGCACTAGAGTCAATAATCTAGTTCACATCGCCATGTGATTTAACATGAATAGTTCACATCACCATGTGATTAACACCCATAGTTCACATCGTTATGTGACCATCACCCAAAAGGTTTACTAGAGTCAGTAATCTAGTTCACATCACTATGTGATTAACACCCAAAGAGTACTAAGGTGTGATCATGTTTTGCTTGTGAGATAATTTTAGTCAACGGGTCTGTCACATTCAGATCCGTAAGTATTTTGCAAATTTCTATGTCTACAATGCTCTGCATGGAGCTATTCTAGCTAATTGCTCCCACTTTCAATATGTATCTAGACCGAGACTTAGAGTCATCTAGATTAGTGTCAAAACTTGCATCGACGTAACCTTTTACGACGAGCCTTTTGTCACTTCCATAATCGAGAAACATATCCTTATTCCAGTAAGGATAATTTTGACCGCTGTCCAGTGATCTACTCCTAGATCACTATTGTACTCCCTTGCCAAAATCAGTGTAGGGTATACAATAGATCTGGTACACAGCATGGCATACTTTATAGAACCTATGGCCGAGGCATAGGGAATGACTTTCATTCTTTTTCTATCTTCTGCCGTGGTCGGGTTTTGAGTCTTACTCAATTTCACACCTTGTAACACAGGCAAGAAACTCTTTCTTTGACTGTTCTATTTTGAACCACTTCAAAATCTTGTTAAGGTATGTACTCATTGAAAAAAACTTATCAAGCGTCTTGATCTATCTCTATAGATCTTGATGCTCAATATGTAAGCAGCTTCACCGAGGTCTATCTTTGAAAAACTCCTTTCAAACACTCCTTTATGCTTTGCAGAATAATTCTACATTATTTCTGATTAACAATATGTCATTCACATATACCTATCAGAGATGTTGTAGTGCTCCCACTCACTTTCTTGTAAATACAGGCTTCACCGCAAGTCTGTATAACACTATATCCTTTGATCAACTTATCAAAGTGTATATTCCAACTCCGAGATGCTTGCACCAGTCCATAGATGGATCGCTGGAGCTTGCATATTTTGTTAGCACTTTTAGGATTGACAAAACCTTCTGGTTGCATCATATGCAACTCTTCTTTAATAAATCCATTAAGGAATGTAGTTTTGTTTATCCATTTGCCAGATTTCATAAAATGCGGCAATTACTAACATGATTCAGACAGAGTTTAGCATAGATACGAGTGAGAAACTCTCATCGTAGTCAACATCTTGAACTTGTCGAAAACCTTTTTGCGACAATTCTAGCTTTGTAGATAGTGACACTACTATCAGCATCCGTCTTCCTCTTGAAGATCCATTTAATCTCAATGGCTCGCCGATCATTGGGCAAGTCAATCAAAGTCCATACTTTGTTCTTCATACATGGATCTCATCTCAGATTTCATGGCTTCAAGCCATTTTGCGGAATCTGGGCTCACCATCACTTCTTCATAGTTCGTAGGTTGGTCATGGTCTAGTAACATAACCTCCAGAACAGGATTACCGTACCACTCTGGTGCGGATCTTACTCTAGTTTACCTACGAGGTTTGGTAGTAACTTGATCTGAAGTTACATGATCATCATCATTAACTTCCTCACTAATTGGTGTAGAAGTCACAGGAACAGATTTCTGTGATCCAATAAGGGAGCAGGTACAGTTACCTCATCAAGTTCTACTTTCCTCCCACTCACATCTTTCGAGAGAAACTCCTTCTCTAGAAAGGATCCATACTTAGCAACGAATGTCTTGCCTTCGGATCTGTGATAGAAGGTGTACCCAACTGTCTCCTTTGGGTATCCTATGAAGACACATTTCTCCGATTTGGGTTTGAGCTTATCAGGATGAAACTTTTTCACATAAGCATGGCAACCCCAAAATTTTAAGAAACGACAACTTTGGTTTCTTGCCAAACCACAGTTCATAAGGCGTCGTCTCAACGGATTTTGATGGTGCCCTATTTAACGTGAATGCAGCTGTCTCTAATGCATAACCCCCAAACCGATTAGTGGTAAATTGGTAAGAGACATCATAGATTGCACTGTATCCAATAAAGTACGGTTATGACGTTCGGACACACCATTATGCTGTGGTGTTCCGGGTGGAATGAATTTGTGAAACTATTCCACATTGTTTTAACTGAAGGCCAAACTCGTAACTTAAATACTCTTCTCCACGATCAGATCGTAGAAACTTTATTTTCTTGTTACGATGATTTTCTGCTTCACTCTGAAATTATATGAACTTTTCAAATGTTTCAGACTCTTGTTTCATTAACTAGATATACCCATATCTGCTCAAATCATCTGTGAAGGTCAGAAAATAATGATACCTGCTACGAGTCTCAATATTCATCGGACCACATACATCTGTATGTATGATTTCCAACAAATCTGTTGCTCTCTCCATAGTTCCGGAGAACGGCGTTTTAGTCATCTTGCCCATGAGGCACGGTTCGCAAGCATCAAGTGATTCATAATCAAGTGATTCCAAAATCCCATCAGTATGGAGTTTCTTCATGCGCTTTACACCAATATGACCTAAACGGCAGTGCCACAAATAAGTTGCACTATCATTATTAACTTTGCATTTTTTGGCTTCAATATTATGAATATGTGTATCACTACGATCGAGATCCAACAAACCATTTTCGTTGGTGTGTATGACCATAGAAGGTTTTATTCATGTAAACAGAACAACAATTGTTCTCTAATTTAAATGAATAACCGTATTGCAATAAACATGATCAAATCATATTCATGCTCAACGCAAACACCAAATAACACTTATTTAGTTTCAACACTAATCCCAAAAGTACAGGGAGTGTGCGATGATGATCATATCAATCTTGGAACTACTTCCAACACACATCGTCACCTCGCCTTTTACTAGTCTCTGTTTATTCTGCAACTCCCGTTTTCGAGTTACTACTCTTTAGCAACTGAACCAGTATCAATTACCGAGGGGTTGCTATAAACACTAGTAAAGTACACATCAATAATCTGTATATCAAATATACCTTTGTTCACTTTGCCATCCTTCTTATCCACCAAATAGTTGGGGTAGTTCCGCTTCTAGTGACCAGTCCCTTTGCAGTAGAAGCACTTAATCTCAGGCTTAGGTACAGACTTGGGCTTCTTCACTTGAGTAGCAACTTGCTTGCCGTTCTTTTTGAAGTTCCCCTTCTATCCCTTTGCCCTTTTCTTGAAACTAGTGGTCTCGTCAACCATCAACACTTGAAGTGGTCTTGTCAACCATCAACACTTGATGTTTTTCTTGATTTCTACCTTCGTCGATTTCGGCATCACGAAGAGCTCGGGAATTACTTTCGTCATCCCTTGCATACTATAGTTCATCACGAAGTTCTACTAACTTGGTGATGGTGACTAGAGAATTCTGTCAATCACTATTTTATCTGGAAGATTAACTCCCACTTGATTCAAGCGATTGTAGTACCCAGACAATCTGAGCACATGCTCACTAGTTGAGCAATTCTCCTCCATCTTTTAGCTATAGAACTTGTTGGAGACTTCATATCTCTCAACTCGGGTATTTGCTTGAAATATTAACTTCAACTCCTGGAACATCTTATATGGTCCATGACGTTCAAAACGTCTTTGAAGTCCCGATTCTAAGCCGTTAAGCATGGTGCACTAAACTATCAAGTAGTCATCATATTGAGCTAGCCAAACGTTCATAACGTCTGCATCTGCTCCTGCAATAGGTCTGTCACCTAGCGGTGCATCAAAGACATAATTTTTTCTGGGCAGCAATGAGGATAATCCTCAGATCACGGATCCAATCCGCATCATTGCTACTAACATCTTTCAACATAATTTTTCTCTAGGAATATATCAAAAATAAACAGGGAAGCAACAACGCGAGCTATTGATCTACAACATAATTTGCAAAATACTATCAGGACTAAGTTCATGATAAATTTAAGTTCAATTAATCATATTACTTAAGAACTCCCACTTAGATAGACATCCCTCTAATCATCTAAGTGATTACGTGATTCAAAGCAACTAAACCATGTCCGATTAACACGTGAGATGGAGTAGTTTCAATGGTGAACATCACTATGTTGATCATATCTACTATATGATTCACGCTCGACCTTTCGGTCTCTGTGTTCCGAGGCCATATCTGTATATGCTAGGCTCGTCAAGTTTAACCTGAGTATTCCGCGTGTGCAACTGTTTTGCACCCGTTGTATTTGAACGTAGAGCCTATCACACCCGATTAACACGTGGTGTCTCAGCACGAAGAACTTTTGCAACGGTGCATACTCAGGGAGAACACTTTTATCTTGAAATTTTAGTGAGAGATCATCTTATAATGCTACCGTCAATCAAAGCAAGATAAGATGCATAAAGGATTAACATCACATGCAATCAATATAAGTGATATGATATGGCCATCATCATCTTGTGCTTGTGATCTCCATCTCCGAAGCACCGTGCTCGTGATCTCCATCTCCGAAGCACCGTCATGATTACCATCATCACCGGCACGACACCTTGATCTCCATCGTAGTATCGTTGTCGTCTCGCCAACTTATTTCTTTTACGACTATCGCTACCGCTTAGTGATAAAGTAAAACTATTACATGGCGATAGCATCTCATACAATAAAGCAACAACCATATGGCTCCTGCCAGTTGCCGATAACTCGGTTACAAAACATGATCATCTCATACAACACATTATATCACATCATGTCTTGACCATATCACATCACAACATGCCCTGCAAAAACAAGTTAGACGTCCTCTACTTTGTTGTTGCAAGTTTTACGTGGCTACTACGGGCTTAGCAAGAACCGTTCTTACCTACGCATCAAAACCACAACGATAGTTTGTCAAGTTGGTGCTGTTTTAACCTTCGCAAGGACCGGGCGTAGCCACACTCGGTTCAACTAAAGTGAGAGAGACAGACACCCGCCAGTCACCTTTAAGCAACGAGTGCTCCGAACGGTGAAACCAGTCTCGTGTAAGCGTACGCGTAATGTCGGTCCGGGCCGCTTCATCTCACAATACCGCTGAACCAAAGTATGACATGCTGGTAAGCAGTATGACTTATATCGCCCACAACTCACTTGTGTTCTACTCGTGCATACCATCAATGCATAAAACCAGGCTCGGATGCCACTGTTGGGGAAGTAGTAATTTCAAAAAAATTCCTACGCACACGCAAGATCATGGTGATGCATAGCAACGAGAGGGGAGAGTGTTGTCCACGTACCCTCGTAGACCGACAGCGGAAGCGTTATCACAACGCGGTTGATGTAGTCGTATGTCTTCACGATCCGACCGATCAAGTACCGAACGCACGGCACCTCCGAGTTCTACACACGTTCAGCTCGATGACGTCCCTCGAACTCCGATCCAGCCGAGTGTTGAGGGAGAGTTTCGTCAGCACGACGGCGTGGTGACGATGATGATGTTCCACCGACGCAGGGCTTCGCCTAAGCTCCACAACGGTATTATCGAGGTGTAATATGGTGGAGGGGGGCACCGCACACGGCTAAGAGATCTCAAGGATCAATTGTTGTGTCTCTGGGGTGCCCCCTGCCCCCGTATATAAAGGAGTAAGGGAGGAGGAGGCCGGCCCTAGGAGGGGGCGCACCAAGTGTGGAGTCCTACTAGGACTCCCTAGTCCTAGTAGGATTCCACCTCCCATATGGAATAGGAAAAGAGGAAGGGAAAAAGAGAAGGAAGGAAGGGGGCGCCCCCCTTCCCTAGTCCAATTCGGACCAGACCAAGGGGAGGGGTGCGGCCACCCTTGAGGCCCTTTTTCTTCTTCCCCGTATGGCCCAATAAGGCCCAATACGTATTCCCGTAACTCTCCGGTACTCCGAAAAATACCCGAATCACTCGGAACCTTTCCGAAGTCCGAATATAGTCGTCCAATATATCGATCTTTACGTCTCGACCATTTCGAGACTCCTCGTCATGTCCCCGATCTCATCCGGGACTCCGAACTCCTTCGGTACATCAAAACTCAATAAAACTGTCATCGTAACGTTAAGCGTGCGGACCCTACGGGTTCGAGAACTATGTAGACATGACCGAGACACGTCTCCGGTCAATAACCAATAGCGGGACCTGGATGCCCATATTGGCTCCAACATATTCTACGAAGATCTTTATCGGTCAGACCGCATAACATACGTTGTTCCCTTTGTCATTGGTATGTTACTTGCCCGAGATTCGATCGTCGGTATCTCGATACCTAGTTCAATCTCGTTACCGGCAAGTCTCTTTACTCGTTCCGTAACACATCATCCCGCAACTAACTTATTAGTCACAATGCTTGCAAGGCTTATAGTGATGTGCATTACCGAGTGGGCCCAGAGATACCTCTCCGACAATCGGAGTGACAAATCCTAATCTCGAAATACGCCAACCCAACAAGTACCTTTGGAGACACCTGTAGAGCACCTTTATAATCACCCATTTATGTTGTGACGTTTGGTAGCACACAAAGTGTTCCTCCGGTAAACGGGAGTTGCATAATCTCATAGTCAGAGGAACATGTATAAGTCATGAAGAAAGCAATAGCAACATACTAAACGATCGGGTGCTAAGCTAACGGAATGGGTCAAGTCAATCACGTCATTCTCCTAATGAGGTGATCTCGTTAATCAAATGACAACTTATGTCTATGGCTAGGAAACATAACCATCTTTGATTAACGAGCTAGTCAAGTAGAGGCATACTAGTGACACTCTGTTTGTCTATGTATTCACACATGTATTATGTTTCCGGTTAATACAATTCTAGCATGAATAATAAACATTTATCATGATATAAGGAAATAAATAATAACTTTATTATTGCCTCTAGGGCATATTTCCTTCACTTGCCCATGAGGCATGGTTCGCAAGCATCAAGTGATTCCAAAAGCCCATCAGCATGGAGTTTCTTCATGCGCTTTACACCAATATGACCTAAATGGCAGTGCCACAAATAAGTTGCACTATCATTATTAACTTTTCATCTTTTGGCTTCAATATAATGAATGTGTGTATCACTACGATCGAGATTCAATAAACCATTTACATTGAGTGTATGACCATAGAAGGCTTTATTCATGTAAATACAACAACAATTATTCTTTGACTTAAATGAATAATCATATTGCAATAAACATGATCCAATCATATTCATGCTCAACGCAAACACCAAATAACATTTATTTTAGGTTCAACACTAATCCCGAAGGTAAAAATGGAGTGTGCGATGGTGATCTTATCAACCTTGGAATCATTTCCAATACACATTGTCACCTCGTCCTTAACTAGTCTCTGTTTATTTTGCAACTCCCGTTTCGAGTTACTACTCTTAGCAACTGAAACAGTATCAAATACCGAGGGGTATCTATAAACACTAGTAAAGTACACATCAATAACATGTATATCAAATATACCTTTGTTCACTTTGCCATCCTTCTTATCCGCCAAGTATCTAGGGCATTTCCAATTCTAGTGACAATTTCCTTTTGCAGTAGAAGCACTCAATTTCAGGCTTGGGTCTAGCTTTGGGCTTCTTCATGGGAGTGGCAACTTGCTTGCCATTCTTCTTGAAGTTCCCTTTCTTTCCCTTGCCCTTTTACTTGAAACTAGTGGTCTTGTCAACCATCAACGTCATCCCTTGCATATTATAGTTCATCACGAAGTTCCAGTAACTTGGTGATAGTGACTAGAGAACTCTGTCAATC
Organism: Aegilops tauschii subsp. strangulata; assembly: GCF_002575655.3. NCBI lineage: Eukaryota > Viridiplantae > Streptophyta > Magnoliopsida > Poales > Poaceae > Aegilops > Aegilops tauschii. The sequence goes on from NC_053039.3 coordinate 285,717,206, forward strand.
ACTATTTTATCTGGAAGATTAACTCCCACTTGATTCAAGCTATTGTAGTACTCAGACAATCTGAGCACATGCTCACTGGTTGAGCGATTCTCCTCCATCTTGTAGGCAAAGTACTTGTCAGAGGTCTCATACCTCTCGACTCGGGCATGAGTCTGAAATACCAATTTCAGCTCTTAGAACATCTTATATGCTCCGTGGCGTTCAAAACGTTTTTGAAGTCCCGGTTCTAAGCTGTAAAGCATGGCGCACTAAACTATCAAGTAGTTATCATACCGAGCTTGCCAAACGTTCATAACATTTGTTATCTACTCCTGCAATAGGTCCGTCACCTAGCGGTGCATCAAGGACATAATTCTTTTGTGCAGCAATGAGGATAATCCTCAGATCACGGACCTAGTCCGCATCATTGCTACTATCATCTTTCAACATAGTTTTTCTCTAGGAACATATCAAAAAATAAACGGGGACCTACATCGCAAGCTATTGATCTACAACATAGATATGCAAAAACTATCAGGACTAAGTTCATGATAAATTAAGTTCAATTAATCATATTACTTAAGAACTCCCACTTAGATAGACATTCCTCTAATCATCTAAGTGATCACGTGATCCATGTCAACTAAACCATGTCCAATCATCACGTGAGATGGAGTAGTTTTCAATGGTGAACATCACTATGTTGATCATATCTACTATATGATTCATGCTCGACCTTTCGGTCTCAGTGTTCCGAGGCCATATCTACATATGCTAGGCTCGTCAAGTTTAACCCGAGTATTCTGCGTGTGCAAAACTGGCTTGCACCCGTTGTATGTGAACGTAGAGCTTATCACACCCGATCATCACGTGGTGTCTCGGCATGACGAACTGTCGCAACGGTGCATACTCAGGAAGAACACTTATACCTTGAAATTTAGTGAGAGATCATCTTATAATGCTACCGCCGTACTAAGCAAAATAAGATGCATAAAGGATAAACATCACATGCAATCAATATAAGTGATATGATATGGCCATCATCATCTTGTGCCTTTGATCTCCATCTCCAAAGCACCGTCATGATCACCATCGTCATCGGCTTGACACCGTGATCTCCATCGAAGCATCATTGTCGTCTCGCCAACTATTGCTTCTATAACTATCGCTATCGCTTAGTGATAAAGTAAAGCGATTACATGGCGATTGCATTTCATACAATAAAGCAACAACCATATGGCTCCTGCCAGTTGCCGATAACTATTACAAAACATGATCATCTCATACAACAATTTATATATCATCACGTCTTGACCATATCACATCACAGCAAGCCCTGCAAAAATAAGTTAGACGTCCTCTACTTTGTTGTTGCAAGTTTTACGTGGCTGCTACGAGCTTAGCAAGAACCGTTCTTACCTACGCATCAAAACCACAATGATTTTTCGTCAAGTTTGCTGTTTTAACCTTCAACAAGGACCGGGCGTAGTCACACTCGATTCAACTAAACTTCGAGAAACAGACACCCACTAGCCACCTGTGTGCGAAGCACGGCGGTAGAACCACTCTCATGAACGCGGTTATGTAATGTCGGTCTAGGCCGCTTCATCCAACAATACCGCCGAATCAAAGTATGACATGCTGGTAAGCAGTATGACTATTATCCCCCACAACTCTTTGTGTTCTACTCGTGCATATCACATCTACGCATAAACCTGGCTCTGATACCACTGTTGGGGAACGCAGTAATTTCAAAATTTTCCTACGCACACGCAAGATCCATCTAGGTGAAGCATAGCAACGAGAGGGGAGAGTGTTGTCTACGTACCCTCATAGAACGAAAGCGGAAGCGTTATGACAACGCGGTTGATGTAGTCATACGTCTTCACGATCCGGCCGATCCTAGTACCGAAAGTACGGCACCTCCGCGATCTGCACACGTTCAGCTCGATGACGTCCCACGAACTCTCGATCTAGCTGAGTGTCGAGGGAGAGCTTCGTCAGCACAACGGCGTGATGACGGTGATGATGAAGCTACCGGCGCAGGGCTTCGCCTAAGCACTGCAACGATATGACCAAGGTGGATTATGGTGGAGGGGGGCACCGCACACGGCTAAGACAATGTCTGTTGTGCCTTTGGGGTGCCCCCTGGCCACGTATATAAAGGAGGGGAGGGAAGAGGTGGCCGGCCCATGGGGTGCGCGCCAGGTGTGGGGAATCCTACTTGGACTGGGGAGTCCAAGTAGGATTCCCCTCCTCTTTCCTATTCGGAGTAGGAGAGAAGGAAAGAGAGGGAGAGGGAGAAGGAAAGGGGGGCCGCACCCCCACCCCTTGTCCAATTCGGTTTGGGCAGGGGGAGGCGCGCGCCACCTCTTGGCCCTTCTCCCCTCTCTCCACTAAAGCCCAATAAGGCACATTACTTCTCCCGGCGAATTCCCGTAACTCTCCGGTACTCCGAAAAATACCCGAATCACTCGGAACCTTTCCGATGTCCGAATATAGCCTTCCAATATATCGATCTTTACGTCTCGACCATTTCGAGACTCCTCGTCATGTCCGTGATCTCATCCAGGACTCTGAACAACCTTCGGTACATCAAATCACATAACTCATAATACAAATCGTCATTGAACATTAAGCGTGCGGACCCTACGGGTTCGAGAACTATGTAGACATGACCGAGACACATCTCCAGTCAATAACCAATAGCGGAATCTGGATGCTCATATTGGCTCCTACATATTCTACGAAGATCTTTATCGGTCAAACCGCATAACAACATACATTGTTCCCTTTGTCATCGCTATGTTACTTACCCGAGATCCGATCGTCGGTATCCTCATACCTAGTTCAATCTCGTTACCGGCAAGTCTCTTTACTCGTTCCGTAATGCATCATCCCGCAACTAACTCATTAGTCACATTGCTTGCAAGGCTTATAGTGATGTGCATTACCGAGAGGGCCCAGAGATACCTCTCCGATACACGGAGTGACAGATCCTAATCTCGATCTATGCCAACTCAACAAACACCATTGGAGACACCTGTAGAGAATCTTTATAATCACCCAGTTACGTTGTGATGTTTGATAGCACACAAGGTGTTCCTCCGGTATTCGGGAGTTGCATAATCTCATAGTTAGAGGAACATGTATAAGTCATGATGAAAGCATTAGCAATAAAACTATACGATCATTATGCTAAGCTAACGGATGGGTCTTATCCATCACATCATTCTCTAATGATGTGATCCCGTTCATCAAATGACAACACATATCTATGGTCAGGAAACTTGACCAACTTTGGTTAACGAGCTAGTCTAGTAGAGGCATACTAGGGACACTTTGTTTTGTCTATGTATTCACACATGTATCAAGTTTCCGGTTAATACAATTCAAGCATGAATAATAAACATTTATCATGATATAAGGAAATATAAATAATAACTTTATTATTGCCTCTAGGGCATATTTCCTTCACTAACCGGCTGGAGGATTCACGGTCCTCAAGTGTAACAAGTCTTCAGGTCACGCGGACAGAAAGACTTCAGTGATGCCTAACACTCTTTGGCTCTGGGTGTTATGGGCTTTGTCCTCACAAGGATCTCTCTCTCAAATGCTTCGGAGGTGGGTTGCTCTCAAATGACAAAAGCCATGCACTAACTCTGAGCAGCTACCAATTTATGATGTAGGGGTGGGCTATTTATAGCCTGGAGGCAACCCGACATGATATGTCCGAAATGACCCTGGGTCACTAAGGAACCGACACGTGTCCAACGGTCGGATTTCAAGCACACGCGGCAGCTTGGCTAGGGCTACAAGCAAAGCTGACTCATCCAAATCTGGATAAGATTTGCTCGCAATGTCTTCGCTCGAAGACATAGGATTTTGGTTGAGCATCACATCAGTCATCTGACTTTGTTCACTTGGACCCACTTAACAGTAGGTGGTTCGTATGACTCAATAAAGAAGAAAAGGAAACTACGAAACAACTATGTCTTCGCACTCCATAGTCTTTAAGTGAATGTCTTCTCATGTCATTATCTTCATCGTGAATGTATTCACGAACCACCATTGTCTTCAATGTCTTCACACATTTTTAGGGGTCATCTCTGGTAGGTAAACCGAATCAATGAGGGACTCCTACCTGTGTTATCCTGCAATTCTCACAAACACATTAGTCCCTCAACCATGTTTGTCGTCAATACTCCAAAACCAACTAGGGGTGGCACTAGATGCACTTACAAATATCAAATCACATTTCTAATAAGTTTTTATATGGACATCTTTCGATCTATCCTTTTATACTCATATCATTTTGAAATACAATTACATGAAATTTGAGAATACATATGCTTTACTTTAACCAACATATATTTATTACATGCTCAAATTTATACTCCTTAAATAACAATTCATTTTATTGTTATTATTTATTTATAACTTTGTTATCAAGCACCTATTGTTCGTATTTACAAAGCAAGCATTTTGGGGTTTGAGCTTTAGGGCTTAGCTATGGTTTAAGGTTTATGGCTTACGGTTTAGGGCTTAGGGTTTAGGGTTTAGGCTCATGGTTTGATGTCTATAGGGTTTAGGGTTCATTTCTCTAATATGAGCTTTTGGGCTTAAGTTTCGAGCCTAAGGTTTAGGTTTAGCGTTTACATCATGGAGATATTCACAACAATATTCCTTAGTCCTTAGTGGGTAGAATATTCAGATTAGAATGTACACGAAACCGTTATTCCGTCTTTACTGTTATGTTTCAAAATTTGCATTCACTTTTAGGGTTCTTATTTATTCTAGTTCACGTTCGACCACATTGCATGTTTCAGAATGAACATGCAGAATAGTTCTAAATAATTATTGCTCAACATTCTTCTAAACACAATCATCGTTCTTTCATAACTTTTCAGCTACTAGTAAATTTAGTGATTAACTCTCACTATAGTAGTATTCTAATTTACAGTTTATTTTTTAATACAGTTCTTTAAGATTGAATTCTTGACCTAAATTGATGTTTTGTACACGAATAAATGTCCAACAATTGACTTGGTTCACAATGTTCATAAACTTGGAATTTTCACAATGTTAATATCTCAAACAATATGTGAAATAATATTATTCTTCGAAAGAACAACAGAAATTTAAAGATATAAACATGATTAATGATATTAAATTACTATTATATTGTAATTCAATCTACTCCAAACATTCATTTATGAAAATTATAGGAACACGCCTAAGTATGCAGCTATACAAATAAATACCAAAAAAAAATATTAGGTTCATCTTAAGTATCATTCTCTGTAACATGTCCAAAAACCGTCTAAATAAAAAGTTTCAGTGACTCCTTGTTACATGTAGTGCCAGTTACTGTAGCTGCAGTCTAAGATCCAATTCATCCTAATCCAAATCTCGAACACAAAAACTGTTCCAGGATAAAAAATAACAGAACAAAAAACAACATTAACAACAAAATTTTTGATGTCCATATCTTTGAAGACCTTCAATCCGTCGGGAAGAAGACGATCTATGTTGTTTAGGTAAGAAAATCAAGCTTCTCAAAGAAATATGTGCCTTATCCTACCTACATGTGTTACATGTGTTCTCCAGGGCTCAATATGCAAGGCCCGATTCAAAGTAGGCTTACCATGGATGTTTTGTGAAAAAGGAAGATTAGAAGAGAAAAGTACTAAGAAGAACAAGAGAAGAAGGCTTAATATAGTGGTATAATTTCTACACAAATCTAAGACAAGAACTTTGGGACGGAGGGAGTATTTATGAAGAAGAAATATGTTGATAATTTGTATCAATTTCAAGCAACCTTTTGATAAAAGTCCACTTGCATTGCTGATAATCTGTATCTATTGTAAGATTGGAACTAGAAAGTGAGAGATAGCAATGAAGAAGAATAGCGAGAGAAGAGCTAGCTATCTGTACTGCAAATGGAATGTTTTCCTTGGGACTTGTATATGTGCAGATACACTTACCGTATATACCCCATGACAACAGTTATCTGTCCCCGTGGAATAACAGATACATAGATAGATACACATAACATTACAGACATATATGAAGTGTTATACAACATAAAAAGACTATATACACAAACATATGTGTGAATCTTAGCGCACATCAACGGCCCACAAAGTGTGTGGCCCCATACTTGCATGCCCTAAATCCTCTCCCACCATGCAATGCCAAATGAACTATATATATCTATCAACGATCTTTCCCTGCTTCTGGCCTTCTCCACGCTCCTTTCACTACCTCTTCAACAAAAGGTTCTCAACCAACGTGCCTTGAATCTCTTAGTGGAGCTTTTCCTATTGCCAGTTTCCACCTTGAAATAATTAGTGTCAACTACTCTCGGTCTACGGTCTGATTTTGTCAGCCAAAGAATTTCATCTATCGTCTTAAGCACAATAACGGTTGGGTCACCGGCCATGAGCACAAGAAGTCAATCATTCAAAACCGCTTCAGGGAAGTCACCAAGAGGGGTGTGCCCCGTACCATTGACATCAATTGGGATAATATCCCGGTCCCCGCTTGCGATCTCTCAGACCTTGGGGCTACCTTCTCGGAGGAAGAGGACAATAAGGCAATCTTCGATCTACCAAGTTACAAAGCTCCGGGACCGGACAGCTTCACCGGTGCCTTCTTCAAGGAGTGTTGGGAGATCATCAAAGGAGACATTATGAATGCGGTCAACCACTTCTCGAGCTTGCACACCTCCAACCTCCATTGGCTCAACTCGGCGAACATTGCCCTCATTCCTAAGAAAGATGGGGCGGAGTGCATCTCCGATTTCCATCCCATTAGTATTATCCATGCCATTGCGAAGATTATAGCTAAGATGATGGCTTCGCGTCTCGCCCCGCACATGCAAAGTCTTCTCTCAAATGCCCAACGCGCTTTTATCAAGAAGAGGAGCATCCATGATAATTTCATGTATGTGAGAGGCTTGGCAAGAAAGTTGCATCGCAACAGGACCCCAACTTTGCTCTTCAAGCTCGATATCAGGAAAGCTTTCGACTCTGTGAGATGGGACTTCCTCTTGGATCTTTTAAGGCATCTGGGCTTTCCAAGCAGATTTCGCGACTGGGTTTCCGCCCTACTTTCCACGGCATCGTCGAGGGTTTTGATCAATGGTGTGTTGGGTGATCCGTTGAAGCATGGCCATGGCTCAGACAAGAGATCCCGTTATCCCCCTTGTTGTTCGTTTTGGCGATTGATCCTCTACACCACCTTCTCAACAAAGCCATGGCCCAAGGGCATCTCCATCCTCTCTATGCACGACCATCCGTGCTTCGCTCTATGCCGACGATGCTGCCATCTTTGTCAAGCCCATCAAAGAGGACGTCCAATTCCTTGCTTCCTCTCTCGCCTCCTTTGGAGAGGTTACTGGTTTAGTCACCAACTGTGCCAAAAGCCTCGTGGCCCCTATTCGATGCGAAAACGTTGACCTTGATGATATTCTACATGCTTTCCCGGTTGTCTGTTCTTCATTTCTGATGAGATACCTAGGACTCCCATTGTTTGTCAAGCGTCTCAAGAGGATCCATTTTCAACACCTTGAGGATAAGGTCGCTGGCAAGCTCCCTCCTTGGTAGGGAAGACATGTCGCTACTGCTGGCCGGGTTGTTCTTGTCAAAGTTGTCCTCATTGCCATCTCCATTTACCATATTACACCTCTTAATATCCCGGTGGAGCTTCTCAAGAAGATTGACCGTATTCGTCGCGCCTATCTTTGGGTGGGAGCCGATAATGTCTTCGGTGGAAAATGCAAAATTAATTGGGACCTTGTTTGTAAGCCAAAGAAACATGGTGGCCTGGGTGTGCTCAATTTGGACAAATTTTCCAAGGCTCTTAGGCTTCAGTGACTCTGGTTTAAATGGAAAGAGCCCACAAAACCATGGATTGGTATGGGTACGCCCTGTACGGACAAGGACAGAGATTTGTTTGCGGCTGCCACTACAGTCACGGTTAGCAATGGGCGTACGGCCAGATTCTGGAACTCCTCTTGGTTGAATGGTTTGCGCCCGCGTGACATTGCGCCTGACATCTTTGTTCTATCTAAAAAGAAAAATTGCTTGGTCCAGCAAGCTTTATCTAACAACACTTGGATCTCTCACATCAACATCTCCAATGGCCTAACCTTCGACCACGTTCAACAGTTCGCCAACCTTTGGGAAAAGGTTGCTCAGGTCACACTTGCTGAGGATATGGAGGATTCCATTATTTGGAAGTTCACCAAGGACGGTTTGTATTCTTCCTCCTCGGCTTATAAGGCGCAATTCGAGGGCCTGACTACGTCGGACATGGTCCATTCGGTGTGGAAGGTGTGGGCTCCTCCAAGGTGCAATTTTTTTCGCTTGGCTTGCTCTTCAAAATAGGATTTGGACATCAGATCGCCTTCTTCGTCGTGGATGGCCCAACTGCGGTCTTTGCCCACTTTCCAAGCAAAGTCAGGAATTAGCGGCCCACCTTCTGTTCCAATGTCGTTTCACCCTTCGCGTGTGGAATGATATCCTCCCGTGGCTCGGCATGCATCACATCAATACCGCTGCTTGGATGACAAGGGGCTCGGTGAAGGAATGGTGGACCGGAAACGTTCATATTCGTAGCGAATCCCCCAAGGCGCTTGCTTCGCTGATGATGCTCATCTCCTGGGAGATTTGGTCGGAGCGCAATGCTAGAATCTTCCGCAACACGGCCTCTCCTTCGGTGGTCCTTATTAACAAGATAAAAGAGGAGTTGTCTCTTTGGGCTTTGGCGGGCGCCAAGCACTTGAGTATTGTAATGGCGCAAGAGTAGTTCTTTATTTTCTTGCCGCTTTGTGGCATTGTCTAAACCTTCTTCCTTAATCAATGAAATGACAAATCTTTTGCCTTGTTTAGAAAAAAAAAAGACCCCCACTCCTCCCATCACTTTCATTAACAATCAAATGTTGAAAACTCGTTCTATTCAGAATTTTTTCTGCCTTACCTTTCGGCAGATGTGTCTCAGACAGAAAACACACACCTGGCTTTATTTGCTTCTGGACCTCCAAAAAATGCACGAACTGCCCGAGCTGAATTCATCCTGCGGCAATTCCACCCCATGATTTCCATTGCTCCAGCAATGATCTGCCAATTGTTATCCCGTAGAAAACTCTCTCTAACCTCTGTTAACCAAGACTTGAGGCACCCCACGTCGCAGTAGGAGAGGATGAGTAGGAAGAAACTCACGATCAAGACCAGAGTAAACAAAAACTTAACGTCAAGGCGACCCCACAAGAGGACGAAGAGCCCTAGGCATCACCAGGGGAATAATCCAAATAAAGCGAGCCAATCAACTCTGGCGACTACCACCGTCAAAGAATTGAAGTGCTTTAACAGGATTGGCTTACCTGATGATCAATGTACAGCGTCCCACGTCAAGGCAGCAACAGCTATGTACAGGAGACCTGTAACAGGACTTAGCCGCTGACGTCAAAGGATTCGGCAACGCTGGCCATATAGGGAGGAGGCTGCAGCAGCCAGCGGCCAGCGGCCATGTGTAGTAGAAAGTGACATCAATCTTCTGAGAAGGGAGGACCTGCCACCAGAGAGCAAAGCAACAGGCGGAAGCGAGGGAGAGCACGACCTTCGGGAGAGAAGGCCGTTGCCTACGCTACGTGTGTGTCCAGGTGTTAAAAAAAAGTTGAAGTAGATGTTCCAATTTCAAAGAGATTGGGGCGTAAAAGGGAACAATATCATTTTACAAGTGCCATTCCGTTCGATCAAAGGACAGAAAAAGAAAATTCTGCAATACTACCTCCGTTCCACAATGTTGTTTTGGGAAGTCAAACATTACATTATGAACGGAAGGAGTACAATCCAAAAAGGCCCATGGGTCCATCGCTTAGTTTATCAGACAACTAGCAAAATAACACGAGACACTCCTCCGCATCCATAATATATCCCACACATAGAGCTTGTCGAATTACACAAACACATGTTATCTCAGTGTCAGTTCTCCTTGTTATTCTCTTTTTTATATTTCCTTTTTTCTCACGGATAAGGAACTTGTAAATTTACCAGCTATTTCCTCTCTTTCGAATCACTTGCTGGACTCTGCAGTTTGTGCTTCTCCTCTGAAGGTGTGACCACAACGTCTGCGTCACTGAACCCAAGCTCTGACATATCTTGCTTCGCCATCAGGTTTCTGGATTGTGCAAGAACAACATGATTTAGAATCCTACAGGACAGAGCAGCAACAAACCAAGAAATAATAATAATAAAAAGTGCATCTTGTTTATGAGCTCGAATAGTGTATTTCAGACATTAAAGCTGGTAAGAACTCATACGACTGCAAGTGGCAGAACTTTAACTATTACTACAACAATCATGAGAAATATCTTAAAATCAACTATGGCAAGCACTAAACATCTCCTAAAAGGCTAAAGCTGGTAGTTACATATTTGTGGTTGCCTAGTTGGCAACATTGGTTGCTTCCTGCAACCATCAAATAGACATACCGCCAGAGGAGGCAAATAACACAACATGGAAGGATGTGAGGCTTGGTTTGCTGTAGGCTAATGCAGCAACAAACTGTTTCTTCCCTCAACTACCAAAACTAGTGGTTCATGCTGCAGCAATAAACTGTTTTTCTACTGTAGCAAGATTATATATACTCCCTCCGTTCCAAAATATAAGTCTTTTAGAGATTTCAATAAGGACTACATAGTACATATAGATGTATATAGACATATTTTAGAGTGTAGATCCACTCATTTTGTTCCGTATGTAGTCCGCATTAGAATCTCTAGAAAGACTTATATTCGGAACGGAGGTAGTATAACCCATGCATGCTGGTTCACTTTGTTTTCTGTTTTGATGCCAAACACCTATCCTTGCCTAGCGAGGCCAATATTAAGTTTGCTTAGGAACCAAACACACCCTAAATCATTACACATAAATTCTTCAAGTCATGGATGTGTCAAAAAAGAGGTTGAGCTAACAATAATACTACAATACAAGTAGTTCACTTCTGAAATTATTACACGGGGAGTAAGCATGCTAACCTCCCCATCCTACATTCCAAGTATTTCTTCGAGAACATCCGACATTTTTCAGACTGAGCCCCTGTTGATTTCAGGCAGGCAAGATAGTCCTTCTTCTCCTGTTTGAACAGGCAGCTCTCATATAACACTCACTGACATTACACCCTATGAGAAACAAAACGATTAAAACTTACCAGGTCACACTCGTGCAGGTGATCAAGAGGGAATACACCCTTTTCAGGAGGTACAGGCCTCACTCCCCTGTTTCCACCAAACGCTCCACCTGTTAAAACCCACACGGGTTATTCAAAGCTTCATACATTAGCATCATGTTCCAAGTTAGTTGATGCGGAGCATCCTACGGTCATCCCCATGGACCTACCATCGTCTCATCAAGAGCCAAGAGGACCTATGACACGAGCACGAGCTAGAGCTCTCGAGAACGAGGTGACTTCCTTCCTTAGTGATATCACATATGATCCACTCGAGACATGGCTACTACCTAAGTCCGATATGCTATGCATGATTAGGCGTCAAGAGGAGCCTCCCGAAGATGCACGTGAAGACGGACAAGCCACCAAGTTTACGGATGAAGAGAACCAACGGAAACGGGCAAGTTCACTTTCCAGGCCCCGGACATCCGGCCAAGTCCCCGGACATCCGGCCCCTGGAGCAACCACAGCAGCAGCAGCCCAGACACCCAAGCCTACAGGGCCCGGACATCCGGCGTCCAGCCCGGAAATCCGGCCAGCCCGGAAATCCGGCCAAAAGCCCGGACATCCGGCGTCACGCTAGAGAACATCCAGAAGTTTTGCCCTCCAGCCAGGACATCCGGCCTCTCCTGAAGCCCCGGACATCCGGCCCGTCGCCCGGACATCCGGCCACCCCTGTCTGCGCACAGTAAGGGCCGAGGCCCGTGTACCCCTTCGACTCCCTAGACTATATATACTCTTTCTCCTCCATCTTTCTAGGGTTAGCATTGGTTTAGCTCATAGTTGAGATAGAGCTTTGCTCATCCATATCGGATCTACTCCACGAGAGAGACCGCGGCCCCTCTACGGAGAAGATCCCCCTTGGATTCAAGACCTCCTCACGGAGAAGACCCCCATCAAGACCTCCTCACGGAGAAGAACCGGTTACCCTTTGTATCGTCCTTTGTTGATCGTGGATCTTGTATCTCCTCTCGTGTTTCGAGGATCTAGCACATGTGTGATTGATCTTATTGGTTGAGTGATTTCTCTCGTGTTTTCTCCCGTTTTCCCCTCGTGTTCTTCGTGTTCATCGCGGGATCCACTCCTTTCGTGAAAGATCGGCCCCATAGGGTTCCACCCTACATCATCTTGGTATCATGAGCCACGTTGATCACGATTTCGGAGCCCCCTCTCTTTGTTTTCTAGCTTGATTTTGTTGTTTTTCGTCCTAACCCGAAAATTGCCCCACAAAAATAGCCCCAAATTTTTTTTTGTGATTTGTTGGTGTGATGAAGTTTTGTTGGATTTGATCCGTGGATTTCGTGTGTTGCAGGTAGATCTAGCTTTTCCCCATCTTTTCCCCAATTTTCATCCACAAATCTTCCGAATTTTGCCCCGGATTTGACCTCTCCACGCGGTGTTCATCCACGGATCCCGAGCCCGGACATCCGGCCCGACCAGCCCGGACATCCGGCCCGGCCCGGACATCCGGCCCCTGACAGCATCAACTCCATCCTCCACTCCATTTACCGCCTAACTTTCGTCCAATTTTGTTCCGGAGCCCACATACACTTCCGCATACCACCACCATTTCCGCATAGCACCACCATAGCCTTTCCCGCTACCAACTCCGACAATTTTGACCCATTTTGTTTTGAGAATTTGAGTTGTGGTTTCCGTATCCTATTGTGTTTCGGCTATCTAGGTACGGTTCGGCATCAACATCACCACCGCTCATCTTCGCCAAGGACTACTACGAACGGCTACATTACTTTGGTATCACCTTCACCTTCATATCATCTTGGTATAGCGATATCATCATACTCTCTTGCATTTGCATTGATAAACCCATGGCCTTACTTTTGCGTAGCTTACCCATCGAGACTAGCCTTTGAGTATTGCCGGCAACGTGACTTGTGCACATTAGTGTTCATACTTCACATAGCATACATACCATCATTGAGTTGCATATCTTGGTATCATCTCTTGTGTCACAAAAGTTGTCTTCGCATACACAATTGCTATCTTGGTTCGTGAAGCATTGCATGAGAAAAGAGCTCAAACAACAAAGAGCCAAACAAGCTTTTAAGCAAAAGGAGAAAGATAAGCAAAGAGCTTAAGCAAGAACCATAGCATCATACAACATTAAGATTGTCATACTCGATCATCTTGGATCAAAGCATAGAAACATCATACATATAGCATACTTGGCATAAAAGTCGTTGCATTTTTGCTTAGTAGGTTGTGCACAAGTTCGTATCCGCCTATTTGTGCAATCGTGCTAGCGTCTCTCTAGTGTTGTGCAACAACAGCATCTTGGTGGATTCCACATTTTGGCTCACCCTTGGTTGCCCAACCCGACTTATCTATTTGTGTGTGTGTTTCCGTGTACCATATCTTGCTATTGGTCTACTTGTTGCATTTGCAAATTTGTGAATCTTTTCCAACATTATTGAGTCTCACTTACAATTGCATCAAATTTTGTGCCACCATCCTAACCAAGCTCCACCATAAGCTTTTACTTGTGTAGGTGTGAGAACCGACAAGAAACGGTACCAATTGTGCTATTCCCTTGATACACATTGGAGTGATATTTGGTCCATTTTCAACATCGGTCAAGGTACATTTGGTATTGGTTCTTCTCTTTCTCCCACTCACATATCTTTGTTTGGAATGATGGATAGGCCAAGTACTTCTACCAATCCACTCTTCTTGGAGCAAGACGACGACATGTCATCCTACGTCACCAAGACTCAACTATTTGGTGCACACCGAGCTTTGCATCAAGAACAACTTGCTTTGGGCGATCGCATCGACAACCTCGCCACCGATCTACGACAATCTGAGCAACGTACAAGAGACTACTTCGACACATCCATGAGTTCCCTCAAAGAAGATATCCGAACCATGATGGTCCGCTCTTCTACAACTTCGTCCTCGTCAAGACTGAGCCGCTCAAGTCGACACTACGACGACACCATCTCCGGTTCAAGTACACCGACATCGAACACTCTTCGTCGTGCCGCACGTCAAGACCGTCAAGCTAACCGCAATCCTCTACACGACACCGACTCTCAAGAGCATCGACATCGTCACAACCAAGTTGCTTTCGCACAAGCACAAGAACGGCAACGCCAACGACAACAAGAACAAGAGGAGCAAGCGCGACAACATCAAGATGCACAAGACGTCGAGGCGCAACGTCAAGAACGACAACTACGTGAAGCTCAAGCACTTGAGGCGCAACGTGCTCTTCAAGACTCAAGTCGTGCCGTAGCCAATCGAGGCCGACAAGCTCGACTACATCAAGAAGCACTTCGCGACGAAGCTCAAGAAAGGATTTACCAAGCACGTGTGCATCGTCAAGCCCCTCGTCAAGATCGACAAGCTCCTCGTCAAGATAGACAAGTTTCTCCTCAAGCGAGACAAGAACGTCAAGTCCATCGAGAGCAAGAAGACAATGGACCCCCTCCTCGCCAAGAGCAACATGAGGAAGACAACCCTCCTCGCCAAGCACAACATGAGATTGTCAATCCTCAACGACATGGGCGTCATCATCCCCGACCCCAACACAATGAAGAGCAACGATATGGCAAGCTAAAGTTCACCATGCCCAAGTTTACCGGAAGCAATGACCCCGAAGAGTACATATCATGGGCATTGAAGGTTGACAAAATCTTCCGCTTGCACAACTACGAAGAAGAGAAGAAGATCGCAATGGCATCACTCGAATTCCAAGACTACGTCCTCATTTGGTGGGAACAAGTCATTGAGCGCCATGCGGCAAGAGGTGAACCACCCATCACCACTTGGGCACAAATGAAGGATGTCATGAGAGCACGATTCGTGCCAAACTACTACAACCGCGACCTCTTCAAGAAACTCCAACAACTCAAGCAAGGAACCAAGAGCATTGAAGAGTACTACAAGGAAATGGAGATTGCCATGATACGAGCCAATGTCAAAGAAGATGATGAGCAAACTATGGCACGTTTCTTGAATGGACTCAATCACCCTATCAAGAAGATTGCCGACTTCCAACCATACTCGAACCTCATCGAGCTAGTGCATCAAGCTACCAAAGCGGAACGGCAAGTACAAGACGACTTCAAGTATGCCAAGTTCTCATCCAAGTCCTATGGCCTCTCCAACAATCAAGCTTCAACGACTCCCACCACGAGCAATGGCGACAAGTCAAGTTACAAGAAAGCTTTGACAAGCTCAAGTCGTCCTCCTACTACAAGCAACTTCAAGCCGAAAGCTTCATCATCATCTACTCCAACCAATGAGACCATCAAGACAAGTTCCATCAAATGTTTCACATGCGGAGGCCGAGGCCACAAGTCCTTCGAGTGCACAAACAAGCGCACCATGATCCTCAACGACGACGACACCTACGACTCCATGAGTGAAGGAGAAATGGAAGCTCTTGAGCAAGTGGCCATGCACCGACAAGTGAACAATGAAGAAGAAGATGATCACATCTTTTGTGACGAAGACTCAAATCCCGCTCTTGTTGTCTCCAAGGTCTTGACTCTTCAACATCAACAAGACGAAGATCAAAGATGCCATATCTTCCACACAAAGGCCGGCATCAATGGACGGTCCGTCAAGGTCATCATCGATGGAGGGAGTTGCCATAACTTGGCAAGTGAAGAACTATGCTCCAAACTCCAATTGGTCAAGATGAAGCACCCGCACCCCTGCAAGGTTCAATGGCTAAGCGACACCGGCACCATACAAGTTGAGCAGAGAGTACAAGTCTCTTTCAAGATCGGCGCCTATGAAGACACTTTGGAGTGTGATGTCCTTCTGATGACCGTGTGCCACCTCCTTCTTGGACAGCCATGGCAATTTGACCGAGGTGTCATTCACAATGGGCGTACAAATCACTATAGCTTCAAGATGAAAGGGAAAGAGTTTGTGCTACGTCCTATGTCTCCAAGCCAAGTGCTCGCCGACAAGCAAAACACCCATCGTGGAGAGAATAGTGAGAGAGTGAACCACCAAAAAGAGAGTGAGCGCCACAAGCCCAAATTGAGTGCCTCCACGATGAGCGATAAGAAAAACTTAGTCCTATTTGCCACCAAACGTGAGATGAGAAAAGTGTGTGAGAACCCATCAAGTGTCCTACACTATGTCCTATTGTGCAAGGATGAGGCACCAAAAACTAACAACTCTCACGATCTACCTTCGGTGTTATCTTCTTTATTGCAGGAATTCCAAGATGTTTTCCCCGATGAGCTACCTCCGGGTCTACCTCCACTACGAGGCATTGAGCACCGAATTGATCTCATCCCCGGAGCGCCGCTTCCAAACAAAGCGCCCTACCGCGTCAACCCCGAAGAAACCAAAGAAATTCAAAGGCAAGTAAAGCATCTCATAGACCATGGACATGTGCGTGAAAGTTTGAGTCCTTGTGCCGTACCGGTCATTCTTGTGCCAAAACGAGACGGTAGCTTTCGCATGTGTTCCGATTGTAGACCTATCAATGCTATCACCGTTCGTTATAGGTACCCCATTCCACGCCTTGATGATATGCTTGATGAACTTTGCGGTGCCACTATCTTTTCCAAAATTGATCTTAAAAGTGGTTACTATCAAATCCGCATACAAAAGGGTGATGAATGGAAAACCGCTTTCAAAACAAAGTTTGGTCTATATGAGTGGTTAGTCATGCCTATGGGTTTATCGGAAGCACCCGGTACTTTCATGCGTCTTATGCATTACGTGTTTCGCCCTTACATTGGTGAATTTGTTGTTGTCTACTTTGATGATATCCTTGTGTTTAGCAAATCTCTCAAAGAGCATGTCACCCACCTTCGCACCGTGCTACAAACTCTTCGAAAAGAGCAACTTTATGCTAATATGGAAAAATGCCTATTTGGTGTTGATAAACTTGTTTTCTTGGGTTTCGTAGTATCTTCTAAGGGTGTTCATGTTGATGAATCTAAGATCAATGCTATTAAAACTTGGCCCCAACCAACCAATTTGCAACAAGTGCGTAGTTTTCTTGGTTTAGCCAGTTTCTACCGTAGATTTGTGAAGGATTTTAGCACCATTGCTTCACCTTTGCATGCTTTGAGTAAGAAAAATGCACCATTTGTTTGGGGAACATCCCAAGATATCGCTTTCAATGAGCTTAAGAATTTGCTTACTCATGCTCCCGTGCTTGCATTACCCAACTTTGACAAACCTTTCGAAATTCATTGCGATGCTAGTGATAATGGCATAGGAGGTGTGTTAACACAAGAGAAGCGCCCAATTGCTTATTTTAGTGAGAAACTCTCCGGAGCGCAACTCAATTACCCCATCTATGACAAAGAGCTATATGCTTTAGTGCGAGTTTTGCATGAATGGGAACATTACCCACGCCCTCATGAGTTCATCATCCATACCGACCATGAAACGCTTAAATATCTTAAGGGTCAAACTAAGTTGAACAAGCGTCATGCTAAATGGAGTGAGTTTATTGAGTCTTTTCCTTATGTCATCAAGTATATTAAAGGTAAGGAAAATGTTGTGGCGGATGCGCTTTCCCGTATATACATGCTTGTCACTCAACTTGAGTTAAATGTCATTGGCTTTGAGCATATAAAAGACTTGTATGAGCATGACCCCACATTTGCTATTCCTTATGCAAAGTGTTTGACGCATACTTCTTAGGATCGATACTACATCAAAGATGGATATCTTATGAGAGCTAACAAACTTTGCATCCCCGAGTCCTCTCTTCGCTTGTTGCTTTTGCAGGAATCTCACGGAGGCGGACTCATGGGACACTTTGGACGCGACAAGACATTTGCTACGCTCGCCAAGAACTACTTTTGGCCCAAGATGTTTCGCGACGTCAATCACCTCACCAACCGATGCTTTACATGTCGCAAAGCTAAGTCTAAAGCCCAATCTCATGGCCTCTATATGCCACTTCCAATTCCATATCAACCATGGGAAGATATTAGCATGTACTTTGTGCTTGGTTTGCCTCGAACTAGAAATGGCAAGGATTCCGTTTTTGTTGTTGTGGACCGATTCTCCAAAATGGCACATTTCATTCCTTGCAACAAGATAGACGATGCTTCACATGTTGCAAATTTGTTTTGTAGGGAAATCTTGCGTCTTCATGGAGTGCCCAAGACGATTGTCTCGGATCGCGACGTCAAGTTCTTGAGTTACTTTTGGAAGACCTTGTGCGCCAAGCTCGGCATCAAGCTTTTGTTCTCTTCGGCATATCACCCACAAACCGACGGCCAAACGGAGGTGACCAACCGCACGCTCTCCACTCTACTACGCGTGTTGATAAAGAAGAACATCAAGAAGTGGGAGGAGTGCCTAGCTATCGCCGAGTACGCCTACAATCGCGCAAGACATTCGACTACCGGCAAGTCCCCCTTCGAGGTCGTCTACGGATTCAACCCATTGTCCCCATTGGACATTCTACCTCTACCGCTACAAGAGCGCACAAACATGGATGCGAGTGCCCGAGTCAACTTCCTCAAGAAGATGCACGAAGATACAAGAAACACCATCGAGCGCCAAGTACAACGACTCGCGACCAAGCTCAACGTCAACAAGCAACCCATGATGTTCAATGTTGGAGATCTTGTGTGGCTACACCTTCGCAAGAATCGCTTCCCCAAGGAACGCAAGTCCAAGCTACTACCCCGAGCGGATGGACCCTTCAAGGTGCTTGCACGCTACAACAACAACGCATACAAGATCGACATCCCACGCGACAAGTACTCCGTGAGCGACATCTTCAACATCAAAGATCTATCCCCGTACCATGGCGATGAGGATTTCGATCCGAGGTCGGATCTTTCCCAAGGGAGGGGAGATGATGCGGAGCATCCTACGGTCATCCCCATAGACCTACCATCGTCTCATCAAGAGCCAAGAGGACCTATGACACGAGCACGAGCTAGAGCTCTCGAGAACGAGGTGACTTCCTTCCTTAGTGATATCACATATGATCCACTCGAGACATGGCTACTACCTAAGTCCGATATGCTATGCATGATTAGGTGTCAAGAGGAGCCTCCCGAAGATGCACGTGAAGACGGACAAGCCGCCAAGTTCACGGATGAAGAGAACCAACGGAAACGGGCAAGTTCACTTTCCAGGCCCCGGACATCCGGCCCCTGGAGCAACCACAGCAGCAGCAGCCCAGACGCCCAAGCCTACAGGGCCCGGACATCCGACGTCCAGCCCGGAAATCCGGCCAAAAGCCCGGACATCCGACGTCACGCTACAGAACATCCAGAAGTTTTGCCCTCCAGCCCGGACATCCGGCCCCCAGCCCGGACATCCGACCTCTCCTGAAGCCCCGGACATCCGGCCCGTCGCCCGGACATCCGGCCACCCCTGTCTGCGCACAGTAAGGGCCGAGGCCCGTGTACCCCTTCGACTCCCTAGACTATATATACTCTTTCTCCTCCATCTTTCTAGGGTTAGCATTGGTTTAGCTCATAGTTGAGATAGAGCTTTGCTCATCCATATCGGATCTACTCCACGAGAGAGACCGCGGCCCCTCTACGGAGAAGATCCCCTTG
This sequence comes from Aegilops tauschii subsp. strangulata, assembly GCF_002575655.3. Lineage (NCBI taxonomy): Eukaryota > Viridiplantae > Streptophyta > Magnoliopsida > Poales > Poaceae > Aegilops > Aegilops tauschii. The sequence continues at coordinate 285,736,951 of NC_053039.3, forward strand.
AATTCAAGACCTCCTCACGGAGAAGAACCGGTTACTCTTTGTATCGTCCTTTGTTGATCGTGGATCTTGTATCTCCTCTCGTGTTTCGAGGATCTAGCACATGTGTGATTGATCTTGTTGGTTGAGTGATTTCTCTCGTGTTTCCCCTCGTGTTTTCCCCCGTTTTTCCCTCGTGTTCTTCGTGTTCATCGCGGGATCTGCTCCTTTCGTGAAAGATCGGCCCATAGGGTTTCATCCTACATCATTAGTCATGGGGTAGAAAACCGGCAACACACGGATGGGAACCAAAGCTCTTGGTCATTGTCACATGCGTGAAGCCAACAACAGTAAGCATGAACCAACAGGAGCATAGGAGATCAATCACAAAGACAGGTCCTCACCTGCGCTCATTGCCCAGGCACTTCAGGATCCAGATCTCGATACCGTCGCTTGCAATGCTCGAACGCTGCAGTAAGCCAGCAACACAACACACGAGTCAACCCAAGGCATACGTGCCGACGCAGCATTTCATCGAACAAGTCAGGTGTGCGCCTAATATCATGCGCGGATTCACCCAAATTTAGAGCGCCAGGAGAGGAGGCACTCACAATGGCGGCGGCAGCGTGGGTTCGCTTCAGAAGTCTATACGCCGGAGCGAGGGACGGCACGAGCGCAGATGGACAGATGGAGCAGGCCAGCGAGGGGGCAAGCTCACGCCGGGGCGGGGTGAGAGGAGTGGCGGCAGACTGGTAACTCCCTTCGCGTCGGAGAAAGGTGGGGACTGGGGAGAGAGACGCTGCCGCCCACCTGGCCGTCGCGGGGAGGGGGGATGGCGGCGCGCCGGCGAGGAAGAACAAGCAACCTCGGATCGGGAAATGGGTAACTGGGTGGGCTGGGCTTACGGGTTATGGGAGAGCTGGCCCAGTTGGTACACCCTGTTTGGGCCGGGTCATTCCCGCGGGCCCTCTAAGCCATCATTATTCCTTTGGTAACATCATTTATATTTGGCGATTTGCCTAAAAAACAATATTTGGCGATAAAAGGAGGGAGTAGAGCAAGTTTTGGAGCCATCATACAAGAGATAAAGAGTAGGACCAGTCTTGTTAATTCTTGCTATTTTAGTCATGAGTTTAGAACCTCAAATGTTGAGGCACATAATCTAGCAAAGCATGCGTTAAAGCTAGGATTTAGCCGTCATGTTTGGTTAGGCCAACCTGATGATCTTGTTTTCGTCCCTATAAACATTATGATGACTTAATAAAGCTTCATGAGATTCTAGAAAAATTTATATTTAGCTAAAAAATCATTTATATGGCAACAATAATCCTCAAAAAAAATGGAAACAAGGACTGCCTGCAATTTCTCAAAAAGGAAAAAACAAGGACAGTCTCCACATTGGTAAGGAGTAGTCAAAATATATTTGGATGATCGTGTCGAGAAGTTGTTGAGGTGCATCAGCCGAGAAGTAGGGTGGAAGCATTGCGTGGATTCTGTCACGAAATTCCTAAAACATTGCACTTCTAGGTACAAAATGTCCCTAGATATACAAGCAAGCAATAAAGAATGCAGCCCCACTTTTAAGAAGTACTCCCTCCATCCCATAATGTAAGACGTCTTACATTATAGGACGGATGGAGTACTTTACAAGTAACTTCAGCAGTTTAGCAAAAGAATTTGTAACTTGTATTGGTACATTCTTCGACCATCTTCAAGCAGATACCCTAGGCAAGAACTTTGACAAAGATGATGTTTGTGAAAAGTTTGGTAAATAAAGTGGAGCAGATATTCTGTGTAGACGATCCCTCTGATGATGATCTTTTTAGAATCTTCAAGCCCTCCGACAAACTTTCTGATCCTTCTATTGATCATCATGACATGACAGATGATGCAACTGAGGATTTGCCTGACCATGGCATCTCTCTAGATAACCCTTCGGAGATAAAATATACTAGAAGGGTAGTGCGCGCTTTGTTGCGCTGCTTATGTTCTTGGGGTTGTACATGTTTTATTTTTACATGGTAATTTTATGAAGTTGTGAAAATTATTAATGTGCTAATTGGTTTGGCGTTTGGGAGAAACAATGGGTGTGTTCTTTTTATTAGAGATGCTACACCTACGGACAAACTTTACAAAATCATGGTTACAGATGGATGTGTCAATTTATGATTGGAGATTAGGGGAGGAGTGGTCCAACGGTGAAAATCGGTGAAATGATTAGTGGGAGAGTTTGGTATGATCAATCTGTAGCGAATTGTCCATGAGTGTATCAATATGCTTTTTTTATTGTGGTGTTTGGTGGATCTTTTGAACATGTGATTGGAGGGGGTCTTTTAGTTAATACAAATACATGAGAAAGTTGCCTATGTTGTTGGCCGCGTGTGTCATATGTGTCATAGGGACACTTCTTTCTTATCAACGAAGGCCCATACCATCCAGGACTTACCAAGGGACCAATTCATCAAGAGATCCCACTACGAAGCTTAGGTCAACGACTCGATAAATCGTGTATCCAATCTAAATTGAAGACCTTAGTTGAATGAGGGGACTTTAAAATTAGGGAGCTCAATGAATTTAGAGATTTCATTGCCACAACCAAGGATTGGCTGAGTCAAAATAAAGGCATTAAAATTGTATACCTCAATCGAATGAGAGAGCTCCAAAATTAGGGAGCATAATGTATTAACAAATTGAATAAGAGAGCTCTCCAACATTACGGGGCATAGTGTATTAAAAAAATTGAACAAGCGAGCTCTTTGCGACATTGTTGACCCAGTCAAAATTGGATGACCCAATTGTAGACCTCAACTGACCCAGATTGTATATCTCAATCGAATGGGAGAGCTCCAAAATTAGAGAGCACACTGGTGCGCGTCGGTCCTAAACAAACGGTTTTTTACCCCTTTCCGCGACGACATTTGGAACCGTCGCGAAGTGAGTGTGGGCGATAGGGGGGTCCTTCCCACACGACCCAGAAACCGTCGGGGATATGCCCTCCTGGCACACACGTTCGGCAAAATGAGGTCGTATGCGACCGACGAGCACTCAAATATGGAAATACGTATAGTAGAGCTAAAAAATACAATTATATGGCAAAATTGTTTCCGGTCGCAAGTACACCACACACAGTCAGTCCCCGCTAAACGTTTTCGTTCGTATGCACATCCCACACAGTCACTCCAAGGAAAACGTTTTCGTTCACAGGTACATCACACACAATTTTTCCCGTTAAATCGTTTGCGTTATTGAATGTACCACACACGGTCCGTAGAAGAAACTCTGTGGTAAAGGCTGTCCATGACACACAGTTTTTATGTGGTAAATGTTTGCGCAAGGTGGCCTAACGCAAACAATTTTCAAGAGAAAGTCGTGTGTGATTGTTCATTGATCCAACACGGTTTATTCCTAGAAACTGTGTGCGTCGCCTGAGGTCATCGCCCACGGTATTTTTTCAACAACCATTTGCAATATCAAAACCCAATTAGCAGGCTAATTCGCCATTAGCAGGCTAATTGCCCTATTATTAATAATCCATTTATTAATCTAATTGACATTCATATTAAGCACACAATATATTTCATTTCCATATTAAGGAAGCAGAATTTCATAATTGAAATACATCAGAGTACAACATGATATAACTTCAGCACTCAGCTACCCCATTACACAACTGCACCAGCAGCAAGTTCCACATGCAACATGTAGAACCTTTCGAAATTAGCATCACAGACGGTATATAGACAGATGCATCTCATCTGGAAAACTGCTGAAGCGGAAGGCGAATATTGAGCCTTCATTCATGTTGAAGGTCCTTGCAACTTTAGGCCAGTGCATGTGGATGATTGACCGTTCGTTCTTCGACCTCTTCAGGAACACTTCAATATTGAACCGTGGGTGTTGTATGAAAACCTTCCTCGTCTCCTGATCATAGAGGTGGTTTGAGAGGTAATCATCAGTGAACTGCTTTGGAAAGGCCTGAAAACAAGGATGTGCATAAATATCTTCTCTATATTGGAAATGGCGCAAAGGAATAACAAAAGGCAAGGTATAATAGTTAGTACCATCTTGTAGTGAACTGATGTCTTCTTCATTGTGCAGACAAAGATCTTGTTGTTTTTTGTCGCTAATTTCTTTATCCTAACAATCTTTCTGAGTTTCTTGATTTGATTGATATTCATGGACAACTCATTTCCCCATATGCAAAAAGGGTCGAACAGTGGGTCAAAATCCCTGACAGCAGGACCTACATGTGCAAGACCAAATTGTTAAAAACCAAAATATTAGAATGGTTCCTATAATTGCACAATAATGCGCTATTAGACAATGGACCATGCACGTGCTAACCTCGATTGTAAACCTCAGTGCTTCCCATTGTTTCCCTGCAATACATATAAGGTAGTTAGTCATCAGGTTAAGTAAGGGTTCGCATGCTATCAGTAAAATATGTTGATGAAAAATAAGCACATTGCAGATTCATCAGATTAATTGAAGCCACACGGAAAACCCATTTACCCAAACCAAGCATGATTAAGAACTAGGAAATATAGCACTTGTATATGTTTCTCATGTATTAAGTGCAGCCAAATTCGATTTATTCCTCACATGCACAACAATACAAAATTCTACTCACGAAAATTGGACATCGCATTGCAGAATTGAACCAAGCAGTTAACTAAACACCACAACAAATGAACCAAGTATTAACTAAGCACCACATTGCAGAATATACCATTGAACCAAGCAGTTAACTAAACACCACAACAAATGAACCAAACATTAACTGAACACCACATTGCATAATATAACATACTCATAATAGAAGATCAGAGAGTTAACCAAACAGTTAACTACAGCCAATTGTAGCAATTATATTTGTTTCTCATGTATTTACTACATCCAAATTCAATTTATTCCTCACATGGTATACAGTAACAGAATGCACCCACAATTTTGTGAAGATAAATTCAATTTATTTCTCACATGGAAGACAATACAAAATTGCAGCCTGAAGAATTGAACATCACATTTGCAGAATTGAACCAGACAGTTAACTGAAGACGACAACTAATTAACAAAATAGTTAATAAGTGAGCACCACACTGCACGACTTTGCATGGTGAAATTAGATAGCACAATTCACTAGATTTTGTGAAGGAAAGGCAGGAGCAGCACACGCAACGGGTAAACCGAGCATGCTTAACCGGCGTAGCTAGCAATTGGCAAGGTGCTCCTCCAAGATCTGGGGGTCGGCACGAATGGCAGCCATCGCGACCTCATCCGTGCGTGCGGCCGCGATTTGCTTCTCTGCTGCCAAATGCTCCTTGAGGTCCTGGCTATACTGCGTGCACCATGGCTTAGGCCGGCGCTTATTTGGTGGAGGGGTCGGTGATTTGGGTGGAAGGTGTCGCGCTCGCGCCGGCGGTCGGGTTATGTGGGATGTGAAAGGAGGAGGAGGATGGGGGTCGGGTGTGGATTACCTGCCTGGATAGAGGAGGCCGAGCAACGTGAAGGAGGGTCGCCGGCGAGGAGGCGGCGACGCTTTAAGCAAGGAGTGAAGGTTTCAACTTGGAAAGGAAGGCGGAAAGAGGGGAAATGTGGCTTTTGGTAAGGGGGAGGGGGCGGGGAGGTAGATATTTCCGCGGAAGCCGAAAATTTGGAATCGCTTCAGCCAAAAAACTGGCGCGCAAAGTGTCATCAGACACGGTCCCTTATTCAGAACTGTGTACGATATGTGGACATCACAAACGATTCAGATAGCTTAACCCGTGTGTGATGAGTTTGAACGCCAAAAGTTTTAGTTCGAATTTCCATGGTTACAGTGGTCATCCAAGTCATTGCATAATTTGGGTACACAAAGGAGACTACAGCACACCCACACTTCTTAATCGAGCAAGTTCAGCAATTAAACAGAGCTAGCTGACCTAAACATTACTCTAACAAATTAAAGACTGGCGTTCTTAATTAAAAAAACATAGAGTACTACTACGGCTGGTGCTAGTCGATCTCCACCACCGCCTCCATGTCCAGCTCGCGCCCGACGGTCTCCTGGGGAAGGGGCTCCATGGCATCCATCGCACCATACTCGGCAAGCATCTCGCCATCTGCGTCCGCCATCTCTTTGGAAAAGGCCGCCACGAGCTGGGCGTGGGCGGACGTGATCTGGGCTTGGACGGGCTCCGTCGTCGCAAGGTATGCGGCGGAGGAACGGACGGCTGCTCGAACGCTCTCGGCGATTGCCAGCTCTGCGGCCGTGGGTTGCCGAGCGTTGTCGGAGAAGCTTCGTTCGATTTGTGTGGTGACCGCCAGGAGCTGGGCGTGGGCAGCCTCCATCAGGGCTAAGGCCGCCGCTGCGAAACGGACAGCTGCTGTGCCGCTCTCGCCAGTTGCTATCCCCGAGGCAGATGTTGCTGCCGCCACCTGAGAAGCAACCGCAGCCGTTTGGGCTGTCTTTGCCGCCCGGTTGCAAATTGCGGCCGTGCTCATGCACCTTGTTAGCACACGCATGGCGGCTGCATCCGCGCTCTCGCCGGAGTGGGCCACCGAAGTTGCCCTCACGACGCGGGTCCACGTGCCCATCTTTCACCGGCGACGATCGAACAGTGAAATGATATTTGGGGAGCGAGCTAGTGTGCTTGAGACGCCGGCTGTGGACTGTAGCCGACGCACCTTCTCGCATAAGCCATAGGCGTACTATACACCGACGGTGCTCCAAGATATTTTGTACTACATCTCACACGTTGCTGATAATAAACTGTGTGCGATCTACTTGATTTTTCATCTTGATTTGAATTACATAATGGGGTCACAACGGCAATGAACGGTGTTTGAATTGCTAGACCTTTTATCTGGAGTGAACATGAACCTATATGTGTGTCGTAAAAGAATTGGAATTATTCAGGGTTCGTTTGAACATTTTATACATTAAATTGGTTTTCTAGCCATTTCAGGTGAACAATTCAAATTTGAACTACATGCACATGCTCCAGTGCATATAAATTGGTTGAAAAATTAAATCTATGTCCTTGGGTGCATGCTTAGGTCCCATGCAAGAAATGGGAATGAATTTCAAACACCAGGGTATCGTTGATTGCCGGCAAAACATTGAGATGCCTGGTTTTTAAATTCTAGTAAATCCAAAACTCATCTGAAATTCATGAAACTTGGCATGCTATCATGGAGCGGCACCAACATGCCATGGTACAAATTTTGTCCCATTTGGGGCAGGTTTGGGTATATGCTTCTCACAAACCGGAGCTTCTCACAACAAGCATGATGGTTTTCGGTAGGGAACGTCCCACCTTTGTGGACGAAACGATATCCATTGCCTCTTATTGCTTTCAAATATTTTTCTCATGTCAACATATAACAACACGAGTGTTGTGTGATTTTTTGTGATTTTTCGGGGTTCGTTTGGACATTTTTATGCATTAACTAAGTTTTCAATGCATTTAATGTGCATAACTCAAATTTGAACTACATGCACATGCTCAAGTGCATATAAATTGGTTGAAAAATCAAATCTGTGTCCTTGGATGCATGCTTAGGTCCCATGCAAGAAATGGGAATGAATTTCAAACACCGGGACACCATTGATTGCTGGCAAAACATTGAGATGCATGGTTTTTAAATTCTAGTAAATCCAAAACTCATCTAAAATTCATGAAACTTGGCATGCTATCATGGAGCAGCATCAACATGCCGTGGTACAAATTTTATCCCATTTTGGGCAGGTTTGGGTATATGCTTCTCACAAACCGGAGCTTCTCACAACAAGAATGATGGTTTTCGGTAGGGAACGTCCCACCTTTATGGACGAAACAATATCCATTGCCTCTTATTGCTTTCAATTTTTTTTCTCGTGTTAACATAGAACAACAGGAGTGTTGTGTGATTTCTTGTGATTTTTTGGGGTTCGTTTGTACATTTTTATGCATTAACTGAGTTTTCAATGCATTTTATGTGCATAATTCAAATTTGAACTACATGCAAATGCTCCAGTGCATATAAATTGGTTGAAAAATCAAATTTGTGTCCTTGGGTTCATGCTTAGGTCCCATGCAAGAAATGGGAATGAATTTCAAACGCCGGGGCACCGTTGATTGCCGGCAAAACATTGAGATGTCTGGTTTTAAATTCTAGTAAATCCAAAACTCGTCTGAAATTCATGAAACTTGGCATGCTATCATGGAGCGGCATGAACATGTCGTGGTATAAATTTTGTCCCATTTAGGGCAGGTTTGGGTATATGCTTCTCACAAACCGGAGCTTCTCATAACAAGCATGATGGTTTTCGGTAGGGAACGTCCCACCTTTGTGGACGAAACGATTTCCATTGCCTCTTATTGCTTTCAATTTTTTTTCTCGTGTCAACATAGAACAACAGGAGTGTTGTGTGATTTTTTGTGATTTTACGGGGTTCGTTTGGACACTTTTATGCACTAACTGAGTTTTCAATGCATTTTATGTGAATAATTCAAATTTGAACTAGATGCACTTGCTCTGGTGCATATAAATTGGTTGAAAAATCAAATCTGTGTCCTTGGGTGCATGCTTAGGTCCCATGCAAGAAATTGGAATGAATTTCAAACACTGGGGCGCTGTTGATTGCCGACAAAACATTGAGATGCATGGTTTTTAAATTCTAGTAAATCCAAAACTCGTCTGAAATTCATGAAACTTGGCATGCTATCATGGAGCGGTATCAACATGCCGTGGTACAAATTTTGTCCCATTTGGGGCAGTTTTGGGTATAAGCTTCTCACAAACCGGAGCTTCTCACAACAAGCATGATGGTTTTCGGTAGGGAATGTCCCACCTTTGTGGACGAAACGATATCCATTGCCTCTTATTGCCTTAATTTTTTTTCTCGTGTCAACATAGAACAACAGGAGTGTTTGTGTGATTTTTTGTGATTTTTCGGGGTTCGTTTGGACATTTTTATTCATTAACTGAGTTTTCAATGCATTTTATGTGCATAAGTCAAATTTGAACTACATGCACATGCTCCAGTGCATATAAATTGGTTGAAGAATCAAATCTGTGTCCTTGGGTGCATGCTTAGGTCCCATGCAAGAAATGGGAATGAATTTCAAACACTGGGGCATCGTTGATTGCCGGCAAAACATTGAGATGCATGGTTTTTAAATTCTAGTAAATCCAAAACTCGTCTAAAATTCATGAAACTTGGCATGCTATCATGGAGCGGTATCAACATGCCGTGGTACAAATTTTGTCCCATTTGGGGCAGGTTTGCGTAAAAGCTTCTCACAAACCGGAGCTTCTCACAACAAGCATGATGGTTTTCGGTAGGGAACGTCCCACCTTCGTGGACGAAACGATATCCGTTGCCTCTTGTTGCTTTCAGATTTTTTTTCTCGTGTCAACATAGAGCAACAGGAGTGTTGTGTGATTTTTCGGGGTTCGTTTGGACATTTTTATGCATTAACTGAGTTTTCAATGCATTTTATGTGCATAATTCAAATTTGAACTACATGCACATGCTCAAGTGCATATAAATTGGTTGAAAAATCAAATATGTGTCCTTGGGTGCATGCTTAGGTCCCATGCAAGAAATGGGAATGAATTTCAAACACTGGGGCACCGTTGATCGCCGGCAAAACATTGAGATGCATGGTTTTTAAATTCTAGTAAATCCAAAACTCGTCTGAAATTCATGAAACTTGGCATGCTATCATGGAGCGGCATCAACATCCGTGGTACAAAATTTGTCCCATTTGGGGCAGGTTTGGCTATAAGCTTCTCACAAACTTGAGCTTCTCACAACAAGCATGATGGTTTTCGGTAGGGAACGTCCCACCTTTGTGGACGAAACGATATCCATTGCCTGTTATTGCTTACAATTTTTTTCTCGTGTCAACATAGAACAACATGAGTGTTGTGTGATTTTTTGTGATTTTTCGAGGTTCGTTTGGATATTTTTATGCATTAACTGAGTTTTCAATGCATTTTATGTGCATAATTCAAATCTGAACTACATGCACATGCTCAAGTGCATATAAATTGGTTGAAAAATCAAATCTGTGTCCTTGGGTGCATGCTTAGGTCCCATGCAAGAAATGGGAATGAATTTCAAACACCGGGGCACCGTTGATTGCCGGCAAAACATTGAGATGCATGGTTTTTAAATTCTAGTAAATCCAAAACTCATCTAAAATTCATGAAACTTGGCATGCTGTCATGGACCGGCATCAACATGCCGTGATACAAATTTTATCCCATTTGGGGCAGGTTTGGGCATATGCCTCTCACAAACCGGAGCTTCTCACAACAAGCATGATGATTTACGGTAGGGAACGTCCCACCTTTGTGGATGAAACGATATCCATTACCTCTTATTGCTTTCAAATTTTTTTCTCGTGTCAACATAGAACAACAGGAGTGTTGTGTGATTTTTTGTGATTTTACGGGGTTCGTTTGGACATTTTTATGCATTAACCGAGTTTCAATGCATTTTATGTGCATAATTCAAATTTGAACTACATGCACATGCTCCAGTGCATATAAATTGGTTGAAAAATCAAATCTGTGTCCTTGGGTGCATGCATAGGTCCCATGCAAGAAATGGGAATGAATTTCAAACGCCGGGGCACCGTTGATTGCCGGCAAAACATTGAGATGCATGGTTTTTAAATTCTAGTAAATCCAAAACTTGTCTGAAATTCATGAAACTTGGCATGCTATCATGGAGCGGTATCAACATGTCGTGGTACAAATTTTGTGCCATTTGGGGCCGGTTTGGGTATAAGCTTCTCACAAACCGGAGCTTCTCACAGCAAGCATGATGGTTTTCGGTAGGGAACGTCCCAACTTTGTGGACGAAACGATATCCATTGCCTCTTATTGCTTTCAATTTTTTTCTCGTGTCAACATAGAACAACAGGAGTGTTGTGTGATTTTTTGTGATTTTACGGGGTTCGTTTGGACATTTTTATGCATTAACTGAGTTCTTAATGCATTTTATGTGCATAATTCAAATATGAACTACATGCACATGCTCAAGTGCATATAAATTGGTTGAAAAATCAAATATGTGTCCTTGGGTGCATGCTTAGCTCCCATGAAAGAAATGGGAATGAATTTCAAACACCGGGGCACCGTTGATTGCGGGCAAAACATTGAGATGCATGGTTTTTAAATTCTGGTAAATCCAAAACTCGTCTGAAATTCATGAAACTTGGCATGCTATCATGGAGCGGCATCAACATGTCGTGGTACAAATTTTGTCCCATTTGGGGCAGGTTTGGGTATATGCTTCTCACAAACCGGAGCATCTCACAACAAGCATGATGGTTTTTGGTAGGGAACGTCCCACCTTTGTGGACGAAACGATATCCATTGCCTCTTATTGCTTTCAAATTTTTTTCTCGTGTCAGCATAGAACTGTTGGAAATATGCCCTAGAGGCAATAATAAAATGGTTATTATTGTATTTCCTTTTTCATGATAATTGTCTATTGTTCATGCTATAATTGTATTAACTGGAAACCGTAATACATGTGTGAATACATAGACCACAACATGTCCCTAGTAATCCTCTAGTTGACTAGCTCGTTGATCAATAGATGGTTATGGTTTCCTGACCATGGACATTGGATGTCATTGATAACGGGATCACATCATTAGGAGAATGATGTGATGGACAAGACCCAATCCTAAGCATAGCACAAGATCGTGTAGTTCGTTTGCTAAGAGCTTTTCTAATGTCAAGTATCTTTTCCTTAGACCATGAGATTGTGCAACTCCCGGATACCGTAGGAATGCTTTGGGTGTACCAAACGTCACAACGTAACTGGGTGGCTATAAAGGTGCACTACAGGTATCTCCGAAAGTGTGTGTTGGGTTGGCACGAATCGAGACTGGGATTTGTCACTCCGTATGATGGAGAGGTATCTCTGGGCCCACTCGGTAATGCATCATCATAATGAGCTCAATGTGACTAATGAGTTAGCCACGGGATCATGCGTTACGGAATGAGTAAAGAGACTTGCCGGTAATGAGATTGAACGAGGTATTGGGATACCGACGATCGAATCTCGGGCAAGTAACATACCGATAGACAAAGGGAATTGTATACATGATTGATTGAATCCCCGACATCGTGGTTCATCCGATGAGATCATCATGGAACATGTGGGAGCCAATATGGGTATCCGGATCCCGCTATTGGTTATTGGCCGGAGAGGTGTCTCGGTCATGTCTGCATGGTTCCCGAACCCGTAGGGTCTACACACTTAAGGTTCGGTGACGCTAGAGTTGTTATGGGAAATAGTATGTGGTTACCGAAGGTTGTTCGGAGTCCCGGATGAGATCCCGGACGTGACGAGGAACTCCGGAGTGGTTCGGATGTGAAGATCGATATATTGGACGAAGGGTATTGGAGTCCGGAATTGTTCTGGGAGTACCGGGTGACGACCAGCGTGACCGAAAGGTGGTTCGGAGGCCCCGGCAAGCGTTGGGGGGCCTTATGGGCCAAGGGGAGGGGGCACACCAGCCCACTAAGGGGCTGTGCGCCCCTCCCAACACCTCTAACGTAACGTGGAGAGGTGGGGGCACCTCCCCTAGGGCAGCCACCCCTCCCGGCTTGGGGGGCAAATTTCCCAGGGGTGGGGGCGCCCAAACCCATCTAGGATTTCCCCTGTGGCCGCCGCCCCTCCCCTAGGGAACCCTAGGGCGCCTCCTTCACCCCCTCCCCCTATATATAGTGAGGGAGAGAGAGGGCAGCCGCACCCCTGGCCTGGCGCAGCCCTCTCCTCCTCCAACTCCTCCTCCTCCGTAGTGCTTAGCGAAGCTCTGCCGGAGAACCACGAGCTCCATCGCCACCACGCCGTCGTGCTGCTGGAGTTCTCCCTCAACTTCTACTCTCCCCTTGCTGGATCAAGAAGGAGGAGACATCCCCGGGCTGTACGTGTGTTGAACGCGGAGGCGCCGTCCGTTCGGCGCTAGATCGGATCTTCCGCGATTTGAATCGCCGCGAGTACGACTCCATCAACGACGTTCTTGTAACGCTTCCGCTTAGCGATCTTCAAGGGTATGAAGATGCACTCCCTCTCTCTCGTTGCTAGCATCTCCTAGATTGATCTTGGTGACACGTAGGAAAATTTTGAATTATTGCTACGTTCCCCAACAAGAACAACAGGAGTGTTGTGTGATTTTTTGTGATTTTTGGGGGTTCGTTTGGACATTTTATGCATTAACTGAGTTTTCAATGCATTTATGTGCATACTTCAAATTTGAACTACATGCACATGCTCCAGTGCATATAAATTGGTTGAAAAATCAAATCTGTGTCCTTGGGTGCATGCTTAGGTCCCATGCAAGAAATGGGAATGAATTTCAAACACCAGGGCACCGTTGATTGCCGGCAAAACATTGAGATGCCTGGTTTTTAAATTCTAGTAAATCCAAAATTCTGTTAACCATTCACATGATGCCACGTGTCTTGGTTTTAATGGATGTAGGAGGTGCCGTGCGGATAGCTGGTTGTCCTTGACTGAACAGGAGGAGTGCGAGCGCCGTCCGGTGCGCAGGCTGACCGAGAGGCGTGCAAGCTGTCCTTGAATGCGCAGGCTCACCGGGAAGCGTGCGAGCTGTACGCTGCGCAGGCTCACTGGGAAGCGAGCCCTTTGACTTCCATGGCAGCCCGCCTTGCTCGCATCCTCTCCATTAATGGCGCCCAAGCCGCAGTTTAATTCGCTTTTTAAATATAAAACACTCATCGCAAACGTTTTAGTTAGAACACCCGTATGCAAACCGACAGCTTCCCCAGGAAGCCAAGAGAAAATGTGCCGAGCGGGATTTGTGCAGCTCTTGATCGCAAACGTTTCAGATAGAACACCCGTATGCAAAGTGAGAGCAGCGCAGGATTTGTGCATCCCTTCAACGCAAACGGTTGTTTTGGATGACCCGTGTGGAACCACGTACAAACAATTTGGTAAGATTTGTCAATCCTTGTAACACTGCAATTTGTCAAAATTTGAAGCTAAAAATCATTAGCAGTATCTAATTTTTGTAACTAAAATTCAGTAATTAAGCATAGATTTCATTCATCGATTAAGCAGTCATTCTTAATTTATATAAACAGTTCAACTCGACAGCTGAACCGACCAAACTTTTCCCCAATTGTTGCCAACCACGTACTGAAATAGCTAGTTCAACTATATATACTAGCTAATTTTAAGTACGTTGTACAGTTCCACCACATCTATAGTTAGATGAACTGAACAAAATAGCCCCTAAATACTACCACTACTACTGCGGAGGGGCTTTGTACTACTTCCGGCTGCCTCTCCTCTACCGAGCGCACTCAGTAAGAGGAGGAGGAGCCTACCGACGAGCTGGGCAACCACAATGCGGTGCCTGCCGCTAATGCAGCTTCAGCGACGCTCGCCTCGAACGCCCTTTGCCGCTCCAGACGACCCCTCGCGAAGTGGTGGTTCTCCTCGTAGATATCCTGATTCCTCGCCTATGAGGCGGCGTGTGCTGCTGCCACTGCGGCGGTAAGGCTCTTTGCGTGCTCGACGAGGCGCTCCTCCTCCTCCCTCAGGAACTCGGTGTAGCACGCAAGGTCGCTGTCACACGTGCGGGCATCCACCTCCGCCTCCCGCCTTGGGCGGCGGTGGCGGAGCAGGTGATGACCCTGGCGGTCGACGTTGGGCTGGCGGCCACGGCGGCCGACGACCGGGTGGCGGCCACGACCACCACCTCCCGCCTCCGGGCCGCAGTGGCGGAGCGGGTGATGGCCACAGTGGCCGACAGTGGGGTGGCAGCCACGACGGCCATCTCCCGCCTTCGGGCCACGGCGGTGGAGCGGGCGATGGCCCTGGCTTTCGACGGTGGTGTGGCGGCCGGCAACAGCTGTCGACGGGCACCGGCGGCGGAGCGTGTGGTGGGTGTTCCGCGCACACCCAACCGGGACGCCACGCGCACTACACTACGCCGGGGACTGCGCCGCCACCGCGGTGTAGCCTCCCTGCTGGAGCTGTCCTCTGATGACGGCGGAGTGGCTGAGCGACGACGACGGAATGGTGCCATTGGCGAATGTGGGAGAAGCAGACGAGATAAGCTACAGGGATTGAGGGGAAAATGCGACGCAAGACTCGCCGGCCATGAGGGTTTTTATAGCAGGCCGGTAAGCATTGGGATTTTGGGGGATTTCACCGAGTCGGGCGGGAAGCTTGCGCGGGAACTTGCGAGGTTGCGCGGGAACGGGCTCACCGACGATTCATTGGCGCCACCGTTTGGCAAAAAGAACGCCCCCGCGCGCTGCGCAAGCTTGCGCTGTAAGCCGTCCGCGGCAGCGGGGTGACAAGACGTGCGAGAAGAGGACGAAAGGCCACGTACACATACGGTTAATAAAAATACCACCGTCCTGGTTTATAAGTATGATTTAACTAATAAAATACGAATGCATGTCGCCAAAGATTATATAGTTGGATTTGTATTTGAACATAGTTTCCAATTATATAATTTTTAAAACATGCATTAACATTTTGTTCGTTATATTTGAGGGCAAAGTTGTAACGCCCACGATGCGGCTATATCTCCCACGTGTCGAGGCACGACTTAGAGGCATAACCGCATAGTGGTTTTGTCGCAAGAAGGGTCATCTTCACACAATCCCATGTAATGAACAAGAATGGGATAAAGAGTTGGCTTACAATCGCCACTTCACACAATACATAAATATAATTCATACATCATCCAAAATACAAACATATAGACCGACTACGGCCAAAATCCAGATGAAAATAAGACAACCCCAAATGCTAGATCCCCGATCGTCCCAACTGGGCTCCACTACTGATCATCAGGAAAAGACACATAGTAACGACCACGTTCCTCGTCGAACTCCCACTTGAGATCGATCCCATCATCTGCACTGGCATCGTCGGTACCTGCAACTGTTTTGGTAGAATCTATGAGTCACGAGGACTCAGCAATCTCACACCCGCGAGATCAAGACTATTTAAGCTTATAGGAAAGGATGATGTAATGAGGTGGAGCTGCAGCGGCAATAAGCATATATGGTGGCTAACATACACAAGAGAGAGCGAGAAGAGAAGCAACGGAACGGTCGTCATCTAGCAATGACCAAGAAATGATCCTGGACTCCTACTTACGTCATACATAACTCAAACCGTGTTCACTTCCCGGACTCCGCCGAGAAGAGACCATCACGGCTACACACACAGTTGATGCATTTTAATTGGGTCAAGTGACAAGTTCTCTACAACCGGACATTAACAAATTCCCATCTGCCTCATAACCGCGGGCACGGCTTTCGAAAGATAATACCCTGCAGGGGTGTCCCAACTTAGCCCATCATAAGCTCTCACGGTCAACGAAGGATAAACCTTCTCCCGGAAAGACCCGATCAGTCTCGGAATCCCGGTTTACAAGACATTTCGACAATGGTAAAACAAGACCAGCAAAGCCACCCGAATGTGCCGACAAATCCCGATAGGAGCTGCACATATCTCATTCTCAGGGCACACCGGATGGGCAAGACGTCGGGTTGGCATAGACCCTGGTTGCCTAGGGGGCGCCGGACATCGCCCAGTTTGGGCCAGCACTCGAAGGAGCACTGGTCCCGGGGTTTAAAATAAAGATGACCCTCGGGCTCGCGAAAACCCGGGGGAAAAGGCTTAGGTGGCAAATGGTAAAACCAAGGTTGGGCCTTGCTGGAGGAGTTTTATTCAAGGCGAACTTTCAAGGGGGTCCTGTCGTGGAATTGTCACGGAAGATGTCCTCGAGCTAGGACTTAGTCGTGGAGCCATCGCAGCTAGGAAGCTTGAAGGGGTTAAACGGGACAAGGAACACGAGGGTTATACTGGTTCGGCCCCTTACGGTGAAGGTAAAAGCCTACGTCCAGTTGAGGTGGTATTGATTAGGGTTTCGATGACCAGGGAGCTTAACTGCTATGCCTGGCTCTCGACGAGATCTTTCTTGCCCCTAAACCGCCGCCGGGTCGTCTCTTTATATAGAGAGGTTGATGCCCAGTGGCTATCAGAGTCCCGGCCGGCTCATAAGAGTGTCTGGCTCGGACTCTCAACTATTCTTGCCTTACACTACAAGTTCTACCATAATGGTGGTTGTAACTACGGGCCTTAAGCCATCTCCAGGTCTTAAGCCCATCTTTGGCCCGCCGTCTTCAAGCTTGGCGCCGGGCTTCAGGCGATGACCATTATGAGTAACCCGGCCCCTCCGGGCGGGTGACTCTAAGGTTTATATCCTCAACATTAGGCCCCAGATTGATTTGAGCAGGCTCATGTCAATCTTCAATCCTTTCGGTAGAAAATCTCCGGCTTACAATTGTGTGAAGGCCATAACCCGTCGTGACGTCATCTTCTGGATTCCGGGTAATCCGCCGTGACATCATCTTCCATTAAGTCCATTTTTTACTCCACCATATCCGCAACGGATCTTATCTTTAACTGCCGTCCCGAAAATCGAGGTGTTTTTATGGCGAGATAACCACGCCGTGGCCTCCTCGTTTCTCGCGCCCACTTATGAGCCTCGCCTTATAAATAGCCCGGCCCACCAGCCTCTGGTCACTCATCGCCTCCGTCTTCTTCCTCCCATCGCCACTGCGTTGCCGCTCGAGCTCCACTGCCGCCGCCGCCGCGGGTCTCCGAGTCTTCCCCGCCTCCGGCCGCTGCATCAACCTGACGTGACCAGAGAAACTGCGGCGACCTCCGCAACTTTCCAGCATCCGTAATTCTTTGCTACCCCGTAGAACAGATCTGCATTAGGGTTCCTTCCTGTTCTTCCCGTGTTCATCGCCGTTCATCATGAGCTCTCGGTAGATTTCATTTTTACCACCTTTCTTGATCTTTAGACTGTATAGAACTGTTGCGGTAGTTGTTTCACGCCCGTTTCCAATGTACATAGATCCCTTCTCATTGCACAAAGGCTCTGTTCGAACTTATGAACTTCTTTTGCGTCTGTTTTAAGTCTAGAAACTTTTCCTTTTAGTCGACCATTTTGATCCAAAATATTCACTGCGATCTGTGAAACTTGTTTTCACCACACTTAGTAAAAAACTGCATCTGCTGGACTATGGCGGCTTACATTTCTGGCTCAAAGAAGCCACGCGCCGTAAAATTTGCCGGCTCATTTATGATAAAGCTGTAGACAATTTGAATTACTCTTGCTACCCTCAGCGGTTTAGATAACCCGATGTACTTAACCATATGTCATTAGGCCCCTTCATAAGCCGCCATTTTAAACATTGAACTGTAAACTTCCTCCGGCTTATAATTGAACCGGACATTTCCTTTCATCATAGGCTTCCGACTTTCACCATGCCTCCCAAAGCTCCCAAAGCACCCATCACATGCAACTGGCTGAGGTCCAACGTCACTGACGAAACCTTAGCGGACTTTGTGAAGACGGGTTACCTGCCCAAGAAGGATGTCATGTCTTACCGTGCCCCTGACCCGTCAGAGGAGAGACCACAACCAAAGGAGGGCGAGGTAGTGATTTTTGCTGATCACATGAGCCGGGGCTTCGCACCGCCCGACTCAAAGTTGTTTAGAGATGTGCTGAATTTCTTTGATCTGCGGCCACAAGACATAGGACCCAATTCCGTGTCAAACATATGCAACTTCCAAGTATTCTGCGGAGTCTACCTTGGGGAGGAGCCCGGCCTTCTGCTCTTTAGAGAGCTATTCTATTTGAACCGCCAGAATGAATGTGCCAACGGACCGAGCCTGGAACTTGGTGGAATCTCCATTCAACGCCGGAGAGACTGCCTTTTTCCTTACGCCGAGCCGGCAAGCCACCCAAAGGCCTGGAACCAGACGTGGTTCTACTGCCAGGACACTTCGCCGGCTGACGAGAGCCCGCTGCCCGGCTTTCGTCCCTCGCGTCTGGAACCAACTCACCCTCTGTCAGACAAGCTATCTCAGGCGGAGCGCCAACCTCTGATCCCCACCATCAACAAAATCAAGGCTCTCCTGGGAAATGGCCTCAATGGCATTGATCTGGTCCGGGTCTGGATCTTGTGGCGGGTGATCCCCTTGAGCCGCCGCCCCGGCTTAATGTGTGATTACACGGGCCGGAAAGATGACCCCCTGCGACACAGCCGCAACGATCTTCCTGAAGACGTTGCTGAAGACATGACCAAGGCCCTCTTGAATGAGAGCTTGGCAGACTGCAGGAGGACCGGCTTAAGCCCCTTCTGCAAGACCAACCCGGCCCCAGCGGTAAGCCGCTAATCTGAACATCTTATTTTCTCCTTTAGATAGTTTTCATCTGAACCTTAAGAAATCGTCATTATATTTTTCAGGCTGATGATAAATTCTGGAAGGTCAAGTATGACCATGAGGCGGCCAAGAAGGCCAGGAAGGCTAAGAAAGCCGCCAGGAGAGCCGCTCCCCGCAAGAAGGGAAGCAGGCCTACTGCTTCAGAGCTGCTGCAACTAAGCGACAACTCCGAGTCAGAGGTAACCCCTGAACCTGTAAGCTCTTGTTGTATTTCTTGTTTATTCCTGTCCACCTTATTGACACTGATCATCAGCAAGATGACACCAGAGCAAGTAACCCGGTGATTGAAGAGGTAATGACACTTTCCTCCGACTCGGAGCCCTTGCCAAGGCTGAAAGTCCGAAGAGTAACCCGGAAAGTAAGATTTTCACATCCTTTAGCTTATCAAGATCCTCAATTTCTTTTGAAGCAACAGATTCATGAGAGCCGGCGGCACACCCGGACCAACAAGGATGCTGACCTCTCCTCCGGTTTACCTGAGGCGTCAAGGAAGCGCCGGACCGAGGTTATCTCCAACTTGTATCCTTTTCATCCTTTGGCGGGTGTTATACGTCAACCACTCAATTCTTCTGATTCGAATTATCAGGAAACTTCACCCTCCTCTGGCGACTCTATGCAATCAAACCTGCCGGCTTTCAAGACCGTACCCGGGTAATGATGATCATCTCTTTGTTATGCTTATCTTTACTCATACTTTTGTACTAACCTTGTGTCCTTTCAGTGCTCAAGCAAAGCTCAGTAAAAGAGCAAAGAAAGAATAAGCCAGTCGAAGAGACGGTCTTGCCTGAGCTGGAGGTTTCAGCTCAAGAGCCGCCAGCTGCTTCTGCTCCTGACGCCACCATTCCAACTGATGAACCAGCCATGGAAACTTCCACCAACCCGGATATCTCCAGCCCGGCTCAGCCGGCCGATGACCGGGACGTGGTAATCACCCGGACGGAGTTTGTCGAGCCGGGGAGACCCACTGCGCTAGCTAAGTGCTCTGCGAAGGAAGAATTGCTAGAGCGCCACCGGGCCAAGCTGGACATCACCAACTACGCCAACCTGAGCATTGGAGAGATCATCTCCGGCTATGTCAATCAAGTGCACAGCAGCCGGGACTTGGAGATTGACATGGTGAAGCAGATACAACATAAGTCTGAGGTACCACTCTACTGCTTACTGCATAATCCTCTTTACCATACTCTAGCCCCCAAGTCTACTACTTATGATAGAATATGTTGTAGACTTAACTTCCGGCTTACTTCCATGAATCGGTAATTTGTAGATAAAGACTTTCGACATGCATTAGCCCCCAAGTGCCAAGTGTCTTTGCTTGGAAAGCGCTTGGGACTTTAGAATTGCATAATAACTATTCATACTATAACCCGGAAATTGTGCAGGCTGCTTGCAAGAAGTTTGAGGCTGATATCTCTGATCTGAAGAACCGCCTGAGGACGCAGGAAACTGAGACCCGGAAGGCCAACGCCAAATTTGAGTCCAGTATTGCTGCTCAAGAGAAGCTGAAAAAGAACTTTGAAGCTGAAAGGAAGACTTGGGCCGAAGAGAAGGCTACTCTGGTGAGCCGGGCCGAACAGGCGGAGAAGGCTTTGACGGAGAGAACCGCCGAACTCTCCGGCTTAAAGCGCCACGTGTCACAGATGGTCGCCGCAATCTTCGGTAAATCATTCCACCGGCTCTCGTCAAGTTTATAATCTTTATGTCTCATAACTCCCATCATTGCCAGCGGCTTATCTTACTCTGTTAAACAGGCCCCAGAAGCGCCAACCTCAATCAGAATGTGCTGACCAAGCTGAAGGCCGTGTACACCCTGGTAGAGCAACTCTACACCGGGTCACAGCACGCTTTGGCCGTGGTGGCCCTATCCAATGAGGTTCCGACTCACCTGGCGGAAGTTCTTCGCCGGCTTGCCGTTCTTCCTCAGCGTGTCCAAGAGCTGTGAAGGGCTTCTGCAAGAGCCGGAGCCATAGCTGCTCTGAGCCGGGCCAAGGCTTTCCTTCCAGAGCTAGACCCGGCGGACATTGCACTTGGTTACCCCAGCTTGAAGGAAGACGGCACCCCTTTCGACCAAAAGGACTTTGCTGCCTGTGTGAAGATCGTACGCCCGGTGGCCACCCTGATTGGGAATGACACTGATCTGACCAAGTACCAGCCGGGCTACGATGCAGAGAATCAGAGGATCCCCACTCCGCGTTATGAAGCCATCAGCTTGGTCCTGCCGACTCGTAAGCACACCTTCGCCCTGGAAATTAACCCGGCCGGGTTAATTGACGAGGAAGCTCAGTTTGAAGCTTTGAGCGGCATTGACTGGAAATCGTCAACCTTCCAGGTCTTGGGAACAGCCGGAGGAGCGGAGAGGGATGAGCCGGAAGCTTCGACCCGGCAAGCATCTTGACTTTTTAGGCGGCTTGTTAAACAATGCTTCACCCTTTTGGACTCGGGGAGTCTTGTAATAGAATAGGACCAACATTTTAACTTTGTCGTGCCATCGTGCACGTGCTGAATGCTTAATTCCATTGAAGTTGCTCCCTTATATTCCTCCGGGTCATAATTGGTCATTCATTTTCCTTAAGCTCAAATAGTTGTCTTTAACTATCCTGCATAGAAAAACAAATCACAAGTCTCTAGGCGGCTTACCGCACTGAGAATCATAGTCTCATACATATAACCCGGAATGTGAATCTAAGTCACGAAAGACTGGTCCTCAACTATGTCCTTGATATAACCGTAATAACACACTTACAGGCTTTCAAGTACACTTCCGGTTTATATAACCCGGATAACAAGGTTGATACCTCAACTCCGGTTGACCAGTCTTGATAATGCTGATTGCGTGCGACTAGCACTGTGAATCAAAGTTAAGCCGGCGGAATAAGAACCGCCGTGTACATTGTTGATACAACCAGAAGAACTCGTTGTAAATCAGAAAATCAAAACTTAGGGGCTTCCGGTTCGAATACGACCAGAGACCCGTCCCAAAGGGGTTAAGCTAAGATTCGAATGCGATCATTTAGCCCCCAGTGGGTTTGGCGATGCCGATCAAGACGGTACCGACAGCTATGTTCTCTTTGGTTCGAATACGACCCATGTTTGAACAGGAAGCCCCCAAATGACCTTAAGAGTTGTTTAACGACACTGATTCGAATACGATCCACGTCGGTTCCCAAAGGGGGTTGAGCTATGATTCAAATATGATCAAAGAAAACTTCCCAATGGGCTCGGCACTTTGCCAATCAAATGGGTATCGACAGCTATGTTCTCTTTGGTTCGAATACGACCTATGTTTGAACAGGAAGCCCCCAAGTGACTATATTGCGTACGGCTAGATTCGAATACGATCATAAACCGGATCCACCTCTAAGTTACCATGGGATCTTGTAATGGAAACAACACAGTTACCTTTGGAGGAGAAAAAAGGACAGAGGTCCTGCTTTATTGCTTATCATAATATATACATGGCTTATAGAAGTATGTACATCATGAGAGCCGGTGGCTCAAGTGTAATAAGGCCGAAGCTGAGCAATGTTCCATGGCCGACGGGTCTCCTCCTCCGACTTGCGTGAATCTTGGTGCTCCCGAATGTCAATGAGGTAATATGACCCGTTGTGCAAGTTCTTGCTGACCACAAAGGGTCCTTCCCAAGGCGGGGATAGCTTGTGCGCATCTGTCTGATCTTGGATGAGCCGGAGCACCAGATCACTGGAAGACCCGGGACTTAACCCGGCGACTGTGATAACGACGCAGGTCTTGTTGGTAAATTGCTGAGCGAGCTGCTGCCACGTCACGCTGTTCGTCCAACAAGTCAAGAGCATCTTGGCGCGCCTGTTCATTATCCGCCTCAACATAAGCCGCCACTCAAGGCGAGTCATGACGGATGTCACTGGGGAGCACTGCTTCCGCTCCATAGACCATGAAGAAAGGCGTGTAACCCGTAGACCTGTTAGGGGTAGTATTGATGCTCCATAACACGGAGGGTAACTCCTCCACCCAACAACCCGGCGTCCGTTGCAAAGGGACTAAAAGCCGGGGCTTGATGCCCTTCAGAATCTCCTGATTAGCTCTCTCAGCTTGACCATTGGATTGAGGATGAGCCACTGATGAAACATCAAGTCGAATATGCTCTCGTTGACAAAACTCCTCCATAACACCCTTAGATAGATTGGTGCCGTTGTCAGTTATAATGCTGTGTGGAAAACCAAAGCGAAATATCACCTTTTTCATGAACTGAACCGCCGTGGCTGCGTCACACTTACTAACTGGCTCTGCTTCAACCCACTTTGTGAACTTGTCAACTGCCACCAAAAGGTGAGTCTTCTTATCCTTGGACCTTTTAAAAGGGCCAACCATATCAAGCCCCCAGACCGCAAATGGCCAAGTAATTGGGATCATCCTCAACTCCTGAGCCGGCACATGAGCCCGTCGCGAGAACCTCTGGCAACCATCACATTTACTGACCAAGTCCTCCGCATCAGCATGAGCCGTCAGCCAATAAAAACCATGACGAAAAGCCTTGGCCACAAGAGATTTTGAGCCGGCATGATGGCCACAATCCCCTTTGTGAATCTCACGCAAGATTTCTTGACCTTCCTCAAGGGAAACACAACACTGGAACGCTCCTGTAACACTGCGGTGATGCAGCTCACCATTGATAACAACGATTGACTTAGACCGCCGGGTTATTTGTCTGGCCAAAGTTTCACCCTCAGGCAAGTCTCCCCGGGTCATGTAAGCCAGATAAGGCACTGTCTAGTCCGGGATGATGTGGAGAGCCGCCACCAACTGTGCCTCCGGGTCAGGGACAGCCAAATCTTCCTCTGTAGGCAACTTAACAGAAGGGTTATGCAAGACGTCCTGGAAAGTATTAGGCGGGACCGGTTTTCGCTGAGAGCCCAGCCGGCTTAAAGCATCAGCCGCCTCGTTCTTCCTGTGATCGATGTGCTCTACTTGGTAACCCTGAAAGTGTCCAGCAATGGCATCAACTTCACGGCGATAAGCCGCCATGAGAGGGTCCTTGGAATCCCACTTGCCCGATACTTGTTGAGCCACTAAGTCTGAGTCGCCGAAGCACCTTACCCGGCTCAAGCTCATCTCCTTAGCCATCCGAAGACCATGGAGCAAGGCCTCATACTCAGCCGCATTGTTAGTGCAAGGAAACATCAACCGTAACACATAATGAAACTTGTCACCTTTAGGGGAAGCCAATACAACTCCAGCCCCCGAGCCCTCCAATTGCCTGGACCCGTCGAAGTGAATAGTCCAATATGTATTATCCGGCTTTTCCTCGGGCACTTGCAGCTCTGTCCAATCGTTGATGAAATCCACCAAAGCTTGAGATTTAACCGCAGTGCGTGGTACGTATTTTAGACAATGAGGCCCAAGCTCTATAGCCCACTTAGCCACTCTCCCTGTAGCTTCTCTGTTTTGGATGATATCTCCAAGGGGAGCAGAACTAACCACAGTGATAGGGTGACCCTGGAAGTAATGCTTAAGCTTCCGGCTTGCCATGAACTCACCATAAACAAGCTTCTGCCAATGTGGATACCGCTGTTTGGACTCGATGAGCACTTCACTGACGTAACAAACCGGCCGCTGAACCGGATGCTCCTTGCCCTCTTCCTTGCGCTCCACCACCACAGCCACACTGACGGCCCGTGTGTTAGCAGCTACATACAGCAATAAAGGCTCCTTGTCAACCAGAGCAGCAAGGACTGGGGGCTCAGCCAGCTGTCTCTTCAAATCCTCAAAAGCAGTATTAGCAGCATCATTCCAGACAAAGTCATCAGTTTTCTTCATCAACTGGTACAATGGCATGGCCTTCTCACCCAAACGGCTTATAAACCGGCTTAAAGCAGCGATACGACCCGCCAGGCGCTGGACGTTGTTTATACATGCCGGCTTAGCCAGAGAGGTGATTGCCTTGATCTTCTCCGGGTTAGCTTCAATGCCTCTGTTAGAAACCAGAAAACCCAAGAGCTTGCCTGCAGGAACACCAAAAACACACTTGGCCGGGTTAAGCATCATCTTGTAGACCCGGAGATTATCAAAGGTTTCCCTCAGGTCATCTATCAAGGTTTCCTTCTCCCTGGACTTGACCACAATATCATCTACATAGGCATGAACATTGCGCCCAATCTGGTTATGAAGACAGTTCTGCACGCAACGCTGATAAGTCGCCTGTGCACTCTTAAGTCCAAAAGGCATAGACACATAGCAGAAGGCTCCAAAGGGAGTGATGAACGCCGTCTTCTCCTGGTCCTTAACTGCCATTTTAATCTGATGGTATCCAGAATAAGCATCCAAGAAACTTAAGCGCTCGCAACCAGCCGTAGCATCAATGATTTGATCAATACGGGGAAGGGAAAAAGGATCAACCGGACATGCCTTGTTTAAGTCCGTGTAGTCCACACACATCCGCAGGTGCCATTCTTCTTGAGCACGAGCACCGGGTTACCTAACCACTCTGGGTGAAAGACTTCAACAATAAACCCGGCCGCCAAGAGCCGGGCCACCTCTTCACCAATGGCCTTCCGCCTCTCCTCATTAAACCGCCGAAGGAATTGCCTGACCGACTTAAATTTCGGATCAACATTGAGAGTGTGCTCAACGAGTTCTCTAGGTACACCTGGCATGTCAGAAGGTTTCCATGCAAAAATGTCCCTATTCTCACGGATGAACTCGATGAGCGCGCTTTCCTATTTTGGATCCAGATTGGCACTGATGCTAAACTGCTGAGATGAATCACCTGGAACGAAATCAACAAGTTTAGTCTCATCAGCCGACTTAAATTTCATTGCCGGCTCATGCTCCGTAGTCGGCTTTTTCAGAGAGGTCATATCTGTTGGGTCAACATTGTTCTTGTAAAATTTCAACTCCTCTGTTGCACAAACGGATTCTGCATAAGCTGCATCGCCTTCCTCACACTCCAAGGCCACCTTTCGGCTGCCGTGAACCGTAATGGTCCCATTGTGACCCGGCATCTTGAGCTGTAAATACACGTAACACGGCCGTGCCATGAACTTGGCGTAAGCCGGCCGCCCAAATATGGCATGATACGGACTTCTTATCTTGACCACCTCAAAGGTCAATTTTTCCACCCTGTAGTTGTACTCGTCTCCAAAGGCCACTTCCAACTCGATCTTGGCAACTGGATAAGCCGACTTACCAGGCACCACACCATGGAAAATAGTGTTTGACTGGCTGAGGTTCTTATCAATCAACCCCATACGACGGAAAGTCTCATAATAGAGGATGTTGATACTGCTGCCTCCATCCATGAGCACCTTAGTAAACTTATATCCTCCCACCTGAGGAGCCACCACCAAGGCCAAGTGACCCGGATTGTCAACCCGGGGAGGGTGATCCTCCCTACTCCACACGATAGGCTGCTCAGACCATCTTAAATAACGTGGAACCGCCGGCTCAACAGCATTCACAGCCCTCTTATGAAGCTTCTGATCTCGCTTACACAGACTGGTGGTAAATACGTGATACTGTCCACCATTAAGCTGCTTTGGATTAGTCTGATAACCCCCCTGCTGCTGTTGATGGGCCAGACTGCTGATTAAAGCCCCCGTGACCGTTCTGGGGATTAGAATTTGAGCCGCCGCCCGGGCCATGAAAACCGCCAGCGCCTGAGCCGCCGCCCGGGCCATGGTTGCCATTAAAGGCATTGGAATTCTTAAAGGCTTTCATGATTGCGCAATCCTTCCATAGATGAGTAGCTGGCTTCTCTCTAGAGCCATGCCTTGGACAGGGCTCATTCAACAGCTGCTCCAGCGTCGGGCCTGACCCGCCGGCTCGGGGAGGTGGCCTCCCCTTGCATCGCTGGTTATTACCCTGTGAGCTGGCGTTGGCCACGAACTCTAGGCTGCTGTCGGCCTTACGCTTGCCACGTCCTTGGTTCCCCGGGTTATGCTGAGGACCCTTGCCATTGCCGTTCTTCTTTCCCTTCCTTGTCCTTTCATCATCTGAAGCGGGGTCCTTGGTACTATCAGAATCCGCGTACTTGATGAGAGCCGTCATCAGCGTACCCATATCATTGCAGTCGCGCTTAAGCCGCCCGAGTTTCATCTTCAGGGGCAGGAAACGACAATTCTGCTCTAACATTAAGACTGCAGAGCCGTCATCCATCTTATCAGATGAATGTATTATCTCTTTGACCCGGCGAACCCAATGTGTCGTAGACTCACCCTCCTGCTGCTTACAGTTAGTCAAATCTACAATTGACATAGACTGCCTACAGGTGTCTTTGAAGTTTTGTATGAACCGAGCCTTCAGCTCAGCCCAAGACCCGATGGAATTCGGTGGTAGCCCTTTCAACCAAGTGCGGGCAGTCCCATCTAGCATCATGGTGAAGTACTTGGCCATCGCCGCTTCACTGACCTCCAGCAGTTCCATGACCATCTCGTAACTCTCGATCTAGGCTCCGGGTTGTAAGTCAGCCGTGTAATTAGGCACCTTTCTAGGGCCTTTGAAGTCCTTGGGTAGACGTTCATTGCGGAGAGCTGGCACTAAACAAGGGACACCTCCAGTCCTCGTAGGGATACCCACGTCGACGGAAGTCGTCGGATAAGCCGGGGGTGTTTGGTAAGCCGTCAACTGAGGCACCTGCTCCGCCTCTTGCCGCGCTCTGTCTTGGTCTGTTGCGTGAAAGGCTCCGTTATGAGCCGGGCCATGGCCAGGGGGCGGGTCATGGCGTCGGACATTACTTGAGCCGGTCGCTGAAACCATGTGTCTGCTATAACTCGGGCTCCGGCCTGGACGAGGGGTTGAGTGGATCTTGTCCCGGCTGTAAGAGTACGCCTCTTGCTGCGCCAGCGCTGTCTGAAGGAGTTCTCTGACCCGGCGGGTCTCAATAGCCGTTGGAGAGTCGCCGTCAATTGGGAGAGCCGCCAGCCGTGCTGCTGCGGCGACCATGTTTTCCAGCGGGTTAGCATAATGACCCGGCGGTATTGGCACATACTCAGGCGGGGCAGGGTTCACCCGGGGAGGCCCCATCACTTGTGGCTGAACTGGGCTCCCAGACCCGGGCACTATGATCCCCGGCGGGTTACTAGACCCTGCACCTGGCGTGTTGAAGAGGTTTTGAGGATCGTAGACCGGAGGGAGTCGAGATTGGGCCTTTTGATGCCTCCTTCTCATGACCTCATTGGACGCGTTCTGATCCATCGTGAGCCGGAAGGACTGCGCCTGAATCAACTGAGTCTGGGCGTCGAGAGCCGCCCTCTCCGCAGCCATCCTGATCCCTTCTGCCGCCAGATCCTCCTTGGCTTTCACTAGATCTAACTTTAACTGCGCCACCTCCGCGTCATGCTGAGCTTGATCCGCCGGGTCAACCGTGGAGGTCAACAGGGCCGTCATCTTGTCCGTGAGATCCATCAGCACCTGAGCCGGCGAGGGCACCGGGTTTCCTGACCCGGCGGCAGGGTTTTGAACAGGCTGTGCACCGGCCATGAAGATTCCAACCCGGTTCGGCGGCTCAAAAGGGTCCGGAATACTGTCACCATCGGAACAGCCCCCGAGCTTGCCATCTTGAAGTTGATACAACAAGTTTGACTCATCTGTGGACGACTCGCCGTCAGAGCCGGCGGCCGTCTCATCACCAGATCCAGACCCTACAGAGAGTCCTTCATGGATACATCCCACAAAAGCATGCTTCAAGGCAGGTAGGGCCCGGGCTGGTCGTGCGACCTGAGCCGTCTCGATGAGATCGGCGCAGAGATCCGGCTCAGGGCCCGGCTCACCAATCTTGCCAATGAAGACATGAATTCCGCCGAAGGGACCCGGTACCCATACTCAATTGAGCCGGCGTCGGGGCCCCAGTTTGCATCGTCGATGTAGAGCTTGCCGCGACGACTCTTGGTCATCCGGCCCATAACGTATCCCTTGAGCCCTTGGAAGCTGCCCTTCAAGAACTCAAATCCACCGTGAGCTGGCCCCACGGTGGGCGCCAACTGTCGTGGAATTGTCACGGCAGATGTCCTCGAGCTAGGACTTAGTCGTGGAGCCATCGCAGCTAGGAAGATTGAAGGGGTTAAACGGGACAAGGAACACGAGGGTTATACTGGTTCGGCCCCTTACAGTGAAGGTAAAAGCCTACGTCTAGTTGAGGTGGTATTGATTAGGGTTTCGATGACCAGGGAGCTTAACTGCTATGCCTAGCTCTCGACGAGATCTTTCTTGCCCCTAAACCGCCGCCGGGTCGTCTCTTTATATAGAGAGGTTGACGCCCAGCGGCTATCAGAGTCCCGGCCGGCTCATAAGAGTGTCCGGCTCGGACTCTCAACTATTCTTGCCTTACACTACAAGTTCTACCATAATGGCGGTTGTAACTACGAGCCTTAAGCCATCTCCGGGTCTTAAGCCCATCTTTGGCCCGCCGTCTTCAAGCTTGGCGCCGGGCTTCAGGCGATGACCATTATGAATAACCCGGCCCCTCCGGGCGGGTGACTCTAAGGTTTATATCCTCAACATGTCCCATAAATCACCCGACCGCATAAGGAACGCAAACTCAAGGAACATAATACCGGTATGACAGTAACTAGGGCGGCAAGAGTGGAACAAAACACCAGGCATAAGGCCGAGCCTTCCACCCTTTACCAAATATATAGATGCATTAATTAAATAAGAGATATTGTGATATCCCAACATATCCATGTTCCGACATGGAACAAACTTCAACTCCACCTGCAACTAGCAACGCTATAAGAGGGGCTGAGCAAAAGCGGTAACATAGCCAAACAACGGTTTGCTAGGAAAGGATGGTTAGGGGCTGACATGGCAATATGGGAGGCATGATATAGCAAGTGATAGGTAGCGCAACATGGCAATAGAGCGCACAACTAGCAAAGCAAAGATAGAAGTGATTTCGAGGGGTGGTCATCTTGCCTGCAAGGTTCTCAGAGTTGTCGAAAGCTTGATCCTCGTAAGCGTACTCAACAGGTTCCTCATTCACGAACTCGTCTCCCGGCTCTACCCAAGACAAGAACACAAGCAACGGAACCACAATCAATCACGAGAAATGCACAAGCAACATGAAGCAAAACATGTATGATATGCGAGATATGATATGCGATGCATATGCGTGCTCCGGAAGGAAACAGATGAATAAGGCAGTAACTTGGCAAACCAAGCATGCCACTGGAAAGATGAGATGATTTCGGTCGAAATCGATATAAAGATCACCGGAAACGGATGCACGGTTTGCAAATGGCAAGCAAAACAAGAATGACACGAAACTGCGATTAACAGCATGATAGCACTTAAAATGCAACAAGTAACAATGCTACAGCGCTCCAACATAGCAACAAAGCATATGGCAGTAGTCTACAGGAGATGCTTGACAAAAGATGAACACTGAGCTACGGCTAGATCACAACATAACAAGCTCAAACAAGCATGGCAAAAGTGCAAAAGATAACAGGTTCACAGACATGGCAATATTCAGAGTACGAAACCACCATGATATAGGAACTTAACATAGCAAAACAAGGCATGGCAATATTCTTCTAGAAGCACATGACAAAAGTCTCTTACTGACCATAAGCCAGAAAGGACCAGAAGATATGATGGCAACCTTGTAAACATAGCAAGTTTCGTTAACAGGTTTCAGACTTGGCAGAAAACAGAGCATGACAGAAACAATAATATGAAGGCATCTTGGTGAGCATGATGCACTCACCACAAAGCAATGAATGATAAAACAAGCATACCTACAGCAATATGGCATGTTTATGAAGCTATCCATGGCAAGAACAAAAGCATAGCATGTATGGATCAACTACAATAAGCTTGGCAAAATTGAATAACACGTAAACAATCTGCCAGAAATATTTTATAGCAAAAGTAGAGCAAGATTGAGTCATTCTATGGCACTCCATAATTGCAAACAAGGGAAGGAATGGATCCAATACACAAATATCTACAAAACATCCTTACTGAACATCTCCAAAATATGCATGGATCTCTCTGTAGCATCAAGTTTACATGGCAACAAAATAACAGCAGACAAGGACTTAGAGAAATCACTAAGTCCCTGAAATCAGAAGCATTACGGGGCCTAGTTTGCATGCTTGTGCTAGTCACCACAGAGATCACAAAAATACATGGCATACACCACTGGAAATATGGCATGGCATACAACAAAACACATGTAGAGCTCATGCCCATAAGATGCACAGATTAAATGATACAAAAAAGACAAATCTCCGATTTCTGCTAAGAGCCAGCAGATAACAGCAACTAGCCCTCTTGCAACAGGGATTTGGGCATTAAGATGGCCTCTAATTTACATGGTGCAATTGAACAAAATGTAAAGCATCACAAGGCGAACAATTTGACATATTACACGCACGAAACGGAGCTACATGCAGAGAGTTATGCACTGTTGAACAGGGACACATGCTGTGAAATATCAATGACTTGGAAGAAATCTAGGGTTCGGGAAAAGTCAACCTGGGCAGTTTGACTCGATCCAGATCGGGGAAGAGCTTGAGCTCGGGCTCTCCGGCCGGAGCTGTCGCCGGAGGGTGCAGAGGATGAGGAGGAGGGGCGACGAGGGGAGGACGGCGTCGGGGACGACGGGCGGAGGGGCGCGGCGTCCGCGGCGGCGGGGCGCGACGGCGAGTGCGGCGGCGCCGGCGAGGTGCGGTGGCGGCGCGAGGCGTCGGCGGTGGCGCGACGGCCGGCGGCGAGCAGCGCGGCGGGTGGAGGCGAGGAGACGGCGGCGGGGCATGGAGGAGACGGCGCGGCGGCTCGGGGCCCGGTCGCGCGCGCGCGGGCCGGCCTCGGGCCTGGCGGGCCGCGGCGGCGTCCACGTGGCGGGCGGCAAGTGGTCCGGGACGGTGGCGTGAAGTGTCCGGCCGGCGTACGGACACGTCCGGCGCGGCGCGAGGGATTTTTAGGGTTTCGTCTGCGATCTAATTCGGGACGGGAGGCAATTATATAGGTAGAGGGAGCTAGGAGAGTCCAAATGAGGTGCGGTTTTCGCCCACACGATCATGATCGAACGACCTAGAGCATGGAAGAGAGTTTGGTGGGTTTTGGGCTGGTTAGAGAGGGTGTTTTTGCTGCACATACAAATGGACTTTGCGGTTGCTCGGTTAACCGTTGGAGTACCAAACGACCTCCAAATGGAACGAAACTTGATCGGTGGTCTACCGGTAGTATACCAAGGCCACATGACAAGCCTTGCATAACCCTTCTGTTAAGTTGCCTACAGAGGAAGATTTGGCTGTCCCTGACCCGGAGGCACAGTTGGTGGCGGCTCTCCACATCATCCCGGACTGGACAGTGCCTTATCTGGCTTACATGACCCGGGGAGATTTGCCTGAGGATGAAACTTTGGCCAGACAAATACCTCGACGGTCTAAGTCAATGGTTGTTATCAATGGTGAGCTGCATCGCCGCAGTGTTACGGGAGCTTTCCAGCGCTGTGTCTCCCCTGAGGAAGGTCAAGAAATCTTGCGTGAGATTCACGAAGGGGATTGTGGCCATCATGCCGGCTCAAAATCCCTTGTGGCCAAGGCTTTTCGTCATGGTTTTTATTGGCTGACGGCTCATGCTGATGCGGAGGACTTGGTCAGTAAATGTGATGGTTGCCAGAGGTTCTCGCGACAGGCTCATGTGCCGGCTCAGGAGCTGAGGATGATACCAATCACTTGGCCATTTGCGGTCTGGGGGCTTGATATGGTTGGGCCTTTTAAAAGGTCCAAGGACAAGAAGACCCACCTTTTGGTGGCAGTTGACAAATTCACAAAGTGGGTTGAAGCAGAGCCAGTTAGCAAGTGTGAGGCAGCCACGGCGGTTCAGTTCATGAAAATGGTGATCTTTCGCTTTGGCTTTCCACACAGCATTATAACTGATAATGGTACCAATCTGTCCAAAGGTGCCATGGAGGAGTTTTGTCAACGAGAGCATATTCGACTTGATGTTTCATCAGTGGCTCACCCTCAATCCAATGGTCAAGCTGAGAGAGCTAATCAGGAGATTCTGAAAGGCATCAAGCCCCGGCTTTTGGTCCCTTTGCAACGGACGCCGGGTTGTTGGGTGGAGGAGTTACCCTCCGTGTTATGGAGCATCAATACTACTCCTAACAGGTCTACGGGTTACACGCCTTTCTTCATGGTTTATGGAGCGGAAGCAGTCCTCCCCAGTGACATTCGTCATGACTCGCCTCGAGTGGCGGCTTATGTTGAGGGGGATAATGAACAGGCGCGCCAAGATGCTCTTGACTTGTTGGATGAACAGCGTGATGTGGCAGCAGCTCGCTCCGCGATTTACCAACAAGACCTGCGCCGTTATCACAGTCGCCGGGTTAAGTCCCGGGTCTTCTAGGAAGGTGATCTGGTGCTCCGGCTCATCCAAGATCAAGCCGATGCGCACAAGTTATCCCCGCCTTGGGAAGGGCCCTTTGTGGTCAGCAAGAACTTGCACAACGGGTCATATTACCTCATTGACATTCGGGAGCACAAAGATTCACGCACGTCGGAGGAGGAGACCCGTCGGCCGTGGAACGTAGCTCAGCTGCGGCCTTATTACACTTGAGCTTCCGGCTCTCGTAATGTACATATCTCTATAAGCCATGTATATATTATGATAAGCAATAAAGCAGGACCTCTGTCCTTTTTTCTCCTCCAAAGGTAAATGTGTTGTTCCCATTACAAGATCACATGGTAACTTGGAGGTGGATCTGGCTTATGATCGTATTCGAATCTAGCCGTACGTAATATAGTCACTTGGGGGCTTCCTGTTCAAACATAGGTCGTATTCAAACCAAAGAGAACATAGCTGTCGATACCCATTTGATTGGCAAAGTGCCGAGCTCATTGGGGAGTTTTCTTTGATCATATTTGAATCATAGCTCAACCCCCTTTGGGAATCGACGTGGATCGTATTCGAATCAGCGTCGTTAAAACAACTTTTAAGGTCATTTGGGGGCTTCCTGTTCAAACATGGGTCGTATTCGAACCAAAGAGAACATAGCTGTCGGTACCCTCTTGATTGGCATCGCCAAACCCACTGGGGGCTATATGATCGCATTCGAATCTAGCATAACCCCTTTGGGACGGGTCTCTGGTCGTATTCGAACCGGAAGCCCCTAAGCTTTTCTGATTTACAACGAGTTCTTCTGATTGTCTCAATAGTGTGCACGGCGGTTCTCACTCTGCCGGCTTAACTTTGATTCACAGTATTAGTGAACACGATCAGCATTATCAAGACTGGTAAACCGGAGTTGAGGTACCAACCTTATTATCCGGGTTACATAAACCGGATGCATACTTAAAGGCTTGTAAGTATGCTATTATGGTTACATCAAGGACATAATTGAGGACCAGTCTTTGGTGGCTTAGATTCATATTCCGGGTTATGTGTATAAGATTATAATTCTCAGTGCGGTAAACCGCCCAGAGACTGGTGACTTGTTTTTCTATGCGGGATGATTAAGGTCGGCTATTCGAGCTTAAGGAGAATAAATGATCAATTATGACCCGGAGGAATATAAGGAAGCCATTTCAATAGAGTTAAGCATTCAACACGTGCACGATGGCACGACAAAGTTAAAGTGTTGGTCCTACTCTATTACAGACTCCCCGGGTCCAAAAGGGTGAAGCATTGTTTAACAAGCATAATCATGGGCCGCCTTAAAAAGGCAAGATGCCTGCCGGGTTGAAGCTTCCGGCTCATCCCTCTCCGCGCCTCCGGCTGTTCCTATGACCTGGAAGGTTGACGATTTCCAGTCAATGCCGCTCAGAGCTTCAAATTGAGCCTCCTCGTCAATTAACCCGGTCGGGTCAATGTCTGGGGCAAAGGTGTGCTTACGAGTCGGCGGGACCAAGCTGATGGCTTCATAACGCGGAGTGGGGATCCTCTGATTCGCTGCGTCGTAGCCCGACTGGTACTTGGTTAGATCGGTATCATTCCCAATCAGGGTGGCCACCGGGCGCACGATCTTCACACAAGCTGCAAAGTCTTTTTGGTCGAACGGGGTGCCGTTTTCCTTCAAGCTGGGGTAACCAAGGGCGATGTCCGCCGGGTCTAGCTCTGGAAGAAAAGCCTTGGCCCGGCTCAGAGCAGCTATGGCCCCGGCTCTTGCAGAGGCCCGTCGCAGCTCTTGGACACGCTAAGGAAGAATGGCAAGCCGGCGAAGTACTTCCGCCAGATGAGTCGGAACCTCATTGGATAGGGCCACCACAGCCAAAGCGCGCGGCGACCCTGTGTAGAGTTGCTCCACCAGGGTGTACAAGGCCTTCAGGTTGGTCAGCACGTTCTGATTGAGGTTGGCGCTTCTGGGACCTGTTTAACAAAGTAAGATAAGCCGTTTTCAATAATGGGAGTTATGAGACATAAAGACTGTAAACTTGTTCAAGGTCTGCAGAATGACTTACCGAAGATTGCGGCGACCATCTGTGACACGTGGCGCTTTAAGCCGGAGAGTTCGGCGGTTCTCTCCGACAGAGTCTTCTCCGCCTGTTCGGCCCGGCTTACAAGAGCAGCCTTCTCTTCGGCCCAAGTCTTTCTTTCAGCTTCAAACTTTTTCTTCAGCATCTCTTGAGCCGCAATGCTTGATTCAAATTTGGCGCTGGCCTTCCGGGTCTCAGTTTCCCGAGTCTTCAGGCGGTTCTTCAGATCAGAGATATCAGCTTCGAACTTCTTGCAAGGAGCCTGTACAATTTCCGGGCTATAGTATGAATAATTATCAAGCAATTAAAGTCCCAAGCACTTTCCAAGCAAAGGCACTTGGCACTTGGGGGCTAATGCATGTGGAAAGTTTCTGTCTACGAAATTACCGGTTCATGAGAGTAAGCCGGAAGATAAGTCTACAACATATTCTATCATAAGTAGTAGACTTGGGGGCTAGAGTATGGTAAAGATAACTATGCAGTAAGCAATAGAGTGGTACCTCAGACTTCTGCTGTATCTGATTCACCATGTCGATCTCTAAATCCCGGCTGTTGTGCACCTGACTGACATAGCCGGAGATTTTCTGTCGAAAGGTTTGAAGATTGACATGAGCCGGCTCAAATCAATCTGGGGCCTAATGTTGAGGATATAAGCCTTAGAGTCACCCGCCCGGAGGGGCCGGGTTACTCATAATGGTCATCGCCTGAAGCCTGGCGCCAAGCTTGAAGACGGCGGGCCAAAGATGGGCTTAAGACCCGGACGTGGCTTAAGGCCCGTAGTTACAACCGCTATTATGGTAGAACTTGTAGTGTAAGGCAAGAATAATTGAGAGTCCGAGCCGGACACTCTTATGAGCCGGCCGGGACTCTGAGAGTTGCTGGGCGTCAACCTCTCTTTATAAAGGGACGACCCGGCGGCGGTTTAAGGACAAGTAAGATCTCATCGAGAGCCAGGCATAGCAATTAAGCTCCCTGGTCATAGAAACCATAATCAATACCACCTCAACTGGACGTAGGCTTTTACCTTCACCGTAAGGGGCCGAACCAGTATAACCCTCGTGTTCCTTGTCCCGTTTTACCCCTTCAAGCTTCCTAGCTGTGATGGCTCCACGACTAAGTCCTAGCTCGAGGACATCTGCCGTGACAATTCCACGACAACAACGCCAGCGATTCGATCAAGCAGGGGGCTCCTAAGTCGGGGATGGCTCTGATTACCAACTTGTAATGCCCACGACGCGGGTATATCTCCCACGTGTCGAGGCACGACTTAGAGGCATAACCGCATAGTGGTTTTGTCGCAAGAAGGGTCATCTTCACACAATCCCATGTAATGAACAAGAATGGGATAAAGAGTTGGCTTACAATCGCCACTTCACACAATACATAAATATAATTCATACATCATCCAAAATACAAACATATAGACTGACTATGGCCAAAATCCAGATGAAAATAAGACAACCCCAAATGCTAGATCCCCGATCGTCCCAACTGGGCTCCACTACTGATCATCAGGAAAAGACACATAGTAACGACCACGTTCCTCCTCGAACTCCCACTTGAGATCGATCCCATCATCTGCACTGGCATCGTCGGCACCTGCAACTGTTTTGGTAGAATCTGTGAGTCACGAGGACTCAGCAATCTCACACCCGCGAGATCAAGACTATTTAAGCTTATAGGAAAGGATGGTGTAATGAGGTGGAGCTGCAGCGGCAATAAGCATATATGGTGGCTAACATACGCAAGAGAGAGCGAGAAGAGAAGCAACGGAACGGTCGTCATCTAGCAATGACCAAGAAATGATCCTGAACTCCTACTTACGTCATACATAACTCAAACCGTGTTCACTTCCCGGACTCCGCCGAGAAGAGACCATCACGGCTACACACATAGTTGATGCATTTTAATTGGGTTAAGTGACAAGTTCTCTACAATCGGACATTAACAAATTCCCATCTGGCTCATAACCGCGGGCACGGCTTTCGAAAGATAATACCCTGCAGGGGTGTCCGAACTTAGCCCATCATAAGCTCTCACGGTCAACGAAGGATAAACCTTCTCCCGGAAAGACCCGATCAGTCTCGGAATCCCGGTTTACAAGACATTTCGACAATGGTAAAACAAGACCAGCAAAGCCACCCGAATGTGCCGACAAATCCCGATAGGAGCTGCACATATCTTGTTCTCAGGGCACACCGGATGGGCAAGACGTCGGGTTGGCATAGACCCTGGTTGCCCAGGGGGCGCCGGACATCGCCCAGTTTGGGCCAGCACTCGAAGGAGCATTGGTCTGGGGGTTTAAAACAAAGATGACCCTCGGGCTCGCGAAAACCCGAGGGAAAAGGCTTAGGTGGCAAATGGTAAAACCAAGGTTGGGCCTTGCTGGAGGAGTTTTATTCAAGGCGAACTGTCAAGGGGGTCCCATAAATCACCCGACCACGTAAGGAACGCAAACTCAAGGAACATAATACCGGTATGACAGTAACTAGGGCGGCAAGAGTGGAACAAAACACCAGGCATAAGGCCGAGCCTTCCACCCTTTACCAAATATATAGATGCATTAATTAAATAAGAGATATTGTGATATCCCAACATATCCATGTTCCGACATGGAACAAACTTCAACTCCACCTGCAACTAGCAACGCTATAAGAGGGGCTGAGCAAAAGCGGTAACATAGCCAAACAACGGTTTGCTAGGAAAGGATGGTTAGGGGCTGACATGGCAATATGGGAGGCATGATATAGCAAGTGATAGGTAGCGCAGCATGGCAACAGAGCGAACAACTAGCAAAACAAAGATAAAAGTGATTTCGAGGGATGGTCATCTTGCCTGCAAGGTTCTCAGAGTTGTCGAAAGCTTGATCCTCGTAAGCGTACTCAACAGGTTCCTCGTTCACGAACTCGTCTCCCGGCTCTACCCAAGACAAGAACACAAGCAACGGAACCACAATCAATCACGAGAAATGCATAAGCAACATGAAGCAAAACATGTATGATATGCGAGATATGATATGCGATGCATATGCGTGCTCCGGAAGGAAAAAGATGAACAAGGCAGTAACTTGGCAAAACAAGCATTCCACTGGAAAGATGAGATGATTTCGGTTGAAATCGATATAAAGATCACCGGAAACGGATGCACGGTTTGCAAATGGCAAGCAAAACAAGAATGACACGAAACTGCGATTAACAGCATGATAGCACTTAAAATGCAACAAGTAACAATGCTACAGCACTCCAACATAGCAAAAAAGCATATGGAAGTAGTCTACAGGAGATGCTTGACAAAAGATGAACACTGAGCTACGGCTAGATCACAACATAACAAGCTCAAACAAACATGGCAAAAGTGCAAAAGATAACAGGTTCACAGACTTGGTGAAATTACTGGACATGTCTGAAACAGCATCAGGTAGCAATGTTCAGAGCACGAAATCAATATGATATAAGAACTTAACATAGCAAAACAAGGCACGGCAGTATTGGTCTAAAACCACATGACAAAAGTCCCTTACTGACCATAAGCCAAAAAGGACCAGAAGATATGATGGCAACCTTGTAAACATAGCAAGTTTTGTTAACAGGTTTCAGACTTGGCAGAAAACAGAGCATGGCAGAAACAATAATATGAAGGCATCTTGGTGAGCTTGATGCACTCACCACAAAGAAATGCATGACAAAACAAGCATACCTACAGCACGATGGCATGTTTATGAAGCTATCCATGGCAAGAACAAAAGCATAGCATGTATGGATCAACTACAATAAGCTTGGCAAAATTTAATAACACGTAAATAATCTGCCAGAAATATTTTATAGCAAAAGTAGAGCAAGATTGAGTCCTGCTATGGCACTCCATAATTGCAAACAAGGGCAGGAATGGATCAAATACAACAATATCTACCAAACATCTTTACTGAACATCTCCAAAATATGCATGGATCTCTCTGTAGCATCAAGTTTACATGGCAACAAAATAACAGCAGACAAGGACTTGGAGAAATCACCAAGTCCCTGAAATCAGAAACATTACGGGGCCTAGTTTGCATGCTTGTGCTAGTCACCACAGAGATCACAAAAATACATGGCATACACCACTGGAAATATGGCAGGGCATACAACAAAACACATGTAGAGCTCATGCCCATAAGATGCACAGATTAAATGATACAAAAATGACAAATCTCCAAGTTCTGCCAAGAGCCAGCAGATAACAGCAACTAGCCCTCTTGCAACAGAGATTTGGGCATTAAGATGGCCTCTAATGAACAAGGTGCAATTGAACAAAATGTAGAGCATCATGAGACGAACAATTTGACATATTACACGCGCGAAATGAAGCTACATGCAGAGAGTTATGCACTGTTAAACCGGGACACATGCTGTGAAATATCAACGACTTGGAAGAAATCTAGGGTTCGGGAAAAGTCAACCTGGGCAGTTTGACTCGATCCAGATCGGGGAAGAGCTCGAGCTCGGGCTCTCCGGCCGGAGCTTTCGCCGGAGGGAGCAGAGGACGAGGAGGAGGGGCGACGAGGGGAGGACGGCGTCGGGGACGACGGGCGGAGGGGCGCGGCGTCCGCGGCGGCGGGGCGCGACGGCGAGTGCGGCGGCGCGGGCGAGGTGCGGTGGCGGCGCGAGGCGTCGGTGGTGGCGCAACGGCCGGCAGCGAGCAGGGCGGCGGGTGGAGGCGAGGAGACGGCGGCGGGGCCTGGTCGCGCGCGCGGGCCGGCCTCGGGCCTGGCGGGCCGCGGTGGCGTCCACGTGGCGGGCGGCGAGTGGTCCGGGGCGGCGGCGCGAAGTGTCCGGCCGGCGTACGGACACGTCCGGCGCGACGCGAGGGATTTTTAGGGTTTCGTCTGCGATCTAATTCGGGAGGGGAAGCAATTATATAGGTAGAGGGAGCTAGGAGAGTCCAAATGAGGTGCGGTTTTCGCCCACACGATCATGATCGAACAACCTAGAGCATGGAAGAGAGTTTGGTGGGTTTTGGGCTGGTTAGAGAGGGGGGTTTTCCTGCACATACAAATGGACTTTGCGGTTGCTCGGTTAGCTGTTGGAGTACCAAACGACCTCCAAATGAAACGAAACTTGACCGGTGGTCTACCGGTAGTATACCAAAGCCACATGACAGGCCTCGGTCCATTCCGAGAATGTTTGACACCCACTCACGAAAGAAAACAAAAGGGGTGCACCGGAGGAGATGGGAGCGCCGGATTGCAAAACGGACAACGGGGAAAATGTTCGGATGCATGAGACGAACACGTATGCAAATGCAATGCACATGATGACATGATATGAAATGCATGACATGGAAAAAATGCAAAACGAAAGACAAAACCCAACCACGGAGGGAATATCATAACACATAGCCAAAAATGGCAAGAGTCGGAGTTACAAATATGGAAAATTACATGCGGGGTGTTACAACACTCCACCACTACGAGAGGATCTCGTCCCGAGATCTAGGACTGAAAGAACTCCGGATATTCGGAACGGAGATGGTCCTCGGGTTCCCAGGTGGCTTCCCGGTCGAAATGGTGCGACCACTTCACTTTTAGGAATTTGATTGACTTGTTGCGAGTCTTGCGCTCAGTTTCTTCAAGAATAGCAACGGGGTGCTCATGATAAGACAAATCTTCTTGGAGGTCAATCTCTTCAAAGTTGATAGTGCGCTCAGGAGTCTTGAAGCACTTGCGGAGCTGTGACACATGGAACACATCGTGCACGTTCGCGAAGTTGGAAGGAAGCTCAAGTTGATAGGCGAGGTCGCCTCTTTTGCCAATGATCTTGAAAGGACCCACGTATCTAGGGGCAAGCTTCCCTTTGATACCGAAGCGACGAGTGCCTTTCATTGGGGAGACGCGGAGGTAGACATGGTCTCCGATCTCGAAAGCCACATCACGGTGCTTACTATCATAGTAACTCTTCTGACGCGATTGCGCGGCTTTGAGATTATCACGGATGACTTTACACATTTCTTCAGCTTCAGTGATTAAGTCATTGCCAAGAAGTTGGCGTTCACCAGTCTCTGACCAATTAAGAGGAGTACGACACTTTCTGCCATAGAGAATCTCGAATGGGGCCTTGCCCGAACTTGCTTGGAAGCTGTTGTTGTAGGAGAATTCGGCATATGGAAGACAATCTTCCCATTTCATGCCAAAGGAAATGACACAAGCCCTGAGCATATCTTCAAGAATTTGATTGACTCGCTCGACTTGGCCACTAGTTTGAGGATGGAAAGCTGTGCTGAAGCGAATGTTTGTGCCCATGGCCTTCTGGAAGGAGTCCCAGAACTTAGAGGTGAAGATGCTTCCACGATCTGAAGAAATCAATTGTGGAATGCCGTGCAAGGAGACAATTCTGGAGGTGTATAGCTCTGCCAACTGAGCTGCTGTGATGGATTCTTTGATTGGAAGGAAATGAGCCACTTTAGAAAGCTTGTCGATGACAACGAAGATAGCATCATTTCCACGCTTGGACTTTGGAAATCCAGTCATGAAGTCCATTTCGATATGATCAAACTTCCATTCTGAGATAGCAAGAGGTTGGAGGAGACCAGCTGGTCTTTGGTGTTCTGCTTTCACTCTTCGACAGACATCACATTCATTCACGAATTGAGTGATTTCTCGTTTCATTCGAGTCCACCAATACTACTGCTTGAGGTCATGATACATCTTCGTACTTCCAGGATGAATGGAAAGAAGAGAATTGTGCGCTTCGTTCATAATGACTTTCCTTAGATCACCTTTAGGAACCACAATCCGGTCCTCGAAGAATAAAGTGTCTCTGTCATCAATGCGATAGCACTTGTATTTGGAAAGACCCTTGTCGATACCACGTTTCACCTTCTTCACCATGGCATCAAGAAGTTGTGCCTCACGAATTTGATCTTCCAAAGTAGGAGAGACTATGAGGTTGGCAAGAAAGCCTTGAGGGACAACTTGGAGATTCAGCTTGCGGAAAGCTTCACAAAGATCCGGTTGGAAAGGCTTGAGAATTAAGCTGTTGCAATAAGCCTTCCTGCTCAAAGCATCTGCAATGACATTTGCTTTGCCTGGAGTATATTCAATACTCGGATTGTACTCTTGAATCATTTCGACCCATCGAGTCTGCCTGAGGTTGAGGTTGGGCTGAGTGAAGATGTACTTGAGACTCTTGTGATCGGTGAAAATGTCCACTTGTCTTCCCAACAAGAGATGTCTCCACGTTATTAATGCATGGACAACTGCCGCCAACTCAAGATCGTGAGTGGGGTAGTTCTTCTCGTTGGGCTTCAACTGACGAGAGGTATAGGCCACAACTTTCTTCTCTTGCATTAACATAGCACCGAGACCTTGGAGAGAAGCATCACATAAAACTTCAAATGGCTTGGATTCATTAGGAGGAGTTAAGACAGGAGTTGTGACTAGTTTCTCTTTGAGAGTGTTGAAAGCAACGTCACACTCAGGAGACCAGACATGCTTCACATGCTTCTGAAGGAGGTTGGAAAGAGGCTTTGCAATCTTAGAGAAGTTCTCAACGAATCTTTGGCAATAGCTTGCAAGACCAAGAAAACTGCGGAGCTGCTTGACATTCTGAGGAGGTTCCCAATTCACAATTGCGGACACCTTCTCGGGGTTAACAGCGATGCCCTTGGCAGAGATGATGTGACCAAGGAAAAGAACTTCATCAAGCCAAAACTCACATTTGGAGAACTTCGCATAGAATTGATACTCTCTGAGCTTGTCGAGCACCAATCGCAAATGTTTGGCATGATCCTTCTTATTGTTGGAGAAGACCAAGATATCATCGAGATACACCAGGACGAATTCATTGGTATAGGGGTTGAAGATGAAATTCATCATCCGAGAGAAAATTGGAGGAGCATTGACAAGACCGAAAGACACGACAGT
This sequence comes from Aegilops tauschii subsp. strangulata, assembly GCF_002575655.3. NCBI lineage: Eukaryota > Viridiplantae > Streptophyta > Magnoliopsida > Poales > Poaceae > Aegilops > Aegilops tauschii. Next base: position 285,780,512 of record NC_053039.3, read on the forward strand.
ATATTCATAAGAACCAAAGCTTGTTCTGAATGCTGTCTTGGGAATATCTTCTTCACGAATGCGAATCTGATGATAACCCATACGAAGGTCAAGCTTGGAGAATACTTTAGCACCTTTGAGTTGCTCGAATAACTCGTTGATGTTGGGAAGTGGATACTTGTTCTTGATAGTCTTCTTGTTCAATGGACGGTAGTCGACACAAAGTCGGTCCGTGCCATCCTTCTTCTGGACAAAAAGAACACCACAACCCCATGGAGATGAACTCGGTCTGATCAAAGCCAGACGCTCTTGTTCATCGAGCTGTTTCTTCAATTCCTTCAGCTTGTTGGGTCCAAGCTTGTATGGACGCTTGCAAACGGGTTCAGTGCCAGGCTCTAGTTCGATAACGAACTCAACTGGCCGATGAGGAGGCATACCTGGAAGCTCTTCTGGAAAGACATCTTGATACTCACAAACGACTGGAATTTGAGAGATGTCATTCAATTCGCCCTTCTCATTGAGAGAAAATAACCGAATGGTTTCATCACGAGCGGCATAAATGATAACATCCTCAGAAGAGCGTGTCAATAGAATTTCCCTGGCAGCACAATCAAGTTGAGCTTTGTGCTTAGAAAGCCAGTCCATCCCGAGAATAAGATCAATATCCGAGTCACCAAGAACCATTGGAGAAGACGGAAATTTATAATTGCCCATCTTGATAGAAACATCGGGAGCCATCATTTTGGTATTCATGAATAATCCCGGAGAGGAAACCGCTATCGGCTTAGGCGGATCAACAGTATGCAAATTGTTCATGGATGCAAAAGGTCTTGATATGAAAGAAATAGATGCACCAGTATCAAACAAGACTTTTGCAGGAATATCATTAACAGGAAGATTACCCATTATCACATCAGTAGATTCCTCCGCTTGAGCTGCATTCATCATGTTCACCTTTGCAGACTTTGGATTATGCTTGACCACTGCATTGCTGGAAGATCTGACAGGAGGAGGAGGCGGAAGACGCCTTTGGTTGAAGCACTTGTTAGCATAGTGACCTTTCTGCTGACACTTGTTGCAAGTCACCTCTGAGAGTGGATGGTGATAAGGAGCATTGGACTTTGGAGCTTGATTCTGATACTTGTTCTGATAGCCAGAGTTGGAAGAGTTGGAAGAACCATGGCCACCTTTGTTCTTCTGCTGGTAAGGCTGACGAAACGGAGGAGGAGGAGGCAACCAGAACTTCTGTTGCTTAGCAGTCACAAGTGAGGAATAAGAAGACTGAACTGCGTCTCTGACTCTCTTCTTAGAAGCCTCACACTTGAGCTGAGTAGCCTCTTGCTTCAGTGCCATATTGTAGAATTGATCAAACTGAGTAGGCTCAACAAGAACGAGAGCTAACTGCAGATCCTCTCTAAGGCCACCTCTGAAGTGATAGATCATGCTCTTTTCATCAGGAACGTCTTGTTTAGCTAAGCGAGCAAGTTTCTGAAACTGGATGTTGTATTGATACACAGACATGTTGCCTTGCTTGAGATTGCGGAACTCCTCACGCTTGCTCTCAACAACACTTTGTGGAATGTGGTGCGCTTTGAAATCCCGACAGAAGTCAGTCCAAGTTATCACACGACCTCCTCTGGAATCTTTGTATTATTGAAACCAATCAGCAGCTTGGTCCTTGAGCTGAAAAGAAGCGAACTTGACATAGTCCTCAGGCCTAACATTGCTACATTCAAAATGCTTGTTGATGTCCACGAGCCAATCATCGGCATCCGTGGCCTCGGCACAGTAGCTGAAAGACTTGGGCTGATTTGCGAGAAACTGGTTGAGTGTAGCGAAGTGAGGCTGATTGTTGCCTTGACCTTGATTGCCTTGATTACCTTGCCCTTGGGTGCGTTCTTGCAAGAGTTGCAGAATCATCTGAGCATTGGCGTTGGTGGCTGCCATGATAGCTTGCCATGCCTCCGGAGGCGGAGGTGGTGGCGGAGGGTTCGCTTGACTCCCTTCATTGCGATCCGGATCTGACACGTTGGTGGAGCCATCCTGAAGAGGGTGACATCCGTTAGCATCTTGATAGACAAATAGATAAGTAGAATCAACGGATAGAAATTGCAACATATAGTCTTCACAATAAACATTCGAACGAGGATGAACGAATGAATTCCGTAGTAAATCATCGCACTTCCATAAATTGAGAAGCCACTTGAAAAAGATATGAATCAACATATGCCTTCGAAGCAACTCGAATATCACAATACAATACAAAACAAAGTATTGGCTTGCAGAATAAGCCGGAACAAACATATGATAGAGATTTCGTCCGAAGTTTTCGTGGTGGGGCCCACACGGGCTCGATCGTACAGCACCATCATGTACAAGGCTGTGCACATGACATACGAAGCGTCCCCGAATCGGCATAGCCAAGGACTCTTTAAGACACTATGAGACCACTGTAAAACTAACCGTGTACAGGCGGACCACTAGACGTCGAACCCCAATCTCATATCATGCGTCTGTCGGAAAGATATCCTAAGGCTACTTGAATTCCCACTTATAAACTCCCGAAACTTTCTGGTTACAATCTGGTGTTGGGGATACAGGGGACACAAAATATATCACCCAAACTAGCAATCCCTAGATCCAGCTGTATCCATCCGTCAACACATAACCAAGAAACCTTCGGAAATCGTTTACCTCAACCTTCGAAAAGCATCCGTTATACAAGTTATGGCAATACTCCCGAACTCCCGCCCCAGTACTGGGTGGCGTCGAGGTGATCTCACCAACAACTGCATAAAAGAGATTTCGATGTCGGCGAAACTCAGGTATTCCAGAACTGCAACGATAAAATTGTGACGACAACACCTCGGAGCTCAACTCCCCGGGACACTGCCACAACCCCTAAATGTCAGGAGGCACCAAGAACAATGTTCTCGTCACAAAACCATCGGAACGATTCCAAGATACCTGCGTGATCCTAAATTTTTTTAGTGAAATTTGAGGAGAGAAGAGTCAAAACTTCTACGTCAGGAGACCTCACCAGAGCGACGAAGGGACTGAGGAGTAAAAAGAATCCTACTCTCCAATATATATAATCCTAAGACTCAAAACATTTTTGTTCTAGACTCAACAACTGTTGAGGATATAAGCCTTAGAGTCACCCGCCCGGAGGGGCCGGGTTACTCATAATGGTCATCGCCTGAAGCCCGGCGCCAAGCTTGAAGACGGCGGGCCAAAGATGGGCTTAAGACCCAGACGTGGCTTAAGGCCCGTAGTTACAACCGCTATTATGGTAGAACTTGTAGTGTAAGGCAAGAATAATTGAGAGTCCGAGCCGGACACTCTTATGAGCCGGCCGGGACTCTGAGAGCTGCTGGGCGTCAAGCTCTCTATATAAAGGGACGACCCGGCGGCGGTTTAAGGACAAGTAAGATCTCATCGAGAGCCAGACATAGCAATTAAGCTCCCTGGTCATCAAAACCCTAATCAATACCACCTCAACTGGACGTAGGCTTTTACCTTCACCGTAAGGGGCCGAACCAGTATAACCCTCGTGTCCCTTGTCCCGTTTTACCCCTTCAAGCTTCCTAGCTGCGATGGCTCCACGACTAAGTCCTAGCTCGAGGACATCTGTCGTGACAATTCCACGACAGTTGGCACCCACCGTGGGGCTAGCGCACGGTGGATTTGAGTTCTTGAAGGGCAGCTTCGAAGGGCTCAAGGGATACGCTGTGGGCCGGATGACCAAGAGTCGTCGCGGCAAGCTCTACATCGACGATGCAAACTGGGGCCCTGACGCCGGCTCAATTGAGTACGGGTGCCGGGTCCCCTTCGGCGGAATTCATGTCTTCATTGGCAAGATTGGTGAGCCAGGCCCTGAGCCGGGTCTCTGCGCCGATCTCATCGAGACGGCTTAGCGTGCACGACCCGCCCGGGCCCTGCCTGCCTTGAAGCATGTTTTTGTGGGATGTGTCCATGGAGGGCTCTCTATTGGATCTGGATCTGGTGATGAGACGGCCGCCGGCTCTGACGGCGAGTCGTCCACAGATGAGTCAAACTCGTTGTATCAAATTCAAGATGGCTGGCTCATGGGTTGTTCCGATGGTGACAGTATTCCGGACCCTTTTGAGCCGCCGAGCCGGGTTGGAATCTTCATGGCCGGTGCACAGCCTGTTCAGAACCCTGCCGCGGGGTCAGGAAACCCGGTACCTTTGCCGGCTCAGGTGCTGATGGATCTCACGGACAAGATGACGGCCCTGTTGACCGCCACGGTCGACCCGGCGGATCAAGCTCAGCACGACGCGGAGGTGGCGCAGTTAAAGTTAGATCTAGTGAAAGCCAAGGAGGATCTGGCGGCGGAAGGGATCAGGATGGCTGCGGAGAGGGCGGCTCTCGACGCCCAGACTCAGTTGATTCAGGCGCAGTCCTTCCGGCTCACGATGGATCAGAACGCATCCAATGAGGTCATGAGAAGGAGGCATCAGAAGGCCCAATCTCGACTCCCTCCGGTCTACGATCCTCGAAACCTCTTCAACACGCCAGGTGCAGGGTCTAGTAACCCGCCGGGGATCATAGTGCCCGGGTCTGGGACCCCAGTTCAGCCACAAGTGATGGGGCCTCCCCGGGTGAACCCTGCCCCGCCTCAGTATGTGCCAATACCACCGGGTCATTATGCTAACCTGCTGGAGAACATGGTCGCCGCAGCAGCACGGCTGGCGGCTCTCCCAATTGACGGCGACTCTCCAACGGCTATTGAAACCCGCCGGGTCAGAGAACTCCTTCAGACAGCGCTAGCGCAGCAAGAGGCGTATTCTTAAAGCCGGGACAGGATCCACTCAACCCCTCGTCCGGGCCGGAGCCCCAGTTATAGCCGAGACATGGTCTCAGCGACCGGCTCAAGTAATGTCCGACGCCATGACCCGCCCCCTGGCCATGGCCCGGCTTATAACGGAGCCTTTCACGCAACAGACCAAGACAGAGCGCGGCAAGAGGCGGAGCAGGTGCCTCAGTTGACGGCTTACCAAACACCCCCGGCTTGTCCGACGACTTCTGTCGACGTGGGTATCCCTACGAGGACTGGAGGTGTCCCTTGTTTAGTGCCGGCTCTCCGCAATGAACGTCTACCCAAGGACTTCAAGGGGCCTAGGAAGGTGCCTAATTACACGGCAGATTTACAACCCGGAGCCTGGATCGAGAGTTACGAGATGACCATGGAATTGCTGGAGGTCAGTGAAGCAGCGATGGCCAAGTACTTCACCATGATGCTAGATGGGACTGCCCACACTTGGTTGAAAGGGCTACCACCGAATTCCATCGGGTCTTGGGCTGAGTTGAAAGCCCGGTTCATCCAAAACTTCAAAGATACCTGTAGGCAGTCTATGTAAATTGTGGATTTGACTAACTGTAAACAGCAGGAGGGTGAGTCTATGACACATTGGGTTCGCCGGGTCAAAGAGATTATACATTCATCTGATAAGATGGATGCTGGCTCTGCAGTCTTAATGTTGGAGAAGAATTGTCGCTTCCTGCCCCTGAAGATGAAACTCGGGCGGCTTAAGCGCGACTGCAATGATATGGGTACGCTGATGGCGGCTCTCGTCAAGTACGCCGAATCTGATAGTACCAAGGACCCCGCTTCAGATGATGAAAGGACAGGGAAGGGAAAGAAGAACGACAATGGCAAGGGTCCTCAGCATAACCCGGGGAACCAAGGAGGTGGCCAGCGTAAAGCCGACGGCAGCCTAGAGTTCGTGGCCAACGCCAGCTCACAGGGTAATAACCAGCGACGCAAGGGGAGGCCACCTCCCCGAGCCGGCGGGTCAGGCCCGACACTGGAGCAGCTGTTGAATGAGCCTTGTCCAAGGCATGGCTCTAGGGAGAAGCCAGCTACTCATCTATGGAAGGATTGTGCAATCATGAAGGCCTTTAAAAATTCCAATGCCTTTAATGGCAACAATGGCCCGGGCGGCGGCTCAGGCGCTGGCGGTTTTCATGGCCCGGGCGGCGGCTCAAATTCTAATCCACAGAACGGTCAAGGGGGCTCTAATCAGCAGTCTAGCCAGGGTTATCAACAGCAGCAGGGGGATTATCAGACCAATCCAAAGCAGCTTAACGGTGGACAGTATCATGTATTTACCACCAGTCTGTGTAAGCGAGATCAGAAGCTTCATAAGAGGGCTGTGAATGCTGTTGAGCCGGCGGTTCCACGTTATTTAAGATGGTCTGAGCAGCCTATCATGTGGAGTAGGGAGGATCACCCTCCCCGGGTTGATAATCCGGGTCACTTGGCCTTGGTGGTGGCTCCTCAGGTGGGAGGATATAAGTTCACCAAGGTGCTCATGGATGGAGGCAGCAGTATCAACATCCTCTATTATGAGACTTTCCGTCGTATGGGGTTGATTGATAAGAACCTCAGCCAGTCAAACACTATTTTCCATGGTGTGGTGCCTGGTAAGTCGGCTTATCCAGTTGGCAAGATCGAGTTGAAAGTGGCCTTTGGAGACGAGTACAACTACAGGGTGGAAAAATTGACCTTTGAGGTGGTCAAGATAAGAAGTCCGTATCATGCCATATTTGGGCGGCCGGCTTACGCCAAGTTCATGGCTCGGCCGTGTTACGTGTATTTACAGCTCAAGATGCCGGGTCACAATGGGACCATTACAGTTCACGGCAGTCGTAAGGTGGCCTTGGAGTGTGAGGAAGGCGATGCAGCTTATGCAGAATCTGTTTGTGCAACAGAGGAGTTGAAATTTTACAAGGACAATGTTGACCCAACAGATATGACCTCTCTGAAAAAGCCGACTACGGAGCATGAGCCGGCAATGAAATTTAAGTCGACTGATGAGACTAAACTTGTTGATTTCGTTCCAGGTGATTCATCTCAGCAGTTTAGCATCAGTGCTAATCTGGATCCAAAATAGGAAAGCGCGCTCATCGAGTTCATCCGTGAGAATAGGGACATTTTTGCATGGAAACCTTCTGACATGCCAGGTGTACCTAGAGAACTCGCTGAGCACACTCTCAATGTTGATCCGAAATTTAAGCCGGTCAGGCAATTCCTTCGGCGGTTTAATGAAGAGAGGTGGAAAGCCATTGGTGAAGAGGTGGCCCGGCTCTTGGCGGCCGGGTTTATTGTTGAAGTCTTTCACCCAGAGTGGTTAGCTAACCCGGTGCTCGTGCTCAAGAAAAACAGCACCTGGCGGATGTGTGTGGACTACACGGACTTAAACAAGGCATGTCCGGCTGATCCTTTTGCGCTTCCCTGTATTGATCAAATCATTGATGCTACGGCGGGTTGCGAGCGCTTAAGTTTCTTGGATGCTTATTCTGGATATCATCAGATTAAAATGGCAGTTAAGGACCAGGAGAAGACGGCGTTCATCACTCCCTTTGGAGCCTTCTGCTATGTGTCCATGCCTTTTGGACTCAAGAGTGCACAGGCGACCTATCAGCGTTGCGTGCAGAACTGTCTTCATAACCAGATTGGGCGCAATGTTCATGCCTATGTGGATGATATTGTGGTTAAGTCCAGGGAGAAGGAAACCTTGATAGATGATCTGAGGGAAACCTTTGATAATCTCCGGGTCTACAAGATGATGCTTAACCCGGCCAAGTGTGTTTTTGGTGTTCCTGCAGGCAAGCTCTTGGGTTTCTTGGTTTCTAACAGAGGCATTGAAGCTAACCCGGAGAAGATCAAGGCAATCACCTCTCTGGCTAAGCCGGCGTGTATAAACGACGTCCAGCGCCTGGCGGGTCGTATCGCTGCTTTAAGCCGGTTTATAAGCCGTTTGGGTGAGAAGGCCCTGCCATTATACCAGTTGATGAAGAAAACTGATGACTTTGTCTGGAATGATGCAGCTAATACTGCTTTTCAGGATTTGAAGAGGCAGCTGGCAGAGCCCCCAGTCCTTGCTGCTCCGATTGACAAGGAGCCTTTATTGCTGTATGTAGCTGCTAACACACGGGCCGTCAGTGTGGCTGTGGTGGTGGAGCGCAAGGAAGAGGGTAAGGAGCATCCGGTTCAGCGGCCGGTTTATTACGTCAGCGAAATGCTCATAGAGTCTAAACAGCGGTATCCACATTGGCAGAAGCTTGTTTATGGTGTATTCATGGCAAGCCGGAAGCTAAAGCACTATTTTCAGGGTCACCCTATCACTGTGGTTAGTTCTGCCCCTCTTGGAGATATCATTCAGAACAAAGAGGCCACAGGGAGAGTGGCTAAGTGGGCTATAGAGCTCGGACCTCATGGTCTGAAATACGTACCACGCACTGCTGTTAAATCTCAAGCCTTGGTGGATTTCATCAACGATTGGACAGAGCTACAAGTGCCTGAAGAAAAGCCGGATAACACATACTGGACTATTCACTTCGATGGGTCCAGGCAATTGGAGGGCTCGGGGGCTGGAGTTGTATTGGCTTCCCCTGAAGGTGACAAGTTCCATTATGTGCTACGCTTGATGTTTCCTTGTACTAACAATGCGGCTGAGTACGAGGCCTTGCTCCATGGTCTTCGGATGGCTAAAGAGATGAGCTTGAGCCGGGTAAGGTGCTTCGGCAACTCAGACTTAGTGGTTCAACAGGTATCAGGCAAGTGGGATTCCAAGGACTCAGGAGCTGAAGATGATACCAATCACTTGGCCATTTGCGGTCTAGGGGCTTGATATGGTTGGGCCTTTTAAAAGGTCCAAGGACAAGAAGACTCACCTTTTGGTGGCAGTTGACAAATTCACAAAGTGGGTTGAAGCAGAGCTAGTTAGCAAGTGTGAGGCAGCCACGGCGGTTCAGTTCATGAAAAGGGTGATCTTTCGCTTTGGCTTTCCACACAGCATTATAACTGATAATGGTACCAATCTGTCCAAAGGTGCCATGGAGGAGTTTTGTCAACGAGAGCATATTCGACTTGATGTTTCATCAGTGGCTCACCCTCAATCCAATGGTCAAGCTGAGAGAGCTAATCAGGAGATTCTGAAAGGCATCAAGCCCCGGCTTTTGGTCCCTTTGCAACGGACGCCGGGTTGTTGGGTGGAGGAGTTACCCTCCGTGTTATGGAGCATCAATACTACTCCTAACAGGTCTACGGGTTACACGCCTTTCTTCATGGTTTATGGAGCGGAAGCAGTCCTCCCCAGTGACATCCGTCATGACTCGCCTCGAGTGGCGGCTTATGTTGAGGGGGATAATGAACAGGCACGCCAAGATGCTCTTGACTTGTTGGATGAACAGCGTGATGTGGCAGCAGCTCGCTCCGCGATTTACCAACAAGACCTGCGCCGTTATCACAGTCGCCGGGTTAAGTCCCGGGTCTTCCAGGAAGGTGATCTGGTGCTCCGGCTCATCCAAGATCAAGCCGATGCGCACAAGTTATCCCCGCCTTGGGAAGGCCCCTTTGTGGTCAGCAAGAACTTGCACAACGGGTCATATTACCTCATTGACATTCGGGAGCACAAAGATTCACGCAAGTCGGAGGAGGAGACCCGTCGGCCGTGGAACGTAGCTCAGCTGCGGCCTTATTACACTTGAGCTTCCGGCTCTCGTAATGTACATATTTCTATAAGCCATGTATATATTATGATAAGCAATAAAGCAGGACCTCTGTCCTTTTTTCTCCTCCAAAGGTAAATGTGTTGTTCCCATTACAAGATCACATGGTAACTTGGAGGTGGATCCGGCTTATGATCGTATTCGAATCTAGCCGTACGTAATATAGTCACTTGGGGGCTTCCTGTTCAAACATAGGTCGTATTCAAACCAAAGAGAACATAGCTGTCGATACCCATTTGATTGGCAAAGTGCCGAGCTCATTGGGGAGTTTTCTTTGATCATATTTGAATCATAGCTCAACCCCCTTTGGGAACCGACGTGGATCGTATTCGAATCAGTGTCGTTAAAACAACTTTTAAGGTCATTTGGGGGCTTCCTGTTCAAACATGGGTCGTATTCGAACCAAAGAGAACATAGCTGTCGGTACCCTCTTGATTGGCATCGCCAAACCCACTGGGGGCTATATGATCGCATTCGAATCTTAGCATAACCCCTTTGGGACGGGTCTCTGGTCGTATTCGAACCGGAAGCCCCTAAGCTTTTCTGATTTACAACGAGTTCTTCTGATTGTCTCAATAGTGTGCACGGCGGTTCTCACTCTGCCGGCTTAACTTTGATTCACAGTATTAGTGAACACGATCAGCATTATCAAGACTGGTAAACCGGAGTTGAGGTACCAACCTTATTATCCGGGTTACATAAACCGGATGCATACTTAAAGGCTTGTAAGTATGCTATTATGGTTACATCAAGGACATAATTGAGGACCAGTCTTTGGTGGCTTAGATTCATATTCCGGGTTATGTGTATAAGATTATAATTCTCAGTACGGTAAACCGCCTAGAGACTGGTGACTTGTTTTTCTATGCAGGATGATTAAGGTCGGCTATTCGAGCTTAAGGAGAATAAATGATCAATTATGACCCGGAGGAATATAAGGAAGCCATTTCAATAGAGTTAAGCATTCAACACGTGCACGATGGCACGACAAAGTTAAAGTGTTGGTCCTACTCTATTACAGACTCCCCGGGTCCAAAAGGGTGAAGCATTGTTTAACAAGCATAATCATGGGCCGCCTTAAAAAGGCAAGATGCCTGCCGGGTTGAAGCTTCCGGCTCATCCCTCTCCGCGCCTCCGGCTGTTCCTATGACCTGGAAGGTTGACGATTTCCAGTCAATGCCGCTCAGAGCTTCAAATTGAGCCTCCTCGTCAATTAACCCGGTCGGGTCAATGTCTGGGGCAAAGGTGTGCTTACGAGTCGGCGGGACCAAACTGATGGCTTCATAACGCGGAGTGGGGATCCTCTGATTCGCTGCGTCGTAGCCCGACTGGTACTTGGTTAGATCGGTATCATTCCCAATCAGGGTGGCCACCGGGCGCACGATCTTCACACAAGCTGCAAAGTCTTTTTGGTCGAACGGGGTGCCGTCTTCCTTCAAGCTGGGGTAACCAAGGGCGATGTCCGCCGGGTCTAGCTCTGGAAGAAAAGCCTTGGCCCGGCTCAGAGCAGCTATGGCCCCGGCTCTTGCAGAGGCCCGTCGCAGCTCTTGGACACGCTAAGGAAGAATGGCAAGCCGGCGAAGTACTTCCGCCAGATGAGTCGGAACCTCATTGGATAGGGCCACCACAGCCAAAGCGCGCCGCGACCCGGTGTAGAGTTGCTCCACCAGGGTGTACACGGCCTTCAGGTTGGTCAGCACGTTCTGATTGAGGTTGGCGCTTCTGGGACCTGTTTAACAAAGTAAGATAAGCCGTTTTCAATAATGGGAGTTATGAGACATAAAGACTGTAAACTTGTTCAAGGTCTGCAGAATGACTTACCGAAGATTGCGGCGACCATCTGTGACACGTGGCGCTTTAAGCTGGAGAGTTCGGCGGTTCTCTCCGACAGAGTCTTCTCCGCCTGTTCGGCCTGGCTTACAAGAGCAGCCTTCTCTTCGGCCCAAGTCTTTCTTTCAGCTTCAAACTTTTTCTTCAGCATCTCTTGAGCCGCAATGCTCGATTCAAATTTGGCGTTGGCCTTCCGGGTCTCAGTTTCCTGAGTCTTCAGGCGGTTCTTCAGATCAGAGATATCAGCTTCGAACTTCTTGCAAGGAGCCTGTACAATTTCCGGGTTATAGTATGAATAATTATCGAGCAATTTTAAAGTCCCAAGCACTTTCCAAGCAAAGGCACTTGGCACTTGGGGGCTAATGCATGTGGAAAGTTTCTGTCTACGAAATTACCGGTTCATGAGAGTAAGCCGGAAGATAAGTCTACAACATATTCTATCATAAGTAGTAGACTTGGGGGCTAGAGTATGGTAAAGATAACTATGCAGTAAGCAATAGAGTGGTACCTCAGACTTCTGCTGTATCTGATTCACCATGTCGATCTCTAAATCCCGGCTGTTGTGCACCTGACTGACATAGCCGGAGATTTTCTGTCGAAAGGTTTGAAGATTGACATGAGCCGGATCAAATCAATCTGGGGCCTAATGTTGAGGATATAAGCCTTAGAGTCACCCGCCCAGAGGGGCCGGGTTACTCATAATGGTCATCGCCTGAAGCCTGGCGCCAAGCTTGAAGATGGCGGGCCAAAGATGGGCTTAAGACCCGGACGTGGCTTAAGGCCCGTAGTTACAACCGCTATTATGGTAGAACTTGTAGTGTAAGGCAAGAATAATTGAGAGTCCGAGCCGGACACTCTTATGAGCTGGCCGGGACTCTGAGAGTTGCTGGGCGTCAACCTCTCTATATAAAGGTACGACCCGGCGGCGGTTTAAGGACAAGTAAGATCTCATCGAGAGCCAGGCATAGCAATTAAGCTCCCTGGTCATCGAAACCATAATCAATACCACCTCAACTGGACGTAGGCTTTTACCTTCACCGTAAGGGGCCGAACCAGTATAACCCTCGTGTTCCTTGTCCCGTTTTACCCCTTCAAGCTTCCTAGCTGTGATGGCTCCACGACTAAGTCCTAGCTCGAGGACATCTGCCGTGACAATTCCACGACAACAACGCCAGCGATTCGATCAAGCAGGGGGCTCCTAAGTCGGGGATGGCTCTGATTACCAACTTGTAACGCCCACGACGCGGCTATATCTCCCACGTGTCGAGGCACGACTTAGAGGCATAACCGCATAGTGGTTTTGTTGCAAGAAGGGTCATCTTCACACAATCCCATGTAATGAACAAGAATGGGATAAAGAGTTGGCTTACAATCGCCACTTCACACAATACATAAATATAATTCATACATCATCCAAAATACGAACATATAGACTGACTACGGCCAAAATCCAGATGAAAATAAGACAACCCCAAATGCTAGATCCCCGATCGTCCCAACTGGGCTCCACTACTGATCATCAGGAAAAGACACATAGTAACGACCACGTTCCTCGTCGAACTCCCACTTGAGATCGATCCCATCATTTGCACTGGCATCGTCGGCACCTGCAACTATTTTGGTAGAATCTGTGAGTCACGAGGACTCAGCAATCTCACACCCGCGAGATCAAGACTATTTAAGCTTATAGGAAAGGATGGTGTAATGAGGTGGAGCTGCAGCGGCAATAAGCATATATGGTGGCTAACATACGCAAGAGAGAGCGAGAAGAGAAGCAATGGAACGGTCGTCATCTAGCAATGACCAAGAAATGATCCTGAACTCCTACTTACGTCATACATAACTCAAACCGTGTTCACTTCCCGGACTCCGCTGAGAAGAGACCATCACGGCTACACACACAGTTGATGCATTTTAATTGGGTCAAGTGACAAGTTCTCTACAACCGGACATTAACAAATTCCCATCTGCCTCATAACCGGGGGCACGACTTTCGAAAGATAATACCCTGCAGGGGTGTCCCAACGTAGCCCATCATAAGCTCTCACGGTCAACGAAGGATAAACCTTCTCCCGGAAAGACCCGATCAGTCTCGGAATCCCGGTTTACAAGACATTTCGACAATGGTAAAACAAGACCAGCAAAGCCACCCGAATGTGCCGACAAATCCCGATAGGAGCTGCACATATCTCGTTCTCAGGGCACACCGGATGGGCAAGACGCCGGGTTGGCATAGACCCTGGTTGCCCAGGGGGCGCCGGACATCGCCCAGTTTGGGCCAGCACTCGAAGGAGCACTGGTCCGGGGGTTTAAAACAAAGATGACCCTCGGGCTCGCGAAAACCCGGGGGAAAAGGCTTAGGTGGCAAATGGTAAAACCAAGGTTGGGCCTTGCTGGAGGAGTATTATTCAAGGCGAACTGTCAAGGGGGTCCCATAGATCACCCGACCGCGTAAGGAACGCAAACTCAAGGAACATAATACCGGTATGACAGTAACTAGGGCGGCAAGAGTGGAACAAAACACCAGGCATAAGACCGAGCCTTCCACCCTTTACCAAATATATAGATGCATTAATTAAATAAGAGATATTGTGATATCCCAACATATCCATGTTCCGACATGGAACAAACTTCAACTCCACCTGCAACTAGCAACGCTATAAGAGGGGCTGAGCAAAAGCGGTAACATAGCCAAACAACGGTTTGCTAGGAAAGGATGGTTAGGGGCTGACATGGCAATATGGGAGGCATGATATAGCAAGTGATAGGTAGCGCAGCATGGCAATAGAGCGAACAACTAGCAAAGCAAAGATAGAAGTGATTTCGAGGGGTGGTCATCTTGCCTGCAAGGTTCTCAGAGTTGTCGAAAGCTTGATCCTCGTAAGCGTACTCAATAGGTTCCTCGTCCACGAACTCGTCTCCCGGCTCTACCCAAGACAAGAACACAAGCAACGGAACCACAATCAATCACGAGAAATGCATAAGCAACATGAAGCAAAACATGTATGATATGCGAGATATGATATGCGATGCATATGCGTGCTCCGGAAGGAAAAAGATGAACAAGGCAGTAACTTGGCAAACCAAGCACGCCACTGGAAAGATGAGATGATTTCGGTTGAAATCGATATAAAGATCACCGGAAACGGATGCACGGTTTGCAAATGGCAAGCAAAACAAGAATGACACGGAACTGCGATTAACAACATGATAGCACTTAAAATGCAACAAGTAACAATGCTACAACACTCCAACATAGAAAAAAAGCATATGGAAGTAGTGTACAGGAGATGCTTGACAAAAGATGAATACTGAGCTATGGCTAGATCACAACATAACAAGCTCAAACAAACATGGCAAAAGTGCAAAAGATAACAGGTTCACAGACTTGGTGAAATTACTGGACATGTCTGAAACAGTATCAGGTAGCAATGTTCAGAGCACGAAATCAACATGATATAGGAACTTAACATAGCAAAACAAGGCATGGCAGTATTTTTCTAAACGCACATGACAAAAGTCCCTTACTGACCATAGGCCAAAAAGGACCAGAAGATACGATGGCAACCTTGTAAACATAGCAAGTTTTGTTAACAGGTTTCAGACTTAGCAGAAAACAGAGCATGGCAGAAACAATAATATGAAGGCATCTTGGTGAGCTTGATGCACTCACCACAAAGCAATGCATGACAAAAAAAGCATACCTACAGCAAGATGGCATATTTATGAAGCTATCCATGGCAAGAACAAATGCATAGCATGTATGGATCAACTACAATAAGCTTGGCAAAATGGAATAACACGTAAACAATCTGCCAGAAATATTTTATAGCAAAAGTAGAGCAAGATTGAGTCATGCTATCGCACTCCATAATTTCAAACAAGGGCAGAAATGGATCAAATAAACAAATATCTACCAAACATCCTTACTGAACATCTCCAAAATATGCATGGATCTCTCTGTAGCATCAAGTTTACATGGCAACAAAATAACAGCAGACAAGGACTTGGAGAAATCACCGTCCCTGAAATCAGAAACATTACGGGGCCTAGTTTGCATGCTTGTGCTAGTCACCACAGAGATCAAAAAAATACATGGCATACACCACTGGAAAGATGGCAGGGCATACAACAAAACACATGTAGAGCTCATGCCCATAAGATGCACAGATTAAATGATACAAAAATGACAAATCTCCAAGTTCTGCTAAGAGCCAGCAGATAACAGCAACTAGCCCTCTTGCAACAGAGATTTGGGCATTAAGATGGCCTCTAATGAACATGGTGCAATTGAACAAAATGTAGAGCATCATGAGACGAACAATTTGACATATTACGTGCGCGAAATGAAGCTACATGCAGAGAGTTATGCACTGTTAAACAGGGACACATGCTGTGAAATATCAACGACTTGGAAGAAATCTAGGGTTCGGGAAAAGTCAACCTGGGCAGTTTGACTCGATCCAGATCGGGGAAGAGCTCGAGCTCGGGCTCTCCGGCCGGAGCTTTCGCCGGAGGGAGCAGAGGACGAGGAGGAGGGGCGACGAGGGGAGGACGGCGTCGGGGACGACGGGCGGAGGGGCGCGGCGTCCGCGGCGGCGGCGTCGGCGAGGTGCGGTGGCGGCGCGAGGCGTCGGTGGTGGCGCAACGGCTGGCGGTGAGCAGGGCGGCGGGTGGAGGCGAGGAGACGGCGGCGGGGCCCAGTCGCGCGCGCGGGCCGGCCTCGGGCTTGGCGGGCCGCGGTGGCGTCCACGTGGCGGGCGACGAGTGGTCCGGGGCGGCGGCGCGAAGTGTCCGGCCGGCGTACGGACACGTCCGGCGCGACGCGAGGGATTTTTAGGGTTTCGTCTGCGATCTGGGAGGGGAAGCAATTATATAGGTAGAGGGAGCTAGGAGAGTCCAAATGAGGTGCGGTTTTCGCCCACACGATCGTGATCGAACGGGCTAGAGCATGGAAGAGAGTTTGGTGGGTTTTGGGCTGGTTAGAGAGGGGGTTTTTCCTGCACATACAAATGGACTTTGCGGTTGCTCGGTTAGCCGTTGGAGTACCAAACGACCTCCAAATGAAACGAAACTTGACCGGTGGTCTACCGGTAGTATACCAATGCCACATGACAAGCCTCGGTCCATTCCGAGAATGTTTGACACCCGCTCACGAAAGAAAACAAAAGGGGTGCACCGGAGGAGATGGGAGCGCCAGATTGCAAAACGGACAACGGGGAAAATGTTCGGATGCATGAGACGAACACGTATGCAAATGCAATGCACATGATGACATGATATGAAATGCATGACATGGACAAAATGCAAAACGAAAGACAAAACCCGACCACGGAGGGAATATCATAACACATAGCCGAAAATGGCAAGAGTCGGAGTTACAAATATGGAAAATTACATGCGGGGTGTTACAAAAGTATGGCACGGAATATAAAGGAGACTATAGACTAGACGGAGGTGGTACCACACGACAGCTCTCCACGCAGCGACGCAACTGTCGGCCGACTTGTAGGCGACCATTTGCTCCGTGTTCAACTGCTCCGTGCGTGTTGTTGCTTGCGGTTCAGGCGGCCGCGGCGTGCTCTGCTCGCGTCCCGCCGCGTGCGCTCTGCTCTTGCGTCCCTCCGGGTGCTCTGCCCTCGTCCCTCCACGCGCGCTGCCAGTGTTTTGGGCCGGCGCACGATCACGCATGTTCGTGTGCAAGTGGTTGCGCCGGGCGCGGCACGACGATGCAGTTACCCGCTGCAAAAACTGCCATGCAGACGCGCCGAGAATCCACGCCGCCCGGCCCCCTTTTATTCCTGCGACCATTTACCTTCATCTCTCATCTCAGACGTCACAATAAGCACACCCACGAGGGCACATACAGAGAGGACATCCCGTGGCTCCAATGGCGCTCCCAGCGGCCGACGACAACAACGGCGGGCAGTTCACCATGCATCATGTAGTGTACACCCACATGAGGGGGAAGGCCCTCTCAGTGGTGTACACGAACGATCCGGTCTCGGTGGAGATCTCCATCCAAACTATGGAGCAGTTCCTTGCCGAGGACAAGTACCGAGTGGTCGGCTTCGACCTCGAGTACACCATCGGTCGTGCCGGGCACAATTAGAAGGTTGCCGTCGCCCAGTTGTGCGTGTGACATGACGTCCTCGTCTACCACTTCCACCTTGCCACAAGGCCTTGCGAGCGTTTCTCCAGGTTTATCAAGAGCTCCGACTATAGTTTCGCTACGGTGGACACCACCAATGATCTAAAAGCGCTCAAGGTTTCGGACTTGAAATGCCCGAATCTTGTCAACATCCAGCACCACTACAAGGTCTGGGGCACCGACAAAAGCAAACTGAACTCCCTGGTTGACCTCGCCTCGGCCATCATCGACCCCTACTACGTGAAGATGAAGCAAGAGAGCAATAAGGACAAGAATGCCTGGCATCGTGTGTGGCATAAGAGACTAGATGAACAACATGTCAAGTATGCGGCCATGGACACGTACACAAGCTACGAGATGTACAGGCGGATCGTTGACATGAGGAACTGTCTTACCTGACCCAGACGAGGGATCAAGCCACATAGCAGTGGCGGGAGCGTCACAAGAAGTAGATGACTAGACGATCATTTCTCCTACTTTAGAATGCATGCAATTGTTTATTGAGGTGTGTGCGAATGATCTGTATAGTCACTTATGTAATTGGATGTTTTTTCAGTTATATATATATACATGTTATTCTACTGTAGATAGAGCAATTCACACGGCTTATTAGCAGCAATCGTCTGTGTTATTATTGGTCTTCGCACACATTTCAGATTACGGACCCGTTTGCCGCGTATCACACACATCTTGTTCAGTTGAACCATTTCCATTGTGTTGCCTAATCACAAACAGTTCATTCGAGTGAACCATATGCTGTGTATCACACACGCCTCCATCTAGCTGCCCGTTTCTTTTGTTCCTCCTCATCGCAAACAGTTCATTGAACTGAACCGTATGCCCTTCATCGCACACACAACTAAAACCTGAACTGTGTTTGATGCATCCGTCATAGCAAACGTTTTACACATTTCTGACGGTTTTCATACAGCACCGTTTGCGATTATGGCATCGCACACAGTTTCTCGAAGGGTCTCTGATCGTAGTGTCGCGTTTGGACCATCCTGCAGTAGTGGCATAGTGTATTAAAATTGAATGAGAAAGCTCTTTGCGAAATTGTTGACCTGGTCAAAATTGGGTGACCCAATTTCAATTGGAGACCTCAATTGATTGTGACTTGTGAGGCCTTAAAAACTAGGGAGCTTAGTGTTATAGAGGATGTGCATTAAAACCCTCATGGATCTTTAATAAATGTGGCTTCCATGTGAAGAGAATGAATCTTCAATCAGGGACTTGTGTTTGAAGCAAGCAAAACTCATATTTTGCATTGCTTCTGGTTCGTATGAGTTGTTCAGGTTGCAAAGTGGGATGCCTATAAGCATCTTGGTTATTGACGAGGCGGCAAAACTAAAAGAATCTGAATCGCTGGTTTCTCTCTTGCTCCCGGGAATAGAACATGTTTTACTTATTAGGGATGAAAACCAGCTATCATTACTGGTAAAGAGAAAGATATGATTTTATTTATAAGAATGTGTGTCATATTTTGTTATCATCTGCTTATGTTACTGATAATCATCTCCAGACTTTCTTAGTTGGTCATACTTTCTCCTTACTACTGCTTGCTAGATTGCTAAAGTTGCTGACTTTGTACGAAGCCTCTACAAGAGATTGTGTACAATGGGTTACACCAAACACTTGTTGGAAGTACAATATAGAATACGCCCTTGCATTAATAAATTTCTGAATGCCAACTTTTATGGCAATCGGTTTTTGGATGGTCCTCGTGTCAAACAGGAAGACTATTCCAAGAATTATCTCTCTGGACGGATTTATGGTGTTTATTCATTCATTGGAAATGATATGGAAATTCTTGATGACCTTGGCTAGAGTTTAAAAATATGGTTGAGGTTGTAGTAGCCAATATTATCAGAAGACTTGTGAAAGGTATATCCAAAGCCTCACCTATCACATATCATGTTGGATGAAAAAAACTTATTGCTAAGCCTCATGATTTGAATAAAGCTAATTACTATTTCGGTAAAATTACCGTAGAATATTGGGAGAAGAGGCAAAGAACCACTATCGGTGTAATATAATAACCTTGTATACTGCCCAAGTTATTGCAATGCAAGAAAGAATTGGAAGAAAGTTTGAGAAACATGAGTTTCTGTCTGCCACAGACAAATCTATCGATGGACTTCAAGGTGGTGAGGAAGACACAATATTAATTCCAACAATTAGGTGCAACAAAGACGAGAAAGTAGGGTTTATCTCTGGAGGGATTTAATGTGGCTTTGACAAGAGCAAAGTAAGTTTTCTTAATTTGGTGATATTAAAGAATTTGTTTACACTACATTTTCATTTACATACCTCTGTGTTTTTTCCACCAGCACTGCGTTTGGGTTATTGGAATGGAGCCACTTTGCTTGCAAGCAATTCAGTATGGGCAGAATTAGTCAGTGATTCGTAAAACATGGATATTTCTTTGATGGTCTTAAGCACAAGGATTTACCGGAAACAATGAGGCTTGCAACCAGCGTCTATACATATATTGAAGGAAATATGCCCTAGAGGCAATAACAAAGTTGTTATTTATATTTCCTTATATCATGATAAATGTTTATTATTCATGCTAGAATTGTATTAACCGGAATCTTAGTACATGTGTGAATACATAGACAAACAGAGTGTCCCTAGTATGCCTCTACTTGACTAGCTCGTTAATCAAAGATGGTTAAGTTTCCTAGCCATGGACATGTGTTGTCATTTGATGAACAGGATCACATCATTAGAGAATGATGTGATGGACAAGACCCATCCGTTAGCTTAGCATAATGATCGTTTAGTTTTATTGCTATTGCTTTCTTCATGACTTATACATGTTCCTCTGACTATGAGATTATGCAACTCCCGAATACTGGAGGAACACCTTGTGTGCTATCAAACGTCACAACGTAAATGGGTGATTATAAAGATGCTCTACAGGTGTCTCCGATGTGTTTGTTGAGTTGGCATAGATCGAGATTAGGATTTGTCACTCCGTGTATCGGAGAGGTATCTCTAGGCCCTCTCGGTAATGCTCATCACTATAAGCCTTGTAAGCAATGTGACTAATGAGTTAGTTGCGAGATGATGCATTACGGAACGAGTAAAGAGACTTGGCGGTAACGATATTGAACTAGGTATGATGATACCAACAATCGAATCTCGGG
The DNA here is from genome assembly GCF_002575655.3 of Aegilops tauschii subsp. strangulata. Classification (NCBI taxonomy): domain Eukaryota; kingdom Viridiplantae; phylum Streptophyta; class Magnoliopsida; order Poales; family Poaceae; genus Aegilops; species Aegilops tauschii. Next base: position 285,801,164 of record NC_053039.3, read on the forward strand.
TAAGTAACATATCGATGACAAAGGGAACAACGTATGTTGTTATGCGGTTTGACCGATAAAGATCTTCGTATAATATGTAGGAGCCAATATGAGCATCCAGGTTCCGCTATTGGTTATTGACTGGAGATGTGTCTCGGTCATGTCTACATAGTTCTCGAACCCATAGGGTCTGCACGCTTAACGTTCAATGACGATTTGTATTATGAGTTACGTGATTTGATGACCAAAGTTTGTTCGGAGTCCCGGATGAGATCACGGACATGATGAGGAGTCTCGAAATGGTCGAGACATAAAGATTTATATATTGGAAGGTTACATTCAGACACCGGAATGGTTTGGGTCGTTTCGGAGTACTGGGGGTTACCGGAACCCCCCGGAAGTTCATGGGCCTTCATGGGCCTTAGTGGAAAGGAGAGGAGGGCCACAAGGGAGGCCGCGCCCCCCACATGGTTAGTCCGAATTGGACTAGGGAGGGGGGTGGCACCCCCTCTTTCCTTCTCCCCTCTTCCTCCTTCCCTCCTTCTCCCTCTCTTGGATGGAAGGGGACTCCAACTAGGATTGGGAATCCTAGTTGGACTCCCCATGGTGCGCGCCCCTCCTTGGTCGGCCTCCTCCTCCTCCCCTCCTTTATATACGTGGGAGGGGGCACCCCAAAGGACACACAAGTTTCTCTTAACCGTGTGCGGTGCCCCCCTCCACAATTACAAACCTCGGTCATATCATCGTAGTGCTTAGGCGAAGCCCTGCGCCGGTAACTTCATCATCACCGTCGCCACGCCGTCGTGCTGACGGAACTCTCCCTCGGCCTCAACTGGATCAAGAGCTCGAGGGACGTCATCGAGCTGAACCTGTGCTGAACGCGGAGGTGCCGTACGTTGGGTACCTGGATCGGTTGGATCGCGAAGACGTTCGACTACATCAACCGCATTACTAAACGCTTCCGCTTTCGGTCTATGAGGGTACGTGGACACACTCTCCCCGCCCGTTGCTATGCATCTCCTAGATAGATCTTGCGTGATCGTAGGTAAAAATTATGAAATACTGCATTACCCAACGGTGGCATCTGAGCCAGGTTTATGCGTAGATGTTATATGCACGAGTAGAACACAATGAGTTGTAGGCGATAATAGTCATACTGCTTACCAGCAACGTCTTACTTTGATTCGGCGGTATTGTTGGATGAAGCGGCCCGGACCGACATTACATGACCGCATTCATGAGACTGGTTCTACCGACGTGCTTCGCACACAGGTGCCTAGCGGGTGTCTGTTTCTCGAACTTTAGTTGAATCGAGTCTGACTACGCCCGGTCCTTGTTGAAGGTTAAAACAGCACACTTGACGAAAAATCGTTGTGGTTTTGATGCGTAGGTAAGAACGGTTCTTGCTAGAAGCCCGTAGCAGCCACGTAAAACTTGCAACAACAAAGTACAGGACGTCTAACTTGTTTTTGCAGGGCTTGCTGTGATGTGATATGGTCAAGACGTGATGATATATAAATTGTTGTATGAGATGATCATGTTTTGTAACACTTATCGGCAACTAGTAGGAGCCATATGGTTGTCGCTTTATTGTATGAAATGCAATCGCCATGTAATTGCTTTACTTTATCACTAAGCGGTAGCGATAGTCGTAGAAGCAATAGTTGGCGAGACGACAACGATGCTTTGATGGAGATCAAGGTGTCAAGCCGGTGACGATGGTGATCATGACGGTGCTTTGGAGATGGAGATCAAAGGAACAAGATGATGATGACCATATCATATCACTTATTTTGATTGCATCTGATGTTTATCCTTTATGCATCTTATTTTGCTTAGTATGGCGGTAGCATTATAAGATGATCTCTCACTAAATTTTAAGGTATAAGTGTTCTCCCTGAGTATGCACCGTAGCTACAGTTCGTCGTGCCGAGACACCACGCGATGATCGGGTGTGATAAGCGCTACGTTCACATACAACGGGTGCAAGCCAGTTTTGCACACGCAGAATACTCGGGTTAAACTTGACGAGCCTAGCATATGCAGATATGGCCTCGGAACACTGAGACCGAAAGGTCGAGCGTGAATCATATAGTAGATATGATCAACATAGTGATGTTCACCATTGAAAGCTACTCCATCTCACGTGATGATCGGACATGGTTTAGTTGATTTGGATCACGTGATCATTTAGATGACTAGAGGGATGTCTATCTAAGTGGGATCTCTTAAGTAATATGATTAATTGAACTTTAATTTATCATGAACTTAGTACCTGATAGTATTTTGCATGTCTATGTTGTTGTAGATCAATGTCCCGTGCTACCGTTCCTTTGAATTTTAATGCGTTCCTAGAGAAAGCTAAGTTGAAAGATGATGATAGAAACTACACGGACTGGGTCCGTAACTTGAGGATTATCCTCATTGCTGCATAGAAGAATTACGTCCTGGAAGCGCCACTAGGTGCAAGACCCGCTGCAGTTCAGTGTGCCATGCTTTACGGCTTAGAACCGGGACTTCAACGACGCTTTGAACGTCATGGAGCATATGAGATGTTCCAGGAGTTGAAGTTAATATTTCAAGCAAATGCCCGGATTGAGAGATATGAAGTCTCCAATAAGTTCTACAGCTACAAAATGGAGGAGAATAGTTCTGCAGTGAACATATGCTCAGAATGTCTGGGTACCACAATCACTTGACTCAACTGGGAGTTAATCTTCCTGTTGATAGTGTCATGATACGTCTCCAACGTATCTATAATTTTTGATTGTTCCATGCTGTTTTATTATCAATCTTGGATGTTTTATAATCACTTTATAGTCATTTTATATCATTTTTTTGGTACTATCCTATTGACATAGTGTCAAGTGCCAGTTGCTGTTTTTTTCATGTTTTTTACATCGCAGGAAATCAAAACCAAACGGAGTCCAAATGCCACGAAACTCCACGATGATTTTTTATGGGCTAGAAGAAAGGCAATGGGCCCTGGTTGCACCTGGGGAGGGGTGCCCCGAGGGGGGCACAACCCACCAGGGCGCGCCAGGAGGCCCAGGTGCGCCCTGATGGGTTGTGCCCACCTTGGGTGCCCCTCAGACCGCCTCTTTGCTCTATAAATATCCCAAAAATCCACAAACCCTAGGGGAGTCGACGAAATATTCATCCAGCCGCCGCAGAGTCCAGAACCACCAGATCCAATCTAGACACCATCACGGAGGGGTTCACCACTTCCATTGGTGCCTCTCCGATGATGCGTGAGTAGTTCTTTGTAGACCTTCGGGTCCGTAGTTAGTAGCTAGATGGCTCTCTCTCTCTCTCTCTCGTTGAATTCTCAATACAATGGTCTCTTGGAGATCCATATGATGTAACTCTTTTTGCTGTGTGTTTGTTGGGATCTGATGAACTTCGAGTTTATGATTAGTTATATCTTTTTATATCCATGAAAGTTATTTCAGTTTCTTTGATCTCTTATATGCATAATCTCTTATAGCCTCGTATTTCTTCTCTGATATTTGGGTTTTGTTTGGCCAACTTGATCTATTTATCTTGCAACGGGAAGAGGTGCGCGGTAGTGGGTTCGATCTTACGGTGCTTGATCCCAGTGACAGAAGGGTAACCGACACATATGTATCGTTGCTACTAAGGATAAAAAGATGAGATCTATATCTACCGCCATATAGATAAACGGATCTTGTCTACATCATGTCATCGTTCTTATTGCATTACTCCATTTTTCCATGAACTTAATACACTAGATGCATGCTGGATAGCGGTCGATGTGTGGAGTAATAGTAGTAGATGCAGGCAGGAGTCGGTCTACTAATCTTGGACGTGATGCCTATGTAATGATCATTGCCTGGATATCATCATGATTATTTGAAGTTCTATCAATTGCCCAACAGTAATTTGTTTACCCACCGTTTGATTTTTTTCTCGAGAGAAGCCACTAGTGAAACCTACGGCCCCCGGGTTTTCTTTCTCATATATTTGCCTTGGCGATCTACTTTTCCTTTGCATTTTTATTCAGATCTATTAATCAAAAAATACAAAAATACAAAAATACCTTGCTGCGTTTTATCTTTATTTTTTTTATTTGGCGTTCGATCTATCAATCTACTACAATTTACCTCACGTCCGCTTGCCTATCTTGAGGCGCCGTACCCCGGAAGGGATTGACAACCCCTTGGACACGTCAGGTTGCGAGGTGTTGTTGTTTGTGTGCAAGTGTTGTTTACGTTGTGTTGCTTGGTTCTCCTACTGGTTCGATACCTTGGTTTCATAACTGAGGGAAATACCGTACCGTCGTTGTGCTACATCATCCCTCCCTCTCCAGGGAAATACCGATGTAGTTCCAGCTACCATCAAGGACAATTTCTGGCGCTGTTGCCGGGGAGGATCTTCAACATAACCAGGTTCCTAATCACAAATCTCATCTCCTCGCAATTTACATTATTTTCCATTTGCCTCTCGTTTTCCTCTCCCCCACTTCAAAAAAATTTGCCGTTTTATTCGCCTCTCTTTTTGCGTTCGCCATTTTCTCGTCAGATCTACTCTTTGCTTGCAATCATAAGTGATTTCGGTATGGCACCAACAGATGATGGCCTGACTCCTAAGATTGGACGTACAGGCAATCTGGATGCTAAAACTTTTATCTTGGGGCAAGGGAACATTATGGGAAAAGAACGTATCCAAGAATTTTCCAATTGTGTTGGAAATCTGAGTCTTGATGATGCACCTATACTTAAAACTACTAGATCTTATGCGGATGCTAATTCAGCACTAGTTCTGAAACTTGAAAGTAAATTTATCCGCACTCACCCTACTTTGCAAAGATTGTTTTCTGATCTTCCCGAAATAAAGAATCCTAGAGCCAAAAAGTTGGCCACTCTCGTTCTTATGAACGAGTTTGACTACATAATTCGGGAAGCTAGGGAAATCTTTGACTTTTATGGTATGAATCATGAAAAACCCGTGATAGATGAAATTATTTACAATACTGACTATGCACTAAGACATTTGCTTGGGGATAATAAGATCTTCGATGAGAATCTTAAAAAGGAGGTTCCCGCTCTAGAAATAATCCAACAAGTTTTTAATAATGGTTAATCAACACTATTCCTGGATTGTTGCGGGAAATCAAAGAGGTTATGATGAAAACCAACTAAGGAATGATAAAGTTCCTATGGATAATATGTTTTATGTTGTGTTTACGCCTAGCTAAGGGCATAAAACTATAGCGCTTGTTGGGAGGCAACCCAATGAATAAATTTTTTGCTTTTTGCTTTCTGTTCTTGTGTTTTTACACAATTATGCTACTGGTATGATTGTTCTTTTTATGTTTTAATTAGTTTTTGTGCCAAGTAAAGCCTATAGGATCTTATTGGGTGATAGTTGTTTGATCTTGCTGAAAAAGACAGAAACTTTGCGCTCACGAAAATAATTTTCATAAATCACAGAAAGAGCTTTTGCCCTGATTCTTTTTGCAGAAGATTAATATACAATTTACCCAGGTCTTCCTATTTTTGTAGAATTGTTTGAGTTACAGAAGTATTCGCCAAAGTCAGATTACTACAGACTGTTCTGTTTTGATAGATTCTGTTTTCTTTGTGTTGTGTGCTTATTTTGATGGCTCTATGGTTTTCTTTGATGAGTTTTTTCCATAGAAAAGTTGGAATACAATAGATTTAATACAAAACAAGATATGAATTGGTTTAATACAGCACTTATAGTAGTGGTTTGCTTTCTTATACTAACGGATCTCACGAAAGTTTTGTTGAGTTTTCTGTGATTGAAGTTTTCAAGTTTTGGGTTATCTTACAATGGATGAAGGAAGGATGTAAGAGCCTAAGCTTGGGGATGCCCCGGCATCCCAAGCTATTATCCAAAAATGAGCAACCAACTAAGCTTGGGGATGCCCCCGAGTGGCATCCCCGCTTTCTTCCAACAACTATCGGTATTTTACTCGAGGCTATATTTTTATTCGTCACATGATATGTGTTTTGCTTGGAGCGTCTTGTATGATATGTGTCTTTGCTTGTTTTATTTTGTGTTTTAAGTCATCAATCATTGCTGGACACACCTATTTGAGAGAGCCAAAATTATATCATGACTTGTTAGAATTGCTCTCTATGCTTCACTTAAATCTTTTATGAGCTAGGACTTGCTCTAGTGCTTCACTTATATCTTTTTTAGAACGGTATGCTTAGTATTTTTGAAGAAATGCTCTCTTGATTCACTTATATTTATTTGAGAGTTAGTAAAAATTTAAAGAAATTCTCTCTTGCTTCACTTAAATTATTTTGAGAGAAAGAAAATTATTATGCTCATGATCTTCACTTATATTTGTTTGAGCTTATGAAAAGCAACACATAAAAGTTAGTCCCAAAGTGATAGATATCCAAGAAGGATAAAGAAAAAGAAAATGTCATGAAGATAATTGGACAAAATAAACTTGATTCATAGTAATAGTTTTGAGATATGATGATGTGATATGTGAGTTATGTTGATGAATAATTGTGCTCTAGTAAGAATATTGGTGTTAAGGTTTGTGCTTCCCTATGCATGCACGAAAGTCAATAATCATGCAATGAAAATTATATCCTACTTGTGGTGCATTATTTGGTGTTACTTATGCTTAATGCTTGCTTCACGAAATTATTCGTTTCTTGGTTGGTCGCTTCTCAATCTTTTTGCTAGCCTTCATTTTGCACCAAGTATGACCTCTACTTGTGCTTCTAAAATCCTTTAAAACCAGTTTTACCACATGAGTCCACTATATCTACCTATATGCGGTATTCTTTTGCCGTTCTAAGCAAATTTGTATGTGCCATCTCTAATTTTCAAAATAAACTTCTCTTTTGTGTGTTTGTTTCGCTCGCGGAATGGTAACGGGTGGCTAATATTTTCCATGCTGGATGTGTTATTCTCACGATGAGTGTTTATTCACTTGTCATTGCACGAGAGTAAGGCAAAGGTTTTAGGGATGCCCAGTCCCGAAATGCAAAAAAAAAATTGAATTTACTTTATGTTGTCAAATAATAAATTCCTTGGAAAGTGTTGGTATGGAAGGCACCCGTGGATACGGCTAGCCATGGAAAGTGAAAGAATGGTGGAAAAAGGAATAAACTTTATTTTCTGTTTGGGAACCGCCTATGGCATATCTAGCATGGAAAGTGTTCGTAGCTCTATGTCGTTTTCGTAGGTGGGATGGATACACCTCCCAAAATGTTTTTATCTCATTTTTTTCGCTTTGAGCTCTGGCACCTCTACAAATCTCTACTTCGCTCTGCGATGGGCCTTCCTTTTACTTTATGCAATTTTTATTTTGAGTCTCCATCATCTCTAACAAAAGCACCAACTAAGAGGCAATATGATCATGAGTAACTATTGGGTGTAGCTAATATTCGAGTGCGTTTCATGAATGGATCAATGTTCGAGCATGATGGGCTAGGGATAACTTGTTTTAGCATTGATATTTTGAAAGACATGGTTGCTTGTTAATATGCTTGAGTATCTAAATTATTATGTCAAAACTAGACTATTGCTTTGAATCACATAAAAGTCCATATGTCCATGCTATAAAGAAAAGAATATGATATGCCTTGATGAACATCACTCCACATCAAAAATTCTATTTTTATCACTTACCTACTCAAGGACGAGTAGGAGTTAAGCTTCGGGATGCTGATACGTCTCCAACGTACCTATAATTTTTGATTGTTCCATGCTGTTTTATTATCAATTCTGGATGTTTTATAATCATTTTATATCATTTTTTGTACTATCCTATTGACATAGTGCCAAGTGCCAGTTGCTGTTTTTTCCAAGTTTTTTACATCGCAGGAAATCAATATCAAACGGAGTCCAAATGCCACGAAACTCCACGGTGATTTTTTTATGGGCCAGAAGAAAGGCAATGGGCCCTGGTTGCACCTGGGGGGTGCCCCGAGGGGGACACAACCCACCAGGGCGCGCCAAGAGGCCCAGGCGCGCCCTGGTGGGTTGTGCCCACCTCGGGTGCCCCCCGGACCGCCTCTTTCCTCTATAAATACCCCAAAAATCCACAAACCCTAGGGGAGTCGACGAAATATTCATCCAGCCGCCGCAGAGTCCAGAACCACCAGATCCAATCTAGACACCATCACGGAGGGGTTCACCACCTCCATTGGTGCCTCTCCAATGATGCGTGAGTAGTTCTTTGAAGACCTTCGGGTCCGTAGTTAGTAGCTAGATGGCTCTCTCTCTCTCTGTCTCTCTCTCTCTCGCTGAATTCTCAATACAATGGTCTCTTGGAGATCCATATGATGTAACTCTTTTTGCGGTGTGTTTGTTGGGATCTGATGAACTTCGAGTTTATGATCAGTTATATCTTTTTATATATCCATGAAAGTTATTTGAGTTTCTTTGATCTCTTATATGCATGATCTCTTATAGCCTCGTATTTCTTCTGTGATATTTGGGTTTTGTTTGGCCAACTTGATCTATTTATCTTGCAATGGGATGAGGTGCCCGGTAGTGGGTTCGATCTTACGGTGCTTGATCCAAGTGACAGAAGGGGAACTGACACGTATGTATCGTTTCTACTAAGGAATAAAAGACGAGATCTATATCTACCGCCATATAGATAAACGGATCTTGTCTACATCATGTCATCGTTCTTATTGCATTACTCCATTTTTCCATGAACTTAATACACTAGATGCATGCTGGATAGCGGTCGATGTGTGGAGTAATAGTAGTAGATGCAGGCAGGAGTCAGTCTATTAATCTTGGACGTGATGCCTATGTAATGATCATTGCCTGGATATCGTTATGATTATTTGAAGTTCTATCAATTGCCCAACAGTAATTTGTTTACCCACCGTTTGCTTTTCTTGAGAGAAGCCACTAGTGAAACCTACGGCCCCCGGGTCTTCTTTCTCATATATTTGCCTTGGCGATCTACTTTTGCTTTGCATTTTTATTCAGATCTACTAATCCAAAAATACAAAATTACCTTTCTGCGTTTTATATTTATTTATTTTATTTGGCGTTCGATCTATCAATCTACTACAATTTACCTCACTTCCGCTTGCCTATCTTGAGGCGCCATACCCCGGAAGGGATTGACAACCCCTTTAGCACCGGAAGGGCTGCGAGGTGTTGTTGTTTGTGTGCAGGTGTTGTTTACGTTGTGTTGCTTGGTTCTCCTACTGGTTCGATACCTTGGTTTCATAACTGAGGGAAATACCTACCATCGCTCTGCTACATCGTCCCTCCCTCTTGATAACCCACAAGTATAGGGGATCAATTGTAGCCTCTTTTGATAAGTAAGAGTGTCGAACCCAATGAGGAGCTAAAGGTAGAACGAATATTCCCTCAAGTTCTATCGACCACCGATACAACTCTACGCACACTTGATGTTTGCCTTACCAGAAACAAGTATGAAACTATTTTGCAAGGATAAAACTACGAGTACTTTGCGAGAATAAAACTACAAATAAATTGCAAGGTAATAAAAGTGGATGGCTTTTGTCAACAAGAAAGTCATTTGTCCCTAGGCAATCAATAACAAGTACCGGTAATCATTCTTGCAACTTTATATGAGGGAGAGGCATGAGCTAACATACTTTCTCTACTTGGATCATATGCACTCATGATTGGAACTCTAGCAAGAATCCGCAACTACTAAAGATCCTTAAGGTCGTGAAACCCAACCATAGCATTAAGTATCAAGTCCTCTCTACTCCCATACGCCATAACCCACCTATCCGCGTTTAAGTTTGTGTCACTCTCGCAACACTGACAATAAGCAAATCATGAACATATTGCAACACCCTACAGCGGAGCCCCCTCACGTTTGCGCGAGACAGAGGGCACCGTAGGACAGCAAAATAAATAAAATATACAATCATACCAACCAAGATCACGATTAACCCACAGGACAAAATGGATATACTCAAACATCATAGGATAACCATAGATCATTGGGAAATAATATATGGAGTTGAGCACCATGTTTAAGTAGAGATTACAGTAGGAGGAAGAGGTGTTACACCGCTGGATAGAGGGGGAGAAAGTTGGCGTTGACAGTAGCAAGGTTGTTGATGTAGATCGCCGTCACGATCGTTGCCCCGGCGGCACTCCGGCGCCACCGGAAGCGAGGGGGAGAGAGCCCCCCTCCTTCTTCTTCTTCTTCTTCTTCTTCCTTGGCCTGCCCCCTAGATGGGAGGAGGGTTCCCCCTCTGGTCCATGGTCTCCATGGCGGCGGAGGGATGGGAGCCCCTCCGAGATTGGATCTCCCTCTCTGTTCTCTTCTGTTTCGTGTTTCCCAGATCTGGCCGAAAACCATTTCTTATATTCCCGGAGTTCCATAACTCCGATTGCGCTGAGATTTTAACACGATTTTTTCCAGATATAAGCTTCCTTGCGCCCGAAGTATAGCTCCAACCGACGTACGAGGTGGGTACAACCCACCACCGCGCGCCAGGCTCCTGGTCCATGCGTTGGTGTATCGTGCCCTGTGTGGGACTCCGTTTGCGGTGATTCCAACTCCCAAAAATCTCAAATATTCCAAAATAAATCTCTGTATTTTTTATTGCATTTGGACTTCGTTTGATATGGATACTCTACGATACAAAAAACATGCAGAAAACAGGAACTGGCACTAGGCACTGGATCAATAGGTTAGTCCAATAAATCATATAAAAAGTTGCCAAAAGTATGTGAAAATGGTATAATATTGGCATGAAACCATCAAAAATTATAGATACGACGGAGACGTATCAGCATCCCCAAGCTTAATTCCTGCTCATCCTCGAGCAGGTAAATGATAAAAAAGATAATTTTTGATGTGGAATGCTACCTAGCATAAACTTGATCATATATATAATCATGGCATCAATATTAAGACATAAGTGATTCAAAGCAATAGTCTATAATTTGACATAAAGACATCAATACCCAGGCATCCCAACAAACAAAATACTACAAAAAAAGACACATCCGTGACATTTTGGGCCGAACGAAATTTTTTTCTGTCATACTTATGACACTTCTATGACGATAACTGTGACAAAACCCGGTATCATCATAGATGTGGTGGGCTCCTACTTCTATGACAAAAAATCATGACAGAAAATGGGCTTTTCGTCCTGGGCGGGCGGGAGACGCAGCTGCATGACATTCTTTGGGCCGTCCATGACGGAAAAAACCATGGTAGAAGTGAGGGCGAGGAAAATATCGGGGAGTTCCCGGTTACGGTGGGTGGTCGGGGGCCGAGCGATGCATGTTTCTCTCATACGTACGCGCGTGTGTGCGAGGCGTTGTGCTCTAACTAAACCCGAGCGAGGCGTTGGGCTCTAACTGAACCCGAGCGATTGCACTGCAGGCTACGCGCGCGTTACTGAACCTGAGCGATCGATCGACCCCTTGCTGTTAACTAAAACCGAGTGATTCCTTCGCTACTGATGCTAACTGAAGCCGATCGATGCTACCTCTGGATGAACAGTGAGCGTTGTTGGGGGGGTTTGGATGAACAGTTCCCGGTGGGGGGTTGGATGAACAGGACCCCGTGCTAGTAGAGGCCGTTGCTGTTGGATGAACAGTACCCCGATCGATCGAGCCGGTGGATGAACAGAACCCCGTGGAGGGCTGGTTGACAGTAGCCGGTGGAGGGCTGGATGAACAGTAGCCCGTGGAGGGGTGGTTGAATAGGACCCCATGGAGAGGGCTGGTTGAACAGTAGCCGGTGGAGGAGCGCACGGTGGAGGCTGGATGAACACGAGCCCGTGGATGAACAGTCGCAGGTGGTGGCTGGAGGAGGTCGACGGTGGATGAACAGTAGCCCGTGGAGGCTCGAGGAGGTCGACGGTGGAGATGAACAGTATCCCATGGAGTCCTGTTTTGCGGTACGCCACACCCCTCCCGATGAACAGGACCCCCGTTTCGACCGTAGCGCTCCAAGACAAGTCCGTTTCCTCCGTTTTGCGGTACGCCACACCCCTCCCGATCAACACGACCCCGTTTCCACTATAGGAGGTCCGTTTCCTCCGTTTTGCTGTACGCCAGAACCCTCCCGATGAACAGGATCCCGTTTCGCCCGTGGCCGGTCGAACACAAGGCCGTTTCCTCCGTTCTGCGGTACGCCAGGCCTCGTTTCCATCGGCTGTTCCGTCCAAGCCGGTTGGTGATACGTCTCCAACGTATCTATAATTTTTGATTGTTCCATGCTATATTATATTCTGTTTTGGACATTAATGGGCTTTATTATACACTTTTATATTATTTTTGGGACTAACCTATTAACCGGAGGCCCAGCCCAGAATTGCTGTTTTTTGCCTATTTCAGAGTTTCACAGAAAAAGAATATCAAACGGAGTCCAAATGGAATGAAACCTTCGGGAACGTGATTTTCGGAACAAACGTGATCCAGAGGACTTGGTCCCTACGTCAAGACATCAACCAGGAAGGCACGAGGTAGGGGGGCGCCTACCCCCTGGGCGCACCCTCCACCCTCGTGGGCCCCATGTTGCTCCGCCAACGTACTTCTTCCTCCTATATATACCTTCGTACCCCCAAACTACCAGATACGGAGCCAAGAACCTAATTCCACCACCGCAACCTTTTGTACCCATGAGATCCCATCTTGGGGCCTTTTCCGGAGCTCCGCCGGAGGGGGCATCGACCACGGAGGGCCTCTACATCAACACCATAGCCTCTCCGATGATGTGTGAGTAGGTTACCTCAGACCTTCGGGTCCATAGTTATTAGCTACATGGCTTCTTCTCTCTTTTTGGATCTCAATACAATGTTCTCCCCCTCTCTTGCGGAGATCTATTCGATGTAATCTTCTTTTGCAGTGTGTTTGTTGAGACCGATGAATTGTGGGTTTATGATCAAGTTTGTCTATGAACAATATTTGAATCTTCTCTGAATTCTTTTATGTATGATTGGTTATCTTTGCAAGGGAAAACTGAGGGAAATACTTACGCTGCTTTACTGCATCACCCTTTCCTCTTCAAGGGAAAACCAACACAGTGCTCAGGAGGTAGCAGTTGGCTCCCGATGAACAGCACGCGTTCCGTTGCCTCCCGATGAACACGACGCATTCCGTTGCCTCCCCATGAACAGGACGACAACGCAGTTTCTCCGTTCCAACCCAGCCATGTACACGAGCCCTGGCCGTACGTATGCGTGAGTAGGCATTTGAGACCTCACCCGTATGTACATACATGGCTGTATTTCCTTTCTTGCACCCTGGCCGTTGTACGTACATGTACATGCTACGTGTGCGCCTCTACTACGACACGTGTGCGCCCCTACTACGACACGTGCGCACCTCTACATTGACCAGTATGTACGTACACATTCACGACCAGAATGACAACGCTACGCACGCTTTGACCAGGTGGGTCCTAACTGTCAGGCACTTCCTTCCGTGCGAAGATGTAGCTGGTGGGTCCCAGCAGTCAGGGGGGAACTTTTTTTTTCGCGAAATACGGTGGCCCATCCGGTGGGTCCCTGCTGTGAGGTGGAGGAATAATTATTTTGCGCATAATAAGGAGGCACTTCCTTGCAGCTATCGTGGACCCAGCTGTCAGCCTCTCCATGTACAGTACTCTTCCGATGGAAGTCATTGCTTGACCACGTTGACCACGCCGTGCCGAGAGCACCAGGGCGGTGGATGACAGGGAGGCCTAGGAAGGAGACAATGCGGAGCCGGGGGAGACGTGGCAGTGGATGCCCACGCGGAGGGGAGTACGTGGGTTGACTGCTTCGGTTGCGGTGTGAGGCTGCCATCGCCGGAGAATAACAGGAGGTGTGGGTGAGTATAGAGGGATGGCATGGCCAGCTGTGGCAGCACAGCCGGACACGGGAGGCAGGATCAGGAGGCACGGCCAACGCTTGTTTGGGCGACTGGAGCAAGAAGACCAGAGGTTGAAGAAGCACTACAGCCGTTGGATGGACATCGTACGGTCACTGGAGCTAGAATCATTCATATTGACTAAGTTGACAAAGCCCTTCGTCCGCGTCAACTTAGTAGGCCCACAAGTCAGCCTCCCACTATGGTGGGTCCCAGCTAGGAGGGGGAGTATTCATTTTTGTGTGCATAATAAGGAGGCACTTCCTTGCGTGCGAAGATATAGCTGGTGGGTCCGAGCTGTCAGCGGTAGTATTAATTCTTTTTGGCTTAATAAGGACGCACTTCCTTGCGTGCGAAGATGTAGCTGGTGGGTCCCAGCAGTCGGGGGGAGAAAACATTATTTTTTTAGGGTAAAAAGGATGCAGTTGCATGCATGCGTCCATGGGCGTGATGCGTCCCCACTGTCAGCCTCTCACGTACAGTCATCTTCCGATGACTCTCGTTTGTTGACCATGTTGACCACATCGTGCCGAGCACACCAAGGCCGGTGGACGACGGCGAGGTCCCAGACTGGAACGACCCGGAGATGGGGAAGACACGGCAGTGGAGTCGCAGATGGAGAGGAGTGGGAAACTTGACTGGTTCGGGTGCGCGGCAGCACTGCCGCCCATGGGAGACAGGAGCAAGAACAGAGGTTGAGAAGGAGCACGGCTGTTGGATTAACATCCAGCGGGCCAGCTGCTAGAATCATTTGTTGATTAAGTTGACAAAGCCCTGCGTACACGTCCGCTTAGTAGGCCCACAAGTCAGCCACCAAATCTGACGGGTCCCAGCTGTCAATGGGAGGAATAGTTTTTTTCGCATAACAAGGAGGCACTTCCTTCCGTGCGAAGATACAGCCGGTGCGTTCCAGCTGTCAGGGAGAGGAAACTATTTTTCTGCGTAATAAGGAGGAACTTTCCTTGCGTGCGACCATGGACCTCGTGGGTCCCAGCCGTCAGGCTCTCCACGTACAGTCCTCTTCTGATGACTCTCGTTTGTTGACCACGCCGCGCCGAGCGCAGCGAGGCGGTGGACGACGGCGAGGCCTCGGACGGGAACGACCCAGAGATGGGAAGACGCGGCAGTTGAGTCACAGATTGAGGGGAGTACAAGGGTTATAAC